>NC_058197.1:8860765-10063265 GCF_907165205.1 Coccinella septempunctata
CTTCTGCATCAACCTTGAGGACTTAAGGATGACACATCTAGGAAACAGAACACCCACAGCTCCTATGGTGAGAGGGACACCTCTCTGTCGACTTGTGGCATTTTTGTCAGCATGTCACAGAGTGTAAGTCTCTCCAACTACAAGCGGACGAACAATGGGTCACGAGGCCTCAGTTCAGCCCGGTGGGGCACCGCACGTAGAAGAAGAAGAGAAGGGAGTTTTATAGCCATGGAAAGTAAATAGTGAAAAGGGCTGCTATAGAGCGACTGTGTAGGTTAAGTGTAAACGGGGGCTTTATAGAGACGGTGTAGGTAAAGTGTGAAGGGGGCTTCAGAGCGACACGTGGTAGAGGGGCTCAAGAGCGACGGTATAGGTTAAGTGTGATGGGGGCTTTAGAACGACAATATAGGTAATGTGGTGAAAGGGGCTTCAGAGCGTCGGCAGGTAAACCTACACCGTCGCTCTGGAACTCCTTCCAATATTTACTTACCTTAGCTCCAAAGCCCCTTCACACTCTACCTGCAGCGTCGATCCAAAGCCCCTTCACACTCTACCAGCAGCCAGCGTCGCCCCAAAGCCCCTTTACACTTCACCTACACCGTCGATTCAAAGTCCCCTTTATCCTTTACGCCGATTCCAACTATAGGCTTCCGTTGTTTCTTACCCTACTTTGATGTTAGGGATGTAGAGGGAAGCTATCCTCAAACCTGGGTCTCACAGTCTGCGGTCACAAGTTCTTTTGTTTCTGATGACCTCCGTTCCGTATTTCCCCTAGCTTTGGTTGCGGAACACAAGCTTTTAGGGGTAGATCATCGGGAGATCTTGGCCCGTCTCACATACAGTTCGTTATTCTACTAAATATTTATATTGTGCCGCTGGCCCTGGTTCCTCAGGGATTGCGCATTGATTTGGAGGTGTCTGCCAGACAGTAACGTTACTCCTTGGGTCTCCTCCCAACCTTGTGATTCAGGGGGGCCAAGTGAGTCATAATCACTCTGATAACACTTCGAACTATGCCCCTTGGATCTATGCCAAACTCCGAGGGGGAAAGTGAGACATACTGCTTGCTTCCACGCTGGAATTCCCGGTGGGGGTAGGCAAGTGGTCGTAGTTTCTCCTAATCCGAAGCGGTAGCATTCATTCATTCATTGCTGTATTCCGTTACCGATAATAAATCTACAAAAAAACTCAAAAAAAAAACTATCAGTGCGAACAAACTTATAATTTCTAATGGCTTATTGCGACTGTGTGCCATCCTGTGACTAAAGAGACCCAACCTACAGATCCCTCCACACTCCGGGCATGGATAGTCACCAACCAGATCTGACTTCCGCTGTATTCTTCTCGAGTCTCCATTATAACTGTGGACCTTAAGACCTCCACTTTAATCTGTCTAAAGCAAGTTGTTCCCAGTTATGATTTGCATTAACTGATTTTAGGGACTGATGCAGTATATCCTTAAACCGCTTATACTGGCCTCCTGGTTTCGCTATACAGAGCTATTTTGGAGAGTCTTGTGTCCTGCATCCTCAGTATGCGGCCGCTCCATCTGAGTCGGGCCCTCGTTACTCGAGTCTCAATTGTTATACAACCCACGCGCTGCAAAACTTCTGCATTTGAAACTTTGTAGAACCATCTGATGAGCATTTTTTGTTTTAGATGACGTTGTTGTGTTTGTTCAAGCTGTTTTATATGTCGCCTGTAGGGAGTCCAGCTTTCGCTTCCGTAAAGAAGCGTTGGGAGGACCACTGCTTTGTAAACAGCTGTCTTAGTCTTCAGATTGAGGTCGTGATTTTGAAACACTCTGTCCTTAAGCTTCCAGAATGCCCGTGAGCCGAATTGATACGGTTTTGTATTTCCGTGTCAAGGTTAGTCCTAGTATTTATGAAGCTTCCCAAGTATTTGAACTGATCGACCTGTTCTAGAGTTTTATCCTCCAGGCTGATATCTGTTTGAGGGCTTTCTGGCGGACTTACTAGGATTTTGGTTTTGACGATATTGAGTCTAAGGCCCAAAGCTTCGTATATATGTTTACATTATAGGTGTCCAACATTATCTGTAGATCCTCTGAGCTACTAGCGATAAGTGCGCAGTCGTCTGCATATTGAAGTACGGGTTTTTGCTCTGAGGCGCTTCAGATTAAACAGGCCACCATCAAATCTGAATCTTATTCCAACACCTCTAAAACCAGATTGCACCGACTTATTTAAGACCGGATTAACGTTAATAAGGTGATTGCTACGGTAACTGCTATAAAAATAAGAGAAATAATCAAGTATTAACGTTAATCTCGCCTTAAATAAGTCGGTGCACACGGCCGTTACAGGCATACTCATGTCAGCAATGATAGAGACAGCTATGGCGAAAATATTGAACAGTAAAGGCGCTAACACGCAGCCTTGTTTTATTCCAAAGTTGGTAAAGAAATGATCTGTTGTAGAGCCATTATGCTGTATTCTAGCGGTGTTGTTGGTATGGAGGCTTTTATACACTGCTAAGAATTTTTCGGGTATTCCAAGACGTCCCATTATTTTCCATAGCGCTCTCCGATTCACCGAAGGCCTTACTTAAATTGATGTAGGCTGTATAGATCCTTGATTTGTGGGTTAAGTTAAAAACTCAAAATTCCTAACAGCATTTAATCAAACGTGGTGACCGGTTTCGCATCAGCAAAGCTAATGCATCCTCACACCAATCGGCACACTACAAGAAAACAACAACTATTTAAGAAACAAAAGGACAAAGAACAATGCAACCTACTGTTTATGCTATTCTAATCAGGGTCGTCAATTCTATAAAAACGAGATACACAATAACTAAAATTAAGTACATCAATTCACAAGTCAACTCAATAACAATCAAATTAAAACTGAGAGACAAGACCTAATATAGGTTAGTTTAAGAATATAGAATATGAAAACAATCATTTCGTGAACCACAGAATTCATAGATTAGTTTCTAATTGTTTTTACATACAAATCAACGAAGAAAGGGATATATGGAACTACACACAAACTCTATAAAACAGCGTTCATAACGTACATCTCACCAAAATCCACTTGCGAGTTCAGAACTAAGGATGGATATAATTTTTTAAATTTTAAAATTTCGAATTTTTCCAAATAGTCTATTAAAAGGCAGTTAATGCCTGTATGTAATATTTTTAGACCTGTTTCTTGTACAAAGTGGTGACCTTCTCTAAATAGGTGATTGCCAAAATGGGAATCATCGTAATGTGGGCCTAGCCTCAAAATTCTTAGATGTTCTTTTATTCTCTGATTGAACGTCCTATTAGTTTTTCCTATATACACTGCACCACACGTGTCACAAGTGAGTTTATAAACACCACTCTTCTCCAATGGGGAAAACTGGATCTTTGTTATTGAAAAGTAAATTTCTCAAGTTGTTAGTTGGTCTGAAGGCTATCTTTATATTATTGTCTTTCTCCAGCAATCTAGCTACCTTACTCGATAGAGTCCCAACAAAGCTTAGAGGGAAATATCTTTTATTTTCGATTCTATGTTGACTAATAGGAAAATGACTCCTCAATAAGCGTTTATGTAATTTTTTATTTAACATTCTATCAATCATATTATTGTCAAAATTGTTTTTTCTCGCTATTTGTTTAATTATTCCCATTTCTTTATTAAAATTGTCCTCATTTAATGGTATATTCACAAGTCGTTCTAATAAACTGTTGAAAACTGCTATCTTGTGGTTCCAATGATGTTGTGAGCTGATGTCAATTGACACGTCTGTATGTGTTGGTTTTCTGAAAATGTCGAAGGAATGTTTTCCATCCAACAACTTTATGTTTAGGTCTAAGAAATTGCACTCTTTATCATTGATGTGTTCATTCTTGAATTTTATGTTATTAACACTACTGTTCAGATATGTGACAAAATCATTAAATCCTTGGTCAGTTCCTTTCCACAAAATTATAATATCGTCCACATAACGATAGTAATAGACGATAAGTGGAGAAAATTCGTTACCCCAATTAAAGATGTGGGTTTTTTCAAAATAGTCCATGTACCTATCTGCTAAATATGGAGCAATGGGGTAGCCCATTGCCAATCCTTGTATCTGTTCGAATATTTTGTTATCGAATTGGAAAAAATTTTGTTTCAGACATAAATTTAAAATCTGACATACTGTTTCGACTGTATCATTTGATAAATTAGATTGATCAAGATCTTCTTCTATTAGTCTTTTAACTTCCAATGTAGGCACGTTGGTATATAGGTTCTCTATGTCCAATGTTCTAATTTTGTAATGATCTTCTACTTTTATATCTTTAATTTTATTAACCAGATCTAAGGTGTTTTTTATTGTATATGATGGTGAAAAATTAATTTTTTCTTTCAGAAAGATGTTTAACCATTTAGACAATTGGTATGTTGGAGCGTTGCAATTCGACACGACTGGTCTAATAGGTATTTCATCTAAAATTGTGCTCTTATGTATCTTCATAAGGCCATACAATCTTGGGATTCTAGTGTTGTCAATTTTGAGACCTTTTATATTTTTTAACTCTAAACTGTCAGGAATCCTTTTAATAACTTCTTTTATCTTTTGTATGATTGTTGATAAGGATATCTTTTTTTCTCTTATATTATTTTTTGATAAGAAATCCAACACTTTTTTATTGTAATCTTTTGTTTTCATAATTATCATACAATTACCTTTGTCTGCCTTAGTTATTGTGAGTTTGTTCCTTTCAACTTTCTCTCTAATTGACTTGATAACTTTATCATTGAAATGGCCTCTACCCAATTTTTTGTTTGTCCTCAAGTCTTTTAGTTCTTTTCTCAGTAATGGTCTTATTTCATCTCTAATTTCGAACTTGTTGACTCTTATGTGGTTCATGGTAGCCTCTATCTCAGCTGCCAACTTAATTAGGTTTCTTTCCGTATTGATATTGGATGTAGGATTAAACTTTATTCCTTTTTCAAGAAGGTCTATTTCGGACTTTTCCAAGTGAACTTGGGTAAAATTTATGAGATTATCGTGGAATTTGTGGAAATTGTTCAGCTGTTTTTTCAATGATTCCGTTTTTTTATCATCTATTAGTTTCTTCAACTTTCCATCCAATGTGTGTCTTTTCCTTTGTTGTTCTACCGAAATCTGTGTGTGTACTCTCCCTAAGAAAGTGTTTAAATCTTCATAACGCATTAATGTTCTCATCTTGTCATAATTCATCTTCAACTGCGTATTAACATTGTTTAACTTCATGTAAATAAGTTTTATTTCCTTTTTAATGAGTTTGCGTGCAATTTCTTTAGCAAGCTGTTTAACTATTTTACTATTATCCTTTTTAAACTCATGTTTGACGTACCTAGGAATTAAGTCATGGTTTAAGCATTGGTTGTTGAAATACAAATCTTCGTGTAATCTCATCCTCTTGAAAAGTTGTCTCCTGTAGTGGTGGACTGTTTTAGCCAACTCGGCCATCTTCAAGCAAATAACAAAGTCCAAGTAGGAATGCTAGATATGTGGGTTAAGTCAAAAACTCAAAATTCCTAACAGCATTTAATCAAACGTGGTGACCGGTTTCGGTCACCACGTTTGTTATTTATACCTCCAGATACAAATTCTGTCCTGTTCGACTGATCCATCTTTTTGTAGGAGCTGCGTTAGAAGTTGTTTAAAAGCTGCTCTGGTAACGCTGTTAGTATAACTTTGGTTGCGGTTTCGACTAGATCATCTTGTGACACAGGTATCCTGAGATGACAAGGTCTAAGACGTAACTTGAGCAACGCAGAGAGCTATTTCCTGCTCAAGCCAATGTTTGGACTAGGTAATTGTGGGAAATAGAGTTATACCGCTCATGTTTGGTCAAGTAGGTGAGGTTGGCATTTGAGGGAAGAGGCTATAAAACGCATCCTTCCCCCTTACACCCCAGCGCTAGCATTACTTCTTGGTTCTACCCCTTGTCCGTGGACTAGAGGGGCCAAGACAGCCATAGTTAACCACGCCACTTCCTCATGCCATTCACCCGAAGCCTTTTCTTACTAGCTTTGGGAGCCTTAAATCAAATCAAATTTGATTTGCTTCGTAAAAGGAAAACACTTATATATATTTCAAGCGCTTGTAAAAAATATATTGTTCTTAACTTTTGCAAGAAACTGCCGCAAACAGTTGAGTGCGGGCGAGTACCACTTTCCGCACTTGCTAGAAAAATGACTACTTGTTATTTCTTGTAACTTCTAAACTGAAACGAATCGGATCAATATTCAGTTAGGTAAGTTAATATCTATCAAAGTTTGTCATAGAGCTTGTAGAGCATCCAGCACCCTGTATACCGGATCTGTTCACAGGTGCATGTTATGCATCGTGTTCGACGTATTGTTTAATCGGGTATCCGTAAACGTGAAACTTCCTCCGTCATTTGGACCGGCCACAAAGAGATCGCTGCCTGTTCGAACTAAGCAAACACGACACCCAATTTACCCATATGGGCAAGAATCGAGGATCCTACATGCCTACCGCTTGTTCTTGTCGCTTTTAACTTCACGCTCGCGTGAACACTAACACGATGCCGAACGGAGGACGCACGGGTGGTTTAACGTCTTATCGATGGTAGGGATGGCAACTTTCAATTAAGCATCGATATCGATAAACATTGCAATGAAATAAAACGGATAATTAATCCATCGATATACTTTATTTTGATTTCTCATCAAATCTATTCGCCATAAAAGTGAGTGCAATTGTTTCACCCTCTTCGTTAAACCTCCCCAAGCGTCTCTTACGCAATAAACGACATATTAATTCCTTTCTGATTTCTCAATCAGAATAGAAAATTTTAAGATTGATATTTTTTTCTGAAAACGATATGAGAAGGTTGAACCTGAGTACCGTGGATCAATGGAGAAAAGGATGCTATTAATACGACACTTGAAGGTTTGCTCTTCAAAGCTCTACGGGAAAGCATTCGGGGCAGGGGTTCAAAAGTGTAGACAAAGAGTATCAACTCTGATACTGAGTAGGTTTAAAATAGCGCTTCTCAAGCCGTGACATGACAGGGGTAAGCTTCAAAGAACAGTGAAAAGGTTTTTAGCGGCATGCAGACAGGAATCCAATCGCTTTCGAACGCCACAGTTCGGAAGTGATAATACTAACACGTGAATTCTGAGGATAGTGTTTTCCAGACAATGCAGATGGATGCTCACGTCAGCCCGGGTAGCTCAGTTGGGAGAGTACCTGACCGGTAATCGGGGGGTCGTACGTTCGAATCCTGCTCTGGGTGGTACTTTTTTCAGAATTCAATTCCTGTCTGCAAGCCGCTGAACACCTTCATTTCATTATATTTCAGACAATAAAACTATCATTCAAAGAACAGTGGCCATGGAAGTATCTATTGAAGAATGAATGATAAGGCTACTGCTCCCCGATGCGACCGGCTAATGTAAAATTTTGGTCTAGGGAGACAGCAGACCAACCCATTAGGTTAATGTTAATAATGAGGATAAATTCAGATGCATACCATCCGCTGATATGAATATCAACAAGTGTTACGATCTGAATTGAACTATCCAATTTGACATCCTCGAGGCCCCAAATAGAGTACGCCCCATCGAAGAAAAGCAGATGTTGACCATGCTTTCGGTCTCATTTGATCTCATCACAGCAACATAGCTTTTTTCTCCGATAGAGAACGTTTGGAATTGGTAGACCCTCATTCAATACTGGCAAGCACTACTGAGTACTATCCAGTAACATAGCGACTACTGAGTACTATACAGTAACACAGCGACTACTGAGTACTACACAGTTACCAAGTATGAAACGATGTCTAATTCAATCCCTTCCAGATAGAAACCCAAACGAAGACAATTGCTTATGTCCCATATTTTCTCTAATTCAGTACACCGACGTGATGAATTGAGAATGGGAACACGTTCAAATCACGGCAGAAATGATGCTAGCTATTCAGGCGTGTTCATTCTTTATTGTTAATGTTAATGTTATATTCGGTCTGGCCCAGTGTGGACATGCTTTATCGCCGATTAACATAAAATTGTTCCGATAGCTGCCGCAAAATGAACAATAATAGGTTCTACAATCGAATCCTTAAAGCTATCATGTTGTGGTTAATGGGGATAATAAGATCTGTGCAGCAATTAAAAAAATGGCTTCCCAAATGCCCACTAAGGCATCACAGAAAACAGTTGTTGGGATTGTCAAATGTTCATCATACCGGTGACCCCGTTTTCGCCACACCAACATTCGCCCATACAGTCAAAATCTGGACCCTTCCGAGAACATACGCCTTTTCACATGGTAATTTTGCAATACTGAAAATTTCATTCAACTGAAAAAATCATCCATTTGAAATTTTGTGCCGAGTATGAGGGACCCACCATAAGAAAGTATTGCGCTACTCAAAATATGTGTGAAATTGTCACATATCGTCCCCTACCTCGCGTAAACATGACTGACAAAATTATAGTTATTTTCCTATCAAGTGCGGAAAGTGATACTTGCCCGCACGAAACTGCCGTTGCCCGAACGATGCGAAGCAGAGTTCGGGTAAGCAGTTGAGTGCGGGCAAGACACTTTCCGCAAGAGTTAGGAACAAAATTTTTTCTACAAGCGCTTGAAATATATAAATATAGCAATTGCACGATACAGATCATATCTCATTTGAATAATATATATAAAATGACAGACTAATTCTGCATGTCGTTACCATGGGTTACTCATCGTTGACGTTCGGTGCATAGAGACATGATAGAATTTAATTTATTCTATAAGATTTGCGTGCGGGAAAAACCCCTGCTAATCCATTCCCGCACGCAAATGCGTGCGGGAAAGAAATAGCAGGCGTTTTTCCCGCACGTTTTGGAAAAGTGACTCTTTGCAACTTGAAATGCGTGCGGGAAAAAGTTTGAACGCGCACGCTTGTAGAAAAAAAAATTTTTTCTGTCCTCATGTTGTGCTTTATGTCCATGTTTTCTTCCATCGTTGTGTCCTTGTGTCCTCTCGTCTCCATCCTGACCTACTACTTGCTGGTGTGCATTCGGGTACAATGATTATAGAAGGAAAATATAGCAAAGCTCTCATATTTCTAGTACTAAAACTGATTACATTTTGATTAGTGAAAACGCAATTAACAATGAGATGGCGCCCATGGCGCTGAAAACTTACCGTCAAATGCGTTAACACTGTCTCAGCTCGGAATCCAAAGATTATAGAGTAGAAAGATAGGAAGCGAAGCGACTAAAGTGATGGGAGCTCCATCTGTGTTTCAAAAGTGTTTTTAAGGCCCCAGGACTGGTTAAAATATTGATTCGAGGGACATTTGCAGAAATATATGAAATTTTGTGAGATTTCAGATGGCCATTTTGATCAAAGAGGTTTTGAATGTTTTGATTCCCTAACTGCCTTTTGTTTATCGAACTTGTTCTAGTTGCTGATTATTGAAATTTTTGTCTAATTTCTTGGTGAAAACCTCAATATATCGTTCGAAAATTATTGTATGGTGAGGAACTGGATCAAATAAAAAAAAATGGGAATGTAAGTATTAAACTGGTAACATTAATTGATTCTTATTTTCAGTGCTACGAAGTGGATAAAATTTTCAGAGCATGAAGGCCTGCAAACACTACCGACTACACCATGTGCAATGAACATTTTACTGCAAATCAATTGAGAACTATACATCCACGTAAATTATTGTATGCAAGAAGCATCCCTTGCATGAAGGGCCTATTTAGGGAAAATTATGACTTTTACGTCCAGTTTCATAATCAAATTTGAAGTCACTTTAAGCTTAAAGCTTCCTTAACGTCCACTTTCATAATCAAATTTAAAGTCACTTTAAGCTTAAAGCTTCCTTTACTGTCATTTTTAGTAGGGTTAAAGGAAGCTTTAAAATTAAAGCGAATTCAGGTTTGATTATGAAACCGGCCGTAAGTTTAATTTTTAGTAGGATTAAAGGAAGCTTTAAAGTTAAAGCGGCTTTAGGTTTGATTATGAAACCGGCTGTTATACGTCCATTCAAAGATTCTCAATTGCTTCAATATATTCTGAAATGCAAAGGTTTTATTGATTTCGTTTTGGGCATCGAGTGACTGTCAAATTGTTTGGAAAGTCGGAGTTTTATGAAACCTGCTGTGTCATAAAGAAATTATAAAGAAACTATAGGTACTGACGGGCTAACAGGTCTTGTATTATACCTCTGTAAGGTTTTTTTAAATGTGGTTTCAAAAATTCTGTAAATAATATGTGGGGAACAGAAATGTGTATGCTATGATGGTATATTGAATATTGGTTCATATTAATTTCTGATATAAATTGTACAAAGTCGACTGAGTTTATAATATCGAAAAAACATATTGCGCAGAAATAACACCTTTGACGTATAGTTGATCACAAGAGTTGTCCTAGTCAAAACTCTATTTGTTGTCCATAATTTCAAATTTTTGTGAATGTTTATAAATTGCAAATAAAAATATGGCACATCTGACAGAGTATTTCATTGAAATCAATTGATTCCAAGCAATTTTCAGATGAAAACTAACATCCTAGTCACACAAAAAACCATACTTTTGTTTTGTCGCTCAGTATGTTTGTTTTCTGGTCTCAACAAAGTCGATATTGAAATCCAATGCAAGAAATAGAATTCGAATTTCGAGCCCCTGAATTCTAAAACAGAAAACTGTTATTAAACAGTTTTTCTTTATTGACAGTACGTTTTGAGCACCATCTCATTGTTAAATGTGTTTTCACTGGCCAAAATGTACCTAGTCGGTTTTTAGTATTAGAGATAATTATGAGGGCTTTTCCTATCTTTCTACTCTATAATCTTTGCTCGGAATCAGTATAGTTTCTTTATGCTTTTTTTATGATTTCCTTATGTATATGGTATGGTTTATTTATGACACAATATGTAAATTGATGAATGAATGAACAAAAGACTCACAGCAGGCCACACAAAACTTTGATTCCCGAAACAAAATCAATAAAACCTATTCATTTTTGAATATTTTGAAGAAGTGGATGAACAGTTCTCAATTGACTTGTAGTAAAATGTTCACTGCACATGGTGTAGTGTTTTCTCAAGTCAATGTCTTTACGCCCTGAAAATTCTATCCATTCGAAGCATTGAAAATAAAAATCAATGAAAAACCTAGTCACAAGGTACGAGTTTATAGTAAACAATTAATTTCGGAAAATCTTTTTTATTTGATTCACTGTTCTTCACCAAGCAATATCTTTCGAACGACATTCTGAAGTTTTCACTAAGATAATACACACAAAATTTCAATGATCATAAACAGGAAAGAGCGAAAATTCAAACTGGTCTTAGTAACACATTCGGAACCAAAGATGGCGCTCACTTCACTTTAGCCGCTTCGTTTCTCATCTTCCCTCTCTATAATCTTTTCACCGGGACTGGGGTATTTCAATATTGTCCAGCGAGTACCAGCATGTAACATAGTCAGGCAATTCCGTATCAATTCTCATTGAGGCGATAGTTGTGTTGATCTATTATGAGCGAAATCATGGTTAGCATCTACTCTTCTCTGAGATTTTTAGTTGGTACCCTGAGTGAAATTTATGGGTCTGATCGAATTCCGAAGTTTTGCTGTTGAAAATAATGGACCTAGAGAGTTTGGGACCCCAGGACTGTCCACTGATATTTTATTTGTCAATATATTACAGTCGATTGAAATTGCACCATAAGCGTTGTCGAATTGTCCATATATCTTTCCCAGTTTATGAATCTAGACTCTCTAAAACAGTAGTTAAAAAAATTCCCGAGGAAGCAGCATCACGGGGAACCCCAAAAACAACTATGGAAAAAATGATTTTTTTCAAGCAAAAATGACTCAATTTCGGCTGCCAAGCGACCAACGACGGTCATAAAAAACGAAGAATCATGCCACAATTAAAATATTAACGACGCCGGAACAAGGGACATGGCAGAAATTTACCAGACGGCGGAATGCACCTCGCGTCGGACACAATCGCGTCGGCCTTGGACTAAAAGATGTCCCCCCGCAAAAAATTAATAAAAATCCTGTAGAATTCGAGTTTATATGTCATATTTTCGGTATTTCGGTCGTTGTTAAACAGCGGGGCGGAGAGAATCTTTATGCGACATCGAAAGTGAAATATGGACGCTATATACGTCGACTATTCGATATTTAACGTTGCGTTGTGTGTCAATGTCGAGGTCCGGGAGAGGCAGTCTAGGTAGGGTTGAAAATACTGGTATTGGAAATTGATTTTTTCGAAAAGTATTCTCAGACTTTCTCAGAGGTATTATAGAAATTCGTTTTGTCGCCTAGTTGTTATCACAATCCTTCATCAATATGTTCTTCCTTAAGATATTAAGTTTGATTGTCAACTGTCATTTACAGTCTACATACGGTTAACCTGACTGAAAGCATAACAGTGAACAAGAAGCGTCGGGTAGATCCACCTCATAGTGGCGATGAGATACAAAGTTGCTGTGTCAAATATCACTTATCATTATATAGGCTTGGATATATTGAAAAATTCTCAGCCTAATATAGAACCAAACAAAATTTCAATGTCAAAATATTTTATTACTCAACATATTCTCCTCTTAATTGGAAACATTTATTACAGCGAACCTGCAACGTCTCTAGACCTTTCAAAGAAAAATGTTTCTGCTCTGCAAACCTGACCAACACAACTTTTATTATCTCCTCGTTGGCAGAAAATTTACGACCTTTTGAACTTTTTTTCAGTTGAGGAAAGATATAACAGCTGATGAAGCCAAATCTGGCGAATGAGGGGGGTGTTCTACAGCAGGTTTCATAAAACTTTGATTGTCCGATCAACGATTTGACAGTCACTCGATTTCTGAAACGAATTAACTGAAACCTTTTCATTTCTGAATATATTGAAAAAGTAGCAATTGAGAATAATTTAGAGGACGTATGAACATTATTATTTGATGCGAGAATGATATTCTGAATGATCATGACTGAATTATCGATTGAAAACAAATTGACGTCTATTCGTCAATCAAGCGCTTATTCTCCGATCAAGCTTTATGAAACCCAGGGCTAGTAATTCAAAACCCAAATCACAAATTTTTTGCATGGCAACATGAGATTTGTGCGTTGTCCTGCAAAAACAAAACATCTTTGGATAGCTTTCCGCATCTTTTCTCTTAAATTTTTTCCCGTAGAGTGGTCAGTAATGTCGAATAGAAATCTCCGGTTATGGTTCTACCCTTATCCAAAAAATCAATCATGATTACTCCATGGCAATCCCAAAAAACTGAAGCAAGAACTTTTCCAGCAGATTTTTGGACACTAAATTTCTTAGGTCTTGGAGAACCAGAGTGTCGCCATTCTATCGATTGTTGCTTTGTTTCTGGATCGTAGAAATGTACCCAAGTCTCATCCATAGTATTCGGCTTAAGAAGTCTACATCGTTTTCATTTCAAATCGAGCACAGATCGAACGCGATGCTTCTACCCTTGCACGCTTTTGGTCAACATTCAAACATTTGGGGATCCATTTTGCAGCAACTTTTCTCATGTCCAACTTGACGTGAACTATATGATGAACGCGTTCGTACGAAATATTCAGTGCTTCAGATATTCGTTTTAGCCCAATTCGACGGTCTGATGAAATCATGTAATGAACTGCATCAATATTTTCGGGGACTGACAGAAACTGGCCTTCCTGATCGGCCATCATCTTCAATGGAAAATTTACCTCTTTTGAAGCTTGCAGTCCAATTTTTCACGGTCGCATCCGAAAGATATTGATCACCAAGGGTATTAAGCATATTTTATTCACATTGGCACTTCTAATGTGTTATTGTTCGTTGCTATGGTAACGCAATTTTTGTATGAATGGAACTGGTCTAGGCTAACTAGACATCAAAACATCCTCGTATGATTCATTCAGCAAAAGTTCAGCTAATAGTTTATTTTCAATTAACAACTGAAAAAAATACAAGAATACCTCATTGAATTCAATGAATTTCTCTGAAAGAACTGCTGTGGTTAAAAAATAGATAAGAAATAATTGTTCAAATATATTATGTATACTTATATATATAAGAAGGTATAAGTAAGAAATTAAACTGTTTACAAAATAAGCTGAAATAATTCATATTTAAGGGCATTTCGCACTCCAAAAATTGATCCTTTCCTCGAAAAAAAAAAAAGCTACAGGGGATTCTTCTCCAAGTTACCAGAAGATTTCATCTGGAATAAAAAACAAAATTAGAAAAATGTGACAAATTAAAATTAAGTTCTATAGATAAGTCAGATCGACCTAAAATTCACAATGTATTTCAAAAAAGATTCGGAAACTGAACAAATAGCCCGAAAACCATCGTGAAATTCATAAATTGGACAGTTATTAACCAGATGATTTATGTTTTTTTTTGGTTCCCCCTATTGCCTTTCGAAGAGTAGTTGCATCAGCACCCCATGAAGTAGTTGAAGTACCAGCTAGTTTATGCAGCATAATATTCCTAGTTTTCAACTTCGGACGCAAGTTTTCCAATATGGGCTCTGAAATTCAGCTCGGAATCCAGCGTAACTCCTAGATATTTTGCATTGAAGTTATGTTCGAAAAAGAATTTTCGAAAACTACATTAAATTTTTCATAGGTCCTTTCGTTTGCATAAAAAGTGTAGCACTTTTATACACTCGATTTTAGTATTCGTTTGCTGATTGAATTTACACTAGTGTAGAGGAGGTGTAGTTTATCTACATCTCCTTTTGACTATGTGTAGATAAACTACACTTCCTCTATACTGGTGTAAATCAAATCGACTGTAGAAAAGTGGTACACTTTTTATGCAAACGAAAAACCTTCTATTTTTATGATTATCCAAATGGAAACATGAAACCTCAATTTTCTCTGGGTAAGGACGTAAACGTCATTCGAAAAAGTAATTCCCCAAAATTACTAAATCTGTAGATAGATAGATTATTCACTATACATCGGAAATCACAATGCGAGGGCAAAATCATCACCGTATATAAATTTCTCAGAAGAAGTCGTAGGAATATCACACAGATATAAAATGAAAAGAAGAGGTGCTATAACTGATCCTTGTGGAAGACCGTTTGTTTTGAAATTACTACTGTTATCATCAGACGGGTATAAAGTTTCAAAATCACAACATACTGTGTTGTATTTATTTATTTAATCTTGATTCTCCTCAGGTACCGAAGTACCTCTCAGAAGCTCTGTGAGCTTGTACGAGTTCGAAAAACCATTTGTGTATGCTGCAGATGAATCCACAAATGCTGTTCCTGTTTTTATTTTACCATTGAAATCTGCTTCAATGAAAGTGGTGATGGTCAGTTTCTGATCACAACAATTTCTATTTTTCCTGAAATCCTCTTGACAATTTTGGACAGATTCTTCTAGAGTCGATTCCTGAAAAGAATTATACTCTTTGAAATTTTGAAAGGAATACTTAATAAACAAATGGGTGGATGACAACTGGTATCAGAAGAATTCTTTCCACGTTTTACAATTCCAATGACTCTGAATTTGGAATGTTTTTATAAAAAGAACGGTTTGAAGGCATAAAAAAATATCGCATTGGGAGAAAGAAGCTCCCGGACATTGGCTATTTAATCGACATGAGTATACTAAATTCGGAAAAAGTCACGGTTTATAAATAAAGTGCAGCGAGTTAGTGACCGACTGAATTATTCATGTTATATGGAATTTGAATTGGTGATGGCGGTTTTTGAAGGAACGAATAAGACATCATCGGGGATAACTTGTTTCGACAAATTTTAAATGGCAATTTCGAACCCGAACAATCGGCATATTTGATTTACAACCGTCTGGGAGAACCGATAACATCAGAGCATCATTTATGACTGCGATCCTTTACAAAAAAATTGAAATCGTATCGAGATAGTTGAGGAGTTTCAACATAATTGCAAATGAGAGATTTTTGATTGATCCTTATTCAGTAATGATCAACCAAGTTTTTCAGCTGAAGTCCTAAAAAACGAACGATCCATTAAAAAAAAATATCGAATTAAAAATCTATTTCGAACATCCTGCGCAAGAACCTTTACTCTGTAATTCTTAAAATAAGAGAGATAGACTAACATATGCATGTAACTTCGAGGTCAAGAGAGAAAGAGCTAGCCAACAAGAAATACAGGGTGTATTCAGAGGTGAGGCTTATTTTTGACCGGAGGGCATCAAAATAAATCATTTATTCAAAGATTTCTTTAAATTTTAAAAACGAAACACAACATAGAAATATGGTTGGACATTGGTTCAGTAAATCCGAGTCTATCTGATTAGTTGTATTAGGTCACTGGGAAAGAATTGTTATATCGTGCGATTCGGGCTGAAGACAGTTTGGAAAATTTGGACAGTTTATTTTTCACAAAGTGCTATTATTGTTACCCTATTTCACCCCATTTTTACTACGATTGTCGGAGGGTTCGAACAAAAAGATTGTGATGACTATTATGAAAAAATTTGTGAATAATTTTATTGGTGAGATTTTGAACTAACATTCTTTTTTTAAACTTGATCATAAGTAGTTTTCTGTCAGTTGGTATCGGAATGAGCCATTTCATACAATCGTTTGAGTTACTAAAAAATGAGGAGAATACGGCGATTCTATGTTTCCATTTTCATTTCCTCGTAAAAATCGAATGGGCCTATATCCTTAACACAACCATCTATGGTTGAGTTAGAGATAGTTTTTCCCATTGTTTTGCGATATTTCAGGTAACAAATGTTTACTGGTCGTATTAGGATCTTTTGGAGAGAGCATTTTATAGTGTCGATGAATTCTTGCAATTCGACTTTCGATTGGTTTCTTCCTAACTACAGTTTTTTTTGTATTTTTGTGTATTTATTTTGTATTATACCTACATTGTTTACAAATTGTGTTGTTTTATATTGTTTCTTTTGACATGTGCAAGAAATATGTATTTTTCCCTAGCACGAAATATATTATTATAATATTATTATTATTATAATATTTTTAGACCTGAGCCGAGCTTTCGACTGCGTACCGCCGCAGGCTCCTGTTGACAAGCTTTCGAAATATGGTTTTGACGAGGTTGGTCTCAGACTCGTTCAGTCCTATTTCTTCAACAGAACACAGAGGGTCTTCTGCAACAATACTTGGTCCACAGAGGGTCAATTGAGTCTTGGGGTGCCACAGGGTTCTATATTAGGACCCCTACTATTCATAATCTTTATGAACGATTTTTCTTTTTTCATGGCGACCTACGAATATCTCTTATGAGCAGATGACTCGGGAATAACTGTGGAGCATAAGGAGTTTCGAGGAGCTGAGCAGCTGGCGTGTGCAGCAGAATTAAGGGCTAAGGAGTGGTTCGCACTGTACAAGCTTGTTTGTAATGAAGAGAAGACTGACACCATGTTGTTCAACTTAAGAGGACTTGAAGATCATAATGGCAATGAGTGGATTAAGTTTCTGGGAGTTCATCTGGACTCTAGTCTCACATGGATTCCTCATGGCAATGAAAAAGCGTCAAAGGTGATCAAGAATATCTTTCTACTACGTAACTTAGCTAACATTGTATCCAAGAAGGTTGTTAAGGTTGTCTATCACAGCCTCATCGAATCACACCTGCGATATTGTGTACTCATCTGGGGTAACTGTTCCAGTAGGGAGAAAATTTTCAGACTGCAGAGGACTGCGGTTAGAATAGTGGCTGGTCTGGGATATAGAGATGATTGCTTGAGAGCTTTCAAAGAACTAAAGATTCTCACTTTTCCATCTATATACATTCATGAATGCCTTGTCTATGCATATAATAATATCAGGGATCTCCCAAAATATAAGGATACCCATGATTATCACACACGATACAGGAATAATATAAAATCCAAGTATATGCGACTTGAAAAATCGAAGAATGGTCCCAATTTCATCTCTCATAAACTTTTCAATAAGTTATCTATGGAGGTTAACAGGCTCAATTCTAAAGAATTCAAAAAGAGAATCAATGAAATATTTACGACAAATGCATTTTGGAGTGTGCAGGAGTTCTTGTCCAGTGACCTGACATCTTTTGAAATAAATTATTGAATATTCACTATATTCCTTATTTTTGATTGGAATGGTATTTTGTATCCTCCCAAATTTGTAGTGTCCAGGTGTTTTTTTTTATTATTGTTAAATGTTTTTTATATAATTTTTGACTGTGATATGAGATGGTTGAATCATCCTATTTCTATTTGGAAATATGACTTGTGCAATACAGTGTATTTTGTAAAGTAGCACCAATAAATTACCTTATTTTATCTTATCTTATCTATACAGGGTGGTTAAGAAAAATCGTGTAAAATAACGAAATTTTATTCCCAGAGAATTCAAGCATTTTAAGACTATCAATACAATGTATGGCCTCCACGGGCATCGATAACAGCTTGACATCTTATTTGCATACTTCACACGAGGTTGTTGAACATTTCTTGAGGAATTTAGTTCCATAAACGGGGCAGAAGCTCTCTCATTTAAGAATTCTGGGCTAGGTTGATGCTTCTTTGAAGCATATCCCATGATTGTTCTATGCAATTTAAATCTGTTGAGTGCGGAGGTATTGGTAAATGTGGAATACCAAGCTCCTCACGCGCATTCTCAACTATGGCTGCACGTTGCGGTCTAGCGTTATCGTCTAGAAATTGGAAAGTTTCGCCAAATGGAAATTTGGCACAACATTGTCAATGACATGCTCCCTATAGTGTAAGGCGGTCATATTCCCAGGACAAATGTGTAGATCTGTGCGCCCGTTGAAACGTATCCCGGCCCATACCATAACACTACCTCCTCGGAATGGATGGACTTCTTGGACATAGCGAAGATTACGGGGTATGCGTGGGATTGTCCATACCCTTATTCTTCGAGAATCTGAAAATCGTCCATATCTGGATTCATCAGTGAAAAGGACACTACGCCATTGATCGTTCCAATTCATATATGTTGCGTTGCCGATTCCAGTATTTGACGCTTATGGTCACGTGTTACTGGAACTCTTAATGGACGACTAGAACCTAAATTCACCTCTCTCAAACGTCGTCTGATGGTTTCGATGGAAACTTGGACCCCATCTGCATTTTGAAGAGTATTCCGTAGCATTCTACACGTAGATGTAGGGTTTCTTCTCGCCGAAACGGTGATGAAACGATCCTGAGCAGCTGTTGTTTTTTGTCGCCCACCAAGCCTTGGTCTTTCCAACATGGAAACTATCTCCCTGAACCTATTCCAAAGTCGAGATGTCACACTTTGGCTGACTTGGAGCCTTTCCGCTACAACAACCTGAGTTAGGCCACCCTGTAGCATTCCGATAGCCGTTTTAGCCTCAGCGTTTGTTAATTTACATCTTGGAATTTTCAGAAAACTCGTTTCAAATCGAAGCCATTGATAAAATGACTTTATTTCAAAATAAGAACATTCATGAAGCATATGCAAAGAACCAAACTTCAGAAAAAAGGAGAACAGATTGTCGAAATGTCTCTTACTGATTTTTATTGGATCGATTCAAGTTGTTATTGAGTTTTAAATGATTTTACAGCGATTTTCTCGAAGATTACATATTTTCAAAAACGATTTAATACGATATCCCTAACCCTTGTGAAGCAGATCATTTAGAATATACGCGCAAAAGTTATCCTTATGACGAGCCTTCACTGAATCAACTCACATTCCGACGTGATATCGATACAATCCATTCTTCTAAATCCCAAAATAAACCTTCGATGTGAAAACAACCCGAAAAATACCTCCGTCGAATCTAGGGGAAAACAACGAGGCAAAAACGACGGGCGAGATAATTCGATAAAGAGAACAACGTTGATAGGTTGTCGACAACTGTGCAAACAACGTACGCTAACAACGTAATGATCCGGGCAAACACGGTCGTCAAATAGTCTGGAGAAGGGCAAATTTGTCAGAACGGTGTGAAAAACCGAAACGTAAACATTTGCATTGTTTTAAGAACGACCACATGAACGACCGGGGTTATAAATCAGTTTACGGCTTTGTCTACGGCCTTTTTCGGACTGAACGACCGGTTTACATAACGATAGCCATGTCTCTTGAGAATTACACCGGATTGAGCAAATACTTGATGAGTGGTTGAATGAATCGTCCAACTGAACAAAATGAGTGATATAGAAAAAACAACCAGGGTGAGATTTTGCGTTGTGCATAGAGTCTTTCGGGGCAAATGTGCGCACTTTTGCCTTTCAAGCCATACCCTGTTTCAAATGTTGAAGCTAGGAAAATTAAAACATATTCATAAGATAGAGAATTTTCTAATCTATAAATAAACATCAAAAAGCCAACAAACAAAAACGTTTTCTTTCCGCAAAAAGAAATTTAATGGTGAACGTCGGAGTGCGTTCACATGTCCTGTATTGCGGGTAAGTGTGCGCACCCTCACGGGGTAAGTGAACGCAATGCTTAGTGAACCACACAATCAAAACAAATTACAAAATAATGTCATCGAAATGTTACAATATTAAAGAAATGCTTTTTATTGTCAATACAGAAGCGCCATTTTATAAGCACTGCATTAGGCCTGCCGCAGACATGCAATTTTTAGTTTTGCAACTGTTTAGTTGCAGAAGTGAGTACAATGCATTTAAATGGGGCCGCGCAGACATGCAACTAAAAAGTTGCAGCGATTGCCTTTGTGTGTGCCCTCGAACCGCTTGCAATCAAACTGTTGCGCGACTGAAAAGTTGCATGTCTGCGGCAGGCCTTATTGTTCGTGCCACAATTCCTGGTGAACACAACACAACACTTGATACATTTCCCTGTTGGTGGCTCTTCATATTTTTCCGAACAAATAGGACAATATTGATCGAGTCTTAACCAAGAAAATCAACAATGTCATAATTTATTCCTCACTGAACTAATGCACATATAATGAATCTATGCGCACACTTACCCGCGCACACTTTCCCCAGTACGCCAAAATTTGAATTGACGTTCTTATAGAGTTGAGCAGCTAAGAGAACCTAAAATTATTTATTATATATTTAGATTAATATGCCCATGATCGAAAAAAATATTTTTTAACACTGTCGTACTCGGAACTTGGACCTGGCAGAATCTGCAGAGATGCTGAAAATTAACAAGAAAACTAGTGAATTTGATTGCAATAGAAAAAACTTATCGATTCGACCATGTGGTTTCGTTCAGGATATTGGCCCGTTCGATATTTACGTGGTAATGAAATGGTATTTCATACCTTAAACAAGCGATACGTCCCCTGTTGTCAAGTTCTGTAAATAAAAAGTTAGTAGACTGTTGTAAGTTTATATAGAGGAACGAAGAATATTTTGTTATTTTAATAAGAGTTTTCATAAAAATATATATTGAACTGTTGAAAATATCTTTATCTATCTCGTGATAATGAAGAGGGCTTAGTAAACTTTTCATAATTCGGATTCTTTTAGCGTCGAATAAGACTTTCTGTCTCTGCAGACCAAAATTATATTGACCATGTCTGATCTGCATTATCACAGCAATAACACCACTTACCTGAACCTCCGCAGACATTATGACAGCTCACCAATGAGATTCCTCAAGATTTCAGTAGAGGTAGAGGAGGCCCCATCCAATATTGATTTCAAGGTGCTTGTGATAGAAGAAACCGCTTTTTAGGCCTGTAGACTCCAGCAGGTAGAAACTTCATTTTGTTCATTTCTCGCGCAACCACGAAACAAATCCCTTAAGGTACTTACAGATTACTCTGACGTGACGTGGGACCACGTCATAATGCGCATGACTGAAAAATATATCATAGTGTTTTGAGCGGAAGCGTTCAAATTGTTCTGACGTGACGTGATACATGCATTTGGACGCCACCGCACAGAACTCTATGTTCGATTTTTGAATCATGCGCATTATGACGTGGTCCCACGTCACGTCAGAGTGATCTGTAGGCACCTTTATTCTCGATTTCATGGAATTCAAAAATTGACGAGTGCGTACACCATGACATCTCATAAATGCGTTGCTGACACTTTATCGAATCGATATCAATGTATCTAAGTATTTCAATGTGATTAAAATGATTTTTTTTAAATTTTTGTACATAAGTTTCACCTTATTCTCTCCCACTCTGAAAAAATAGCAACGCCAAGTTGATGCAACATTTCATATCTTTGAACCGGAACGGAGTTCGCCTGGTCAGCTAGCTTCATATTATACAAGGTGTCCTACGATGGATGGCCTATTAGACGTTTACGGAGAACGGATCATAGGATTGTTCTGAAAATTTGGTTACTAGGGTTCACTCATCTGATCTATCTTACTAAAATATTTTCAATGTTGCGACGTTGCTGCTTATACGACAAAATATTACGAACTTCGTTATCTCTAATGGAACAATCTATACAGGGGTCTTTGACTCGTATATATATTTTAAGAGTAGATTCTTGAGATCAAAAGAAACACTTTTTTACTTAACGTTTTTTTCCGAATCGGCTGGGTCCAAAAACACAGGCCATAAAACCATAAAAACTGTTATTTTTAGTTCTATCCCAAAAACGGTTTTATCGAATGGAATTAATTCAGGAATATAGTTTTTCATTTATTCGATGAATCCTTTTCGAACACAAGATATCACCCGCACGTCTTCCAGTTTTCTCATTATGACCATATTGTACCATTATGTACCATAAAAATACCAAAAATTCAAAGAATCCAACTCTTGAAACTAAGTTGGTCCCTATGTAATGAATATTTTAACGTTTTCTAAAATAAAAGTATTCTTCATATGCTCTCGTATAATGCGTCGTTTTCGAGTAACTTGATGTTCAAAAAATAAAAAGTATCTGTGAAATTTGAGAAATTGGGTACTTTTGCTGAATGCAACTCTGTTTAAAAGATCCGTAGACGTGGAGGATCACAGATTTACCTGGTTTTTCCGAAGGAAATTTTGGGTGGCATAGCTCATTGCGAGAACTTGAAATGATATAGTGTTTCTTTCTACTGCAACAGTTATAAGTTATAATATACAGGGTGAGTCTGGTGCACGTGCCCCCTCCAAGCAACGAGATGCTAATTGATTTTGCCATAGTTGAACCTTAAAAAATGCTTCTGCAACTACTTTCATCAAGCATGAAGTTATGTGTGCCCCCCCAGAACCTATGTGTCCCCCCCATAATATCATTCTGGGTGCGCCACTGAATGAAACATTCTATTTTTCATCTTATATTCTCAGAGAAAATCAAAAATCGAAATACATCTAATGATGTATCAGGTTCCTGTACGAAAACCTCATGGTTTTGGATATAAAGTCAAATTTCAATGAAAGTGAGGGTTTTCAGAATGCCTGGCTAATTTTCTCTAACAAGCACCATTCCTTCTATAAATGGTACAAACATCTTCTTCACTCGAATTTTCAATAATTTTAGAATCTCACGAAATTAACATGGCAGTAATTCTAGGGTAGCAATTGGCAATATACGTACGCTGAAAACCCCCATTTTCATAAATAAATAAATAAATGAATAAATAAATAAATAAATAAATAAATAACTTCATTTCAAGGAATTTTTGTACAAAGATTAAATGAAATTGACGTCACAAAAATACATCTACAAACGTTTTGCAGCTACAAAGTATTCGCTCAGTGAATATGGCTCAATATCAATAAGATAGTTTTTCAGTCTTTCCTTGAAAATATCGATGAAATTTATTCTGGGAGGATTCTGCACATGTAAGAAGGATGTTTTTCTGTTATCGATAATCTCTGAATGGGATAGTGCAGGTTTTCTGATCTTGTGTTATAATCATGCTGAATAGTATATACCTCAAACTTTTCTCTGTGCTTGAAAAAAAAATCAAACAATCAAATATATATATAAGGCATACAGAGTTAAAATTCTATTATTCTTGAAAACACCTCTACAAGGCTCTCTACATTTATCATTATAAATGATACATAATTCTTACAATTTTTTTTTGAACTTTGAAAATTACATCTACCGCTGAACTTCTTCCCCAAAAAATTATACCATACCTCATAATTTAAAAATTTGACTTTATTTCCGGAACCACGAGGTTTTTATATGGGAACGTCTATTAGGCCACCTATCGTGGGACACCATGTATATTAATGCAATCTGTTTAATTTCAATTTCGTGACCATATGCATATGCATTCAATATTTCATATTGCCGGTTGATTTATGCTAGTTCGATGTGAATTAGCCAAGTGTCCTTCGGTTTAAATGCAGGAATCGATATAAAACGCCGTTCCCACGATATGTAATCGATTTCAAAACAGTAAGACCCGAATCGCGTAGAATTGGTCGTAAAATTTCTAAAAATCGACAGTTTCTCGCCCTTGACAAACGAAAAACTCTCGCGACAAAGGCCGTTCCCGGATCACACATCTCCTCTGGAAATACTGTCACGCGTCCACGTCGCCTACGTGATAACTTCGCGAAATTTGCAAATTATTTTCTCACACTCATAAGCGCGCTTGCTACTTGGATATGCGCGGAGGGTAACCGATGACCGGGGCAAGGCATCGGTTTACGATGAATTTCAGAGTTCTCGGGCAGTGTTTCTTTGAAATATTCGCGTTTGATCGTCCTCGTACGCCATGGGAACTCGGCGTTAATGAATTGCTGTGGGTATTGTGTACAATAATTCATTTGGATGCATTGCAATATGCTACCGTCTAAGCTTTTGATATCGATAGTGCAGTTGTGATTTTTGACATGCTATGAATGAACTCGATAGCAGAGATTCTTCCTACAAACAAACTCACAAATCTGTAACCTTAACTTTTTATAATATCAGAATACCTTCAGGCAGTCCTAGAATTAATGCAACAAAATTTGGTCACAAACTCTTGAGGCATAATAAAGATTTCAAATACGCGATTGATATTGAGTGGTTCCACTGACATTGTGCCCAATTAAAAGAGCCTTAAGAAGATAAGAAGGCCCATCGGCAAAATAGGAAGCACTATGAGATATCGGATATCATAAAATTACCGAGTGCAAAATTCAGTGATTTTCATATGACCGGATTCCGAAATAAAAAGAAAAGACTATTTTAAGGGTAGAAACTCAGTGCTGTAACTCCGAAAAAGAAGGCCCCTGGCAGAATCAAAAATAGTAGTCAGAGACAAACGAGACGGTTAACTTGGCAGTGAAATCTGTCCCATTTTAAGGAACTCGTGCATCTCTCTCTTTCTTGTATTAGCTTCCATAAGTCTCTCTTCGTTTAATTATGGGAAAGCATTTGTAGAGGTCGCCCCAGTAGGAAACATTTCCTAGTTGTTACATGCGTCATTTGACAATTTTGACATGACAGCTTTTAGGTTGTGTTTATGTTTACATGTGTAATAATTCGCATAATTTGCAATTCTTTTCTGTTTATTGCAAGTTTCGAGGTTGACTTAGTTATCAACCAAAGTTCTGGAGTTATTTTGACAATTTGAAGACGATCTTCTAAGACAGCAAAATGCCAAGCTTGCTTTGTTTACTTTGTGTTGGTGATGAGGCAAATGTTCAAAAATTGCATAATTTTCCCTGTAATCTAGCAAGGTGAGTTAATATGTAATTATTGTTAAGGTTTCTCTGTTTCTTAAACCAAAGAACTTGTTGGAATTAAGAATCCCCCTACTTTGTTTTTTGAATATATGTTGATCGTCGAGTTGTCAGGATGTGTAATGTTTTTTGGAGTAGAACTTGTCATAGTTGTCAAATACATATATTGAAATAAAAGTTGTTGATATAAGAAGTAGATTTGGCCCTCAATTCAAAAAGGTACACCCATATCTGATAGCTAGGGAACTACAGACTGATGAAACATCAGTTCCAACAAACTAATAATGTCTTCCGTAAATCTTATAGAATGATATGTAAAATAGTCATTATAAGCATGGTCGATCTATGAATGGAATCTTTTGTGCTAATATTATTAAACTTTCAGATCTAAGGAATGGCAAGAAATACTATGAATGGATTCAAGGGTGAATCTCTGCATTCATTCAAGATCTGCAATAAGCATTTTTCACCAGACTCATATATGGATCTAAACAGATTTAAGCTTCACAGATCCGCAGTTCCTATTCCTTGGCAAACCTCCGCAAGAACTATTAAGACACATAAAGTAAATATGGAATTTCATCTGTAGAATCTGAAAAAGGTATTTGAAAATTGCGATTTTGTGTATACGCCCTTCTGGCACGAAACCCTTCATATGATAACACATTTTGTTTCTTGTAGTTGTTGAAAAATAGTTATAAACTGTTTCAGAAATTATGACTGAAGTGACTGAGGCAGCTTTGAATGATCCAAGCCCTAGCTCAAAAACCCCACATTTGGCCACACCGAGTATCAAGGAAGAAAATATTCAGAAATTTTGACGAACTTTCAATAATGGACAGTACACCAAGAAAAAAGCAATTGATAAAAATCATTCATAGAAGGAAGAATAATCCTAGGAAGATTAAAACCTTGTGTAGGGAAAATCCCAAGATTCAAAAGCTCTCACAAATGTGTGTGAAACTAGTGTAGTATGTAAAATTGTGAAATTAATGAAATTAGAAAAAAGAAAAGACAGTGAAAAGAAAAATAAATATAATTCAACATTGAAAAATTTCGAATTCATTAATTTCACTTCTTTTTTTCTCTAAGTTCCATTTATTTTGTATTTCATTTGTAAAATAAAATTTACATATTGTATATATAACTATACCTATATCTGTTAATTATTGAATTGTTTTTTACTAAAATTGTGCTGGAACTTTTTATGTTTGGAGTTTAAATATAGCTATGAATCTTACTGATGTAGTTTTACATTTCCTATTTCCTTAGTGAATAATAGAGAAACTTTGCATTTTTGATATCTGAAAATTTTCCTTGATGAAAATTTGTCAATGAAGGCAATATTTATCAGATAGGAAATTTTCCGTTCGTCAAAAATGCAAAATTCCTCATAAAACAATGTTGGCTCTTCGAAATGAATAAAATCGGCAATGCGTCAGTTCAAATTTCCCGCGCTTTTGCGAGATACTGCAAGCAGCGCCTCTACAAATGCTTTCCGAAAAAATGAGAGAGATGGAGAATTAGGATGTGACTTCATTTTAGAAGGTAGTTGACCGTCTCGTTTGTCTCTGTAGTGGTCTACTAATTTTGCCACGAGAATCTGTGATCAAATTTTTTTGCTTCAATTTCGGGACACTCCCTAGATAACTCATCCACTTTTGTAAAAGCAGTCGGTTGTTACCTAGAACGGAGTAAGGTCGGTACTCCAACATTCATCAACATTTTTCTACTCTGCAAAAATGCCGTGCTTGCCAAAAAGAAAAAAAAAATGCATCAGGAAGTGTTATATTTTTCAAAGAAGGTAACCCCGATATTTCGAAATCGACGACTTATATTTGAGCTACATGTTTCCACAATCAGAAAAATTGCGAGTAAAGAGGATGTCACAAAATTTTCTTCTATTTGGGACTCAAACGGATTGTTGCAGTTGATGATTTGAATATTTAAAAGAACAGCAAAGACAAATTTGAAATTATGAGTTGAATAATATGTGTCCGATTGTAAATAGGATTGCCTCACTAGGGTTTGTCAGACTTTTTTGTCCCACTCGCTAGCGACAATTTGCGGGCAGGAAAAGGAACTCGTCGTCTGTAAGTCATCACAACAATATTATTATCAGTATTAAGAGCGATCATCAGGTTGAAATGTACATAAAGTTGCAGAGTTATCAAAAAGAATGAGATTTATTTATTTTATTTATTTATTTATTTAGAAAATACAGGGATACAAACAGAAACAATTCCAGATATTAACAATATATGGGCTGGACATTTTTGAGACAATGATGTACATTTACAAAAACATAAACTTGTTTCCAGAAATGGGCTACCATTTGTTATCCCAAGCATAGAATTCATAAGAGGAACTCATCCAAATTATGCAGGTATGAGATTTTTCAACTCCCAGATAATGTGAAAACATGTTCACATATGAGTTTATTCCAGAAGAAGGTCAAGAATTTGCTAGTAGAGGTGGAACTCTACTGTCTGAGCGACTATTTTGATGGATAGTCTAAACTTAAATCGACGATATTTCATCTTATGCTCATCATTGATGTGTGGACTTCATGATACTTTGAAATGAATTTTATTATTATTAAATATCTCCGAACGCTCCGAAAAGTTCTAAAGAAACCAAGTTATCCTCTTTTATATATTATATATTGCAGTTCGTCATTTCTAATCATCTATTAGTTAAACCATAGGGCTATTGAGCAACTTTGAGTGAAGTGGCTTGTGTCTTCTATAACCATGAAGCCGGTATGGAAGGAAGCTTAGTTTTTCCTTTTCTTTGAAACACCCTTCCAGATATCAGTCCAGTGGAGATTCACCTAGGTTTTTTCTTAGGCCCATTGGGTTAAGTAATTGCATTTTCACCTGTTCCGTTGCCCACTATCCGCGATAATAATAATCTGAAATTGGTCGCCAACCCTTTGCTACCAATTAATAAAGATTCATTCAGATGCATACCGCCCCTCTGATATAAATATCAACAAGTGTTACGATCTGAATCAAAATAGCTGATTTATCATCGTCAAAATAACGAAAGGTATAAAGTTTCACAGAAGAAGAGTATATGCTGCCAACCAGAGCAACACGCTTGGAATTGACGGACTTGTAGCTTATGAGTATTATCAGTACTAAAGCGCCATCTAGTAGGCAACTCAGATCATAACCCAGACGAAGACAATGGCATATGTCCCATATTTCCTCTAATGCAGTACAATGCATCAATTCTGCCGAGAACTCGAACGCGCTCTCACTTCCTCTATTCTGACACGCATGTTGTCTGCAATAAGCAGACTAGCGTACTGAATTAGAGCAAATATGGGCCATATGCCATTGTCTTCGTCTGGGTTCCGATCTGAATGGGATTGAACCGGATTTCGTTTCATACTGGATGGCGCTCGAGTACTACCGGATAATACTAAGAAGATACCATGAGTATTTAATTAGGGTCTGTCGATTCCAAGCGTTTACCATCGGGGTAGGAGTTGTGTTGCTCTGACGTGGTTAAATGAGATCGAAAACATGGTCAGCATCTACTCTTTTGCGGTGGAACGTTCTCCCTTTCGTTGTCCAGATGATGACAAATTGGCTAGTTCGACTTGGTATTCCACCAGCCGGTGATATAGGTTTGCAGTAATTCTTATTATTATTGATTATGTTCATCACATATTTTGGAATTCATATTTCCCGAAGTAAATTCACATTGTGATAAAATACTTAGTTACTGAGACTTTTACGTAAAACGCACAACATAGCGCTGATTTAAAACCAAAGAATGTTTTGGCAAACGTCATAACCTCACAATTAATTACTATACCCTGTGGAATGTGTCAAATTTCCATGACCTGCCGACTGCTTTTATAAAGGTGAATGAAGTAGACCCACTTATTTTCCACATTTGCGTTAATTCTTCATTCACGAGGTGCTTTTCAGTTTTTGAAACTATAATTTTTTTCAAACGATTTTCCTGACACCATCTCAATCCAGTTGCCCACAGCTCGGCCGTCTCTGTACCACAATCTGGTAAATCAGAGAACATTATGTTTATTTTATAACATTACAGAGTACACAGTTGAATGAAATAAATTACAGTATATACCGCAACCAGTGGACAATTAGCATTTTATCTACACGGCATTATATGATGTAGGGATTCGTTAATTTCTGAATAATTCATTCACGGACAGGTCGAATCGATATTTTGATACGGCAGCATTCGGTACGACAAATGGACTAGATTTTCTAATCCGCATAAGCGACAAATACCCGGATTTATGACTGGAAAAAGTAACGACGTGAGAGGTCGTTTATAGCTATTGATGAATTTTTATTAAGTGCACAAAGTATGATTCAGCCGTCGCTTTCACGATTGCTCATACGGTTTGATGAAAATTTACGTTCCGCTTTGAGTTTTGCACAGATATTTAATATTAAGTTTTTGAAATTTATGTAGCCATGTGTGACAGCTTAGGTCGCTGAACGCCAGGTGTCGTATCATTTTATTTTGTATGATCCATTCACTTTTATAAAATCACTCGGTTGGCCATAAAATACTTTTCTTACGTTTTTGTAACCTGAAAGGTGTGAGTTTGGCACATATGAAGTCTCGTTTATGTCAAAACGACGGTGCTACAAACATTCACCACCTTCAATTTTTTTTCGCCGCACGTTCTGATAGTATTCTTGATATTTTCAAATCGACGATTTATCAGACGGTATCGAACATATTCGATGTAAATGAATTATGTTTCTTCTGACTTTTTTGCTACAGGTTTCCACAATCGAGAGGATTGTGTTTGAAGAGGATGACAAAGAATTTTCTTCGATATTTTGAGACTCTAAGGATGGTGACAGTTTTGGACTTTACTCAAAGGAAATATTTGCAATGACAAATTTGGAATATTTTGGTTGGAGATTCCATATTTGTATTCCTAGATGAAACTCCGAATTACCTAAACATTTGTAGTCTTCAACTTTAAAGATAACCAACATTAAATCTTCTCAACCATCTGCATATTATGTAGCAATAATTAAATTATGTTTCATAGCCAAAATAAATATATTGGAACTTTGAACACCGTTCTCTTATACTTTCCATTTCCATGCAAGTAACTAGATAAGGAAACCCTTCAAGCATTTTATATAAACGGTGATTCTGTTTGCCGCCTCTTTTCAAATTCATTTATTCTCCTAAGTATATCCATATTGTAAGAAATATCTACGTAATAAGTGAGATCTTTATGTAGAACAGATAACATAGAGCTGATTTGAAAATAAAAATATTTTGAGAAGCGTCATAACCTCATATTTTCGTCCTGGAATGTGTCAAATTTTCCAGACCAACCGAAAGCCGAAGCCTCAGCTTCATTCGGTAAGCATAGTTGGTTGATTTATGCGGTACTCATGAGCTTAAATAAGAGCGAAACAGGTCTATCGGTATTATCCTTCGGCGACGGCACGTTCTCTATGTTTTACACTGAGGATATATAGATTTCTGCCAGTCCAATTCCAGACTTACGGCCGGTTTCATAATCAAACCTAAAGTCCCTTTAATTATAAAGCTTCCTTCAACCCTACTAAAAATTACAGTAAAGGATGCTTTTAGCTTAAAGTGACGTTATTCGATTATGAAACTGGACGTAAGACATTGAGAAAGTTCGATAAATTCAATATCAACACAACGTTTACTGTGACAGAGCAATCAATGAAAATTAATCTCGAGAGCCTCTTTACTCCATCAAAAAAGCATAAAGTAAGAATAATGAATTTTATTGAGAAAGCTGAATTGTAATAATGATTCAGGCCAAGAGGGGGAAAACTAAAAATTGTCTAAGTCTAGTCATCATTGATATCAATACATTAAAAATGAGCAGAGCAATAATATTATAATTAATATAAATAACAATGGTATTGAAGAAAGCAAAATAATCGATGGATACAACATTCACAACGTCCATCAGAAAAATAGGAGATACGATTGATAAATTATGTGAGATACAAAATGAGAGTACTAATGAGGGAAATCACTAATCGTTGGTTTCGAGAAGAGCAGAAAGATTGAGAACTAATCTGTATATCAACCAAGATGAATTCATATGAGAATATATCGATGAGAATATCAAATTATAATGAGGAGATCATACCAATTGAGAGTGTACACGATTACTAGGGTGGATACTAGGACGGTAGACTAGTATTATGGCTTATTACTGGACGTTGAACCATATTAGAGAAGTTCACATCCTGTTCTGAAGGGAATCAGAAGTCCTGGGTCCAACCTGGAACCTGAGGATTCATTAATCTGAAACTCGACAAAAGTGATTAGTTATATGTAAGTGAGAGGTTAACAACACAGTAGACTTGAGAAATGAAATAAACTTATTGAGAAACCAAGAGAGGTCTGGAAATCTAGTTGAGGTGTAAAATATAATAAAATATATTCCTGAGGAGGCACATACATGAGTGGACTCGGGGAAAACTATAAAATGAGCAGTACAAATAAGGATCATCAATATTTTTGTAGATTTTTTATAATCTCACACGTAGACACTTTTCATACATAATGAAAGCATGAAAAAGAACATGAAAATGGAGTAATTAATAATTTTAGAAGACTGAAAGTATATTATTTTTTGCGTAGAACCAGTAGGATCGAAATTGAATGAGAAAACTTTAAGAGATGAACTGATGGAGAAGTACTACAATAATCGAGTCGATGCGTCAGACGCAGCAGCCACTTTCTGCAGTCGCTGCATGCGTCCGACGCACAAGCGAAACCATACCTTAAGGCACCATAGAGTTTGCACTTGAAAATTTGGTAGCTAATCAGTAGCGTAGACAAGAGCAAGATCGGAAGGGTACGGTCAATTTTTAACATGTATTAATTATTATGTATTACTTTTCGGGTTCATTTTTCGTAGTGAGGTTTGTTGATTTTTTGTTGCTCATTAGATTTCTTGAATTATTATGAAAAATTACGCGAGCGAAGCTGAGGGTTTAAGCTAGTAGATTTTAATAAGAATGTAACATTTGCTGCCTGTTTTGTCGCAGTGATTTGTCTGGTGTGGACTTCAGTTACTTATTTGTTTTTTCTGCATTTGTTTCACTTAGTAAATATGAAGTTCACTACCAAAACAATGAACATTCACTAGCCGGAAAAATGGCACAAAATAGACGCAAAAGCGACCTAGTTGGGATACTGATGCGCTAACCAGAAAAGTGAAGTAGGTAACCAATCAACTTTCAACTAGTATGCTGGGAGAAAAATCCTCAGATTACGAACCTATGGCGAGTGAATGAATGGCATGAAAATCGCAGATGTTTCAGAAACTTATTGCCCCCACCACTCATCCACTCAAGGCCTAGAGCACACGTTGACGTTGGTCGGCGATTAACCGAACCGAGTCCCAAGGCGCAAGAATTTCCCTCATCCATCTCATCGTGAGCACCGACATTCCGACAGATGTGTGTACGGTCCTCGTCAATCCGAGGCGAAAAAAAAATATTGAAATTTATGCCCTAGAAAACTAGGAAATATTATAAACCGTCGCATCGCGAGCTGTTACAGTCTTTCCGTAATTGAATATAATATCTTTCCGGTAATTCGATTATGATTTTATTCAGAATGCAGGCAGCAGAAGCAGCAGCATTCATCTAGCCGTTGACCTAACTGTTAACATACGACGTTTATCGGCCTTAAAGTCGGCCCCGATGTGGAGAATTACGTCGCGAGGGGACGTAGATTATTGTTTATGGATCGCGGATAATTCCTTATTATCGGTTCGATTTCTATGGCTGAAAAGGAAACGATTGAGCGGTCGCGAAAAAAAAAGGGAAACGAGGATATTGGAAGTTGTTACGAGATAAGACGATTTGAATGTGGTCTAATTCGAAGGCTACAGAATTTATGAGAGTTTCGTGAGGATGCTGTACAATAGACTGTAATCAATACAATTCCTCCATTGGATTCCTACAATGTGGCCAATCGTTCAATCAACTGAGAAAAACATGGCGTATTTATTGACATCCCGCATTTTCATTATGGACCGAACTTTGACGTCCCTAGTTCAGTCCGCATAGAAAAATAGTTTGGTGATTACGCTAGAAGAACCTAAGCATTTCGAAGTCTTCCGACAACTCTAATTAGCCTCGCAGACAAATGAATAAGAAGTCAGTCGTGTCTGACAATTGAAGACCATTTTTGGGAATGTTTGGAAGCAGTGTATTTTCCCAAACAAAACGGTCGTGATCCTTACTGAAGTTTCTTTTTTTGATAAAAATTTATCGTCATTTGAGAGTAATTGGGTCATTTTTTTCCTCGTTTTGGTTTCAATCAACCTAATTTCAATTCCAATTAAGAATTCTGCCATCGTTGGAACCTGTAAACATTCCGGACCGTTTTTAACCCTTTTTCAGTTCTGAACAACGATATAGCACCGTGAAAAATATCCAGAATTGGGAGATTACCGAGTTTTTGTCCGCTAGTACCAATAAGCATAAGTCAAGACATTTTCATCGTCACGAATTTCACTGATTTTAGGCACATGAAGCACATTCTGTTTCCATCCCCCACTGGTGGGTATAAGAGCAGATGTCCCTCTGCAGCTCGATTCATTCTGATGCAAATCTCCAGAAAAAAAAATTCGTTTCGATGAAATTCACTATTTTATGGTGGATTTAATTTTTTATCAGCGCAAGGGGGGTGTAATGAAGGTTAATTTTTTTTTCAACAGACCGTTGTTATTCCTTTTTCATTTCTGAAAAACGATGTAGCAACGTGAAAAACATCCTGAATGTGGAGATAACCTAGTTTTTGTTCGTCAGTACCGATAAGCCAGAGTCAAGACATTTTTCATCGACGCGAATTTCACCGATTTTTGACACATGAGGGACATACGGTTTCCACAGCCTATAGGTGAATCTGTATTGAGTACGGATACTGTATGCTTACACTCTATTGATGCTTCTGTATTGAGTGACGAGCCCGTTCTGAGAGAGGGAGATTTTCTTTTTCTCTGAGCATAAGTGGTCATTGTAGCTTTCTTTCAAAGTAGGTACGTGTAAAAATAGCCTTGTAGCCGAAATTTCCTGCTGTTTAATTTAATTTCCACAACCCTGTTATTTTCAGCTTTCGCGAAGGAATCACCGAGTATAACAAGTGCCAGAGCAACCGCTGGGGACAACCTACGAGAAAAAAAGTACATCGAGTTCAAAAGTAAGACAGCACTCAGTAATCTGTAATGGATGAAAATATTTTCTGCACAAAGTATAATAAAAAAAAAGTGATTATAGAGCTCCTTGGTCTTCATGTATCGAGCTCATAAAATGAATTCTAATTTTCTTCTATTCTGAGGAGAAAGTCTATTTAACACTGCATCATAATATATTTCGCGTTCTCGGTGGAAATGCAAGAATGCCTATCAGCCTTTCTTGACTCATTCAAATAAGCGTGGAATCAGCAATCACCCTCAAAGCTAATTTCGAGAGCAAATATGACCATCAGCAAAGGCAGCAGGCAACTGCAGCAATTGACAATGTATGTTGAATTGAAAGAAAAATCTGGTAAAAATAATTGTGAAAGAAATATGCTTAAAAATTTCTAGCTGAGTATTTTCCTGGAGAGGAGGTATTAACCCCCATTACCTCCCTGTAGCGACGCCATTGAGTCTGCCAAATCTACTTGTCCCTCACGTTCGGATTAAGAAAAGTGTTAGACCATGAAGGTTTGCGCGATCTCAGTCTTGGAATCGTATTTTCTGGAATATAGTGCAGAATTTGAAAGGAGTCGGGAAAGGAGTGAAATTTATTCCAAGAAATTATAACTGAAGTCTGTCTATGAATATGGGGAGTACAATGTATGAAACAACTACTAACCATTTAAAAGGTGAAGATCGAAAAGTTCCAGTTATAATTCTTATAGTATCAATTTTTTGCACATGAGCACTTTAAACCATACGTTGCAACAATATCCAACAGTCTAAAAAACATAAGCTAAGGATGCCGTTCCAATTAAATAATTCTCATGGATGAGTGGAGCTGTCATATTTTTTTATTTAATCACGAATTGAGTTTGCTATTTTAGCCGAATGTTCAATAGCAAGTTACCTAAGTATTACATTGAATTTTCCCTTGTTTATAGAATATACAGAGCTATGAGTGAATGAAGTATATTCGAGGCCTACAACCTAAAGATTCGATATTTAAGTAGCAAAGACACACATAGTCCGCATATCGTTATTCGACAGCTGTACCCGCAGTAATTACTAATGAGAAATATGGAAATGACTCATATTCGTTAATGTCGATCAGCACCCCAGCACCTTCCTCGAAACTATTTTATTATACCAAATTCCATCAACCGCCACCAGACAAATTATTCCGTACACGATATTATCGAAAAATATCATCTTTGATCGCCTCTCTCCAAAAAAAGAAGAGAATTACCCAGGGCCAAAAAAATGATAATAATCCTCTGTGTTCCGTTCTATCGGTATCATAACGTTCATCTCTGCGCCGCAGAGCCAGCCTTCCAACGTCTCCTTCCCACGTATGTAAATGACTGGGAGATATTCGAAAATTATTTATTTACTCTATGAGCCTGAAATGTTCGAATTTTTTTCTTACTCAGCGTGAGCTGACTCTTTCGACCGTCTAAAATAATATTTACCCACATCTTCAGGTCCCCGGCATGTTGACATAAGCACCTCTCGACAATTAAACACATTGTTACCGGCCCGAGAGGCATCGAGAGATGTCTGATATAAATTCTATGTCCAAGGTCGATTTGGATTTGTCCGCCATGCGAATGGTTATTTTCATTCTTTTTCTCCTTCGTATTGGTTTTGTTTGTGAATGAGTGCTTGGTAGCGCTTAAAATACAGATCAATCGGTTTATATTGGGACACAATTTTTAATATTGACGATGATTTTAATGATTGACGTTCTTGACGTGCGTTCAAAAATTGTGGAAAAGTAGAACTAAGGAATTTCGAAGATTGTTATTCTTGGTCTGTAATTCTTAGTTTTTGCTGTACTATTTTTTAGATAAAGTGTCAATTTAGCGTTCTGGATTGCTGTTGTATGAGAATAATCAGCAAATTATGAAGATGGTTTTGACCAACATAAAAAAACACCTAGTTCAAAAATGTTGAGGAGAAAGAAGGCTGGTGAAAATATTCTATTGACAAATGTAAGGCACAATGTGTATAATTCCCAAATTCAAGTAAGACCACAAGTCACGGTCAAAGGGACTGGCAAATGAGCTCTCTTCTTTCAGCAACGTTTCGACCCCTTTATTGGGTCTTCTTCAGGCTAAAAAAGTATACAATTACACAAATGTATAGATAAGCGAAAACCTAAATGATATACATAACAATGGAGGGTTGGCAACAATTCAAACTTGAATAACATAAGTGACAAGAGCAATCGCACATTTGGTGTGCTGAATTTTTCTCGTTATCATGTCGCTTTTTTTCATTTTTCGTTTTGTTTTGTCTGACTGCTGTATTTTCAACTTTATGTACATGATCTCATATATTTTTTCGAACATATATTTCATTCAGACTTCTATAATTTTATTTTTTGCCCTTTTGATTTTTGTTGTTTTTAATAAGTTATTAAGATGTTTATTTCAATTTCAAAGATTGAATTCTTCTTGTTGTTGAATTTGTTTTTACCGACCCTTCATTGTTATTTATGTGATTGAGTTTTTGTCTAGTCTATATATTTGTGTACTTTTTTAGCCTGAAGAACTTTTAATAAAGGGGCGGAAAAGTTGCTGAAAGAATAGTGTGCTTATATATTCCTTTGACCAGGACTGGTGTTCTTAATTACTATTGATATATTTACAGAAAACTTTACAGGTACCTACCATTGAAGTTTTTTCTCTACAGAAAATTTTTTTCGAAAAATTTCCATTTTTTACTGAACCCTTCATTTGAAAATGGTCGACATGCGTACAAAAATCCATAATAGGTAGATACCTCTGAAAATAGTCGATATTTTCACAAAATTCATAAATGGGTTGTTTATTTTTCAAACATAATCCATGAAATTAAGTAGGTACCTTTGGAAATTCTCGATCTTTGCAAAACTTTATGAAACCTTTGAAAAATTGGTATATGTTCACAAAAACCCAAAATTAGTTACCTTTGGAATTTGTCGATACGAATTCAAAAACTCATAATTGAATCAAAATTAAATACTTTCTATCCCAATTAATGTCACTTCATAAAACAATTTCTCATTGGAAATTTGAATTTTGCACCTATTGAAAAACCCTCCATGGGGACGATATTTTTTCTCGATCGAATTTTTATTTCAGCTCATGCTTCATTTAATGAATTTTATGCATAATGAAAATATTTTGTTATTTATCTTTGGTTTAGTTTACAGTTTACAGTTCATAATTATGATGTTTTTTTTCCCATTCCTTGATTGGTTTCGGCTGTGGAATAGTGTATGAATTGAATAAATAAATGAATAAATGGATACATAAATAGATAAATAAATAAATAAATAGATAAATAAATAAATATATAAATGAATAAATACGAATCCAATCAGAAATCCAGAAAAAATAGTTTCAAAACTATAATTTTCGATGACTTTTCCATTTTTGATCTTTGGAAATTGAATACTGAGTATGAAAAAAAAAATATAACCAATGAACGACTGAAGAATTGTCGATCGATCACCCACTCTAATAATAATTGTAAATAATTATGCTTGAAATGTTATTTCTTTGTTATAAGACATTTCTTTGATCTTCGTTTTCATGAATGAGATGGAACAGGATGAGATTATTCGTCAAATGGTAAAAGTCAAATGATAAAATGGTAGTTGAAGTGTAGTCGACCTTGATTTGTTTGTTGGTTCCTTAAAATTGTTTCTTTTAGCAATTTTTAGGGTAATCCAGCACTTGTTCAAGAAATACGTCTGTTTTTTGTATATCGCACATACGAGAAAAATGATAAAATTCTCCAGAATCTCGGGGACAATATGTAATTATGTGAAAATCACAGGACATATCCCATTCATCATTAAACTTTCGTTTACCAATTATTCCAATGAGTGGGAATATTACTGAAAACATTCATCATACGGTTTATTTTAGGAAATGTTTAAACAATTGACCTTCATAACCTTCAGGTCAGAACGAACATAAATGAAGAAATGCCCAACGATGTCAGATACCTAGTGTCTTCCTTCGTATCTATCAATCAACGACACCTATCTCAACAATCTCACAGGACCGGAAACATGAACATCATCATCATGAATTATAATTACACGGTGTCGAAGTAGAATATTTATTTCACAATACGAATCAAGACGTCTAAAAGTCCATGGAGTTGAGTTGGACCTTTGTCTGTTTTGTCGAATGGGCCTGACGATTTTGGCTTATTATTTTTTTGGCCAGTAAACGAGAAGTAAAGGATAAAACCATGGGTACTGTGGTATAAATTAAGTTTAAACAACTCTTTTTGCGATCTTCTCCCTAGAAGTTGTCTCCATTTTTTAGTGGTGGAATTTATACAATTTGAAATACTTTCGTTTTTTGATAACACGATCAAACTATTGAACTTTATTTCATTTTATGTGGAGAAACATTCACACCCTTTAACTCTTAAATTTTAAATCATTGACACTGTATCTCCATCACTCTGTATCTCCATTTAATCCAACATAATTTTTTAATATTCCTTTATCGTGGTTGGAACGTTGGGAATCATCGATCTTGATAAGAGTTTTCATTGCGTTATTCATTGTCACGCGGGTAATTTATGGGTGGGTTCTTGAATATCTGAACAGACATTCCTGGAATTATACTACCTACAACATGGTGGTTCCGGTGTGATATGAATGGAGGACAGGGGAATTTATGTCAGAAAATTTTGATCGACGATCAGTCGGGGAACTATCGATGCTCATTTCTGACTTTGACGTCCCAGTTCTTTTTTCATCTTCGAGTGATTAGATCTTCATTAAATCTTGATTAAGATGCAGTGGAATTGAAATTCAGTGATACTTATATGCACATTTGCCTGTTGATCATAAGACAGGAAAAAAATATGAGAAAAATTTCTGAACACACTAGCGAAATTTTTGGGGAGATAATTCATTTTTCATAATTTGTTCGAAATTTTGCGTCATGTTTAATGAAACAAAGAGTAGAAAGTGGTTTAAAATTATGAATATAAGGACTAAATTTTGTGAGGATCACACAGGGTGATTCATTGGGGAATGCGATTACAGAAAGGGTTGTTGAGGGACACCAGGGTGCTTCTAAATATCCTATATTATATGGGTCAATCTATCTTCATAACTAGTCTAGTTGATTTAGTGGTTTTCCTCATTTTTTCAATTAATTTTAACTTATGAACCACCTTACACATTTTCATAATATTTTGTTTATACATTCTTCGTCCTCAGTTGAGTTGACGAATTTTCATGGAACAAGTATTTTGTTTTCAGGTCCGGCCTCAAAAAATTAATTAGTGGGTCTTGAGCCGAAACAACATCCTGTTTTTCAATATTTTAAAAGTTTATTTATAAATTTGGAAAGAGCGGGGAAAAATGAGTAAATCTGGATGTATCTGGTTTTTCCACATACAATATTTTCGATTTTCAACATGAATCAAATCTAGATATTTCGTTAGTGAGGTGACAGATAGTTGAAAAACAAATAAATTGCATTTCCCAGATATTACTCTGCTAGATTCAACCCATGAAATCATCATTCCTTCTTATTTTCTTGATCCAAATTTCATTGAAATACAAGAGAACTTTTCCGTTATTAGGACAAATTATAATTAACAATAACTGAGTCCAAAACACCCCGTATGCATGTGTTCATCGCACAACTTTGAAAAAAGAATGGAAAATGAAAATTATAGCATTCCGAAAAAATCATTACAATATTTTATACAAAAATAATGTTGGAACAAATTTTCGGTAAAAAGGTAAAGAATAGGGTAGAGAATCAAAGAACTAGCATTTTCTTTATCCGCTTATAATTATTTTTTCAGCTACAGTATGATCATTTCTTCACTCTTATGAATGTATGAATTAATTTGGTAAATAATACACCTTAGGTTTATAATTGAAAGCATTTTGGGATGTCGAACCTAAAGTGATTATGTCATTCATTCAACAATACGTATACAAGGCATTATTTTTCTATAACCATCAAGAAAACATAAGAATAGTTGAGAGATAGATGATCATACTCTTGTTGTAAAAAAATTTTTTTAAAACGTTCAACTTTTGAAATTCGAAATGTAGATTTGTTGCATCATTATATTTGTTAAAAATGAAGCTTTGTTTCTTTCAAAATGGGCTACTTCCTTTTTTTTTTGATGGGGTGCAAATTGATGATCATTGTACGTATACAATGTGTTTGAAAGTTAGTAATTGATCATAAAATTTGTCGAGAATGCGGACATGCCCTCTAGTTTTTCAATAAGGTTTGGATCAAAAAATTACGAGAATAAAGAAAAATTGATGATATCAGCTAAAAAAAAACTTTTTGGGAAAAAAATTCATTTTTTTGAATTTTGTGCCACCTGATTTTCGAAACATTCAGATTTGACTCAAACAAGTGAAGAAGTTGCATGCGGAAACACCAAATGAATTGAATCTTACTTATACTTTCCTGTTATTTCCAAGTTTGTGAATAACATTTCAAATTATTGATATACAGCATGTTGTTTCGACTCGTAACCTTGAAATTACAGTTTTTGGAGCCAGACCTGAAATGAGACTTGTTTCATTATGTTAATCGATAGCACTCCTGACAAAGTACATACTAATCAAGTATTACAAAAATGTGTAATTTATTGAAAAAATGTAGAAAGTTAGTAAATCAGCCCGTATCTTTATTTATTTAGAAATAGAAATAAATAAATATCTGTATCTTGGTTACAAAGAATGGTGCACCCACAAAATATGGGTTTTTTATAAGCAATTCGGAGTCCTTCATCTACCCTGACTCATTTCTCAATGAATCACCCTGCATAAGTAAAAATAAAAAGAAATCTCAAATAAAGTACGATGAATAATTGCCGCGAAACAGAATTTTTTGATTTTTTCTATTGATTTGCTCTGCACACAATAATTTTTTAAAATTTTTTCCCTTTCAATTTTTCAAGAAATTCTTCGTAAGATGAAGTGGAATTTGAACTCAGGGTGAAATTTTTTTCATATATGCCAAATCTAATAGGAGTTTTACTTTATGAATTTGAAGGATTCTTGAATGAAGTTGTGTATCAGAAACAATCGACAGACAATTATCTGCTAGGTAGGAAATTTTTTCGGCTTTCCTTTTTTCATTGATCCGACCCTCATGAAATTTTAATTTCAAATTATTGATAGAAAAATTTATGCACAATTTCGTAAGTCTCTACGAAAGCGCTGAAGGGCCACACAAGAAAAAAATAATCCAAATGTATAATTCCGTCAGAATTCTGAGTTACAAGTCGGAATTCCGTATTGCAAGTCAGAATTCTGAATTACAAGGCGGAATTCTGAGATACAAGTCGGAATTCCGACTTGCAAGTCGAAATTCTGAGTTACAAGTCGGAATTCTGAGATACAAATCGGAATTCTGAGATACAAGTCGGAATTCTGAGATAAAAGTCGGAATTCTGAGATACAAGTCAGAATTTTGAAATGCTATGCAGGAGGAGGCCTTCGGAAATCGTATCAAAACACGAAGAAGCGATCGACTTATTGTCACCCTACGAGCATATATGGATACTACAGATATATTGTATATCATCATATTATCCTGATTCCCCGTAGGTAACGACGAACCGCTCAGAAGCTCTGTGAGTTTGTCAGAATCAATAACGTCCGTTAAAACTTTTGAAAAAAAGAGATAGGGTAGGCGTAGGTTGGGTCCAAATCTGCCTATACATGCCTTAAATGAGACAAAACTGCTCTACAGAGAGCTCGAATAGAATAAAGCAAATATCATTTGACCAATTCTAGCTCCGACTTGCAAGTCGGAATTCCGACTTTTACCTCAGAATTCCGACTTGTAACTCAGAATTCCGACTTGCAAGTCGGAATTCCGACTTGTATCTCAGAATTCCGATTTGTAACTCAGAATTCTGACTTAGCAAGTCGCAATTATACATTTTGATTCTTTTTTGTGTGGCCCGCTAGCGCTTTCGTAGAATCAGAATCAATAAACGAATAGTTTGTTTGAGGGTAGACCGTTTTCAGTTTCCTTTTCTATTTCCTAGTGACTTGATTTTCACGAAATTTCGCATAAGATACAGCGGTATTTAATTTGAGTGAATAGTTTCAAGAAAAACTTATTCAAAGTTTCAGGACGATCATATCACTAAAAAATAAGAAGTATAAGAAATCCCGAAACACAAATTACTGAGAGTTTATTTAATTTCCAGATTTTTTGAAATTTTTTTCATAAAAAATGCATAGAAATTGAGTAATGATATAATATAAAAAAATATAATAATATTTCATATTACTGATACAGGGATTTGTGCCAAATTTCGTAGGGTGGGGATCGTATAAGTAGAAATATAAAAAATGAATTTCTGTAACCAAAACATTCGACAGCTAGAGGAATTTTAATCATTTTCTAGTGACTTGACCAGCGTGCAAGAGATCCAGACACTCGTTAGTATTTTCCCAATTTTTCCTTATCGTTTACCCTAATTGATCATTATGATAAGGTCCATCAGAGGAACAGATTTCGCAGTCAAATGGTAAGAATGGCCCCGTATCTTTCGAAGGAAAGGTGGCTTCATCAAAGGAAAAAAAATCACCTCTTCAATCCACAAAAACTTGGGCCTGTAACGAATGAACTTATCGCAGTGTGCCGGTACGACGTACCGTTTAAAACGCAATCAATCTGCCTGTTGCCTCCGCAGTTTCCACACTAAATCAACGCGTTAATTAGCCGGGCTGACGATAGCAGTCCGGGCTTCCGCCGCGAGTTGGGCAGCGGGCGTGCACCTATGGTTCAATTACGCGATTGTTTGCCCGGACATAATGAGGGGCGTACCGGGGCGGGGGCCCGGGTTCACTCTCAGGAGGCCATATTTAATTTTTCTAATTAATTGCGGGGCACGCCTCGCCGGACAGACGGACCGCTTTTTTTCTTAATTACGCCAATGTCGAAAATCTCGTTCGTCGTCGGGGACTACCGGTTTCGGCGGCTGCCGGCCCCCCCCTCCAGGGGGGAGGCGAGGGGGCCATTTCCCGAAATATTCAATTATTTCTCGGCCGACTATTAAATTAATTATGTATCGGTGAGCGCCGTGTTTTTTCGCGATTCCGTTTAATTGTCCCCCCGCGCGGGGGGGCAAGGATGTGGTTCCGAGAAAATTCGTACGATTACGGTGGGTTCGCGTGGTTGAAACTCGAACAATTCGGCAGTGAAAGGGAGCGGAATTTTCGGACGGCATAGCTGCGTTAATTGCAGGGGGGCATGTGGCGTCGATCCATCTTCGGAATTTTTTTTCTCTTCTGAGAGGGGATTTCCGAATTTCTGCGAAGTGGATTATAACTTTTTTTTTAATGTCAATAGGTTTGTAATTTGTTGCTCATTTCACTCTCCCATGTAGTACGCGTCATTTTTCCCGTTCGCATGTCTCACTCTTTTGACTAGATGTGACGTTTTTACTTTTCGTGTTGCTTTTACTGTCAGATGTGTATTTTTTCAGCTAGATGTTCCTTTTTGAGTAGATATGCAACTTTTTCGACTAACTGTGTCGCTTTTCAGCTATATGTGTGACTTTTTGGGTAGATTTTCGTTTATATTTCTCGGATAGATGTGTCATTTTTTCAGCTAAATGTATCAGTTTTCAGATAGGTGCGCAATTTTTCGGCTAGATATGTTACTTTTCATCTGATCTTGTCTCTTTTTGACTAGTGTGACGAGGCAGATTTTGCCCCGCCACGAAAAGGAAATTTCTTCACCTATACTTGTATAATACGACCTATTAACCGAAATATTTTTGAAGAAAACCGTTATATCATCATAGGGGGTCTTTACCGATTGATATTTTAACATTGTTTTCCACCGACTACTTCCATGTTTGTAGCAGAAACCGTAAATGTCTTTTGTTTTCAGAATTCATATATTTTATAATTATTTCCGTTCAACCGTACATTTTCTGAGTCGAGAGCGGTCTTTCAACTTGTTCAGTTTTTCCTCCTCTTCAGTTGTTTCTGTTTCTTTCCGAGCCGGCTAATTGACCGAGCAATTTGAGTGCAGCCAATGGGGAAATGAGTTACAGATAGTGGGGCAGTTTTCCCGAGGAGTGGTACTTCTTCGAGCCCTGCGCGGAAGGTCAAGAGCGAGGTCAGTGGAGATCGAGCTGCCGAGGAAAGTGCTTAAGGTGTTATTGCCGTGAGTTGGAAATTACGTCAAGAAGTTTGAAAGTTTAAGGCAAGTCACTCGTAGTATTATTATTCCTTACGTAGTGCATACCTGAGGGCTATTTTCCGCTTTCTTTAGTCCGTTGGACTGGCTGAGAATACTTACTAAACGTTTAAACTTGATCTAGTGATCGTAGACTGTGTAGAGTGCCGGCCATCTGTGTCCGTGCGATCGCCGTGGGGTCCCCGTAGGACTTGGAGTTCCTACCGTATTTTTGGTGCTTATTTTGTTGATATATTGCCGACTTCCGACCGATCAAGTTACAGGTTGACAGTTCCTTCCGACCTGCTGTCTGACTGGCAGCCATTTTGAGGACCACAGAGGGAGAGAGAGAGATAGAGAGAGAAAGAGAGAGACAGCACTGCCATTCGACTGAGGCCAGCTACGGTACCGATTTCCGCCGACAGAGGGTAACAGAGAGAGAGAGAGACAAGGAGAGAGAGACAGGGTGCACTGCCATTCGACTGAGACCAGCCACTGTACCGATTTCCGCCGACAGAAGGAGTGACTTGCCAGGATCTCAACAGACCGTAATTACCGTCTATTTTTACCGTACTCCTCTGGAGTGACCGTACAAAATTTAACCGTATTTACCGTCTATTTCAACCTTATTTTCCTGGAGGGGGCGGCTGATGAAACACGGTCTGTGTTTCATCAGCCGCCCCCACACTGACCAGGACGCCGGTTGACATCAATATTTGTTGAGACTTGTACATTTCTGTATATAATTTAATCCAGTAGGAATAAACGACTAAACATTTATTTTGTTGCCAGTTATTTTTGCCAGTGAGAGACAGTTCCCTAAATCAGTTAGAACTAGATTTTCGTCAGAAGAGGTAGGTACCCTTTTTGAACGATTAAAAACCGTCAGAAAGCAGAGACAAAGAAGACGCTACCACCCTAGTTTTCACTGCTACCCTTCTCCACTGATCATTCAAGTCTACCCGGGCTCTCTAATTTTTGGAGATTCTGTGAGAGACGTGGGGTTCCACTGATTGCCCCACTGGCGCCCGAGCAAAGGTAAAGAGCGTCCAGGGTGAGAGAAAAAGCCCATCACACTAGACGTTTCAATTTTTCAGATATGTGTGTCACTTTTCATCTATATGTGTGACTTTTTTGGTTGATGTGTCACTCTTCCTAAATTTTCGTTTCACTTTCTCTGTTAGATGTGTCACTTTTTCAGCTAAATGTGTCAGTTTTCAGATAGGTGCGCCAGTTTTCAGCTAGATATGACACTTTTCATCTGATCTTGATCCAACACAAGATACTGAATTAATCCCAAGTTTGAGACTTGTATTGTTTAAATATGAAAATCTCGATTATATTGCATTCGACAATCACGTTCGGTATGGATGCTGGGTGCATGTCCTAAGAGCGAGCCCATAGTCACCCCCTAGGAAGAGAGGGAACACAGAAGATTGAAGAAGAAGAAGAATCACCTTTTGCATCACATCACGGTGGTGGCAATTAGATGAGAAATGGCCATTTTTCACCTAAAACAAAGTACCAAAGTACATGGCCCTTACATCATTTGGATGGTGGGGTAAAGAAGTAATATCTTCTTTAAAGGTGGATTATCATTTCTTGGATGAACTGATGGAAACTCAAGGAGTAAAAGGGATGAAAATAGTGAGATAGAAGAGAGAGATTTTCAAGGTATTCCACACTTTATTGTGCAAACCGCGTTTCCGCCAATCAATCAGTAGCACCTAATAAATAGTTCGAGGGGATACGTCCCGCATTCTACGAGTACCACAAACGACCCATATCGACTTCAAATCGACTCTAATACACAATTGATCTCCCCGAGTTGGTATATCACGCTGCAAAAAGCCCCCTAATCAATTCGCGCTAGGACGAGAATCCCGGAGTCGGGAGTAATTAATAAATAGTTGCCTTGGAGCGGTCCGCCATAACCAACACTTTGTCTTACATGGAGTACATTCTTGTTTGGCAAGCGAAATAATTGAATTCATTACTTTTTATAGGTTCTATCGGAGGAGCGGGTAATTGAAGGCAATTAACACCTAGCTTAGCGCTTCTCGCCTTGTCGGCGTCTCCAGAAACGATACCTTATATAGACGGTTTTTCTGACTAGTTGTTCGGATTTTCTGTCGGAAAAGGGGGGAAAACGTTTGATCTCTGATTTATTGTGCTTACTTCGATGTCATCGAAATCGAGAAAACTTGTCACGCTTGAAAATAGTCAGAAGGAGGTACTATAACTGGAATTTTTGTGAAAATTAACCACTAAAACCTGTTTTCCAACAGAATCTAAAAGATTAAATCTGTTATCAGCAAAACCAAATTTGGGCTGAAATGTCAACCTTTTCTGTAAAACATGTTCTTGTTCATTAATTCATCGCGAAAATGCAAAAAATCCAAACAAGTAAACTCTCATTATCTAGTTTTACAGGAACAAATAAAAAATTCAAGACATCTTTGAAATTACGACCATCTACCTGACAGAGTGACACACTCAGCTGTAAAAGTGACACATTCACTTGAATAAGTGATACATCTAGATGTATCAATGTGTTCCCTTCCTGCTAGAGAACGAGTGACACATATAGATGGACAAGTGACACGTTTAGCTGAAAATTGACACATCTAGCTGGAAAAGTGAGGCATTTGGCTGGAAAAGTGACACATTTGGTCGAAAACGTGACACATCTAGCTGAAATATATAAATATAGACTCCGAAACGTTACAACATAAAATTATAATTTCAACGTTATTTATTTTCAGTTCATTGTCAGGCAACAATTTTTTCTAGTTAATTTGCTACTGACAAATTAGTGCAAGAATTTACGCAGGAGTAAATCGATTGGGGGTGAAAACCCTAAAAAGTTTATTAAGAAATGCAGAATCCTCCCAGAATAAATTTCAATCGATATCTAGCTGAAATATTGCGAGATCTGGTAGTCTAAATAAAAATTATATTCAGGAAGTGTCTTTTTCCTAACAATTACTCTCTTTTTCCCTGAGTGAAAAGCATGAATTTTTGAACTGAATGAGGCCAACATATTGCTCATTTTCAACTGAGAAAGGCAAAAGATTGTATTTAAAAGAGGCCGGCAATTCATTTCGTTGACGAATGAGTTTTGTTGCTCTGACGAGGTCAAATAAGACCGAAACCATGGTCAGCATCTACTCTTTGTCGACGAAATGAAATTTCTGGTAATACTTCGAGCGATGGTAGTTTGTTAGTTCGATTTAGATTGTAACATTTGTTGATTTAATTATCTGCGGATGTTATGCATCTGAATTAATTTGTTTATTATTTACCTGCCTTACTGTTGAAGGCGTGATCCATTTCTTATTGTATTTAATGACAACTTTCGTTTTAGAGAGTGAAATCTTATAAACGCGAGGGCCGTAGGATCGAGCCCGGTCGTAGAGCGATGGCCATAAGTGCTATAACAGAAATATGTTCAAAAGTTTTCCCCAAAAACCAGTTTTTCAACAAAAACTGACATTTCTCACAAAACGTGCTCTTGTCGATTAATTTATCGTGATAATGCGAAAAATCTTTACAAGCAAAACACCATAAACCAGCTAAACTGACATATCTAGCTGAAATTGTGGTGAATCTGGCAGAGAAAGCAAAAAAAAAATGAAAATCTACACATCTAGTCGGAAGAGTGACACATCTGCCCAAAAAGTGACACATTTTGCTGGAAAAATACAAATCTGGTCGGAAAAGTGACACTTCTACCCCAAAAAGGGACACATCTAGCTGAACAATTGATACGTCTAGTTGAAAAAATGACAATCCTAAATGAAAAGTGACACATGTAGCTGAAAACTGACACACCAAGCTGAAAACTGACACATCTAGCTGAAAAATTGAAACCTCTAGTCAAGAAAGTGAAAAATCCAGATGAAAAGTGACAAATCCAGCTAAAAACTGACACAACAATCTTAAAACTCACACATTTAGCTTGAAAAGTGATGAATCTGGCAATGAAATTAAAACGAAAATGAAAAGCTACTTAGTTAGTTCGAAGAATTACACATATACTCAAAAAGTGACACATATAGCTGAAAACTAATACATGTAGCTAAAAAATTGGAAGGTCTAGCCAAAAAAATGATAAGTCCAGATGAAAAGTGACACTTCTAGATGAAAACTGACACATATCTATCTGAAAACTGATACATTCAGCTGAAAAAAGAACACATCTGACAGAGAAAGCGAAACGAAAATGAAAAGCGACACAGCTAGTCGAAGATCCGTTTGCGGGATAGAACTACAAAAAACGAACCGATTCAGAAAAAATTATAATGGAAAAATGTGTTTCTATGAACCTCAAGAATCTACTATTTGAACGAATTGAAGACTTACCCTGTATAAGAAGAACGAAAAACTGTCTATTACTGTCGAGCCTGCAAATTGATAGCCGAGGCGTAGCCGAGGATAGCAAGCAGGCGAGGCAACATGGACAGTTTTCTGCCGATGTGCATATTCCATTTTTTGGTCGACCTCACATACCGTTATGAAAGTAAGAAGTTACCCGTTTTACGTTTTATGGCCTCATCTAGGTGTCCGTAATTGCAAATTCCCTGAGCTCTGGTGAAATGTTACTGTTGTCCATATCGCAATCACTATCCATTCTTGATTATACTAAAAACTAACATTCAGACCACGTACCTAACTCACTGGTAAAATCTATTCGATTTCGTGAAGAATTAATTTGACAACATCAACTGACAGTTATTGTCTCAGGCACTTTTCACTTCATCAAATTCTGGATACATAAAATTGATTCAATCGCCCCGGGATCTAATGTATTGCTTAGTGACGAACAGCCGGACGAGAAGTAAATCAGTACGAAAAGTGAATCAGGACGAAAAGTACTCGCCGACAAAAATAGTAGAATTTTCGTTCGGAAATATAATTTTTTGTTGACGTCGACGAAAAAAAAATTACAGGCATAGGACTCTGTAACTCTCTCAGTTTGAGCTCGAAAGTTCGCGAACCATTGTTGAGGACATATCACATTGAAATTTTGACACATAACATACATCGGTCGACTACCATTGCCTGGAATACGAAATTTTAGCTTGGTCAGCAACACGGGCGTAGCCAGGGGGGGGGAATTTTGGGGGTTCAAACCCCCCCCCGAAATAATATAGTTACATAATATTAGTTTCAAAAAGTCTCAATTTATATGTCAAAATCAGAAAAATTTCATTTCAAAACCCCCCCGAAACTCAACCCTGGCTACGCCTATGGTCAGCAAATCAGTACAATCCAAACAGAAATTGAGCAGCTTGAAGAGACAAGACAGTAGACTCTCCTGTTCTCCAATGACAAATATGGGAACCTATTCAGAAGCGTGTGATGATCAAAACCCCGGTTTGGGAAGACACCATCCAATTTAAATGCTAAAATATTCGAGTTACTGTTGCACTTTTTCAAGCTGTGTTTTGAAAATAATTGCATTTTATGCTGTTACACAACCAAGGAAATTATATGCGTTATAATTTGTGATTTTAAGTAGCCCTGAAGAAGAACATGAATTAAATGGCCAAAAAACAACAAAGAGACAGTATTCTTTTATTCCATTTGACTGCTTACCCGACTACTATCACTTAGACTTATGATTTCGTTTCCTGATCTTTCTATAGTCATAATTTCCATTTTTTTACTAGTGCTTTCATTTGATTATCATCGAAATTAATATGACATCGAGGACTTTTTTATAGAACTTTTTCAGCTTTACTATATCGTAGTTGATCATTGTTTTCTGTTTTCTATAATTCACACAGAGTCCACTACAATCGACATTTTCAACGATTTATTGTCATATTTCAACCAATTTACATCAAACCTGAACAAAATATAAGCCTCAACCTTCCTCCTTATCAATTAAACGGTCAAACGCCGAAATATCTACTGCTTGAAATCATGAACGATAACTCCACCTGAAAGTTGGAAAGTATGGTCAAACTGTACTGTATTACAACACAGGAAACGTCGAATATATGTATATACGTGAGAACTGATCTCCAGTACTTACCCTGCAAATAACTAGGTAAGGAATCCCTTCAATCATTTTGTATAAACCTTAATTATAACATATAATTTCGAATTCAGTTATTTTTCCAAGTAAATTCACATTGTGAACTTAGATCTTCATTTAGATTTAGAATGTACATGATTTAAAACACAAAGATGTTTTCACAAGCGTCATACCCTCAAATATTCATACTATAGAGTGTGGAATGTGTCAAACTTTCAAGGCTAATCAACTGCTTTCTTAAAAGTGAATGAACTAAACTGAACTAAACAGGGTGTTTTCGAAGATGGGGCTCTTTTCGATAGATGGTAGAAATCATCAAAATAAGTCATTTCGCCAAAAATTGTCAATATGAAATATTCAAGATGGCTGAGCCTTAAGCCGTAGAATTTCGACAAAACTTCATTAAATTTCAGGTGCGGGACTGTGGAAGAGGTGACTAGTATTTTTCAGTTGGTTTCGAAATGAGTCATTTTATAAAATCATAATTTAATGATGAGGAAAATTCGGCAATTCTATGTTTACATTTCCATTTCTGTGTATAAATGGGATGGATTGAGTCAGTCATCACGAGATGGGTTTTTCCCATTGCTTTGCGACACTTCAAATACCAAATGCTCTAGGCTCGTATTAGGATCTATTTCAGTAATCATTTTTTTAAATTTTTTTTCAACTTTGTCATTTTCAAAGTTTTGTATAGGTGATTTTTGGTAGAACTCTTTTGACCAGTTCAACCTTCCGCTAAAAAAAACCCTAACTTTAAATACACGGCACGGGAACAAGTCTATTACACCTTAATTAATTGCACGTATATAAAACGCCCAGCTGTTCGAAAAAATACCAGGCGAAAACAATCAAGAAAACCAGACGTTGAAAACAACCCATAAGCTGACGCAAAGCGGAAGATACACGTCATAAACGCCAGAGCGATTCAACTTGATTTATACAGTAATTAATTGCAATGTCGTATTCTATATCTTTATATGTATTAACGTGCAATTAGATTTATAATGTTTTTATACATCAGTTCATGAAAACGGGGTGGGAACGTATGAAACGATCGTAAATATAATTTAAATTGGTTAACCTTCTTCATAATTGGACAAGGAGATGGTTACCACAATTTTCATCCGTATTAAAATGTGATTCGACATCGCAAACAGTTATTCGAGTTATTGATTTATGCAGATCGATTTCTGTTAACTGTTCAAGCATTCGTCTTCGTTTTGTGCTTCTCGTAGACCACCTCAAGAGCGTTCAAAGCTGGCGTGTTCGAATTACTAGGTCAGAGGTCGATGCTGTGAGTAGGATAAAACTATTCGATTACTTCATTGAATTATTTCGTGGAAATTCTAGACCAGCACCAGCGAATGTATCCTGTCATCTCAATGAACGACGACAGATGGCGTAACTATTTACAACTCACTCTACTAAATACTCCTCAATGTGGGAGCTACTCAAGTCTTTTACTCATTGGCGAACCGAACCTGCTACGTCAATAAATATCCAATTATGTGAGAGCTAAGCAGAGTAGATTAAGGATAGATATGGAAAGGCTTCATGAATGACTGATCAGTCATATCAGTCATGCCAATTACAACCACCTGAAAATTCGCAAAAAACCGAGCAATGTCTAACAGTTTGTGTTTTAGACTCTGTGCTACGTTGCCGGTGCAGTAGCGATTTATTTCGATCATTTTGTTGTGGTTGGGGAGTTATGTTGAATTCACAAACTTTGATTTTGCCTTTTTTTGATTGATTTTAGTTTAGTTTTCCACAATCAGTTCTTTTCAAAAACTACCAAATTTTTATCAAGGATCATCAATTTTTTGACTCATTTCAAATAAGTTATAAATGTCTACTAAAGTTTCATTACTCATTTCTTACAGTTAGTTGCAGCTGTCTTGAGAAGAAGTTAATGGATTGTTTTCAATATTGCTCAAGATAAATAGTGACGAAGAACCTACTCAGACGATATGACAGAAATGAATAATTGTAACTATTCATTTTTTCAATCAAACTTGGATTTTCATAAATTTTACTTTTGGTCGGAAAATCCAGATTCGAGTTTGGAGAAACTAGAGATTTTTTCTGTACATAAACAAAGAAAAATTAATATCATAAAAATATATAATTAATGTTGTCATTGTAGTCGTCTTGTAATTGCAATTTTAGGAAATTCATGTGGAAAATTCTTTTTGGTTCGTTGAGGACTGGATGATTTTAATTACTGATGATGTTATTGAAGATATTTCTCTTGCCACTGGTGGATTGTTCTTTAAACAAAACAGGTGCAAATAAATCTTGCTTCACGCGGAGATCACAATTTTTAATTTTGGAGCAAGGTTCAAGTTCTGCACCTTTACCTTATAAATCTTTCAATGTAATGTAATAATTCGCATCGTGTACAATTAATGTTACTGGCTTCTCTGGATTTTTGAGTAGTTGATTCTCAAAGCATTCTGAAAAGCTTCTTTAATTCTGTAAATGACAAGATAATTGAGTTGAAGATGGTATAAAATCATTTAAAAACAAATATAAAACGAATTAGTCATCTGCATGAAGCTAATACTTTAAAGAGACAAATATTAACAACATCTATAGACCATAGACTCAGAGAGACATTATTCAATCAAAAGCAGAGATAATCCAGAGCAATTTAAATTAGAAGTCACACGAGGTCAGACTTACAGCGGGTTTCATAAAACTTTGAGTTTCTGATCAACGATTTGACAGTCACTCGATTTCTAAAACGAACTCACTGAAACCTTCTCATTTCTGAATATGTTGAAGAAGTAGCAATTGAGAATAATTGAATGGACGTATGAACATCATAATATGATGCGAAAATGATATTCTGAATGATTATGACTGAATTAACGATTGAAAACAAATTGACGTCTATTGGTCAATCAAGGGTTGAGCCCCCGATCAAGCTTTATGAAACCCGGGGTGAGACTTCGAGGAGTTCAATAAATTCAAAATTAAAAGAGCGTTTTACAATGAAAATTGATTTATTCTATCAGAAAAAGAGAAGGTTAAAATAATGAATTTTAATGAGAAGACCGAGTTGTACCAGTGAAATAGGTCAAGATGTAAAACTACATTGTCTAAGTCTAATCCCCAATGAGAGATCAATACATTAAATGTGAGTTGACCGATAATTATAATTCAACTATGAGCAGAGCATGAATCATATAAGTTATAATAAATGAGAAGAGCAAAATTAATTAATCTGAGAAGTGCTAGAATATTATAATTAATATGAGAAGGGCGTGAGTATTACAAGTAAGCACGATTGGAACGTCCATCAGAAAAACTGAAGATTCAATTGATTAATTATGAGAGGTAAAAATCGAGAGTACTGATGAGGGAAACCACTAATCGTTGGTTTTGAGAAGTGCAGAAGGCTGAAAACTAACATGTATATCGAGCACGATGAATGAATGTGAGAATGCATCAATGAGAGTACAAATTACAATGCGTAGATCATACTAATTGAGTGTTCACGATTACCAAAGCAGGTCTGCCAGGGTGGAGCCAAGGACGAGAGACTATCAACCAATATAATGGTTTACCATTGATTAGATGGATCTTTATTTGCAATTTACATTACAAATGGTGTCGACAGTAATAAACAAATATAAAATATCACAGTGGTAACAATATGCATACAAACACAATAAAATTGTAGTAATCATTATTACATATTGATCGTTGAACCATAGTTGAGAAGTTCACATCGTGTTCTGAAGGGAAACTACTAAATCTAGGGTCCAGCCTGGAGAACATGAGGATTCATTCATCTGAAACTCGACAACAGTATGTAATTAGTCATATGTAATTGAGCAGTTGACTGAGAAATGAAATAAACTGAATCAAATAAAAGAAATTAGCATGAGTATATCAGTATTCATTATCAATATAAAAGACTTGAGAAGATTCAATTCTTGTGCTACATACCCATTTCCATGTGAGAAATCTAAAGAGGTCTGAAAATCTATGTAAATTATGAAATATCATCCCCCAAAAATTAAATATTTCTGCGGATATTTATGGAAATCACAAAATCTCACCATGCACCAGCTCATTTCGTTCAATCGATGCATCAGTTCTTAGATGAAAATTTTCTTCACGCCTGGATTCGGAGGAGGGGACATATTGAGTGGCCACCCAAATCACCTGATCTGGCTCCACTGGACTTTTTTCTATGGGGTCACCTGAAATTAAAGTTTTACGCTACCCTGAATGATTTGCGAACTAGGATTATTAATGAATGCCGTCAAATTACACCAAAAATCTTGAGTATTGTATGTGAACGTTTTCATCAAAACTCACATTACTGCATGGAAGTGGATGGTGCCCATTTCCAGCATCTAATAGACTAATCACAAAAAAAGTACTTTCTACTATATCACCTATCATTTCGTTATCGGTGGAAATTTAAGAGGGAAATTTCAGGATCGGATAGTACTCGATAAGGTCCTTATTCAAAATCAAGGGGTTGTGCTCATCCCCATTTAGGGTTTGCAGTTACAGGGATGCAAAGAGCGGGAAAGTTGTTTTCCCTCGAATTGACGGAAAATAGAGGTGTTAGGTTTTCGTTGGGCTACACTGTATAGGTTTTAATAGAGAAAACGAATTTATTGTTTGTATTGAAATTTGACGTTTAAATAAACGACGAATACCCAACCACAGGATATCTGGAAGCAGGAGTAACCCAGGGATCAGTATCAGGACCATCATTAAAAATATTTATAACCATGACTTAACAAAAAACCCAGAAATATGCTTACTTGCATATTGCAATATGCAGATGGCTTTATAGCAGCTTGGAGTTTTCTGAAAAAAAAAAAACACAAATGAATCTTCCATAACTTTTGACGAGCAGTTTATTTCATCTTCAGATATTTCTCTGCTTGTCATTCCTTCTCAATATTGCATGGAAGCCAACATCGACTACAAACGAACTGTCTATTTTCCTTTGATCTCGTTCCAAATCGATTCATAATATCCATATGAATGACGATAAGTTACATACGTCGTACTCCACGTAACTCCATATTCACCCCAATGATTGCGCAGTCAACATCGTGGTATATAAATGGCGAATTCCTTTTTTACGACCGGCAAAAAAGTTCATAAATCAATCTTACCCTTTTCTTACAATGTTTAAGGCCGCAAATGCTAGCTATAAGATGTGACCGCAAACAATCCATTTGTACGAAACGTTTATTTACTTCATTGTCTACGTGAGAGTCTTATTGGGAATTGCCGGGCAGGTCCGGACCGGCATCTTTGGGAACCGAGGAAACATAAGAAAAACTATCTTCATATACCTACTTGGTTTTCTTCAGTTGTTTGATACGTAATAATTTTTTTAAGCCCATATTATGATAAGTTCACTCAAAGATTCGAATCTTCATCAGAATGAGATTAATTATGTTGTATATCGTCATTTTTCATTAATATTCTCACGTTCTCATATGAAGGAACTTCTTCATATCATATGTTCTTATTCCTTATGCGAGTTCAATGAAATACGGATGCACCCTCCCAAAATATATCGTTCACAATTTACAGATTCTTAGAAATTAGGGAAAAGTGACTAATGCAATTGATGATATACTTTTTGTTCTTGAAAACCACCTCAGTGGCGCTTTTACTCATTTGACAAGGACCTACTCTAGAGACAGCAAACAGCACGTGTTTGTCTAGGTGTAGGTGCCACCTACAATAATACAAGGACTAAATCTGGAGGACTGAGGAAATCAGAATCTAAGATCTCAAAAAAAGGTGTTGTTCGTACCCACCTTGATTTAAAATACATTTGGATAGATCCCTGCAGAAATGGAAAAAACAGTGTGAACCATTGGGTTTGGAATGGAAGGTAAAACACCTTACCGTATATTTTTCCGATGACCTAGTGCTGATTGCAGAAGACGAAAATGACTTGGTGTGTAAGTTTAGAAAATTTAAGGAAGCGTAGATGGGAACGGAGTGTAGAGATTTGGAAGTGGAAGAAAAATTTATCCACATATTACACTGCTCAAAATTGAAGCGGATAGTTGAGAGCAAAGTTACTTTTTGCACCTGAATCAAGTTATGCCTACTACACACACAAAATATGGTCTTTATGATACTTAAAGGTTCAGGTGCATAAAGTACATCAAACGGGTGTGAAAGCAAGAGTGACAACTGTCGCACAAGATCGAAAAATATTCTTAACTGCATGACCAGATCCCTTTTCACAGCATCTCGAATTTCGGCAATCTAGGATAGTTGCTAGTCGAACATACCGAAAAAGGTTACATCGATTCGATTTGAAGGCAAAAAGATTCGCCAGATGAGTCCTGATTCATCTGTATAAGTCTGATGGACCAATGTTGGTGTGTTGAGAACGGGGTTAACGGTATAATTAACATTTCTTGGCACCAACAACCCTTTTCGGTAGAGGATCAGTGTGTGTTGGGGGAGGAATTTGTTTTAATGGACACACAGGATTTATTTCACTTGTTAACGAAACCCTGACAGAGGCAAGCTATGGTGATTTGATTGTAGAATTTATCATCGTTCCATTTGCGGCAGCCATCGGCAAGTATTTCATGTTAATTGAAGACAATGTTGCTCCACGCCGCTCCAGAGGTGTCAACAACCGCTTAAAAATGCATAGCATCAACCTAATAGATTGGTCCGCTGCCTCTCTGGACCAAAATTGTATTGCGCATGTCTAATCTGCAATGTCACAGCAATTACACTTCTTGCCTGACCCACTGCAGACTTTACTCGCCAATGTTTTGACAGACATTTGGTAAAACATCCAGTAAACTTTCATTGATAGAATTCTTTGTTATTGACACAGTGCCGAATAGAGTGAGAGCACTACGAAGAGCTAGACGAGGCCCCTTGCAGATATTGAACCTTGATTTCGAGATGTTTTTAACAGGACCTTTTTTAGAAGCCACAGACTCCATCAGGTACAATATTTATGCTGTTATGCCTCTACTACTCTCGAGGCAGGTTTACCATGTACTATAGAAACTTCACTTGAATCATCAGTACATGTACAAAATCGTTCTTCATTTCCTTTTATATATTACTAGGTTGAATCTGCGGCTTCGCTCGCGTAATTTTCATGGTGACACGATAGTTAAGATTTAATTAAAATAATTTGAAAAAAATAATGAGCAGAAAATCAACAAACCTGACTACGAAAAATGAAATCGAAAAAAAATTATTATTAACAAAAAAAAAATTATGAGCCAGTAACGAAATCCCTCACGATGAAGGAATAAAATCCAATTACTGAAAGATTCGCTCAACCTTCCTGAATTCCCCACGGCCTACGACGTTATCACTTATTACAATCTTAGTCCAAATCAAAATAATCCTGCCTCTTTAATGACTTCACTTCGAAGTAGCCGTCACGTTTCTTGCCTAAATTCCTATTTCCATAATGGTATAGAATGCCCAGACCTGAGACCGGGAAGTCGCCTAAAATAATTTCCGAAAAGGTTCAATTTGGGCTATTTTTGCCGTTTAGGCGGAAGGTTCAAAACTTTTTGGAATAGGGAGATCGCACGAAGCCCTTTATTGGACCGGGGATGGGAACATCAATTACATCACATCAATTAATTCACAAGTGTCACCTATGCGACGAACCACAAGAGTCATCTGTGGGAAGAGCGTTTGATGTATGCCTTCTCGCACTTTTCGTAAGAACTTTTTCAGCTCTTCAAATTGTACTTTATCATTTTCTTGAATCTCTTATTTATTAACCCAGCTTCGGCTACAAAAGCCCGAAATCAATGGCTTCATTCAGGATTTGTTTATGACAAAATTGATTATTTTTCGTCATTTCCTCATTATATAGCAACAAATTACATACAAGAACTTACTCAGCTGAATTCTCTACAGTCTACACTATAGCGAAATTAACACGAAAATAGGAGTTCGGGAGTTATGTGAAGACCATCTTTAAATGGAACATTATTTTTGATAGTATTAAAAATGTCGAATTTGGTTATCGTCGGTTATCCTCCAAACGTAAATTCATGCCATCAGGGAATTTTCTACGGTACTTTTGGAGCTCTACATAATTTTACTTAGTCATTTTCCTCTATCTTTTATAGTTCACCAAGAGTCGGTCATTAAATCCTGAAATCAACAATTTCATGCACGACTCATTTAGAAAAATTTGATATATTTCGTCATCTCTTCATTATACAGGATGTATTTGAGGGAGAGGCTTTTTTTTTCAAAGGAAGGTAGAACTGGTCAAAATGGAGCGTTTCACAAAAAATCACCTATACGAAACTTTCAAAATGACAAAGTTGAAAGAAAATTGAGAATGATTACTGAAATAGATACTAATACGACCCTAGACCGTTTGATAGCTGTGAAAAAAAGTTATCTACTGTTTCCACCATGCTGTTTTGTTTAGGATATTGGCACGTTCGAAATTTACGTGGTAATGAAAATGGAAACGTAGGATTTCGAAATTGTTCTCATTATTTTTTTGTAACTTACACGATTTTATGAATTGGCTCATTTCGATACAAACTGACCGAAGAGACACAAGTGTAAAAAAAAAGAATAATACTTCAAAATCTCACCAATAAAATATCATCATAGCACTTTTTCAATAAAACTAAAATAAGCACTTTCAAGAAACTGCCTCGATTTTCCTGATGCATCTAATCCGATGAACTTGGTACTGAACCATTCATTGTCGAGCCGTATGTTTATGTTTTGGTTCGTGTGGTTCGTGGAATCACCTTCCATGCACAGTCCCTCAGTCAATGAAATTTTGTCGAACTTCTAGGGGTTGTATCTCAGCCTTCTTGGGTATTTCATATGGACAATTTTTGGTTAAACGACTTATTTTGATGAGTTCTATCTTCTGTCAAAAAAAAGCCCCACTTTTGAAAACACCCTGTATGTATAGGAATAAATTCTACACGAAAACCCAATTTGATAAATTCTCTACATTATAATGAAATTCCCATCAAAATCAGTTATCAGGTTCCAGAGTTATGGAACGACAAACATACAGAAAAATTATAACAAACATCCAGATTTCCACATTTATTTATCATTTATAATGTCCGCACATTTTCGAGAAGTTAATTTGGATGGGTATATGAAGAAATGAAGAAATCTTCAAGATATGGACCATTGCCCATCGGCGGCTCAACTCCAACCCTGCCCGAACCCATCAGAATGTCATTTGCATACATTTACTACCAGTTTGCGCAAATTGTGTTGTACCACCATACGCTCACGCCTTCTCTAAGGTGCCCATTGATGAATAGTTCCGAGGCGATGTAACCCCGTTTTACGGCATCTTCATTAGCCCGTAAAATCGAATTAAAACGTCTTTTAATGGTCTGCGAGTCCGACATTTCGCGTACCTACCTACCGACTCTGCGTTCTCTCCCAGACGTTAACGGTACAGAGTTGATCGCACTGTTCGCTAACGAAACCTGGGAATTTGACGCGCGTTTTCCAACTCTGTGTTTTGCACCCTGCGAGCCAATCTTGAATCCAAAAATTCAGATTAGTTTGTTTATCGTGGGTCCATGTTTGACACTAGGTTTTTTTATTCGTCCAGAAAATGTCCAGATATGAAAAAAAAAAATAATCCGTGCACTTTCTGGGAAGCACCCGAAATTTTTCTCTCCATCTCTTCATACCTTTATGAAAGTAAAAACTCACCGTTTCGCTAGCTTTTGCTATGTTGCCGTAGCTGCCAATAACCTCAGCTCTGGAGGAGTGTTAATGATATCCACATCGCTCTCACTATCCATTATTGATCATTATGAACATCGAAAATAACTCCATACTTCCAAAAAAACTGAAAAACATAAAAAGATATAAATACAAAGTATAGGATGAAACAATGGATACTTAATGAGAGGTGCGATATCATGGCAAACATATGGAATAAAAAAACAAATAAAAACAACTCTCGAAAAGCCAAAAAGAAAAATTATCTCTTCGATCTTGCAATGCATAATACAATATAGGATACATAATTCGGACAAAAACCTAAGATGATAACACAAAAATTATTGAATATATTAAATTTGGTGAAATTATATTTTTTATTGATTTTTAGACTCAGAGTGTATTTTACTTTCTTCAGAGTGAATTACAGAGGTATATTTTTCAGTCACGTACAGTGTGGGCAAAATTGGTGATACCTGGACTATAATAACTTTTTAATCCAACGAGATATAGGAAAATGAATGGCACATTAAGTTCTTCTTTTTTCAAGAAAATGTAATGCCATCAACTTCATCTTCTTTTGTTTTCGAGTTTATGGGCCAATATTGAAATTTCAACTTTGGTCATTGTCTCTGTTTCTGTTAGGATGTTGAAATGAAAACATTATACAGACAGTTTTTTGATAGCAATCGAGTGGCGTACTATGATTTTTTCCCAGAGGTTTATTTGCTGAACTTTATCATAAAGTTGTGTTTCTTCGTATAAACTTGTTGGAAAAATCATAGTACGCCACTGGATTGCTATAAAAAATTGTATGTATAATGTTTTCATTTCAACATTTTAGCACAAACAGAACGGAGAAGATGACCAAAGTGGAAATTTCAATTTCGGCCTATAACTAGAAAACAATAGAAGATAGAGTAATGCAGTTGATGGCATTATTAGTTTCTCGAAAAAAAGACGACGGTAATGTGCCATTAGTTTTCCCCTATCTCGTTTAGTTAAAAAGTTGTGGTTCAAGTATCAACAATTTTGCCACCCTGTACAGCAAATTAAGAAAGTATTGTTATCACTGTGACTTTTATGTTTATGTTTATTTTTGGGAACATGCGAATAAGCCTTTATTCAAACCACGTTGTTGATTTATTCGTAAAATCAAGCTGATTTCGTGAACAATTAATTTAACAACTGCAAATGACATTATTGTCACGCACACTCATGTTTTTATCAATTTTTTCAAATCCTAAAGTTGATTCAATCGCTTATCTAGTATTGGTATCTTAGGGACCAACAGTTGACGAAAGGAGCTCACGGACGAATAGTGTTTGATACTACTTGCCTTCAAAAATAGTCTGTTCAAAAATTGAGTTCGGGAATTAGTACGCTAAATGTAATTTTTATTGAGGTCAAAGAATTAGTTATTTATGTATCAAGGACGAAAAACTGTCTATTACAATCGAGCCTGCAAATTAATAGCCGAGACGCAGCCGAGGATAGCAAGCAGACGAGACAATATAGACGGATTTTTGCCGAGGTACATATTACATGTTTTCGTCGACCTCACATGCCTTTATGACAGTAAGAAGTTTCCTGTTTTATGGCCTCATCTGGGTGTCCGTAATTGCCAATTCCCTGAGCTCTGTCGAAATGGTACTGTTATCCATATCGCTAATACTATCCATTCTTGATTGGACTTCACCACAAAAACATTCAGACCACCTACCTAATTCACTAGCCGGTTTCGTAAAGAATTAATTTGACAACATCAAATGACAGTTATTGTCACAGGCACTTATATTTTCATCAATTCTGTATTCACAAAATTGTCCCGGGATCTAATATATTGCTTGGTGATGAACAGCCGGACGAAAAGTAAATCAGGACGAAAAGTACTCGCCTTCAAAAATAGTCCACTTTTCGTTGAAAAATTATTACGTGAAAGTTCAGTTTGTTCAGAAATGTCGAAAATTACATTTCACGTTGAAGTTTTTCGCATACACTTTTCGTCCGCAAACACTTTTCGTCTGGATGTTCGTCACTAATATACTAGCGTGGCTTGAATGTTTGTGTTCATTATGATCAATGGGACAAAATATTATAAACGCCAGAAAAATCAATTTCAGACTCCGAATGTGGTGTTGACTATTGACATTTGCGAATCCTGTTACTAATTTTTCCTTATTCAAGTTCCCCTCTCTATAATTCTGCAAAATGGCGAGATGTATTTCGCTGAAGATTCTCACATTCTGCGTTGAATTATCGACGTTTTTTATGACGATTCGACGATTGAGCTTGAAGTATCGATGGCATATTCGACATTTCTCCGGGATTTTCTCATCGTTAGTAACGTCACCTCGAGTGCATATTTCCCGATATTTAATTATGTTTTTGATCGACCGTTTAACCGCGACATCTCATCCCATCTCCAAGATTCATTTATGCACTTTATCCCATAAATTTGCGAACCATGCAAATAAATTATACCGTATCATTCTCGATGTGCGACAGAAGTATCGACCTGGAAGCGTATTCAGAAAATGAAGACTGTTCTGTTCTGATGGAGGCCGAAATGGAGCCGCCACTAGTTGTGCCTTGTTACGAGCAAAGATTATAGAGTTAGGAAGATAGGAAACACCCTTAGATTCGTAGTACTAAAAACCGACCACGATTTTTGATTGTTGATACTTCCGAGGCAACAGATGGCGCTGCATATGTATTGTAACAGAATCTTCACCGAATGCAGAAAACTGTAATTAGAAAGCGCGCGAAATTCGAATTGGATCCTATATATATCGAGATAGAAGTTCAATGTTCAATGCTCATAAAAACATCCAGAGCGACAAAACAGAAATGGTGTTCTGTTTTGTGTTCAGGATGTTACTTCTTAGCAATAAATTTTTTTGACTATAAAAGTAAATAAAAATCGTCGTTTGGTTGGATAGTAATTGTTTTATTCATAAATCACAAATTGATTTTTGAATGTTAGCAATTGTACATTACAAATATTCAACAAAGATAGAAGATACAAACATCTCTTCATATAACACTTATTAAATAATAAACAAGTACTTATTGGTTATTACAGTGATTCTAACATAAAAATTTAACGATACTCAAAATCAAACAGGCTGTTCAACAGATTGTGAAGAAATTATAAGTAGGATCTCCCAGATCTTAAATAAAAGTACCAATACAAACAGAAGTATTTCCAGGGATTTCTTGAGCTAAAAAAAAAATATATCCAGCAGTCAGCAAAGAATAATATCCATCCACCTTTCTTGAAACTTATTATTGGATTATTATTTTTTCTGAATATCCTAAATCTTTGTAAATGATAATTTTAAAACTTAATAATCTTAAAAATATCAATAATGAGTTTCAAGAAAAAATGAAAGAACCCCCCAGAATATCCCTAAGGCTTACCGGTCACCGAATGCGAAGTTGAGCGCAGCTGAGCTTCTTCAATACTAATATAAGTGACAAGCTACGAATCTAGTGATGCTCAACTTGGCATTCTGTGGCCGGTCAGCCTTAGTCAATATTCATTCATGACAAAGATTTTTTAATTTTTGATTTTTTGTTGCAACTTTGCTCTGTTTGGCCTGATTTATGAACCGAACCCCCCAATGGCATCGAATGGTCATAAATAAATTCAAAAATCTCTCGGAGGATTCAGGAGAGCAAAGTGCAAAATCAATTTCATGAGTAACCTTTACGATTTCCATCAAATCTTTGACAATGTTTGAACTATGCAACAGCTCCTCGAAATATGCATTGTGAATAATTTCGAGCTTTTCAATATATATTCGAAAAGCTGTTGCGATGCATAGAGCAAACCATCTTCTGGAGCCTAATCTAACCTAACCTAACTCTATAATCTTTGGTTACGAGTATGTCGCAAGCTATTTACGATACCGGTAGCGATAGGAAATTGAAATATTTTAGGTGGTTCAAGTCTCCTACCTGAGCAAGTCTCCCGGACTCCCCCTACCTACTTCTGAATAGTGCTGGGGGTTATCAGAAACTAAAAGAAATATTGTGTTTATCAAATAATGAGCTAGTGCTTCAAACCATTTATTGATGTTGTTAGAAGAAAACCCTCAGAAAGGGCTTATTGCTGATAAGATTTCTCCATATTAATTCCAGAGGAAGTACCATCTTCTTCTTCTTCTCGGCCATTCTTCATGCACTCCTGGACGTAGGCTTCCTTCAAATGTCTTGTGGCACTCGATGCCATCCATTTATACGCCAAAAAAACCCAGGAGTACCATGATTAATTCAAATTCTGTTATCTGAATATGCTATTCAGATTCGTTGGATTCAATTCATATATACAGGTGTATTTGAAGGAGCGGCATTTTTTTAACAGAAAGTAGAAATGTTCAAATAAAGCGTTTCACCAAAAATCACCCGAACAAAACTTAAAGAAATAGATACCAATACGACCCTAGATCAATTGTAATCTGAATTATCGCAAAGCAATGGGAAAAACTTATCTCGTGATGACTGACTCAAACATATGGTTTCGTTTAGGATATTGGCCCGTTCGATATTTACGTGGGATACCAACTGACAAAAAGTCTTAGGCCCGTTTGCACCAATCCCCCTTAAAACGAGTACTCAACTAAGTGTCGTTTAAAGTTAATGGACGCTTAATTTTATTTCCAGTTGCACGACTGTGGCTTAACAGAATCTTAAGTTTTTATATCTAGTAATATTTCAGTTTTTTATTTTGGTGCAACTTCACCCTAGTTCAATAAAGCCATTTCATTGGTTGGCCGGTTGCCGATGATCGTTGTCATTTCATTAACCTAACTTTATTGTCCCGTCAGTCAGTGTCAAGGATTATACAATTATAAAATTATCGAAGAGTAACAACTTTTTGTTGTTGAATTAGCATTAATATTGATAATTATAACGATTTTCAAATAAAAGGTACCTAAGTTTATATGAGTACAACACTGTCTTTGTAAGGTCTTGTGTGAATTTGTTTTACTTATGTTGAAGAGAAACGTGAAGAAAATGTCCTTATTTCCCTTGTTAGTACGAATACTGTGAATTATTGCCAAACAAGTGGCGGTCATTTACGAAGGGCACTCAACTTCTCAACAGAAGAAAAGAGTTTGTTGCTAACTATAGTATGATTTGTCACACCAAATTGAAAATTAAAAAAAAATGATGACATTACAATGAAAGAAAAGGCTTGGTATTCAGTAATTAATTCATTCAATATTCAAAATCCATCAAAAATGGGAAGTTCTGCAGCCAGTTCAACAAATTATTTTAGGTTAGAATCCCGCCCTTAACTAAGTGGTCATTACAGGAGCGCTTAAATTTAAGGCTAGCCTTAGCCATTTAAATGTCACTTAAGAGTTGGTGCAACGTAATTTAACTTAGGGGTTCATTTTATGGGACACTTTTAACACTAAGTGCGTTTGGTGCAAACGGGTCTTAGGACACAAGTGTAAAAAAATTGATCACCAATAAAACTCTGAATTATTCAAAATTTGTTTCAAAATGGTCACAATTTTCTTCTTGTTCGAACCCCCCAACAATCGTTGTAAAAATTGTGTGTAATAGGGTAACAATAATTGCTATTTGTCAACATAAGCACAGTCTCAATTTTCTACACTGTTTTAATCTCACGAAACAACAATTTTTTCGAGTGACCTGATGCAACTAATGAGATGGAGTCTGATGTACTGAACCATTGTCCAGCTATATGTTTATGTCTTGTTTTGTTTTGTCTTGTTTTGAAGGAGTCACCTTCCACCGTCGCGTATTTGAAATTCGATGAAATTTTGTCGAAATTCTGGGGGTTATATCTCAGCCATCTTGAATATTTTATATTGAAAATTCTGATTTCATGACTTCTACATTCTGCCAACAGAAAGTCTTACTTTTGAAAACACCCTGTATATTTCGTAGTAGGCGGTACATAATACATCGCATAATATATATATAAGAAAAGTACAAAAAGTACCTAACAAAATTTGTATAACAATTACAAATAAAATGATATATCACGGCATCAACTGAATACATGAATACAGTAGGATACAGAATTTAGTTATAAAAATTATTCACTAAGAATAGCCTTCAAAAGTTGAGATATATACCTTTTTTAGACAAATTTTTTGTTATAATTTATTTTAGAAAAAACCAATCGAAATTGTATCCTCTGAAGTTTTTACATCGATCCATAAATTAACCGTGTTCGAATTAAGTTGTATCGACAATAGAATGGAATACAAAATTTATATTATATATAACAATATTTATACATTGTTTTTTTTTGCTTAAATGATGAAACAAAAGGGCGTTGTATTGGAATCTTTGGTTCGCTCAAGCTGGATCTAGAGGAGTTCAAGAACCATTATGCAATTTTATTTGAATAAAGAAAACATTGTACCTACTGCCACTCTGTATACAAATGAGCCAGTCATCTATTTTAGGAATAGAATATTGGTGAAATCGAACAATCCAACTAAGGATGGGTGAATTTTCGAAATACGCGCTTTCAAATGTTGGCAAGGTTGGTTAAATGGTTGAATAAACCCGTGGATTCTTTCATAATTATAATTATCATAACTGTTGTTGAGAGATGGCGAATTCGCGTATAGCAAACGTACAAGACGCTTCTTTGGAGGGCTCTCCTCGATATTCAGCAATCTATTATTGCCAACAGCAATATCGGCGGTCCAAGGAATGACGTTTGACAGCTCGGACAATATTGTTTATTGACCGGAGAAGAGCGCTATCAGGAAACCGAGTTATTGAACGGCAAAATTTCCATTTGTGCATTTTGCATCGATCGATTCTGCAATAGATATTTTGATCGCGCTAAATCAGCTTAATTGATGCTATTCAGATTTGTTTCAAATTTTCTAGAGGGTACGTTCATTCCTCTACATGTTCTACAAGTCTGTTTCTAATATTTCATTCACGATTTGTGGTATATCCAACGAACCATTGAAGGTTTCTTCAGATTTGTGCAGCCATTTGATTTATAAAATGTAGGGAATAATAAATATTATGAGCAATACTTGATAATTATCTATAGAAGTGAAAAGTACGAACCATAATATACCAATGGTAAATGCGAATCTATAGGAGCTACCAGAAAAATTTTCAAGAAAAATTTGTTCGGCATGAATCAGTCTTCAATGAATCGCCAATACAGTACTACTAATTGATTGAAAAAATAAGGACAGGAGTACCTACCAATGATGAATTAATTAGGTAATTACAGTTACCCTTTATTTGAATGAAACACCCTATATTTCATTCGAAATTTGAATAGAGCTTGAGAAGACGAAATCAAATATACCTATATTATATTTATAGTTTAATGGGTTTCGGATTGATTGATAATTTTCAGAAAAAATCATTTCTGAGAGCTCAACCAAATAAGTACGAGGATATATTGAAAAATTCTTAGCCTACTATCTACTATAGAACCAAACAAAATTTCAATGTCAAAATATTTTATTAGTCTTGACTTCAACAGCTTTTATTATCTCCTCGTTGGAAGAAAATTTTCGACTTTTTGAACTTGTTTTCAGTTGAGGTAAGAGATGATAGTCGGATGGAGCCAAATCTGGTGAATAAGGGGGGTGTTCTAGTAATTCAAACCCTAAATCAAGAATTTTTTCCATTTTTGCATGGTAACATGAGATTTGTGTGCAGGGGCGTTGTCCTGCAAAAACAAAAAACCTTTGGATAGCTTTCCGCGTTATTTCTCTTCTTCTCTTTTTCCCGTGTAGTGGTCGGTAATGTCGAATAGCAATCTCCGGTTATTGTTCTACCCTTATCCAAAAAATCAATCATGGTGACTCCATGGCAATCCCAAAAAACTGAAGCAAGAACTTTTCCAGCAGATTTTTGGACACGAAACTTCTTAGGTCTTGGAGAACCAGAGTGTCGCCATTCCATCGATTGTAGCATTGTTTCTGGATTGTATAAATGTACCCAAGTCTCATCCATAGTAACAGTTCGGTTTAAGAAGTCTACATCGTTTTCAAATCGAGCACAGGTCGAACGCGATGCTTCTACCCTTACACGCTTTTGGTCAACATTCAAACATTCGGGGATCCATTTTGCAGCAATTTTTCTCATGTTCAAATTGACGTGAACTACATATATGATAAACGCGTTCGTATGAAATATTCAGTGCTTCAGATATCTGTTTTAGCTCAGTTTGACGGTGTGATAAAATAATGTCATGAGCTGCATCGGAGTTTTCTGGGACTGACACAGAAACTGGCCTTTCCGATTGGTCATCATCTTCAACGGAAAATTGACCTCTTTCGAAGCTTGCAGTCCAATTTTTCACGGACGTATATGAAGGACATTGATCACCAAGGGGATTAAGCATATCTTCGTAAATCTGCTTCCTCCTTTTAAATACAGGTACTTGATGATGGCTCGATACTCCAATTTTTTCTGCATACAACAATTTAAGTGGATGAACAGTTTTCAATTGACTTCCAGGAAAATGTTCATTGCACATGGAGTAGTCAGTAGTGTTTGCAGGCCTTTATGCTCTGAAAATATTATCCACTTTGTAGCACTGAAAATAAAAATCCATGAATGACCGAGTCATACGTAATAAGTTTCAATAACTACATTTCCATTTTTCTTTTCATTTGATCCTCAGTTTTTCACCGAACATTAATTTCCGAACGATATTTTGAGGTTTTCACTAAGAAATTAGACAAATATTTCAATAATCAGCAACTAGAACGAACTGGATAAACAAAAGGCGGTACGAGAATCAAAACATTCAAAACGTCTTTGATCAAAATGGCCATCTGAAATCTCACAAAATTTCATATATTTCTGAAAATGTCTCTAGAATTAATATTTTAACCAGTTTTAGGGCCTTAAAAACACTTTTGAAACACAGATGGCGCTCACATCACTTTAGTCGCTTCGTTTACCATCTTTCTAGTCTTGATCTTTGAATATATGTACAAAATGTACTCAATTATTTCAATAAACAGTTTGAAATATTTTTTTTTCACTCTTCATACCATTCTATTCATTTCTTTTTCTTTCAGTGACCGAATATTTCCTCACTATGGCAGGACAACGTCTGCTGAGTCAGCCAGTTGCTTATAAAACGAGAATTCATAGCAACTTCGAATTTGCTCTATGGTAATTCATCGGTTGCCCATCTCGACCCTATAAATGATGAACCGAAATCTCTCAGCACCCATCGCGTGCCACGTCCGGGCCCACGAAAACGATCGAATAAATATAGGAATAACGGCCCGACCAAGAGGTCAGATTTCCCCATAAGGCCCCACGTACATCGATAAAATTGCATAGAATCGAAACCGCGTAGATCATATGAGTATAATTAATATAACAGACCCATTTGGGACGCCCGCGGCACCCAATATTGATTACTATTATTATCAATGTTCGGACTGTTCGGCGTAGGAGGCTGCGACGGTATCGGAAAAATGTGGGAAACCTATTACAATAACTCGAGCGCTATGCGGCTTACGGAAAAAAAATTACCGTGAGCAATTAGAGGCAGATATGCGGAGTTACGGCATGGCTAGAGGTGGATAAAGATCTCTTCATTCGTCGCACGCCTATAATTATACCGACGAAAAACGTTAGAGGTTGATGAAAATGTATTTTGGGAACCCCACGTTAGGTTCTGGGTCTCTTCCTCCAACCCACTGTTCGGCTTTGCGATTGCAGCACTTCAAATGTTGCTGTGTGCCTGGAAGGATGAAGATGTTTGTCCGGAATCCGAAGTAATCTGATTGCTTTCCCCTAGGATTCTAAATATGTGTTTGAATCCATACAAATGAGTCCTGGGGCCTTTATCGTTATGGTTTTGCCTAGTGATGCCCACGAGTCACACAGTGGTCTCGAAATCTTGCGAATATTTTGGACAATAAAGGACATATGGTAGTATTGTTTCCGAATATGAAAACTTTGGAATCAGTTCGGGTATAGAAGCTTCAAACAAGCGAAACGAGATCGAGAAGTATCGATTGAAATTCGAAATCATTAGTCGACTGTATAGGCATCTATTGAAACATTTCACATATGATATAATATGTTCTAAAAATTCAAACTTTAGATCTGAAGTGATAACCACCATCAAGGGCATCAATAGCAAAGACACTACAGATATACAGGATGGTCGAGATCGTAGCCAAGAAATTTTAACCACGTATTCTACATCATAAATAAGCCCTAGTTTGTCATATAAACATATGTCGAGAAATGTTTCCTCTCTGAGATACGGGGTGTTAAAATTATACAAAAAAAAAATGTTTTTCATTAATCACTTCTACACTGCTTGAAATATTTTTATCAAATTTGAGACATAGGTTTTGAGCGTCAAAGAGCACTTTTTGCATAATATCATTTTTTTTCTATTCTACCAGTGGCGTCCATACTACAGCGTGAAAAATTACTACTTAAATCCTTATTCAATTTGGAGCAAATTCGGTTTCCTGACTTTTTGCTGTACGAGGCACCGTTTTCGGTTAAAAAAATAAAACACATTCTCATGCATGAGGAAAACGCCAAAATTTGATATAGCAATAAAATGCTCACTTCGGTTTTGTAGCAGTTTTCTTAAATTATATAAATTCAACACACACCCAACTTCTATTTTTTGGGTAGAATAATTTGATTAAAAAACTTAAATGGTTTGGTTTCCAATTACTCGTTTCAATACAGACATAACCATAAAAAACTCTAATTTCCTTATTGTGGAAAGCAAAGTGTGTCCTGGAGAAAAAAACTGTTGCCAGCTTGGAACATTTATTTCAAGATTGACAGTAATTTATCACAGTGATAAGTCAGTTTCTCTTTAACAACTAAATGCTTTTTTGTTTTACGAGTCAGGAACAAGCAGAGATCCATTTCTGTTATGGAGTGGCAAATGGAAACTCGGCGGAAGCAGCTGGGGAGTACCGAAGAAGATTATTATTATGTACCTACCATATAAAATTTTGGCGATTTCTTCATGCATGAGAATGTGTTTTATTTTTTTAACCGGAAACGGTGCCTCGTACAGCAAAAAGTCAAAAGACCGAATTGGCTCCAATTTGAATAAGGATTTAAATAGTAATTTTCATTGTCGGTAAAACCAGTGGCGTATCATTTTTTCATCTGAAAATATTCAGTTTCGCTGCAGTACGGACGCCACTGGTAGAATAGAAAAGAAATGATATTATGCAAAAGTGCTCCTTGACGATCAAAACCTATGTCTCAAATTTCATAAAAATATTTCAAGCAGTGTGAAAGTTATTAATAGAATTTTTTTTTTCTATAATGTTAACACCCCGTATCTCGGAGCGGAAACATTTTTTGACATATGTTAATATGACAAACTAGGGCTTATTTTTGATGTAGAATACGTGGTTGAAATTTTTTGGTTACGATCTGGACCACAGTGTATATGGAATGAACACAATATTCATCAAAGCGATATGCAATGAAATAGCTCAACCCCTCACAATTATTTTTAACAAATGTCTGTCTGAGGGTGTGATTCCTTACGATGTGAGAAAAAACAAAAATCGTACCAGGCCATAAGAAGGAGATGAACACGAACCAACAAACTATCGACCTATACCTATTTTACCTGTCATATCGAAAGTACTCGAAGAGATTATAAAAACTAGGCTTTCTACGTATTTTAAAAGCAATGAAATTTTGAACAGCCAACAACATGGATTCAGAAACGCCAAATTCACATCAACAATGCTCATTGAGCTGATGAACCTAATTATTGAAGCTGTGGGTGAAAAATCGAACTCACAAATAATTTCCAAAGACCTAACGAAAGGTTTTTATAGAGTGAATCATGGCATTTTGATCAGTAAGATGCGGTACTACGGTTTCGATAGAAGAGCATTGGGGTTGATTTGCTCTTTCTTATTGAACAGAGAACGGCAGGTCCAATGGAATGATCTCCTTTAGGAGATGAGGAGCATAACAGCAGGAGTTTCCCAGAGATCGATTCTTGGACTCTTTATAATTCACATGAATGATGTAAACTTGTTGATTTATCCAAAAGAATATTAAGAACTCTTCTTTTTGCAGATGATACCTCCTTTTTTATGAAGGATACTAATATTGAGCAGTTAGAGCTGTTGGAGAGGTATGTTCATGTGACTTCGGGCAAATGGTTCCACCCAAACTGTCTATCCATCAACGAATCTAAGACCCAGCAATTATAGACAAGAAGAAACAAGAATAATACCATCAAACTCCTTGTAATAACTATAGACCGTGTGGATGGAGTTTGAAGAAGCAGTCTGTACTCATATTCAATATTAATAGTATCTTCTAGGCGCCCAGCTCTGATGACATATTTTGACAAATTTCATTCTGTAGCAACATATGGAATACTCCTATGGGGTACATCACCACTGGTCCATGATCTTCTGATTCTCTAGAAAAAGGCTATTAGAATAATCATGAGTCTCAAACAGTCAGACAGTTGCAGAAGTTGAAGCGAAGTTGAGCGAAGCTGAGCGTTTTCAATGCTAATATAAGTGACAAGCTACGAATCGAGTGACGTAGCTTGTCATTTAGCATTGAAAATGCTCAGCTTCGCTCAACTTCGCATTCAAGCCTTCTACTTTTCTCGAAACCAACGATTAGTGGTTTCCCTCATAAGTACTCTCATTTTGTACTTCTCAGAATTTATGAATTGTATCTACTATTTTTCTGATGGATGTTCTAATCGTGCTAACGACTTTTAAGCCTTTCGTCTCTGTAAGGCTGACCGGGCACCGAATGCGAAGTTGAGCGAAGCTGATCGTTTTCAATGCTAATATAAGTGACAAGCTACGAATCGAGTGACGTAGCTTGTTATTTAGCATTGAAAACGCTCAGCTTCGCTCAACTTCGCATTCGGTGGCCGGTCAGCCTTACAGAGACGAAAGGCTTACAAGTCGTAAGCACGATTAGAACATTCATCAGAAAAATAGTAGATACAATTCATAAATTATGAGAAGTACAAAATGAGAGTACTAATGAGGGAAACCACTAATCGTTGGTTTCGAGAAAAGTAGAAGGCTTGAATGCGAAGTTGAGCGAATCTGAGCATTTTCAATGCTAAATGACAAGCTACGTCACTCGATTCGTAGCTTGTCATTTATATTAGCATTGAAAACGCTCAGCTTCGCTCAACTTCGCATTCTGTGGCCGGTCAGCCTAAATGTTGCATTAATTGATGAAGTTTTGCACTCTTCAAGACCAACGTTATTGATATCAATTATAATATTCTTGCTCTTCTCATATCAATTATAATATTCTTGCTCTGCTTATATTTAAAATATAATTATCGCACGACTCACATTCAATGTATTGATATCTCATTGATTGATAGAATTAGACCATTTAGTTTTCACCTCGTGGCTTATCTCATTATTACAACTCGGCCTTCTCATTAGAATTCATTATTTTAACCTTCTGTTTTTCTGATGGAATAAGGAGGCTACCGCAATCAATAATCATTAATTGCTCTGTCACTGTAAACGTTGTGTTGATTTTGAATTTAAGTTTTAGTCTGCAATCAAGTGCTTTCTCATTTGAACAACTCCGGATTACACCGGGTGTCCCAGAGCTCTTAGGCCAGCAGATATCTCAGTTACCTGCGGAAAAAAAAATTGAAAAAAATACTTGTCGTAGGAGACCATACGCTCTTTCATGCAGCATAGCAAAATCCACCCCCTGACAAACAACCCCCGAGAAACCACCTCTAACTTTTGTTTTTCAAATGGCACCCCCATGTTTGTTTGGCTTCAACTGACAGCTCTTTTTAATTCTCAATCAATGATATATCATAATATGTAGTTGTAAAGATAGTAACTCGATAAAATTGAATTCATTAGTGGGTACTGTTAATTGGACTGATCGAATTAGTCCACATTGTAGAGACAAGAAAAAGTGGATGTCAATAAAATGTTAGAACTTTTTGTTTATTATAATTTATGTTATAAAACATTTTCTTTAGTATAATGTTGCAGTAACAATACAGCTGAGCGTATAAATTCGTATTTCATTTGTATTCTTATTTTCCATAATTCTGCATGCCATTCTAGCTACCATGATACATCATTGAATGAGAAATGAAAAAAACTGTAAGTTGAAGCACAACAAACATGGGGGTGCCATTTGAAAAACAAAAGTTAGGGGTGGTTTCTCGGGGGTTGTTTGTCAGGGGGTGGATTTTGCTATGCTGCATGAAAGAGCGTATGGTCTCCTACGACAAGTATTTTTTTCAATTTTTTTTTTCAGCAGGTAACTGAGATATTTGCTGGCCTAAACGCTCTGGGACACCCGGTATACGCTTTTTGTTGAATAATGTCTCTCTGAGTTTATAGGATGTTAATATTTGTTTTTATTACTGTACCAGTTTCATGCAGGTGACTTATTCATTTTATGATAGTAAACGATATACAATAAATGTTTTTGAAGAATGATCACGCCTAAACGGGGAGGCAATCAATACAATAATAAGAATAAATTCAGATGCATACCACCCGCCGATATGAATATCAACAAGTGTTACGATCTGAATTGAACTTGCCATCGTCAAGGCCCCAAATGGAGTACGCTCCACCGAAGAAAAGCAGATGCTGACCATGGTTTCGGCCTCATTTGGCCTCATCAGAGCAACATAGCATTTTTCCACGGTGGAGAACGTTTGGAATTGATGGGTAAATAATACCCAGAAGAACATGCCAACATTTTATAAAGTTCCATCAATTCCAAACGTTCTCCACCGTGGAAAAATGCTATGTTGCTCTGATGAGGCCAAATGAGGCCGAAACCATGGTCAGCATCTGCTTTTCTTCGGTGGAACGTACTCCATTTGGGGCCTTGACGATGGAAAATTGGCTAGTTCAATTCAGATCGTAACACTTGTCGATATTCATATCGTCGGGTGGTATGCATCTGAATTTATTCTTATAAATGTTTTTACCATACCATCTCCGACTTAATTATCTGGTAATAAAGTCCACTACTCTCTTTAACAGAATCTGAACAACCCCAATTTTAAACATTCTGGAGCTAGTCAGGAGCGTAGACATGAGAAAGGTCGGAGGAGGCTTCGCTCAATTTTCGACAGAGTGAGAAAAACAGTGCTGGGCTGAAGTTTTTCTCTTTTTTGGGTTTTCAGGGAAAGGGGCACAAAGCAGGACAAACCTAGCACGATTCGGCACAAGCAGAAAAGTGCTGGTCCAACTTCCCACACAACTTCTGCAGAAGACTCGTAGGTACTGCAATTCGAATACAGTATCGTGTATCGACCGCGCCGCTCTGAGTTCTCATCCGGTGGGAAATATATCTATTTCACAACAACAAATTACGAACTGCCGCGGTCGCAATCCATCTAGGATCGTGTCGGACTCGGAGCTATGCGGGTGGGTTTGGGATTTTTCCACGTCGCAACTTACACAACAACGGGTCCATTCTTTGTTCCCGGTAAAAATCCCGCAATTACCATGTTAGATCTCTTTGCATGACCGTAGGTCGGCATCATGGACGTTTCTACGACTGTCCGTTCCGATCGCGCCGTCGTTCTATCGTTTCTAATTGACGTTTCGGGACCGGGGACTTCATCAATCATCGGTAATTGTTCTATTTGACCGGACGGCGTGGTGGCCGTCGCCTCATGGGTCAGGTCGAGGGCCGATAAACACTGGGGCTACGCGACGCGAAGACCTAGCAGTTAGATCCAAACACCGAAAAGAAGTTTTGATCAAACACTCCAGAATATGCTGGATTCCTGGTGGTAAAATACACACCTGTGATCTTGAAAACGATGAGGCACGACAGCCTCGCTTCAAGCTAACAAGTCGTCAATACACTGCCGTGATAGTACTATAAACTCTGACGTGACTCAAGGCCACAGCTGTCCTTTGAAAATGCAAAAAAGATATTTACTTGTTCATACTCGAGCGTCTCAGATGTTGCAGACGTGTTGACCCATTAATAGGACACAAATCAGGAGGGGTTTTCTTCATCTGACAGTTTGAAGATCAAAACAAAGCATCTTTTTAAAGTACATTCCTTTCTGTACCTCTAATCGTTTTTTTTTGCCTCATCAAAGTTGTAGATAATAAAATTGTATGCAACTTCTGTCTGAAGCAATTTCACATACTCTCAACTGTTATCGAGCTAGAGAGTGAAGAGCATAAGGAGCTTAGAATCCCAATATAATGTATACTCTATTCACTTTTATTTTAGCACTCGGTTGGCCATGGAAATTTGACACATTTCACTCTGTATAGTACGAAAATATGGGGTTATGAAGCTTGTCAAAACATTTTTGGGTTTTAAATCAACGCTATGTTGCCCGTTCTACGTAAAAGTTTCTGTTGTTACGTATTTTATCACAATGTCGGATCTCTTCGGAAAATATGTAACGAACATAGTTGAAGTTTACACAAACTGATTGAAGGCATACCAAATCCAGTTATTTGCATGGAAAATACAAGAGATCAGTATAACATCATAATATGCACTAGCTTGAGGAGAGTTAATGTTCGTTATCTTCTTTGGCTAAAGTTTGAATACGTTACATAGGTTGTAGATTTCAAAAATATTAACCCGCAGATGGAATGCATATGATGCAGTGGTTGGGAATGGGTATCTCCCAACGGAATTAACAGATAATTACAAGAATGTTACATTCTTCAACAAAAATGATCTTGTATCAATGTGCGTAAAAGGAATTAAAGGAAGTTTCAAGTCAAGATGAACTTCACCTTTGAACAAAAATTTCACATGAATAAACAATTAACAGGACAACTGGCGCGTATTTGTGGCTGTTCATATCAATACATTGATAGAATAATAATAATTAGGTATTTATTGGTACCTTAAGGCATTTACAATGTATAGGACAAGTTCAATGAAAAATAGAAAAATCAATTTTCGGGAACTTATTCTACGATGATATTCATCTAAAATCCTGTAGTGAACTTTTCGCATTAATTCACTCAAACATAAAATTCTCAAATGCCTCCACTTTTTTGGAGCTCGCAATAGAAGGAAATTCTTTGTCATCCTCTTCATTGACAATCTTTCTGATTGTGGAAATATTCAGCTGAAATATAAGTCGTTTAGATTCAGATGAAACATTATATAAATTCTCTTACATTGAATATGTTCGCTACCGTCTGACGTATTGTGGATTTTAGAATATCAGGGTATAACTATTTGAATGAGGGGCCCTGAGTTCTAAATAGCAGTTCTTGAAACTCTGTCTTTTTTTTCAATCACTTTCGGCATTTTCGTAATAAAAATTGATATTAGTTGTGGCAACGGCGTCATGACATTGACGACATTTCATGAGTGCCAACCTTACTCCGTTCCAGTTACAAAAACTTGAGAAAATTATTTCATGGCCAACCGACTGCTAAAATAAATTATATATGGTATATCTCAAAAACGTTTGAACGTAGAAAAATTGCTCCGGAGGAAAATTCAGAAAATGTTATGCTCTACAACTATATATAACTATGAAGAATGCGAAAACGATGTGGAGAGGAGATAATTAAAAGAAACATATTTTGTGGTCTTTATGGTCAATTTTTTTTCTTTCTGTTTGCTGAAACTGTCAGATTATAGGGGGGACCGGGTATGGTTGTCTCAAGGGTTGGTTGTCACGACAGTCATAACAAAATCTGAACGAACGATTGAACACGTTGATCAGCGTCCGAGGACCGAAAGAGCAACAACTATTTCATCACCTCATTCAAGAGGATCGGATTTGAAGAATATTACTCTGTTTTATCAGCTGATTGAGAACATAGTCGGATTTTCTTTCATAAATACTAACACTTCATGACATACTCTAATCTGAAACTGATAATAATTAACTCATTTTAATCAAGGTTCGGCAAACAATCTTCAAAATTGAGGAAAAACAACTATCGATTGGGAAAAAAGGATTTATTTGAGAGAAATCTCAAAATTCCCTTCAAAAATGACTGACTGCATTAACTTTTTATTTCGAACTGTACTCACCATGTCGCTGCAGTCTACATTTATATTCTCAATAGGTGGAAATAGCGCTACAGTCAACTCATTCATTTGTATGCTCAGAAATATATATTTCATTGAATTTATACAATTTTCATAAATTTTAAGACTTCTCTACATTTTCTTAAATGGAAATCGGTATGTAGCACCAGAATTGAATCTTCTCATGTTTTTCTCATTGATTATGAATACTGATTTATTGTTTTCTCATGATCATCTCTTTTATTTTAATCAGTTTATTTCATTCCTCAGTCAGCTCTGATGTTCATTTACATATAACTGATTACTGTTGTTGAGTTTCAGATGAACGAATCCTCATGTTCTCCAGGGTGGACCCTGGATTTAGTAGTTTGCCTTCAGAACACGATGTGAACTTCTCAAATATGGTTCAACGGTCAGTGGTAAGCCATGATACTGATTGACAACATCTCGTCCTGGTTCCACCCTGGAAGGTCTGCTCTGGTAATCGTGTACTCTCTCAATTGGTATGATCTGCTCATTACACTTTGTATTCTCATTGATATATTCTTATATTCATTCATTTTGCTCGACATACAGATTAGTTCTCAAGCCTACTGCTCTTCTCGAAGCCAACGATTAGTGGTTTCCCTCCTTAGTACTCTCATTTTGTACCTCTCTTAATTAATCAATTGTATCTTTTATTGTTCTTATGGACTTTCTAATCATGCATACTTGTGAGCAGTTCGTCTCTGTAAATGTTTATGAATTTTGCACTCTCCAAGATCAACTTTTTTATATTAAGTATAATATTCTTGCTCCTCTCAATTAACTTATAATATTCTTGCTCTGTTTATATTCAAATTGTAAATATTGCCCGACTCACATTCAATGTATTGATCTCTCATTGATGACCAGACTTAGACAATTCTCACCTCTTGGACTATCTCATTATTAGGTACAACTCAGCCTCCTCATTAAAATTAATTATTTTAACCTTCTGTTTTTCTGATGGAATAACGATGCTCTCGCAATCAATTTCCGTTGATTGCTTTGTCACTGTGTGCTAATTCCGAATTTATCGAACTTTCTCAAAGTCTAATTCTGACCTCAAGTGACTTCTCATTTGAACTACTCTGGATTATCTGTTTTTAGTTGACTTAGCCCTTATATTTAGACCTAGATGAACTGGTATAAATGGAAAATATTTAAAATGTCTCATTCGAGGCATCGAACTTCGTTATAGCTATAGAAATTTCGAAGATTCTCGTAGATCACATTGCATTGAATAGATCAACATCGCATTTTCGAAGAGTCATTCATTTTTCAAATTGTATTCCATCTACCTATCAGTGTCATGGGACTGCGTTCATCATCAGGAATTCCCGTTCAAAGCATGAAAACGATCCGATATCTTCAAAAGCCTACTCGGCATGAATCATTTTGCGCAATCTAAATGGAAGAAGCGTGTATCATACCGTAGTTTCATCGGAAAATAACAGCGTATCGAACGGAGTTATGCGTTTCGCGAAGGCGCCACCAAATTCTCACGAAATTCGAGATAATTGGACAATTCGCCAACTCGGCTCGGTCAGGTAAAGAGGAGCTAAAGGGATAATTGATTACATAGACAGGATTGTAGCCGGAATCGACACAAGCGCTGATGCCGCCTCTCAGATTCGCTCTATGCTAAGAACTTGAGCGGACCATAAACTCACCCTTGTGGAAACCCTGTTCCCTCAGGGAATAATGTGATTTTCTGTGAATCTCTGACATTGGCTTCAGATAATAATAAGAAGGACATTTCATATAAAAAATCTGAAATTGATAATATTGTCCAGAGTCCAGCGTTTCTTTAAATTTTCATTACAATTGTGTAAAAAAAAAGTTTTAGGCTTCAAAATTAATTTATGAGACAACCTTTCCTCACTTGAACAGGGTATTTCTGAAGGCCTGCGTGTAATCCTTCTTCAAATTTCCCTGAAAGTTCTGAATATTTCTCGCACTCTTAATCCTAATGTGGCATAAAAATATAGAAAAAAGAAACAGAAAAGACAACTTCAAGGGAGTATCAAAGGCTCACATTAACTTTCTGTAACTTTTCAATAGGAATAATAACAGAGGGAAGATATACCTATGCAACTGATAAAAATTAATAAACCTTATGTGACTGCAATGTCCGCCTTTCTATAGGTACATACAGGGTGACAATTTGAAAACTTACCAGTCCAATTATGTCACGACAAGGATGATTTCAGAGAAAGTGCCGCAACAGGTCAATTTCTATTCGTAGGGGGACATATTTTGAACAGAATTGTAAGCCGAAATCTCCTCAACATTAGGTGTAGGAGTTATCACCCCTTAATTCTCAATAGGGAATAGGGGGTGAGCTATACCTCAATTGAAAGATTACTTGACCCTCTAAATTAATACTGTGGTTTGCAAATTCTTATTGAGTCCTTGAAGTAGTTACAGGAGGTGACACTTTGAAAACTTGCCAGGCCCATTATGTCTCGACAAGGATGTTTTCAGAGAAAATGCCGTAACAGGTCAATTTTTATTAGATAAGGACATATTTCTAGCAGAATTGTAAGCAAAAGTCTCCTCAATCTTAGGTGTAGGGGTTGTCACCCCTAAATCCATAATAGGGAATAGAGGGTAGGCTATACCTCACTTGGAAAATAATTATATTATTTATAATAATAAGTATTATGTAGAGGGACATATTGTCTTCCAGTTGAGGTTTAGTTCACCCTCTATTCCCTATGAAGAATTTAGGGGTAACAGCATCTACAACTAGGTTTTAGGATATTTCGGCTTAGGATTCGCCTTCCGAATAAGAATTAACATGTTTCGGCATTTTCTTTGAAAACATCCTTGTCGAGACATCATTGGCCTGGCAAATTTTCAAATTGTCTCCTCCTGTAACTACTTCAAGGAATCAATAAAAATTCGAAAACCAGTATTCATGTAAAGGGATGAGTGAGAGATTTATAATGATTTTTCAGGTGAAGTTAATAAATTTCTTACTTTTCATTCCCATGTTATACAGGGTGATACAAAATCTGAGGAAGAAAATAACGGGGTGTATATTATGGACTAATATTCTTGATGAAACGTTACATATGAGAAATCTTCACATAAATCGTGAAGGATGAGTCTTTGACAAGTACATTTTTGTGGACTGAAGAAACGCTGTTTCCTTTCACCATTTTTGCCGATTAGGCCTAGATAAAGAGATATAACCATTTTTAGTTTTCATAACGATTTACGCCACCCATGGAAAAATAAAATTTCCTTCATAATAACAAGCTAAATCTATGACAAAACACATCAGGGGATCTTTCAAACAGAGTGTGATTCAGCAAAAGTTGGTACTCAACTTTTTTCGAATTATGTAGCTATTTTTTATTCAAATTGATGGAAAACTAAAGAATTTGAGGAATGCTTTCATTTTTCAAAATGGCCAATATTCATAAGTCTGCCTTCAACTTACTTTCGATAAAGTGGTTCTTGACTGGCCACCCTGCTCACATGATCTTGCTCCACTGGACTTTTTTCTATAGCGTCACCCGATATCCAAAATTTTCGCTACCCAGCCTAAGTCAATGGAAGATTTGCTAACTCGGATCATTAATAAATGCCGTCAAATTACAGCAGAAATCTTGACTAATGTACGTGAACGTTTTCAGCAGAACTTTTATTACTGCATGGAAGTGGATGGTGCCCATTTAATGACCTAATTACAAAAGTAAGTACCGTTCCACTATTTTACTATTTTTCATTTCGTTATCGATGGAAATTTTGAAGCGATATTTCAGGATCAAATATTACACGATAATATCTTCAACATGTTGTATCGCAACACCCCTCATCCCTATTCAAAATCATGGGGTTGTTCTCACCACCGTTAGAGGGTTGCAGTTACGGGGATGCAAATAGCGGAAAAGTTGTTTTATTTGTTTCTCATTTGTAAACGTCAGTTTCCAAAAACACAATATTAATCAAGAAATTTTATTTTATCAAGTCATTAACTTGTAAAACTGACAGTTAACTTGCAAAATTTTTACAAGTTAGTAGTATTATTTACATAAAAGAATTTTGTTTTATCGTCATATATGTTGAAAGTCATGGTACAATTGTTATTTCCAGTAACACAGATTTTTTATGATGAAAGAGTTGATACTGATGATGATGAACCATCTGTTGACTCAGAAACTGCTGAACTCGAGGACTGCAGAACATTTGTATTCTCCTTACTACCGAATAATTTGCTAGACATTTCGATTTTTTTGTTGACCGAATCATCGACATAACTCATCGCAATTTCGGTGCTCTTCCACCCTCCTGCACGCTTTAGTGCTAAAATATCTCCACCCGAATCCGCAACCATAGTGGCTCCAGTTCTGCGAAAAGAGTGGCCGGTGTATAACTCTGGGTCTTTTGAACCTAAATATTTCGCTATTTGCTTTGGAACACCACCAATAGTGTGCTGGCCAGCATTAAGGGAAATGCACTTTCCATGTCGGTAGTCAAAAAAAATCTTAGGCTTTCTGTTCCAGGGGGCAGAAGATTTACATATTTTCTGTATAACATTCAGGGCTCGAAGCTGCAGTCATCATCGGTTATGGTGAATCTTCTTGTTAAATTTTTTATTTGCCGCAATGTCAAAATAACGTATTTTCCCATATCTTCTACATCATTCATGTTTAAGGAGAGAATTTCATCACATCGACAACATCCAAAAATCCCAAATATTGTTACAATTTTCACCAGCAACCACTGGTCATCAGGAGCATGTAAAAAAAATTGTTCAGCCTTTTCTTTACTTAATACCTTGGCCTTTTTTGGCGTATAACGCTCATTTTTTCGTTTCAGAAACGCTATTACCTTTTGAAATCTGCAAATGACAACTAAACGTTATATTTTTCAATAAATTTTTTGAGGAAAACAAACCTGCGAACAGGGGCATTTTCTTTCATTTCCAAGCAGCTTTTCAGCATAAACCATTTTGCCCATAAAGTATTAGGGCTGAATCTAGCTGATAGTTGATTCAAGTAGACCAACATCTTCAGTTACCCCAATCACACTATTTTTGTTTTGCCACTTTTTGAAGTCGTCGTATTCTCGCTCGTACCTTGAAGCTGATTTTGCAGGTAATAAACTTGAAGCTACACTGCTGGCTGCCCCAATAATTTCTTTTGGTTTATTCATTTTCGCTTTCGCCAAAATAAATGTAAAGAAAAATAAACAGACATGTTCATGGCAACGCTTCCATAGCTTACGACATTTGCGACAAATTATTGAGATTTTTTTGGAATTTATCTAACCTTTTTACAAATGAGAAACAAATAAAATATAAAACATTACACCCAAGGTTTCACTGGCTCAAGGAGGTAACTGACTCGCAGGCCCGGACTGGGACCACTTGGGGCCCTCAGCTGAGACCTATTAAGGGGCCCTATTTCGGGGGGTTCGGTGCTCTACCCGGAAAATTTTTGAAAACGAATTAGGTGCTTGAAAACAATGAAAATGCATTTCTACGCTAGGTATTTATGCAAATATTATGATTTTCGAGTTTTATTGACTTTATTTTTATTAAAATTAGAAATTCACAGTATTTTTAAGATACCACTAGAAAACACATTCTGTAGAACTGTCAATAATTACAAAGGTGTTAAAAATGAAAGTAGAGTATTGATGTAGCCGATACATCCATAATTGAACTTGAAACAGATTATATGATTTTCACAAAAAAGGGTTGTCAAATCACGACACTCGTTCCGCTATCACAATACCATCTTTGTGGGTAAAGGTAAACTGAAATATATGGTATCGAACGAGAAGATATTTAAACAAGCGTTTTACTCTATTCTAAAAATCTACAGGGGGCAGTGACAGTTTCCAGAACATTCTGAGCAATTTCATTTCAGAGTTGGTGAAAATCGGACTAGAGGGGTAATGGTTCAGATCAATTACAAAATAGGTACCAATCGGATGATCGGTCATTAAATAATATAGCAAAGGAAACCTTCTATCAATGCATAATGATATCGAAAACTATAATCTTTCTCTAGATTTCAACGAGTTGTGTTTTTATTCCTTTAGCATATAATTTTTCAAATTTTTTTTTTTTGACAGGATTTTTGGTTTGCTTGTTTGTTTCATGTTGAATGTTCTGATTTTCTGGAAACTACCCCCACCTCCTCTATATTTTTAAGAGTAGAGAGTTAAATACAGGGTGTTCTCCAAGGTGAGGCTTTTTTTTTGACAAGTAATAGAACTCCTCAAAATAAGTCATGCTACCAAAAATCATTTATATAAAATATTTACCAGGGCTCAAGGTATGATTTCGGCATGCTTCGGATTCAATGCTACAGTGCTACAGAATGTGACTACAGCTTGGTAATTGCATATGGGTAGTAACATTCTGCAGCCACTGCATGCATTCGACGCTCTACCGAAACCATACCTTTATGCGTAGGCTTGTGCCGGCGAAAGGTCAGTATACTGGAAACCGTTAGAGTCAGCGTAAGATTTTTGTGAATTTTCGGAGTGTCGCAAAGTAGTTGAAAAATGCCTCACGTTTACTCAAACAATGAACTTGTTGACTTGATTTTAATTTATGGTGAATCCAAACAGAGTGCCAGTGCGGCGTGCAGATTGTACAGTAGAGGATTTACTTTAAGAAATCACCCAACTCCTCGGATGTTCATAAACTTGGTGCAAATATGTAGGGATACTGGAAGTTTGCACTAATCCCGGGGAGCAAATGTTGGCAGGCCTGTAACATCGCAAAAGGCAGAAATCGAGGAGCAGATTCTGGACATCGTTGAGGAACAACCGACAACAAGTACTAGATCCATAGTCAGGGTCGTCGGAGTGAGCCACAGTAGAGTTTGAAAGACACTAAGACAGGAGCAACTGTACCCCTATATACCATTTCCAGAAAGTTCAAGCACTCCAACCAGAAGATCTTACTCGAAGAAAAGAATTCTGCCTGTGGCTTTTAAATCACCAATATCTAACAACATTCATTCTGTTTACTGACGAAGCCACTTCCAACAGAAATGGAGTAAACAATTTCTACAATACCCATGTATGGTCTACAGAAAACCCTCAGGCTATCAAAAGAACAGATTTTCAGCAAAGGTTTTCCTTGAATGTTTGAATCGGACTCCTGCGTGGAATGCTTATTGGGCTATTTTTTCCACCACCACGAATGTCAGGTGAAGACTTTCTCCATTTTCTCCAGAACATTTTGCCAGAAAATGTTCCTCTCAATTTTCGACAGAGAATGTGGTTGTTACTGGATGGAGCACCACCCCACTTTCGAAGAAACGTTCGAAATTATTTAAATAATGGGTTCCCGAATAGGTGGATAGAACGTGACGGATCCATTTCTTCCCCCAGATCTCAACCCCTGTGATTTCTTCCTTTGGGGTCATTTGCAAACATTAGTGTACAGTGACGGTGAAGTGGATAGTGCGGACGAACTAAAAAGAAAACGCATTGAAAATGCTTGTGAAAGCCTCACCGTAAAAACAACCTGTATTTGTCTATAAATCTCCTCGTTCGGTACCAAATTTTTCAGTTTACCCTCAACAACCTGAAGATCTTATTGTGATCACAAAACACGTGTCGTGGTTTACCACTCATTTTATGTGAAAATCATATATATAATCTGTTTCTAGTTCTAAAATGCAGTATTGTAGTGACACCAAATGTATGAATGAATTAGGTGAAAATAATTTTTGTAATATAAATAATTAAAAACGGATTTTAGTGATTAGAAAAATAATACTAAAATTAAAAACAAATCTGTATGTTTAACAGTTTACAATGCTGTGATACTGGAATAGAAGGGGCTTAACTAAGATGCTTCAACATTTTACTCCCCTTGGCCTGAAGTAACAACTTCTTTGTGAGCAACTCACTTGTTGAAACTACTTCATCTATTATCTTTATCTACGTTAGTGGGGGCCCCTCAGGCCGGGGGCTCTCCGCGATCGCGGACCTGCGGACCTGGCCAGTCCGGGCCTGCTGACTCGCCTGCGGCTCGTCAGTTATATCCTCCATTCCCCAGTAGAAAACCCTCTTACCTTGCTAGTAATGTTATATACTATAGCTCTATATTTTTATCAGGGCCGAATCGGGAAAAATGACATAGAAAAAAAGTGTTTCTTTTGACCTCAAAAATCTACATTTAAAATATTTGTACGAGTCAAAGACTCGCATTGTATACTGACAAAACGTGCCAGAGGAAGTGCAACATAGGAAATGAATGCCTTGATAAAAAACGACTAATCTCTTATGGACGCTCCAACGAAAATTCCCATCCTCCTATATTTCCTCTAATTTATAGCCAAGGCACATCCGTCCTTTGTTCTATGATTTGTGTTCGCGTGAACCCCAAATCGAAGCCCGACCAATGATAGGTTAGGCTTCGTACAGGACGATCCGATACAGCGGCGATAATTACGGACCTGGGTGACTTATCGGCAACCGTGAACATGGAAAACAGGCCGAAATTTGAGTTCACCTACCTTTTATCTATCTTCCGAATTGATTTAGGGGACGAGTGAATCGGTAGCCCTCAGGCTACGTGTCTGTGACATCCAGCTGCCGTACTACTAGCTACCATCGAAGCCTTCCGCATGAAATAGAGAGAAGGGAAAGTATAGGATGGCTTTGAGGAAGATCATCGCGAGAGTAATGTGAGGGCTATTTCTGAAGTTGGTTTGGTAAGTATCAACTTTGCTACATTTACGAAGTCCTCATTCTGATTTTGCGTATTTATCTCTTTCGCATTGAAAACTGGTACGGAGAATTTCTTTTTCGCAATAAGTAGGGGGAGTCCGGGAGACTTGCTCAGGTAGGAGACTTGAACCACCTCAAATATTTCAATTGAAATTTCGCGCCACCGTATCGTAACTAGCTTGCGACATACTCGTAACAAGGCAAAACTAGTGGCGGCTCCATTTTGGCCGCCATCAAAACAGTTCGGGAGTGAGAGGGTTGAACGTGATTTTGTTGTTAGGAAGTAGGAAATTTAATAATTTTTGTTTGTTACACTGTTACATTAATTATTATTAAGACTTTTTAATAATATTTGTAAAAGTATCAAGAAAACATCTGTTAAATAGGCTAAAAGGGAGTGCGAGAGACTTGACCCATGCTATGATCGAGATAACAGTTTGCTTCAAAAAAAAAATTGAATATTATAAATTAATATGAAAAAATATACAAAGATTCGAAAAAGTAACGAACATTTCGGAAATAAGTGAAAGTGACTATGAAATAGAAAATATGTACTTATTTCATACGCTGATAAATCTGATGATGAAAACTTTGACATAGAATATCGTTGGTCATTGGCAATTGTTCAACTCTCTCATGGGTTAGGGAGACATAAGCCAATTTTCGGTGTTTAAAAAAAAAAATTGCTGTACTGAAAATATTCATGTCACCATCACTCTACTATTATCTATCGTTACCTATTTGGACATGATATCTTCACCTAAAAAATGAGTTGCTACCATTTACAGATACAACTTCAGAGTGAAAAAGGGTTCAACTATCCCGGACTCCCCATATCCTGTCTACGAATATGAGGCGGTAAATGTTTGGAAGATTTGGTAACCATTGAATGGTTGAAGATCTAATAGTTCTACTTTCTACTAATAATTCTCATAGAAAGATTAAGCTGTATATGTATAAAATTTTTGCACATGAGCACTATCAACTTAAGCGGGCCAACAATATTCAACAGCCGAAAAAACCAAAGTTAGGGCTGCCGCTCGGAGAGCAGTTGTATCAGAACCCAATGAATTTCCGGCTGGTTTATGGTTTATGGATATTATTCCTTGTTTTCAACTTCAGACGCAAATTTTCAAAATGCACTGCGAGGAATTTAGCTTAACTGTTAGATATTTGGATTGAAGTTATGACTCTATGAAAAAGTAATGCCTCAAAATTTCTGAATCAGTAGATGGATTATTCTCTATACATCTAAAATCACAATGAAGAAATGCAAAAGGAATATCATCAGCGTATATAAATTTCTCAGAAGAAGAAGTATGGATATCACACAGATATAAATTGAAAGGAAGAGGTGCTAAAACTGATTCTTGACCGTTATTAAAAGTTTTGAAATTACTACTATTATCATCAACAAATACATGAAACCTTCTATCTGACAGCGAACCATGTTTCCAAACTTCAGATGGAAATCCGTTAATATCTTCGAAAGTTTCAGGAATGGGGTAGTACCTGCTAGACAAAAATACCCAGAAGGGAATAGAGAAGCGATAAAAGTTAAATGAATAGTGTGTCCCATTTATTTTTTCGTGCAAAGTGTCCGCGTCATGAGGCAGGTGTCGATTACTTTAATTCTTTTAACTTTACAAAAAAGAGTAAAAAGAGAAACACTTTCCTCTTTTTAAGTAGAGCATCTCCTGAAATTATTTAGAACTATACAAAGCGATTTGTTTCTTCTACACAGCTATCAACTTCGTTATTTTAAATGGAACACCCTATATATTTTCACATTTTTGAATTCCTTGTTAAATTTGAATATAAAATTGACATAATTAACATAACTATGTCTGAATTCTCAACGGTTTTCGAGAAATATGACTTCTTATTAATATTTTGACAGTTTGAGGTGCTTACATAAAGGACGATAGCTCCGTCGTGATTGATTAAAATTTGTACTGTGTCTAGTCAATGAATGCAACACTAAAAATTTTTTTTCTAAATAACCGTATTATATACAGGGTTCACGAAAACGTAGATCATTTATCAAAATAGAAATTCATCAAAATCTTAATTTTTTTAATGGCAACCCAAATATTTGTTTTGTTCACTATTCAAAACAACTAAAAGCGAAAAAAAAATTGTTAAATAATGAACAGAAAAAATTTGGGTTGCCATTTAAAAAAAATAAGATTTCGACGAATTTCTGTTTTGATAATGGATCTACGTTTTCGTGGACCCTGTATATAATATGGCTATTCAAAAAGAAAATTGTTAGTGAATCATTTATTGACTAGACACAGTCCAAATTTGAATCAATTACGTAGAATAGGGACGGAGTTATAGTCCCTTATGTAAGTACCTCAAACTGTCAAAATATTCATAAAAAGTCAAATTTCTCGAAAACCGTTGAGAATTCAGACATAGTTGTGTTATCAAATTTATATTCATATTGAACAAGGAATTCAACAATGTAAAAATTTTGTTCTAATTCAAAAGTAACAATTTCAATAGGTAAAAGTTTGTATTTAAAAAAAGTTTGTCTAATGATTCGAAATGAAAAAATATTTTGAGCTCGTCAAAATTGATATTTCGGAACCAATTCAGACTTTACTCCCACCTGTTTCAGATAATCGCTGAATTTCATTATGTGTAATTGTTAGAAAAGACGCAACGAAAAATTGTTGTTGCACAAGTTATAATTAGGAATGTGAACCGAAATTTGGATTATTCCTCTGATAGATACTATGAAAAATGAAACCACTCTCATCTTTCCCAAAACCCTTCAAAGTATGGTGACACCACTGACCGTCATTTAAAAAAAAACTACCCCTAAAATCCGATTAATTTATCATCGAAACTCAAGAAGGAGATAGACAAGCTTAAAGCACCTTCGCCCCTTGAAATTTCGTGAACTACAAGATCCAAAGATTATATCGCGACCAGTACAAACAAATGTCATCATTTCGAGGCATAATCCTAATCCATCCTGAGACCCACCACTAACCCCCTCCCTTAATTGTTGGCATTCACCTTTCGCCCTGTCCCAGGCGTCCAATAATTCAAACTACCCAAAGGGACCTGACCAGAGATGCGTCTTCAGATAGTGGAAACAGATTTGGAATGCCCGTTTTCGGTATTAGTACATTAATGGGTACCATCTTTTTTTCGGGTTGACATATGTCATATTTTGATGTATCACCGCGCCGGATGTCTTTAGATCCCTGCTGCTTTTGTGTCATTGTTACCGTTTATATTTTCATCTGCCCGGTACCGATGCGGGAAAATCGACGATTTCATGCATTCCGGTTTTTTGTGGCGGTTTTTATGGTTTCCACGAAGATCAGTCAGATCTTATTCACCAGGTAATTGAAGTAGTACCATGAGTTCGAACGCATGTATTGGATAGTGACAAAGGTATTTCTTCTAATCAAATATACTGCACGTAATTTAAACCCAGCAATCCCATTAGAATATTCGATAAACACTGCTCAAAATTTGACGTGGATAATTTGCGTACAAGTAATAATACCAGGGAGTAACTGTTCAGGGTATCCCACATTGCTTGTTTTAGGCTGTTTCTGGTATTTCTAGACTAGAGAGGTGAAAACGTTGAGAGGACTCCTGGGCTTGATTATCGTGGAAAGTCCATTAGTGGAAACCGTTTCACGATAGCTTCATTTGCCTTGAAGATATAACCAAAATTGATATTGTATCGATTTCGAAAATGTGCCATAACTTTTTTATTTTCGAAAATATCTGAAAACTTTCTACAGACACTTTTTCACTGGAAATACGACACCATATTCAACCCTTTCTCATGTATCTTTTTGTGATCTCATGTTGTACAAAAAAATTGCTTTTCGAAAATAAATGTATGTCGATATATTACCTACTTCCCTACTCAAGGAAAAATCAACATTTTAGTGGAATTTCAATTTTTCATGGCATATCATGAAACCATTGACCACAAAATTGTTCAATCTCAATGCATCTTCGTCTTCATGATACTACAAAAGTGTCTCAAAAAACGGGGAAAATAGGAGTCGATGAGATCGCTAGTAGAAGCAATAAAAGAAGGGAATAGAAGGGAATTTTAGAGTCCATGTGAAATGAATATCCTTCCTTTTATTTTAGGTTATGTTTCAACGTAGTTTTTCTGATGATTTTTCAAATACGTTTTTTCAAATCTATCATAAATATTAATTTTCTGAATTATGCAACAAAATACCACAATTCACACTTTTTTCTTTCATAATAATGAATAAATTAATGAAATTCAGAAGATTAATGATCCAAAAAAATGATAAATACATATTTTGGAATTTTTTATTGAAAACAGTATATAGATATAATAGTTATTGATAATAATTGGTTTAACTCTTTGAGGTGCGGAGATGGCATCAGAAATAAAACCCAAGTGGAGCAAAAAAAAATTTAATCCCAATTTTCATATAATTTAACATAAGCTCATTCAAAATGAATAAATAACACATTTAAAACAGTATTATCAAATATTTTTTCATATTTTTGCCTTAACAGGGTGGTACATTATACGTACCACCGATACACTTATGTGTTAATGATTCATTGTTCAACTCACTTTATATTTAAATTTTTCGACCGGTGATATGTCTGAAAACATGATTTATGCTTTGATAACCATAAGAAGGTTTATTGCCAAAAACGTCCGCATTTCTTCAGAGTAAGTTGGAACATAAGGTTTTCCTGTGGCAACTTTGATCTGTTCCGCATAAAGATTTGTCTGGAATACCAGATGGTCTAGGAATTCGTCACTAACAAATTCCCGGAATATTGAGTATGGCGTCAAAGTATCTTTTTTACTCATTATAAAATCGGGAACACCAGAAAAATGTGTGAAGTTTGGAGGAGGTGAAGGTTTTGAATTGGATTGTGACCGTGTTGGCTCAATGTAGTCAGTGGCTATGTTTTGGATAGGCGGAACTCGAGGCGCGTTGGATATAATCCTATCTCTCAGAGTTGAAAGAGGTAAATCACTTTCAGATAGTTCTTCGTCAGTTTCGTACACAGGAATATCTTCCATATCTTGACTTTCATTCATCTCACCAACTTCATCCTCTTCGACCTCCGCTGCATTCTCCATCTCAGATTCGGAATCAGACGGTACAGACTCAAAATAATCTATATTTTCAACCTCTGCCTCTAATTCAGCCAGTGTCATTCCAACCAAACGAAACGGTAGAGGATCTGTAGGTTTATTCGACATTTTTCTGTAAAAATTTTTTTTTCAAAAAAATGCAATAGGAGAGGTGGTACAAAAAACGTACCACCATATTTTCTCTTTTTCTGTAACCGACGAAAATATTTCAATGATTATTTCAACAGTTTTACTCACCAGAAGGTATAGGCACAACACAATTTTCAAAATAACCGCTTCAAAACAAAATTTTTATCACTTAGACACCAGAAGAAACAGAAAAACTTGTCGAGACAAGAGAACAAGCATAATATGTAGTATTTGTAAAGTAAATCGCTGTAAATCTTTCACCCGAGTGTTGATTCTATAAGCTGTTGCCTCACAAATGTTTCTGCAACTCACGGCAACAGTCAATATCCATGTAGATTTCTGTTCAGTAGGTTTGAAATGGGTGGTACACTAATCGTACCACCGCCGCGGAAGAAGGTCCAAATTGGTGGTACGTTTTGTGTACCACCTAAACCCAAAGAGTTAATGTGATCTTCGAAGTTATACACATTCGGTGAGGAGTAGAACACATCAACACAACAGAAGGTAGGTAGCAGAAGAGTCCACCTCTCACGAGAGATGACAATTTCGTCAATGAATCACCTTTTTAGATATCTTTATCGCAGAAGTGCTTTTGACAAACAAATTGATGCGGTAAGATTTTTTCCAATTTTCCCTCAAAATTGTACTCTGAAATGTTATCTTGTCTCTTTTTCTTTCCGATGCCAAACCACACTCACGCACGCTTTAACATTTCACCATAGTTATATTTTCTTTTCATTTCAAATTGAAAATTAATTATTTATTCTACTCGTCTGTCTCTTTAGGAAGACAATTCACTAAGCCAACTTCAACTAATTCAAATCAAAATGTCGTTCTCCTATGATCATCAGCGCTTCTATTGGCTAAAACATGAACTACCTATTGGTAGATATTTTAGGGAAAAAGATCTGTGGTCTGCAAGCAGCGATCGTTCTTTTTCTTTTCTCTACCCTCTATTCACGTTGCAAAATTGAAGTGAGTCTAACTACAGTGACTATATGCGTGTATATAGTCACTGTAACTCTATAACGAGACATCGTTTTTGCAATAACATGGCGGATTTGGTCACGTGACGTGACGTGACGTTACCGAATTCGCTTTCCGAATTACAGATCATAGCATTGTAATCTGTGCCATATTCTTGAAAAATTTTCAATTGTTTCCACTGTCTTGTAAGATTCACTGTATGCAAAATAGGATTGCAGCGAGTGAGCACTATACAATGCCTGTTGTTGTTATTGTTTTCATAACCTCAAAAGCTAATCGTTTTTTGACTGTAGGGTTTGGATGCGTGTTTTGTTGTTTAAATAGACTAAAAGTGAATATAAGGACTTCTTGCTTAGTTAATTTGATTAACTGTACATTATCATTCAAATATAGTTGCTTTTTAGTGTCCGTACTCTGGCTGCCACCAGAGGGCGTATAGCTTATCTTGCAATGCAAATAGATACGAATTAAAACTATCTGTTCTTAGAATTTCATTTGTCTGCTAAAACATCTGTAACTTCCATTAAATCATGTAATTTATGATATACTCAATTTGAATGAATATCGAATATTAATTTTTATATAACTCATAAAAAGTTCTGAAATTGACTACCATTATTCTGTAAACAAATTCAATATCGTTCTGGTAATATGAAAGTAGTCCATACCTCTGGCGATGCTTTTTTCTGGAAATAATCTAAAGCGAAAAATTAATCTCATTCACCTGTAGGTACTATTATAATGTATTGAAGTATTCTATGCCCTCCTTATTCGTTATGGAAGACTCGACAGTTATTGATTATTTCTTTATAGACTGATTTTGCCTGGAAGATGCGAATAATATATCGACATTTTTCCCAACCTCAGTAAAAGATATCAATGAAATGACTATATAGGGTAGTATTCCCAGTAAGAAGGGCCGTTAGGAAGTTTATTGTTATTATTATTAGAAAATAGAAGAAATTCGACATCTTTCTCTGATATAATTCATTGTATTCGAGAGCATGATGCCAGAAATGTGTCTGATGGTGTTCCTGACTCTAAGTCAGCCCTATTTAATTCATAAAGGGTTTCATATAACGAGGATGAAAGAGTGAGTACTTTATAATTTAAAGTTTTATTACTTGTTCTTGTGTTGAGTTTTTGGAATTAGACTCATCCGCACTCATTATAAAAAGATTATAATAACAATATTTTTTAAAATCTCATGAAATATAGAGCAACGGAGGAAGAATAAGTTATTTATTACTTTGTAAAGGCCTACTAAAGAGGTTAGGTTAGGTTAGGTTAGTAAATCAGGAAATTCTACATGTGAAATCCAAACATAGTAGTAATTCTAACATCCAATTTTCTTCCCACACTAACATCATATAGGTTAACAACATTGTGATTATAAAAATATTTTGTTTCCAGATCGTTAAAATTTCATATTATGTTCTATCATATTTGTATTTAATATTATAATATTTTGCTTTTTGCCATTATAATATTTTTTTAATTAAATCATTTCCATTTCATGTATTTTGTTCTTATATTTTTAATATACATATTTTTATTTCAAATCATTTCATTCATTTATTTTGTTTCACACATACACACATACATGTGTTTTGTTTCACAACGTTTGTTATGTTTTTGTTATATTATTTATATATATTATATTTGCTATTATATTTTTATAATATATGATTTTTAAATCAAATGATATTTTGTTCTATATTTTAAATATATTTTATTCCGTATAATTTCATTTATTGTTTTTGTTTTACACTTCTACATAAATAATGATGAATAAAGGTAGATTTTAACATTTTTTGAATTTATTTACAAGAACCTTCGATAGATATTGCATGTTTGACAAGTATTTTAATTAAATGTACTACTTACAATGAAACACGCCGTTGAAGTAGAATCGAAAGTATTTTGTTTCAAAAATTGGATATATGTGGCCGATATACTTGAGGAAAACCCATAATTCAACTTGAAGCAGATCACGATTTCCACAAAAATGAGTTTTTAAACGACGACACGTGTTTCGCTATCACAATAGTAAAGTAGACCTTCACCCACCTGATTATTGAATATTGTGATCGCGAAATACGTGTCGTGGTTAAAAAAATCTGTTCGAAGTTTTTGGTATCAGCGAAAAATATTCCTGAGACATTTTAATGATATGATAAGTGATGTTGCAATGAGATGAAATTAACGTTGAAAAGGTTATTTTATTTTTAACACATCCCCATGCAAAAAAAACGAAGCGAAAAATTAATCTCATTCACCTGATGTGAATAATATATCGACATTTTCTCAACCTCAGTGAAAGAGATTAATGAAATGAATATATAGAGGGTAGTATTCCCAGTAAGAAGGGCCTTTAGGAAATTAATTGTTATTATTATTAGATAATAGAAAAGAGTTGAGGTACAAACCTATAAACTCACTTAAACATATGAATAGAGTACAAAATAAAAGTATACGAAAGTAATGAAAAAAAAAGTGCAGAAGAAGGAAAAGAAAATATATGTTTTCAAAAATTTTTTCGAGAATGAATAATTTATGGCACATTTTCGTGTAAAGGTTTCCACTAATGGACGTTTAACCAAAACCGATCCCAATCTAGTCTAGATGTACCAGAAACAGCCAAAATCAACTGATTTGGGATATATGCAGACTTGTTCTCATTGACTTGTCATCGAATATTTCGAAATTCCTGATTCTCCGGATCCAGTATCAAAAGACCATAAAGATTACCGTTTCATATCCCTTACCACGCCTATCGCACTGCATACTCCAATACCTTCACACAATTATTCGATCGCTCCGAAAAAAAATCGAGGCTAAACGCCGTTCGTCAGAGCTAATCCAGTACCTGGGCCTCAGGTCGATCCGACCGGCCATGAAAGTACGGCCCTGCGGGGACAAACAGTCCTCTAATTGTACGTTATCACCAGGTGATGAATAGTTATTTAATAAAGTACCATAACGATGACCGCTTTTCAGCACCAGACGTGCTGCATCGTACCGCAATCGAGGTTCGAGGAAATTGAAATAGCCCATTTCATGAACGTAGAGCAACGCCCAAAAAACCACGACGATGATTAACGCAAACGGCAATCTGCACCACGTTCGTGAAATTGTCGAATCGAATCCGAAAACCGAAAGTTTGAGAGGAAGCACCAGACGGAAGGACTTAGAAACGGGGGTGCCTCAGGGGTCGATGTTATGACCAATTTCAAACGATGTCTTTATCTTTAGTTTAGCTTCGAATAGAATGAAAGCGTCTTTGTGCTTCGGGTTTTAGTGAACGAGCAATATTATTCCTACTGTAATGAACGTGTATTTTTCTGATAAAAATGCATTTTCATTTTAGAAAAATCTGTTATTTTGAATTGATTTTGGAGAGAAATAAGTTCAGTTTACAATTCAGAATTCCGGCATCGTTCGGAATTGTTAACATTCCGCACCGTTTTTATTCCGTTTTCAGTTCTGAAAAACGATGTCGCACCGTATAAAACATCCTGAATTGGAAGATAACCGTGTTTTTTGTTCGCAAACACAGATAAGTCGAATTTAAGACGTCTTCATCGACGCAAATTTTACACAATTTCGACAGTCGGGGTACATCTGATTTCCGCACTCCTCCTAAAATCAGATGTTCCCCCGCAGGTCACTTCACGATTAATTACCCCGCTTACGAATATAAGGCCGTCCGCCGTCATAACTTATCTTTCTGCCGTTGAGTTTTTTTTCTATCATTCAGAATATAATTTTGTTTTCTTTATTCTTCACTCTATTGGGTGACTTTTATTCTGGAAATTTACGAGTGCAAGTGGCCAAACCGAAACCATAGATAAGACGACACTCCGTCTTTTTTTATATCATTGGAACTTCAGCCTCCCTTCCCGACCTTCCTGTACCCCAGTTTGAATTCCACTCCTACTGCTGAAGCACCCCGCTGGCGTGGATACTCAAGGGGTGCGGAACGTACTTTGGAGTGGCTAACCCTCCTTCCTTCTTCGTTTGTCCGACGCTCACCGCTGCTGTTTTCGAAGAACCTCGCTGGCGTGGTTCTCAGGGGATGAAGAACGCACCTAGGGGTGAGCTGTCGGGAATCCGTGCCGTCTTGTTCCATCCCCTAACCTGCCATCAGGATGAACTGGAGAACAACGAGAAGAGCTTTGAATATAGGAAATATGGTGATATGTTTTACGTTAAAGATATTTTTTCTGTGCAATAGATTCTTTTGAATCGATAAACTCAGTTGAATTTGTGAAATTTATATTGGAAATCAATATGAACATATATTCATTATATCATCATAGCATACAAGTTTCAGTTGTTCACATATTATGTACAGAATTTTCAGAACCATCATTAAAAAAACCTTACAGAGGTATGAAAGTTAAGCTAACTGTATGTTAACCCGTCAGTATAGTTCCTTTATGCTCTATTTTATGATTCCTTTATGATATGGTATGGTTTTTTTATGACAAATTGAATAATGAATCTAGTTATTTGCATGGAAAATACAAGATGAGTTTTTATATACATATTTATGTTTGCTGTGGAAGGAAATTGAATTATTGACACATAATATGCAGTAGTCTGATGATAGTTAATGTTGGTTATTTTCTTTGGCTGAAGGTTGAATACGTTACATCAGTTGTAGATTTCAAGAAAATCAACCCGAAGATGAAATGCATATGATGCAGTGGTTGGAAATGAGTGTCTCCCGAAGGAATTAACAGATAATTACAGGAATGTTAAATTCTTCACCAAAAATCATATTGCATCAATAGAAGTCAAAAGATTTAAGAAAGTTTCGAGGCAAGAGAAACAAACAAAACAGGATAACTGGCTCGTATTTACGGCTGTTTATTCATAATACTGTGATATAATGATAATAATTATATACTTATTGATCCCTTAAGACATTCACAATGTATAGGACAAGTCAAATAGGAAATAAAATAATTAATTTTCTGGAACTTATTCTACGATGCCATTAATCGAAAATCCTGTAGGTAACAGCTAACTTTTCGCATTCGTTCACCCATAAATAAAATTCTCAAATGCCACCACTTTTTTGGATCTCCGATAGAAGGAAATTTTTTGTCATTCTTTTCATTCACAATCTATCTGATTGTGTATAAATTCTCTATTCTCTGACATTGAATATGTCTGATATATTGTAGATATTAGAATATCAGGGTTATCTACTATTTGAATGAGCAGACCTGAATTCTAAATAGCATTTCCTGAAACCCTGTCTCTTTTTTCAATCACTTTCGGCATTTTCGTAATAAAAATCTATATTATTTTATGGCCAACCGAGTGCTAAAATAAAAGTGAATGGAGTATACACGCTTCGTATTCACCATTGCATACAATTTTCATCTCGAAATTTCGAAGAATATCTCCATTTCTTACAGTACTTATTGCTCGAAGAGCCTTTTTTCTGTGCTTGGGACAACTTTCGTCCAACTTATGCAGCCAAAAATTCCCATTCTTCTAACAAGGATCTTTAATTGAAAATACCCATCAATCAATTTTATTACATAGGTTCGGCCTATGAAAACTGTCCGCATCATAGTACACAAGCATAATGACCGAAATCACTGGTTTTCAAGTCGCTAATTATCATTATTATGGTAAATACTCGTCTTATAACGATGAATTATTTATTCGTTCCTACATAAAGTCGTATTGTTTCTCTGTAATCTGTTGGTCCTTAAGCCGCTTGAATTAAAATTTTATCGCTCCGTTCCCTAATTGATTCGAGCGCATCTGCCGCCTAAGTCTAATCCATGTTATTTACGTTCGAATTATCGACTGTTGAATTTCGTAAATTTGCTGTTAGTTTTGTCCCCGATCCGGGGGATTATCGAGGGGAATTGTCTGAACGGCCAGTAATGTATGGCATTACAGGCTTAATTGATTTAAATTATATCCCCCGGTATTTGGTGAGTTGGCGACACTGTTTTGTGTTTGAATAGTGAAATGATGTCTGTATTTATGACTGTTTTTTATTCATTATTCAATTCTGGAAGAACGACCCCACAACATCTTGTGGAAAACGGCTTTAGGTTGAATTCCTTCAATTTATGAATAGATGCAGGTGAATTATATTAAACGAAATTAATTCAGATCATACAGGGCGTCTCATAACTATTGGGACATAGGCGAAGGGCAGATTGTTTGGACTAAAATATGGCGATAGGACCAAATAAACCTCAATAAAATATTTCTGTGGAAAAAGATAGAGGGCGTTAAAGTTGAATTTTTTATAAGGAGACAGAATAAACTTTTCTTCGAAGTTCGAAAGTCCTTTTTTAAAAGAATTAGAAAAGGCATAGAAGTCGGAGTAGGCCAAGTAGAACATTTAATTTAAGTTTATTCTCTTTATGTTACATTGTTTTCAATTATGCTTTATCGTCGAAATAAATAAATAAAATGAATAAATCGTTACTTCAAATCCCCTTCCGATGCTCTGAACTGCTCAATTGTGTTTTCCTTAAAAACGGATGGAAAAATATACAGTCAAATTATTAGCAAAAAACGAAAAAAAAATTCAACTTTAACACTCTCTATCTTTTTCCACAGCAATATTTCATTTAGGTATACTTGGTCCTATCGCCATATTTTGGTCCAAACAATCTGCCCTTAGCCTATGTCCCAATAGTTATGAATCACCTTGTATAAAATCAACAAATTTTGCGATCTATCAACTGGGTGATTGGCTAGTGAGGTGAATGGAGAATAATCAAACTAAAGAAGAATGAAGGTTTATATTCAATTGAAGAAACAAAGAACTTCTGCGCACTTGTATAAATTCATAGGTAAAGCGGTCGATCATCCTGATACTGAACACACTCAACGCTGCTTTGAACAACTGAAGGTTTTGGCTGTTACAGTCACTCTTACAAGACAGTGGCGACAGTTCTGGTCTCATTTTTGATTGGTTAGCTCTGTTCTTGCAATAACATGGCGGACTTGGTCACGTGACGTAAACTGACCAATCCGTCATCAATAATAATCTGATTTGTTTACAAAATATTCTCAAGACGTATGTGCTTTTACTGCCTTTTCAAGTGATTTTTGAAAATACCGAAAATGATTGAAAAAGAGAGAAAACAGGGTTTCAGGAAGTGCTATTTAGAATTCAGGTCCTCTAATTCAAATAGTAGGTATCACTGATATTCTACCAAATATCTACAATTTATCAGACGGTAGCGAACATATTCAATGTAAGTGAATTTATATAAGTTTAATCTGAATCTAAACTACCAATATTTTAGCTGAATGTTTTCACAATCAGAAAAATCGTGAATGAGGAGGATGACGAAGAATTTACTTCTATTGGGAGACCCACAAAAGAGTGGCATTGGAAAATTTTATTTTAGGATGAACAAATGCGAAAAGTTACTACAGGATTTTCGATTCTGAAAATCTATTTTTCTATTTTTCATTTGACTTGTCCTTTACATTGTAAATGTCTAAAGGGATCAATAAATATATAATGATTATTATTATATGAAAGTACTAAAAATAAACAGCCATAAATACGAGTTAGTTGTCCTGTTGATTGTTAATTCATGTGAAATGTTTGTTTAAAGGTGAAGTTCCTCTTGCCTTGAAACTTCCTTTGATTCTTTTGACTTCCAATATTATTGTAATTATCCATTAATTCCTTCGAGAGATACCCGTTCCCTACCACTGCATCATATGCATTTCATCTTCGGGTTGATTTTTTGGAAATCTACAACTGATGTGACGTATTCACCCTTTAGCCAAAGAAGATAAACAACATTAACTTTTTTATTATGTGTCAATAATTAAATTTTCTTCCATATCAAAAATAAATATATTTAAAAACTGATCCCCTGTATTTTCTATGCAAATAACTAAAAAGATATACCAAACCTTCAAGCAATTTGTATAAACGTCAATTGTGTTCCTCAAGTATTTTCGACTTCATATTGTCGACATTGTGCTAAAATACTAATTACTGAGACTTTTACGTAGAACGGACAACATAGCGCTGATTTAAAACCCTAAAATGTTCTGGCAAGCGTCATAACCCCACATTTTCGTACTTTACAGAGTGTAATGTGTTCACTTGGCATGGCCAACCGAGTGCTAAAATAAAAGTGAATAGAGTATATAGCATTCAATCCAAAAATCGAAATTTAATTTGATTAACAGTTCACAATTATGTCAGACGTTTGCCACGAGCGTAATCTTCGTCAGACTTGTCCACTTCTCTTTCGATTTGCCTAATGTTAAAAGTCTCAAGGTAACAAAAACAATTTTTTTCTGCATCTTTTTCGTCACGAACTTTGCTTGCTCTTATAAGTCTTCTCCATCTTTTATGCTTCCCATTTCTTTGCTCACAGCACTCATTTTCACATTTTTAATTTTTTTATTTTTTATAAGTTTTTAATGAAGTAATTTCATTATCAATAAATGTGCTAGTGAGCACAGCAAAGTTAGTCGTATGTCTATTAGGGTGGTCCTTTTTTCTTGGCGGAGCAAAAAATGTGGCAATTCATTATGTGATAATGTACCACAAAACAAATTTAGAAACTATGCTAGAAAAATACACCATAATAGGATGAATGTGACAAGTTGTCAAAACTCACATAGCTGCAGAAAATGATGAAATAGCTAGAATACAGATAACAATACTAGACTAGTGAGCTTGAAAAACTGGAACAAAATAATAATCCAAACAAATATCTAACGATATAGATTCAATCGAAATTTTGGTGAAAAATTAAGTGTTCACACCTTTCCTCAAATAGTGAGAATCATACAAAGCAAACTTGGGTTGTAAACTAGCACTATCTCAACTCTCCACGGTCTCCCCTACTGACGCCCAATTAATACAGAATGACTTCGGGATGCAGTGTCAATACGGAGAAAGAACAGAATTAATGACAGGCAGGAAGATCCTCTTTTATATCCCACCTGTGGGGAGAGAAAAGGGAATGTCCTGTCCTGCGCCGATAAAAATGTCTCGTCTTCGGCTTACCGGTACTGACGAATAAAAAAGCGGCCATCTTCGAATTCCTGATGTTTTTACACAGTGCTACTTCGTTTTTCACAACTAAGAGATCAAATAAAAAATTTGCCAACTCATCTCAAAATTAAAACAGATTTTTGTCAAAGGTCAAACTTCATTACCAGCTTCTAGAGTGCTGTATCTAGGTCAGATTCGCGGAGGACACCAAGCTGATGTCTTCCTCAATGACACTCATCTGAGCACAGTTGGATTTTACCTTACCTCCATAGATAAAGGCGAATCCCAATTTGGTTAGCTTTGGACTATTTTCTGAGGGGTTATCGTTATTATATCCAGTAATTCTGAGTTCTGACCCTATGAATATTCAAAATGAATAGATGAAGTAAACTTATAGATCTTCAAAATTCTACCCAGATGATTAATACCTTCCATAACGCATATGAAATAAGCACCATCCACACAATTGAACACCCACATTCAAGCAGTGTCAAAGTTACCCACCTCCAGTCACCACAAAACGGATTGCGTACATTCTCCCCAAACATTTGAATGGCTCCCGTCTAGCTCACTCTGCCCTCTTCTTTTTTCTCCACACCAATTCTTCTTTTTCGTCTTCGTCAATGCATGCGTTAATCTTTATTGAGAGAGACCCTGTCAACTGCCAGTTTCCTGTCTATTTTGCCGGCACGTTCACGGAGTGTTATTCCTGCATGTTCTTCTCTGTTTAAGGTCGTACCGTTTTGTCTCTTCTCGGAACGTATACCATTGCGCGCCATTGTTGGCGACGTTCGTTTGTTTCGGCCTGCATGGAACACCAGGACAAATTATTCGTTTTATTGGCCGTTCGAGTCGGGATCCGCGAATTGTTTTGACAGGTTTCGACAAAACAGTGCGGAGTTATTGTTCTATGGTCCGCATTCACATTCCAGAAGGGTTTAAATGGATACTACGGTCGTAGATTTGTCATAGATGAAGTGAACATGACCAAAGTGATTATGAATTTAGCGATGAAAGGATGAAAAAACACTTCAGCGCAACTTGGGTCTACACGCCATGAAAGAAATATAAATAAAAATTTCCCCTCGAATTCCTATCGGCTTACTATGCGATTATAGGTCGTTACAGTTAGACCATAAGGGACTGCTTTCCAAAATGATCAAATACGCTACTCAAAAATGTGAATATTCGTGAGCAACGTGGAGACCTTGTAGATTTTGAAGATAAGATGGTAGAAAGAAAAAAAGGTTCTATGATGTATGCACTTTCAGAGGTGGGAAAAGCATCTGCAGGTTCTCAAAGAAGTTAAGAAAAATCATCAGGTGTGCAGGCTGGGCAAATTTCGATGTTTTAGCACTACAGCTTTTAAACCAGAGGAGATAGACAAAATCTGATACCCCATTCTCGTTCTCTTTTTCTGAGAAACTTACAATATTAGTAGTGATTTTTGGCCACTTTCTTTTGTTTTCGAGTTATAAGCAAAAATTGGAAAAATGGCGATATCGAAATAAATTTATATCTCCGCTAATACTGATGATAGAGCTCTGAAATTGAAACATTATACAGGCACTTTTTAACGAAGAATCCAGTGGCATGCTCGCCTTTTTAGCAGGATTTTTAATAACGAAGCTATGACCCAAAGTTATGCTTTTTCAAATGGGAACACTAGTTTTCTGTGCAATTTTTTGAAAGCTTAATTTTTACTGATTTCAAAAATATATATCATATGGTTTGTATCAATATAAATAATAGGAAATGGTCAAAAACACATTTTCCCAATATTTCTATGGTTTCAACTTTTCACGAGCACAGAAAAATAGAGTTTCCTATAACAAAAGCAGTCTCCTTCCGGCAATGTCATTCTTTCTATGCTTTTTACCAATTTTCACAAAATTTGAATCAAGATATATTTCATAAATTTTCATAATAATGAAAGGACTTATAGAAAGAGACACCGGTAATCATACGATGCTATATTTTTCTATGCTCATCAAAAGTTGAAACCATAGAAATATTGAGAAAAAAGGTTTTTGACCATTTTCTATTACATTTTTATATATTTTTGAAATCAGTAAAATTTAAGCTTTCAAAAAATTGCACAGAAAACTAGTGTTCCCATTTAAAAAAACAAAACTTTGGGTCATAGCTTCGTAATTAAAAATCGTGCTAAAAAGTCGAGCACGCCACTGGATTCTACGTAAAAAAGTGTTGTACAATGTTTTAATTTCAGAGCTCTATCATCAATATTAGCGGAGATATAAATTTATTTCGATATCGCCATTTTTCAATTTTTTGCTTATAACTCGAAAAGAAAGTGGCCAAAAATTACTACTACTAATGTTAGTTTCTCAGGAAAAAAGAACGAGAATGGGGTATCAGATTTTGTGTATCTCCTCTGGTTTAAAAACTGTAGTGCTAAAACATCGAAATTTGCCCACCCTGTACATACTCGAACGTGTCCGATTAAGATACTGTTCATGCCCTTACGTGTCTCTACGTGGTGGGGCTGGCCGTACGAAAGAGTTGAAAATGGTAAAAAAAAAATTTCGAGCGTGTCAGATTTTTAGAGGATATGTTAATTGGACCCAAAGGCAGCTACTTCTCAAGGGACAATCAAATCAGACGTGACGCAAGGTCACAGCGGTCCTTTGAAAATGCAAAAAAAAATCGTTGGTTGTACATACTCTAGCTTGTCAGATTTTCCAACAGATGGTTAATCTCAGTGTTGCAGACGTGTTGACCCATTAATCTGACACTAATCAGGGGGGGTTTTCCTAATCCGACAGTTTGAAGATGATAAATAAGCATAAAAATTCTGACTGGTTCACATCGAATAGGTTGTCGTGAATGAAAGAAAGACCACTGAATTAATATTTTCTCTTAAAAAATGGGATGGCAGGGATCTGATAGGTTTTGCGAAGTTTTTGGGAGTGACTCTGAATTCTTGCCTCCGCTGAGACGTCCATGCTGATCATCTGGCTGGAAAGTTATTGCGTAATGTTTTCCTGCTCAAGTCGTTGTCGAATAGGTTATCAGGCCATGTACTCAGAGTTGCTTATTTTGCGGTGATTGAATCTGTGCTGCGTTATGGAGTTCTGGTCTGGGGAAACTGCTCCTCTAGCAGTCGTATTCTTGCTCTACAGAGAAGAGCTGTTAGACTTGTCGGTGGGTTGAAGTAAGTTTTTGGGAGTGACTCTGGATTCTTGCCTCCGCTGGGACGTCCATGCTGATCATCTGGTTGGAAAGTTATCGCGTAATGTTTTCCTGCTCAAGTCGTTGTCGAATAGGTTATCAGGCCATGTACTCAGAGTTGCCTATTTTGCGGTGATTGAATCTGTGCTGCGTTATGGAATTCTGGTCTGGGGCAACTGCTCCTCTAGCAGTCGTATTTTTTGCTCTACAGAGAAGAGCTGTTAGACTTGTCGGTGGGTTGAAGTATAAGGACGATTGCAGGCCAGCGTTCTTCAGGCTTGGGATATTGACATTTCCGAGTCTTTATATTTTGGAATTGTTGATCCATGCACATAAAGACAAGGATAGTTACGTGCAGAATGGGAGTTGTCAGAGTATGAAAGAGGCCCATTTTATACGTCCATTAAATTATTTGAAAAAATTCCTGCCGAAATCAGAGAATTTTCTCTGAAAGGTTTTAAGACTGTTATAAAGATGTTTTCGATTAAGTATGCATTTTACGCAATAGAGGATTTCTTAAACGTAAACTTGTGTCTTGGTTCCACAGGAACCTTGTGTATCAATTTCGATGTTTGAATTTGTATTTTGATTATTTATTTATGTAATTGTGAGTATGTCCATTTTGTATTTTGACGAATGCAAACAATTTTCAATTGTAAAGCATGAATAAAGATTATGATTATGATTATGTATTCATTATGAAAGTCGTAGATAATAAAATTCTATACAACTTTTGTCTGAAGCAATTTTGCCTACTCTCTTAACCGTTTTCAAGTTAGAGGGTCATAAGGGCGAGGAGGTTAGCCAAAGTCCAAGGTCACTATAGAAACCCAGTCTAATGTACATTCATCGCCATATATGTCGAAAACGTCCAAATAACGTGCGTTCAAAAAAATTCGTCGTCAAGTAGGCTATGAAATTTTGAAGGTTGATGTTCGGTGGCTGCACGTATGTCTTTCCTTGAAGCACTTTGTCTTCCCAAAATGTAAACAATGATGACATTAACCTATTCATCGTAAATTTGTATGGAAAGTGAAAAGGCACTTTTTAAAAAAAGTTACCTGTAAATTTCACCCAACGTGCGAAAAGCATTTCTTTCATTGAGTAAAATGTCTAAAATCCAAACAATCTGAGGCGGTAAGAAAAATTCTTCGTGAAAATTTAAACCGTCCACTCTTTTCATACGTAAGAGATATGAATCTTGAACTGTTCATTATGTTTTTTAATGAAAAGGTTCTAGCTACTTCAGTCATATGAATAAATTACAGTAAGAATCTCAATATGTTTATTAATTCTCTATAAATATTGAATTGATTTGATCATTACTGAAAATCCATGACTAAACGAAAAGAACCGAATTACATGAAAATAGCTATTGGCCAATTTATCAAAATTCAATTCAGCTATGAAAAGGCATGATGCTTTTTCCTTCATAACGTTCTGCTGTTAAAGTTCCATGAAACAAAATAGGTACCACATTTTGCCTTTGACTGATGCACACCGAACTCCAATTTTTTTTGGATGCAAGGGTAGGTGATCTCAACCTTTTAAGTTTTCTGATAACATGTCAATCTTTATGGAAACAAATGGATATCTTTTTTTCAAAATCGTGTGGCATATGCCAACGGATACTCCAGCCACTTGTGATAAAACCCGAACAGAGGTTTGTGGAGCTTCTGTCATCATATTTTCATTATTGCTGAACTCTGGAGTTTTCTTCTTTGATCGACCACTTCCTTTTTTGTTTGAATATGCCTGTTTTGTCAACACATCGCAAAACAGTACTATGGAAAATTTATAATAATCTACAGCAACATTGGGATACTTCTATGAAGTCGCTAGAACAGAATATATCCATTCACTTTCTATTTTCTCCCTCTTTTTGAAGTAGGATTCAATAGTAAAAGCTTTCCACACGTCCTTAAAACCATCTTTATAATTTGCTGATAATTTTAATTCAACAACAATCCAAAATGCTGAATTGACAGTTCACCTGGAAAATAGTATAGCACAAGCTAAGAATTACGTTTAGACACGAAATATCGACGTTAAAAATTCCATAGCCTACTTGACGACGAATTTTTTTGAACGCACGTTATATCCGTATAATAATTGATTTCTATGAGTAAAACTATAGAAATTATTAGTGATCTTCTGTAACCAGACATTGAGATGAGTCTAGCTCTAAATTTTCAGAGCATGTCAATAATTTTTGAAGCGAGTATAACTTCAATTACTGGAAGAGATGTCAATCGTTCTAAAACACCTTCATTACATCCATCATCTAAAACACCGTGATCAGCATCACTAAGCCAGTGATCATTACGGAAACTACACAATTCTCAAACGACCCTATACACATAAAAACAACCTTTAAAAGCGGTAATCTAGTTCGTTTTCTTCTACCGGCTAATGGTCAATCTACACCTCTCGCGCACTTCTGTTCGCCTGATGACCGCGGTACTACCTTTCTTCTGGAACCCGCTGCAGCTACTCGAGTAGAAGAAGGAAGAAGAAGAAGGCCGCGATGAGGAAGAAACCGTTGGACCAAGGAATGATACATAGACGCGTGACGTCAAACGTAATGTAGTGTCTTGTTTGCTCGACCTCCTTGATTATTATATAATGCCTGCCCCGCCTGGCACGGTAAGTTAGAAATATGACTGCCAGGGGGGCATTTGCCGGTGATCGTTGTTATTTATTAGAGCAAAGAACTGCGCAGATCGAATTTTTACCGATTGTATTATTGAACGGTCAATAGATTGAGCCCTTAGAAGTGCTCGACAAAATACAGGGTGTATTTGAATGTGAGGCTTTTTTTTCAATAGAAGGTAGAACTGGTCAAAATGAAGCGTTTCACCAAAAATCACCTATACAAAACTTTCAAAATGACAAAGTTGAAAAAAAAATTGAAAATGATCATTGAAATAGATCCTAATACGACCGTAGAGCGTTTGTTAGCTGAATTATCGCAAAGCAGTGGAAAAAAAACTCGATCATGTGGTTTCGTTTAGGATATTGGCTCGTTCGATATCTACATGGTAATGAAAATGAAAACTTAGGATTGCCAAATTGTTGTCATTATTTTTTAGTAATTTACACGATTTTATGAAATGGCTCATTTAGATACCAACTGACAGAAGAGCTTTAGGACGCAATTGTAAGAAATAGAATAATACATCAAAATCTCAACTATGAAATTCGTCTAAATCATTCATGAATTTTTTCGAAATGTGCATGACAATCTTCTTGTTCGAACATTACAACAATCGTCGTAAAAATGGGATGAAATGGGGAAACATCATAGCACTTTTTCACCATCACTAACATAAGCACTTTCAAGAAACTCCTAGATGTTCTACATTGTTTTTCACCCTAAATTTCACGATACAACAATTATAGTTCTCTCAATCGTGACCTGATGCATCCAATCTGAAGGACTTGGTACTGAACCATTCATTGTCCAGTCATATGTTTATGTTTTGTTTCGTTTTTGCGATGGCATTGAATTGAAATTTTGTCGAACTTCTAGGGGTTGTATCTCAGCCATCTTGGATATTTTATATAGACAATTTTTGGTTAAACGATTTACGAGGATATATTGAAAAATTCTTAGCCTACTATAGAACCAAACAAAATTTCAATGTCAAAATAATTTATTAATCAACATATTCCCCTCTTAATTGGATACATTTATTACAGCGAACCTGCAACGTCTCTAGACCTTTCAAAAAAAATGTTTCCTCTTGGTAGGCAAACCAGATCTACGTAGCTTTTATTACCTCCTCGTTAGAAGAAAATTTACGACATTTTAAACTTTTTTTCAGTTGAGTAAAAAGATGATAGTCGAATCGAGCCAAATCTAGTGAATAAGGGGGGTGTTCTAGTAATTCAAACCCTAAATCACGAACTTTTCGAATGGCAACATGAGATTTGTGTTCAGGGGTGTTGTCCCGCAAAAACAAAACACCTCTGGATAGCTTTCCGCGTCTTTTCTCTTAAATTTTTTCCGGTAGAGTGATCAGTAACGTCGAATAGTAATCTCCGGTTATTGTTCTACCCTTATCCAAAAAATCAGTCATGATTACTCCATAGTAATCCCAAAAACTGAATCAAGAACTTTTCCAGTACATTTTTGGACACGAAACTTCTTAGGTCTTGGAGAACAAGGGTGTCGCCATTCCATCGATTGTTGCTTTGTTTCTGGATCGTAGAAATGTACCCAAGTCCCATCCATAGTAACAATACGGTGTAAGAAGTCTACTACTACATCGTTTTTAAATCGAGTTCAGATCGAACGCGATACTTCTACCCTTGCATGCTTTTGGTCAACATTCAAACATTTGGGGATCCATTTTGCAGCAATTTTTTTCATGTCCAAATCAACTATATGATGAACGCGTTCGTATGAAATATTCAGTGCTTCAGATATCCGTCTTAGCCCATTTCGATGGTCTGATAAAATCATGCCATGAACTGCATCGATGTTTTGAGGGACTGACACAGAGACTGGCCTTCCCGATCGGTCATCATTTTCAATGAAAATTTACATCTTTTTAAGCTTGCTGTCCAATTTTTCACGGTCTCATACGAAGGACATTGATCACCAGGGGTATTAAGCATATCATCTGCTTACCTCTTCACCCTTTTAAATACAATTACTTGATGATGGCTCGATATTCCAATTTTTCGAATTTCCCAATTTCGGTGGACATCTTTCTTTTGATTTATAGCGTAACTATGATAGCGTAATGGTTTACTTTTTCGACCTCAAACTTCACACTGACACTTCTAATGAGATATTGTTCGGTACTATGGTAACGCAATATTTTTTTATGCATGGAACTGGTCTAGGCTAACTAGATATCAATACATCCTCGTATTTTGATGACTTCTATCTTCTGACAAAAAAAAAGCCTCACCTTTGAAAATACCCTTTATAAGGATATTGATGTTTTCCGATGGTGATGTTCCCCGCAACATTTCAAAATGTTTTTTTTTAATTTACATGAACAAGTTTTTGTCAAGTTTGATCATTGTTTGTCTGTGTAGGTATGTAGGTATATTAGATATGCACATAGAAAACACAGAAAACCAGGATATTCGATATCTAGATGATTGTTTTTGAATATCTTGCACCGAAGCGAATGGGGACGCCCAAAATCAAATTCAATAAAAGATAGACGAGTGTATTATCTGGATGAGTGAATGCTTTGATTATAAAATTTAACAAGCGTGCAAAAGTTTTGGTCTTCTGTTAGTGCTTTTTGTTGTTTCCTTCATTGTTTGTCAAAATTTTGGCTTCATATTGATATTGGTGTATTTTAAAATAAACAACAAGTAGCATATGAAGCGGGACACTCAAAAATTTGCATAAGTTTGACTAGCCATAACTATAACGATGTGCAAAGCCTCATCCTTCGCATATTCGCTATCGCCACAGTGTAAGTCTTTTCAATCTCCTCTTGTGTGAATGTAAGGCAGCCAAAAAAATGGCCGATAGAAAATTTCAAATAAAATTAAGTATTTTTTATAGGTATTTTCTGTCACACACTCACCCTATATATGCACACTAGTGCTTTTGATAAATTTCATCACAAAGTATTGCCTGATACAGTTGCAATTACTCTCTGCTCTTGTTTAGAAACTCAATTGAACAAAATGCCAACGTTTCGATTCATTTAAAATAGTCCTCAGGGCTCTACAATACATGATGACAATATTGAAACGCAAATGAAAGAAGGCAACGTCAGATATTAGTCAAAAAATAATTCCGAAGAAATCATATTTAAAAATAGTCTATACAGGGTGTTTCCTAATAGAATGTCAATATTTATAGGAGCGATTGTTGGGCCATTTTAAGAAAAAAACTTCATATGAACATATGTCCTAAACATCTTACCTTTTGAGATACAGGGTGGTAATTTTTTCAAAAAAAAATCATTTATTATTAATATCTACAATACCACTTCAGATATTTTAATGAAACTTGTCATATATGTATTATGAAGCAAAACGCATATTTCAATATATCACTTTTTTTTAATTTTCACCAGTGGCGTTCGTACGTAATTTGACCTATCTATTTTGGCTTTTATTGATGGTACGCCACAGATTTTTCCTGAAATAAATTTCCAATCATTTCTTACCAAAGTTGATCACTTGATTTTTTTCAATCCGATGCACGGTTTTCGCTTATAAAAATAAAAAACGTTTCTCTGCATTGAAATAAATCACATTACGTATGCAATAACAAAGAATTGTTACTTATCGTAGTGAGCTGTGGCCAAAAATTTGATATTTCTGTTGTTAATAAGGCGGCTGTCATTATTTCGTGTAACAGTTCATCAGTCTTTAAATTCAGTTCTTCGAGTCTTATTTATTTTTGAAAACTTTACCACCCTGTATCTCAAAAGGTAAGACGTTTAGGACATATGTTCACATGAAGTTTCTTTCTTAAAATGAGCCCAAAAATCACCCGATTAAAGTGTAAAATTCTTAGGTATTCTTTCAGGCTGAAGGACAAATCTTCAAATATGAGAAATGCGAGGAAGACCATACGGGGTGCGGATGAAACAATTTTTATTGGAATATCATCAGATGACGAACAACTGGAAGAATCTCACGAGTAAAACTGATGATGTAGTGTTTTTCATACCATTACAAACGCGAATTGTCACGAAAGAAGGCGATTTTTTTTTAAAACCTCAATGCTCTTCAACCTCCGACAACCACTTGATACTAATTATATGGCAATTTTATCGAAAACAAGCCAATGATTCTAATTAACTTCACGCCAACCTAATAAAAATTCCCAACTTACCGGCAACGCTGAAATCCGATGTTTGCAATGTTGACACATTCGTCACTCTCAGCGGGTCACGTCTGAAAAAAAAATGTTAATGGTTACAGGTGAAAGAAATTCATTGTCACTCTAATAATAGGAGTAGAAGTAGATTAGCATGCTTCGGAAATGTCAAGGAATGGCATTCTAACAAACCCAGTTGGTATTTGCGGTATTCGATGCTGAAGAGAGGAGTTGAACAGATGTTTATCGTTGGTAGACAGATATTCGGAATTTATGTGGAGATCGCAAAGGAAATTCTTTTTGAAATAATTTTAGTATGATGGGTCGTTATCTTCAATTATGTATTAGGTGCAGACGAGCGATGTTCTTCATTTTTACAATTATGAACCATATACAGATACTCAGTATCGAATTTTGGCCTTCAAATTTTTTCTGCTTCTGAACTTCGCTTTTATATTCGTGTAGTTTGAACTACAACAGATCAAGGAATAAGAGTTCAGAGAATCCTTCACCGCCTGCTTGTAAACAGAAGTAGCGAATTTTACAGCAAACTCTTGAGAAAAGTCATTCAGTGTCACTTCTAACCAAGTCAGACATCAGATACAGACCACACCCTCAGGATGGGATGATAGCCTCCCTCTGGAAGGTAGGTGGATTATATTCACCCCATTAAATTAGTGTGTAGTCAACGAATTCATGCTATGATGAAAGATTTAGAGAAAGTTTTCAAAGTTGAGTCTTTTGTGACAGAACATAGAAGTCGTCAAATTGAATCTTTTCACCGAAACTTGCCGGAGTCATCATCCCTCAAGTCAAATGCGGTTCCATTAAGTTTCAAGAGTGAATCTGGAAGAAGCTGAATAAGCATGTGAGTTGGCAGTCATTGTATGCACAGTATGCACTGGTACATTGAATCGAATAGTAGACAGCATTTGTTGTAAGTTATGTCATTTTTGATTTTCGTGCGTTGGTTGAAAGAAATGAACAAACTAATTTAATTCAGATGTAAAATACCCATTGATAATTGAATCAACGAATGTTACGATCTGAATCGAACTTACAAACTACCAACACTCAAATTATTACCAGAAAGTCCATTTTGTCTACAGAGTAGATGCTTACCACCGTTTCGGTTTCATTTGACCTCGTCAACGAAACTGAAATGAACTGCCGGTCCCTTTATTAGATATAAGTACTCCGTAGCGACATCTGACAGAAAAACGAGGGCGAACCCAATTCAACTTCCTCAGGACAGTCGGAAATTCATTCATTCATCATTGCTGTATCCCGTTACCGGGAATAAATCTACAAGAAGAGAAAAAAAAAAGCGAACAGACTTGTAATTTCTTAAGGCTAGTTGCGACTGTGTGCCCTCCTGTGACTAAAGAGGCCCAACCGTGACCTGCAGATCCTTCCACACTCAGGGCATGGATAGTCACCAACCAGATCTGGCCGCCGCTCGATTCTCCATTATAACTGTGTACCAAAGACCTCCACTGTGATCTGTCTAACGCTAGTTGTTCCCAGTTATGATTGGCATTAACTAATTTTAGGGATTGATGTAGTGTATCTTTAAACCGGTTATACTGGCCTCCTGGTTTCCGGGCTCCCTCAGTGAATTCGCCATATAAAGCTATTTTGGGGAGTCTTGTGTCTTGCATCCTCAGAATGTGGCCGCTCCATCTGAGTCGGGCCCTCGTTACTTGAGTCTCAATTATTGCACAACTCGCGCGTTGCAAGACCTCTGCATTCGAAACTTTGTGGAACCATCTGATGTGCATTATCTGTCTTAGATGACGTTGTTGCGTTTGTTCAAGCTGTTTAATATGTCGCCTCTAGGGCGTCCAGCTTTCGCTTCCATAAAGAAGCGTTGGGAGGACCACTGCTTTGTAAACAACTGTCTTGGTCTTCAGACTGAGGTCGTGATTTTGAAACACTCTGTCCTTTAGCTTCCAGAATGCCCGTGATGCCGAATTGATACGGTTTTGTATTTACAGACGGAAATATAAATGAAGTGAATGAAACATTGACCACATTTGCAAAATGCTCATTAATCACCTCATTCATTGCCTTCAGTGCTTGAGTGTATCCTCTGTGTATTTGAAGGTGAGGCTTTTCTTTCAACAGAAAGTAGAACTGGACAAAATGAAGCGTTTCACCAAAAATCACCTATACAAAACTTTCAAAATGACAAAGTTGAAAATGATTACTGAGATAGATCCTAATACGATCCTAGACCGTTAGTTAGTAGTGGGAAAAAACTTATCTTCTGATTCGACCATGTGGTTTCATTTAGGATATTGGCTTGTCCGATATTTACGTGTAATGAAAATGGAAACTTAGGATTGCTGAATTGTTGTCATTATTTTTTAGTAACTTACACGATATTCTACATTTTCTTCACCCTAAATTGCACGATACAACAATTATGATTATCTCAAAAGTGACCTGATGTATCTAATCCGATGAACTTGGTCCTGAACCGTTCTTTGTCCAACCATATGTTATAAAAGCTCGTTTTTGCAATGCCGGAGATACCTTCCACACTCCAGTACTTGAAAATCAATGAAATTTTGTCGAACTTCTAGGGGTTGTATGTCAGCCATCTTGGTTATTTTATGAATATAATTTTTGGTTGAACGACTCATTTTGATGTGTTCTACCTTATGTCAAAAAAAAAGCCTCACTTTTGAAAATATCCTGTATAGAGTCGACACCAACGCTTTTTTTATTCTTCAGAGCTTTAATGCTTTCTTCGACTTCCACTTTAGTTACAGGATAAAAAAAAAATTCTGTTAACCAGTGTAAAAGACCAGGAAATGAAAGTGCTTGCAGAATTGTTCGTTATGAAATTGCTATTATTCATAATGTATTTTTACCCAATTTTCACGTCAGAGAAGCTGTAAGGACTTTTACATGTACGGTGCAGAACGAATCGAGAAGAATCATTTAAAATGAAGTTGTGCAAGTTACAAGATGATGAAAAAAATAGGGATGTCCCAAGGTGCCATTTGAATTTTGTGCGTTACTTTTCACTAACTGTGATTCCATTCCGTGTGATTCAGTCCCTTGGGAGTATTTCACCAACTGAAGATATAATTTTTTTATAATTCAATCCCGTTATTTATCGATGTCGTTCCAGGTGATCAATCGAGCTATCATCTCACCGGAAGAAAAAACTTGTTTTTTATGTTTCTTCCATCATTATTCGATAAGTCATCAAACTGTTCGTCGATGTTCAAGTTATAACATATAAGATCGTTCCTTATGTCATTAATAGGTCGTTAACCTAAAACGTCAATTCGGATCGGCCCATTGTGAACTGGATTTTCATAATAAATTTGAATAATTCAAATGAGTATTCGACATGCAACTCTTACACCATCCAAGCCAGAATGGAATAATAACACAATATAATTTTCATGTCATCTTTTTCACTCGAAGTGTTGGATTATTAAACGGTGGACTTTCTTCTACGGATTTTGATGTCTGCAGATGCTTAGTCATAGATTCATTACATGTGAAATTTCTTCATTTCTACCTCATTTTGTTATAGCGTCAGCTGAATATGGTAACTTTGAATGGGCCGTTGGTAATTGATAGGGATCACTGACCTTGCATCAATATATTTCAGAAATATTCGCTTCAATTTTATTTTGATCAGATACCAGAGTATGTTTAGTTGAAAATCCCTTTTTTTTTCAGAAAAACATGGAAGAAGTTAAGAGTTTCATAGAAAAAGCAATCGGAAATATGAAACTCTAGGTTTGGATAACAGAGAAAAAAATTGAATTAAGGAAAAATTGAAAGTCCCGGTAAAGCTAATAAGAATATTAATAAGTCAACTGCCGACTTGAACCGCTGAAGATGCTGAGCAGGATATTTCAGCCAGTGCTCACCTAAGCGCGGTTAGCTAGAAAGCGCATGAAGTGGACAACGTCCATGAATGACACTTTTGTGCGTATATATAACACCATCACGAGACTAAGGCAAAACACAATCAATTATGGAAAGAGGCTCTATGAGGAATTCTGCAACGCCTATCAAAATCTCAATGCCACTGAATAACGAGTGGCAGACCAGTATCACGTAATTTTTAAAAATGAACTGATACCAATGGTCAGAATCGACGCAATTAAACAAGAACATCTAGCAATACAGAATACCACCAATGTCCCAGATGAAATTCACCTGCCTGGGCAACAACAGTCAGAAGAAATTGATATCGAAGGCCCATCTTGCAACGAAAGTGAGCCTGAACACCAGGACAATAGGGAAGAGCTCTACCGACAAGTTGACTCTGACATGAGGAGATACTTTGCCGAACTGGAAGGAACAGATCTCCTTCATCGCATAGCATTCCCCAAACTCAATACATCCAAGAAACTGTCACTCATAATCGATATCTTGTACAAGGGCGTTTTACCTGAGTACCTAAAGAACTGAAATTCATTGGAATATCTGTATCTATACTTCATTCAAATTTATTTTAGCAGTCGGTTGGCCATGAAATAATTTTCTCAAGTTTTTGTAACTAGAACGAAGTTAGATTGGCACTTATGAAATGTCGTTAATGTCATAACGCCGTTGCCACAACTAATATCAATTTTTATTACGAAAATGCCGAAAGTGATTGAAAAAAGACACAGGGTTTGAGGAAGTGCTATTTAGAATTCAGGTCCGCTCATTCAAATAGTTATACCCTGATATTCTAAAATCCACAATACGTCAGACGTTAGCGAACATATTCAATGTAAGAGAATTTATAAAATGTTTCATCTGGATCTAAACCACATATATTTTAGCTGGATATTTCCACAATCAGAAAGATTGTGAATGAAGAGAATGACAAAGAATTTCCTTCTATTGGGAGACCCAAAAAAGTGGTGGCATTTGAGAATTTTATGTTTGAGTGAATTAATGCGAAAAGTTTACTACAGGATTTTCGATAAATGTCATCGGAGAATAAGTTCCCTAAAATGGATTTTTCTATTTTTCATTTGACTTGTCCTATACAATGTAAATGTCTTAAGGTACTAATAAATACCTATAATTATTATTATTACATCAATGTAATAATAATAAATGTGAAATTTTTGTTCAAAGGTGAAGTTCATCTTAACTTGAAACTTCCTTCAATTCCTTTTACTTATATTGATGCAAAATGATTTTTTTTGAAGAATTTAACATTCTTGTAATTATCTGTTTATTCCTCCGGAAGATACCCATTCCCAACCACTGCATCATATGCATTTCATCTTCGGGTTAATATTTTTAAAATGTACAACTTATGTAACGTATTCAAACTCTAGCCAAAGAAGAAAACGAACATTAACTCTCCTCAAGCTAGTGCATATTATGCTATTATACTGATCTCTTGCATTTTCCATGCAAATAACTGGATTTGGTATGCCTTCAATCAGTTTGTATAAACTTCAATTATGTTCGTCACATATTTTCCGAAGAGTTTCGACGTTGTGATAAAATACGTAATAACAGAAACTTTTACGTAGAATGGGCAACATAGCGTTGATTCAAAACCCAAAAATGTTTTGACACTACAATCAATCGATTTCAGAGGGCAAAAGCTTGTTGAAGTGAAAAAAAATATCAGGAAAACAAATAAACATATTTTTATGAAAGATAAAACTCCAGTATAACAGTTGTTCCAGATAACTAACAAAAGCCACGAATAAAGAGACATTTATACGTGATCCATGTCAACTGTTTAGCAGTGTATTTCACAGGTTAGGATGAGTAACTTATCAGAAATCGACTCGACAGTTTTTAATCCATCGAAAATCGCCTAACGTGCCTCAAGTTTTTACTTCAAAATTGTGCAGAGTCATTTCATAAAATACAGCTGTGACGAAATGAAGACAGAAGAATCAGCTCCGTATACCAAATGTCTCACAGCTGAGAAATCTCCCATTTCACGCTCATAATTCGATTGTTTTTTTCATCGCCTTCTTAGTGAAGTGGCACGAGCAACTGAGGGGACATAGAAACGCCCTTCTACGCCCATAGAACGTTGAAGGCGGTTTAACATTAACGATAACCGGAGTAACAGATGGCTAGGTCGAAAGAAAACAGTGATTGATAGGTAAGAGGGAACTGGAATAATCTGAAACTGTGCGATATTTTTCTGGTATTTTTCAGAATTGGTTTTGATACGAGTGCAAATTTTCAACTTGAAAATAAATTAAATTGAACTATTGAGAGTATTTATGCTACATTAGACTGTGATTATGGCGATAAAATGCTATGACTGATAGTGACACCATTCCCAATAGATGAAATTATTTGAGCTAAAATGAATAATCCAAAAAAAAAGATGAAAATATATAATTCTTATGAACCGCCTTAACTGGACAGACGATGGAATTAAAAGTATATCACAACCGTTATAACATGAACGATATAAAATAAACTCACAGTAAATTTGCAAAATGTTCACTACCAACATACAAAAATAAAGTATATGTAAAATAAATATAATAAAAAGAAAATAATCTGATATATTCGCATTAACTTTAGCACCCTATTGAGTATTGCTGGAAAAATTCTTATTTGTTAGCGATCATTCATTACACATTCTACCTATTATTGAATATTTCAAACTGGATTTGAGTAAACTTCAAAATATCTCCATAAAAAAATCAATGGGATTCCTATCCGAAGACAGAGCCAGCCAGAATACAGGTCCTCCTTAGTTCCTTGATCCAAATATTCCCTCACATACTGCTTCAGAATTCGGATATAAAGTAAAAAAAAAAATAAATAAAATATAGTTGTCACCCACCGAGTTGGGAGGCTTGAGACATATATTAAAATCTATTGATTCCTCAACTCCCAAAAGAAATACGTTACTTGGGACGGTGTATGATTTTGGAAAATTAGAATTTGTTATATAGTTGAAATTCGGTAAGGAAATTAAATGATAAACCCCTATTAAAGCGAAAGTAAATATATTGCAACCAAAATGTAAAAAAAACTAAACAAAACAAAAGAACTTTGATTTCTTTCATTCTTTGGAGAGTTCTTTGTGAAAATAAACATAAATAATATAATAATATCCTGCGAAGAATCGGCATATATCCTGCTGCCAATGCGCCGCTTGTATCTATTCAGCATTGTTCCTAGTCACCCTATTAAACAACAGAATAAATGTTGACGCTCTGTCACGGCAAACTCAACAGGAATTGATTGTTAAACTAACCGAAAAGACGCTACACAATCTTATAAGTTTGTCCCTTCACTCATAAATGGTAAGAAACAAAGAAATCTGCAAGGGGGGTAATTGTCCCAAGTTACAGGACTGTCCCAAGTCACCCGGATCTACCGGTACCTGTACTCTACAGAGTACAAACTGCATTTGATATGCAGCCATAAACAGCGTTGCTGCACTTCAAATGCAGCGATGGTTTTGCAGTTACTGTACAAAAACTGTACAGCAATGCTGCACTCTCAATGCAGCAGTGGTAGTGAAGTAACTGTATTGAAACTTGCAATTACGCACCCATATTTTGTTCATACAGGAGATTCGCTATTTGTACAGAATATCGAGTCTGCAAAGCAGAAACTTCCAAGAAAACCTGAAAACGATAGAGAACATTAATCAATTTGAACTGAATCAAAAATTGGTTTATGCATTGCTGTTTTTGAATAACCTATACTTTAGCAATGGAAGAGCAGCAACTGTGCACTAACTGTAGATCAAATACCGCAATATTATCAATACAGAAAATGTGTGTGTAGTTTCTGCACAGCAATTTCTGTGCTGTTGTGTTTGCTAGGGTGTTGTGAAAAATACAAATTACTTTTTATATTCAAACGATATGGACGATCAATGAGCCATTTATAATTTTAACTCCGACGTTTATAGAGAATGGTTGGTTTTGATGTTCCAACTGGCTCTAGCGCCAGTGGGACGCATTTAAGGACCTGAGTTGATATAAATTTTCCTTCCTATTTTGACCTCTGGAATACTTCCCTCAAATATTTGATCTTTATATCTGGTTACCCTGTATAGAAATGTGTGAAATCAGCCTGACACCTACTTTTTACGCAAAATGTTACCTGATAACCTGATTCCTTTCCTGATGTAGGAATCACCAGACAGATCGAGATAAGAGACTGTAATCAATATCATAAAATTATTACGGTCAATCCGTTCAATCAAACTAATAATGTACATTCCGCTTTCCTTTAAGAACATGCCAGTGTTTCATAGAACCGGTAGGTGTGCCTATTTTGAATATAATACTAGACGGGTACCACTAATGGCGGTTATAGACACTGAAACTTAAAAATAATGGCATTCGATCGAATATGACACTGAAAAATGTTTAATGTGACTATAGGTCGTAGACATAGTAGGCTATGTAGTCAATTAATAATGACAAAACGCAGCGGGGCTCTGAGCCAACTGCGATCGTCCTTGACACAGGAACGGATTGAGGCCTACTAACGATTCTGGTTTAAATAAAGTCGTTTCAAATGGGTCTCAAGCTTCAATCTGCCCTTGAATATTTGGGGGGATAAAAGATTGAAAATATACCTAAATAATTACAAAGGAAATGTTGTGTTTGTCTCGAATAGTTTAACGTTTTACTGAAGAAAGCGGGGAAGGAGTAGCAGCATACTATCGAGATAGTACCATTCGGATTGGCTCTTATATTGCAGGAGATTTTATAAACGTCGTAGAATTGTCTTTATAATTTTAAAGTACCTATAGCTTATGAAAAGTATATCTAAACTCGGTCAACACAAGAATGAAGACATCCAAGAGCAACAACTGAACACAGAAAACACAAAAAAACAACACCCACACTTGACAAACGGTGTTGTTTTTTTGTGTTTTCTGTGTTCAGTTGTTGCTCTTAAATGTCTTCATTCTTGTGTTGACCGAGTTGATTCCATGTACATCGATAGTTTTACTCCTTGTTATGCACACCCATTTTTACGTTAACGCAATTTCCTGTAACGGAATGTTTCAATTTTTAATTTTCTTGTATTCCGATGGTAAGTTTGTAATTGCCAATTTTAGTATTTTTCATGATTGTATTTGCCTGTTCACATTCTAACGATAATTTGTTTATTTTAAAGTTTCCTTGTTTCTTGTTCGTATATTATCATTGTAATTTTTTATTTGCATCCTGAAAAAGGCCCAATAAAGGAGCCGAAACGTTGCTGAAGGGATAGTATTCTTTGTTTTTGTTCCTTGACCGATACTCAAAATGAGTGATTTAAAAATGTTTTGATCTAATCCTCCCCAGATTTCTCCGAGTTGGATTCCTAAGTCATTAAGAGTAGCTGGATGATTTTCTGAACTTCTCAGCCTTCTATTGAGGTTGTCCCAAACCTGCTCAATCGGATTGAGATCTGGACTTCTTGCTGGCCATTCCATTCGAGAGACTTCAACCTCTTCAAGGTACTCCTGAACGATGCGCGCACGACGGGGCTGGCATTATTCTCCATAAAAATAAAATTTTCACCAATGTATGGGGCAAATGGCACTACAAGCTCTTCAAGAATGTTATATACTTATCAGCAGTCATAGCTCCATTATCAACGACCACTAGGTCTGTGCGAGCAGTCAAAGATATTCCATCCCATACCATAATCGATCCTCCCCCGAAACCAGTAGTATTCAGGAAATTGCACTGAGCATATCTTTCATGTGGACGTCTGTATACAAGGGAACGTCGATCACAATGGTAGAGGCAGAGTCTAGACTCATCTGTGAAGAGAACTCTTTCCCAATCGGCCTCTTCCCAATGGATATGCTCTCTCGCAAAATACAAACGCGCCCTTCGATGGGCTGGGGTGAGAGCTGGGCCTCTTGCCGCGACACGAGGCCTTAAATCATATTCTCTGAGGCTATTTCTTATTGTCTGAGTGCTAATTTGCACCTTATGAGTTTGCTCAAGCTGAATTTGAAGGAGGCGAGCGGTTGCAAACCGTTGTCTCAACGAAGAAACTCTCAAGTAACGTTCTTGAATGGCAGTTGTTACCCGTGGTCTACCCTGTCCTGGTCTTCGGACATTCATACCTGTCTCCCTGAATCGCTGCAACATTCTGGACACACTTGTATGAGAAACTCCAAACCTTTCTGCAATTCTTGTGTATGTCCACCCTTCTTCTCGCAAAACTAACACTTGGGCACATTCCTCTTGGGTCAAATTGCATGTTTCGCGATGCATAGCGATCGAGTGTAGAAAATCAAACGAAAGAAAAACTATTGATCATTAGAATTGATCGAGAACAACTGATTTCAGAATGGAGCCAATACATTCAGAATCTGATAATATCATCTTTTTTTATTCCTGCTGGGAGAAAACATCTGTATTGTAGAAAACCGTTGAAAGTGGATAACATATGCATGCATAATTCTGATAAAAATAATTATCACTGAGAACACCTTCAGTTGTAGAATAAATTTGAGATTTCCATAATGTGCGTTAATTTTTTTGCGCAGTGTATTTTGCTAGTTTGAGGTACTTACATATAGGACTATAGCTCCGTCCCTATTCTATGTAATTGATTCGAATTTGGACTGTGTCTAGTGCATAAATGATAGGTACACTAAACTTTTTTTTTTGTGAATAACCATATTATATACAAGATCCACGAAAAAGTAGATCCATTATAAAAAGAGAAATTCATCAAAATCTTCATTTTTTTGAATGATACTACACACCATATCGCTGTAACAAATCTTCCCAATATCCATTTAGAAAAGGACCAACGAAATAGCGGATGATTCCGACATTCCTACATACAACCCCTAGACACGTTGTGAAAAAGCACAAAGCCCTCCATCAATGAATGACCCGGTGGCATTTTCCCTCAGCCATTGTGATCCGGCAGGCATCCGTTGACGCAGAAGAGCGTCATGGACAATTTTGGCACCTCGTCGGCCAAATCTCGCCGATCCTTTCATCGACTACCGGCATAATGTGGCCCTCGTAAGTCTTTTCTTTTCTTTTGTTAGGGCCGCGCGCTGTTCGGTTTCCGGTTTCAAGATGAATTATTGCATTATCCGAGTTTTGGTTTTTGTGTTGGCAGAGTTCTTCGTATTGCTCCACTAATACGGACTGACGTTCTCATATTTTCTTACCTACGCATTCTAGGGCTATTAGGTCAGGTTCAGACATGAATGGTTCAGATTTGCAGACGAAATAAAGAGATTTGGGAGCACTGAAACCTTTGTTATGATGCGCTTGGCTATTCTTGAATCGGATTAGATTTAGGTAGCATCGAAACATCTTCTGTATCCAACATAATTCAATTTTTCTGAAACCCAACAAAACTGATCAATTTTGTTTGGACAGGGATTTGGTTTGACGAGAATTTCACTATGTATTTCAATTGAAACATTGAGTATATTGGGTTCAATACTCAATGTTAAACATAATGAATTAGTAGTTACAGATCAGACTAGGAGTCCATTGTACAGGGTGTCCCAAATTTGATTCTCACCGAGGGCATCTTGAGAACTACGAGACTTAGAGAAAACAAATCTTTAAGGAACCCCGATCTTACATATAGAAATAATACTAATAATAATAATATACATATTAGAAAGCTGATCAGATAGTTGAGGAGCTCACGATGCTAAATCGGGATTTACTCGAGCGTCGTAGAGACCTAGTGGATTTTGAAGCTTAGGTGGTAGAAAAAAAAATGGTTCTATGATGTATGCACTTTCAGCGGTGGGGAAAGCGTCTGGAGGTTCTCAAAGATGTAAAAAAATCAGGTGTAGACGTATCAGATTAAGATACTGTACAGGCTGGGCAAAATTCGTTGTCTACTGAGAGAATTTCGAGAACTATAGCAGCTAGAAGAAAACGGATGACACATTTACGGAGAAACAAAGAATGGTGAAAACCGTAGCCTCCTACGATACTTCGTTTTTAAGTTTGACAATTTCGTAAAGTTCTCATAACGTTTTTGTCTTTGAAGTTACAAATCTGAAACTTGAACATTTTACAGGCCCTTTTTTGCGTAGAATCCACTGATGAGCTCAATATATTTTTTCATTTCGAATCATTCAGGTGAATTTTTGCAAATGCACACTTTTATTGAATTTGATATTTTTGAATTGTAAAAAATCTTTTGTCGGTCGATTCTACGTATAAAAGTGCCTAAGAAGGTTTCAAATCTGTAACTTCAAAGACAAAAAAGTTATGATAACTTTTCGGAATCGTCAAAATCTCAATTTTTGTTTATAACTCGAAATCTGAAAATGATAGGCCGATTCTGTTTTCAGATGTGGATTAGTCATGTAAAAAGAGCTCGAGAATGTGTCATCTGTTTTCTTCTAGCTGCTATAGTTCTCGAGATCCCCTCAGTAGATAACGATTTTGCCCACCCTGTATATGCCCTACGTGTCTCTGAAAAAAAATTTATGTTGATCTGACAGTTTGCGTGGTAGGGCTGGCTGTACAGGAGAGTAGAAAATGGTAAAAAAAATTTTTTCGAACGTGACAGATTGTTAGAGTATATTCTAATTGGACCCAAAGGAAGCTACTTCTCAAGATACTGACAATTCGGACGTGACGGAAGGTTACAGCAGTCCATTGAAAATGCAAAAAAATCCTTACTTTTACATACTCGAGCGTGTCAGATTTTCATACAGATAGTTAATCTCGGTATTGTAGACGTGTTGATCCATTAATATGTCCCAAATTGGGGGGTTTTCTTAATCTGACAGTTTGAAGATAATAACAAGGCTTTTTTGAAATATCTCCCTTCCCGTACCTCTAATCGTTTCTGTATTCATTATGAAAGTTGTAGGTAATAAAATTCCTTACAACTTTTGTCTGAATCAATTTTTCATACCATCAACCGTTTTCGAGCTAGAGGGTGATAAGAGCGAGGAGCTTAGCCACACATGGGAAAGGCCAAGGTCAAGGTAGAAACCCAGTCTAATGCACATTCATCGCCATATATCTCGAAACTGTTTGGATGTTGAAAAAATTGCTTCGGACGAATTTTGTGAAGAATTTTATGTTCTTCATTTTTTATGATGAATACAAAAACAATTTGAAGCCCAGAAGAGGAGACAATTAAAAAAACTGATTTTTGTGACCTTTATTGCTAATTTTTATTGTTTCGGCTTGCTGAAACTGTCATATTATATTTCGTCCGTTATTCTTGAATCATTAGCTTCTAAATGAGAAAAAAGCTGCCGCTCTCGGGAATGTACAAGTGACGTTTTTTTTGCAAGTTTGGCGCCCTCCCACACTTTTTCGTCAAGATTAAATTGTCAAATTTAGAGAGTATACTTTTCAACAAGTAATTGACCACATATATTTTAATCAGACACTCTCGAAATATGAAAATTACTGAAAAAAATATATAAACATAAAACAAGATGTAGCGAAAAATTTTAAACAGTAATTTCTCACAAATGCCCTGTAAATCGAGAACGAATTAAGATATCAATGATCTGCTTTCTGATATTCAAGATCTGCTTTCTGATATCTAATTATTAAAAAAAAAGAGATCAGGGGCCCTCGAAATTTTTTTCTCTGAGTCTTATAGTTCTCGAGTAAGCATCGAATTTGAGACACCCTGTACGATATACAACATTGCTAATGAGTGCCATTCTTGTTGAACCATTCACCATTGTGCCCTTCAAATAGACCACTAATAACCGAATCATATCGAACATATCCCCGGAATTCGAGATGGAGCTATCTCTCTCTTGTCCCACCGCATGTACCTACGAGAACTTACACGAATTATCGTGGAAACAGCCGTCCGAAAGTCCCATCCCACGGGCGAGGAATTCCAAAAACACCGATCGAAAGCATTCCTTCATACGGATTCACAGAAGGAACATGAATCCTGTCCCCGACAAGCGATCGTCCGTTCGTCAGGTAGAAGCGGCCATATCGCTATGGTGAACGATGGGATACGGAGTCGGCGGAGGGTCGTGCATTCCTGGCATAGCCGTCTACGACTCATCGTCTTCGGACGCTCCCAAACCCCAGCTGGTGTCTTTATCGGGGCTCGTACTATATGCCGGATCCATCGGTCCTTCCGAAAGGGGTTGAGGAACAAATCGCCAGAGAAAACGTTACCAATTTAACACAAATAATATCAAAATCGAAAAATATTGAGAATGTCACTTTGACATTTGAATAATAAAATATGACAGAACAGCGGGCAGTGGTAAACACAATTTGACGTAGAGATTTTCATAGCAGGAATTGCTTTCGAAATACTCTAAGCAAATTTGAAAAACTGGAAAACAAGGATTTTCAGTTACTCCATAGAGTATTATTAGATGTGGTTGAAAACAGTGGTTGAACAGTCTTTGACACCGAGATTTTCATATCACGAACTGTTTTTAGAAGCAGTGGTTAAACACCGGTTGACTTTGGGATTCAAAAATCAAAAACTGTTTTCAGAACTCCCTAAAGGAATCTTAAAAGGGTAAAGGAAAAACTGAAATTTGCAGTTGAACCATCGAGTTTCAAATGTGGTTGAATAATCATACAGTGATTAAAAACATGATTCACTCTGAAATTCACATATCAGAGCCTTGTTTAAAAGCGCCCTGAACATTAGGATTTTCAGTATTAGATGTCGTTGAATACAGTGAATTTAGCATTTCGCGATTTTCATATCAAGAACTGTTTTTAAAGCTCTCTATAGAAGCAAGCCCAAAGTAGAAGAAAAACTGTTTTTTTAGTTGTATCATCGAGTTTTAAATGTGGTTGAAAACTCATATACTAGTAAAACACCGATTGACCTTGAGATTACCATATAACAAACTGTGATAAGCAAGCTCGAAAAAGTGAAAGAAAAACTGAAATTTTCAGTTGAACCATCGTGCTAAAAATTGAGCGAAGCCCCCCTCCGACCTTTCTCTAGTCGACGCTCCTGACCTCATTTTGAGTAGTTTTCTTTCTAGTCTTTTCATTCAATTCTGGTGCTAAATTGTTCTGCTCAATGTACACTCAGTTTTCTCGATATTATTAATTAAACCATTTCCATGTACTTTTCTTGATCTTGTTATTAATGAAATGCGTCCACGTGGAAGACTATAAAAAGTCTACAAAAAATGTTGTTGATTCTCAGACCTCTCTAGATCTTTTCACATGACAATGGGTATGTAGCACTAGAATTGGATCAAGTGTTTCGCATTGATAATGAATACTGATTTACTGTCTTCTCATCCAACTCAATGGCCTGCTCAATTACTTATGACTAATTACTCTTGTCGAGTTTCAGATGAATGAATCCTCATGTTCTCCAGGGTGGACCCTGGATTTAGTAGTTTTCCTTCAGAACACGATGTGAACATCTCAACAATGGTTCAACGATCAATGATAAACCATGGTACAGGTTGATACAATGTTGTCCCTAGCTCCACCCTTGAAGGCCTGCTCTGGTAATCATGCAACTCAATTGGTATGATATAATCATTGTTACTTGTACTCTCATAATGCATTTTAACGTTTATTCATCTTGCTTGATAAACATGTTAGTTTTCAGCCTTCTGCACTTCTCGAAACCAACGATTAGTGGTTATCTCTTAGTAGATTGATTAGATTTGCACCTCTCATATTGTCCATTGTATGTGTTATTTTTCTGATGGAATTTTTAATCGTGCTTAATTTTAAGCAGTCCGTATCTGTTAATGATGTATTCATTAATAAATTTTACCACTATTCAAGATCTACGTAATGTATATAAATCATACTATTTTTGCTCTTCTCAGATTAATTGTGATTTGTCTTCTCATTTTATTAATTAATATTGCTGTACTCATTCAACTTTGACGATTCCTGCACTTCTTATAGTACTTTAATCATAAATAATTGTGTAATGTTTGTAATGTATTTATCATTTCTTGTTGATCAGACTTAGACAATGTTGTTTTACCTCTTGGCCTATTTTACTGTTACAATTCGGTCTTCCCATTAAAATTCATTATTCCAAATTTCTGTTTTTCTGATGAAATAAAGAGGCTCTAGCAATCAATTTTCATTGATTGCTCTGTTTCTGTGAACGCTGTTTTTTTTTTAAATTTATTAAGCTGGTCTAGGTCTGACCTCAAATGACCTCTCATTCGAACTGTTCTGGATTATCTCTCATTTCAATTATAATGTCTTATTTTTCATTACTGTATTAGCTGCATGCAGGTGACTTATTCATTTTATGATTGTGTACGATATACAATACATTTTTTTATACCATCTCCAACTCAATTATCTTGCCATATAGTGCACTACTCTTTTTTAACAAAATCATTACACTCCCGATTTTGAACACATCGAGTTTTGAATATGATATGATAATTATACTGTGGTTAAACACCGATTGATCTTGAGATTTACATATCAGAAAGTGTTTTCAAAGCTCCCTTAGCGAACTCAATAAAGTGAAAAACTAGGATTTCCTTTTGAGTCATAGAGTATTAGACATGGTTAAATGCAGTGTTTGACTTCGGCATTTTTATATCACAAACTATTTTCGAAGCTCTCTAACCAAGCTGAAAGAAGTGAAAGAAAAACTGACATTTTCAGTTGAACCATTGAGTTTTAAATGTGGTTGAATACTCAAATTGACGTTGGTATTCACAGAAACAGTTTTCAAAGAAAGCTGGAAAAAGTGAAAGAAAAACTGAAATTTTCAGTTGAACTATCCAAATTTTAATTTTGTTGAATACTTATACAGTGCTTAAAAACACGATTGAGATTCAGATATCAGAAGCACCCTAAGCAAGCTCGAAGAAGTGAAAAAATTTTAAAATTTGAATTGATCCATCGAGGTTTGAGTGTGTTTGAATACTCATAGAGTGGTTATTCACCGATTGACGTGGAGAAACTGTTTTCAAAACACCCTAAGTAAGCTCAGAAAAAATAATATTTTCAGTTAAAGCTTAGAGTATTAGATGAGTAGAATACACAGTGGTCATACAGAATTTGAAACGAGATTGTTCTATCAGTAACTGTTTTCAAAGCTCCCTAAACAAGTTCAAAAGAGTTAAAGAGGAAATGAAATTTTCAATTAAATCACTGTGTATTGAATGTGTTTGAATACTCATACAGTGGTTGAAGTTGTTTCACAGCAGAAATTTGAACGATATCTCAACTAGAATACGTCATGATCTCATTAGAATACGTCAGTTTTTCAACCAGAAATGAATTTTTCAACATTTTTCCATGATTTATTTATTGTAATCTCAATGGCTCAGACTTAACCACAATATGAATTAAAAGTGTACAAGTTTTCCACAGTATGTCGCTGGTTAACAAGGACTGTTAATTCATTATATTTCTATTACATTTTTCTTGGTTGTACTTGTATCACAGACGCGTCGTGGAAAAATATTGAGAGGCGCCGAAGGAGAAAATTCTTGTACCTGTTCTGGTGTGAAAAGTATTATATAAAAACTGCTGGTTTTCTTATTTACAGTTTATTCGATGAAAACAGTTATTTATACAACAAGTGAGTTCATTGAATGTTTATTCACGAGAAGAAAATTTTTATTTTTTGGAATGAATAAACATTTTTAACTCACGTGTTGTATACAAAATTTCATTCCATTTCGATTAGGATTCTCTTTCCAGAGAATTCTCTAATTTATAAAATGACGTGAAAGTTGTCGATTCGATTGATTGTTACTAGGGCATTATTCATCTAAAGCAACAAGATCAAGATGACGTTTATTCAGTCAAGTTCATGTTATTTTATTTCATTTGTGAGTTAAAAATTTTTATTGTTCTGAATGGATAAACGTCAACTAACCCTTGTTCCTACGGGTTGTGTAATGTTGTCTTTAAACGTTAGAATGGAATAAAAACAATTATCCTACATTTCATACCATTATGAAATGTAGTCTAGAGGATAGTTGGGAAATTAATGAATAAATGAATGTTTCTCTACGGAAAACTCTACGCCAATGCTCTTTTTACTTCCTTCAAACATCTTTTAGGGGATTATGAGGTGGTCATAGATAAGTGTATAGCCATTGTTCGGTAGACGTAACATGGGTTCTCGACCAGATACAGATATAACTGTTGTCATTCACACACGATAGTGACCGAGCTTTAAAAGGGTTGATGTCGAATGGATATTACGATTATAATGGGGGGATTATGGGAGGATTGGCAGATAGGACAGTTGACCGGTGTTTGATGGAGGCGTCATCATTTTTATCGTGGGATATTTCAACCGAAGAATTTCAGCGATGTCGTCGGATATAGATACCAAAGAAAATTATGAAATTTTATATTGAAACGATACCTATTGTTTGTGAAGTACACCTCAAAATGAAAATCATTTAAACACCTCAAATATCTGAGAAGAAGGGTTTTCTAGTTTTGTAAACATCAAATTTATTTCATTCATATATACTCGTAATAAACGGCTTCGAAATTTTTCAACCACCAGGCATCCCCTCGATTTCTCGGAACCTACACATCAACCGACCAATTAAATAGTCTCCGGCCAGTGTGAACCTGCCATTAGTCTCCTGGGGCCTCGTAAAAAAGATTCGCCTTGCCGTAAGTCAAGATTGTCATAGGCCATATCTCGGCCCGATCTGAAGATATCGACTTTATCTGAGCCGACTAGCCGAAATTAACAAGAAAAGTGAGGGATATCCAGAGATGGGTAGGTAGTTTTTCGGGTACACCCAAACGAATGAGGAAAAAAGTACGCGGACGAAAAGTGTTTGCGGACGAAAATAGTTGAATTTTCGTTCGGAAATCAGTAGATGAAAAAAGCAGTAATTCAGTTGCCAATAAGATGAAGCGAATAAATATTTTATTGTTTCAATATCTCAAATATCACTAATGCATGTGATTCTCTATTTCTTCACCTGATAAAAATGTGCTATAACGTTCATGTGATCCTCTATCTATCTAGGTTCTTTTCAGATCGTCTAAAGCATTAAATACTATTCAAATAAATAATGGGGAAGGTAACTGCGAAATGTATTCATAAAATATCCGTTATTGCAGAGGGACAATATGATCTTGAAGTTGATTATGAATCAGGCACAGCAAGCGCTGGAAGCAAAGAAACCCGAAGTGGAAGATATGACGTTTTGCGGACCGGAATGTCTCGTTGGAATGAGGCAATTTTGACATTCTGGAATAACTAACGATCTAAGCAATGTTGTCCTGTCTGCTACCCCTGGTGAGTGTAGCTGGTTTAATTATGTTCCTGAGGTTGTGAATACTACGAAATACAGCATAGTGCATACGAACCAGGAACAGAGACTTCGAACATGTGCAGCGAAAACAGAAGGACATTACTCGAAATATTTGAGGATCTGACAGAATATGACAGCTATTCTTTATCTATAAAGGAAATAGCAAACCTACCCTGGTGGCTCCTAGTCGAAAACATGGTCCTCTGTTATCTAGGGTGTCAGCGATAACTATTAAAGGTCAACCCCGAGTTCACAAATTCAATCAGTATCTAGAAATAGGGAACAAATTGGTCACTTGTGGCAATCAATTAAAAGAAATATAAATGGCTATCAGTCGAATTAGTGTACAGTGCATCCCAAAATTCGCTGTCCCATAAGTGTATTTCTGCAACCTTTGGAGATATAAGATTTTAGGTTAGAAATTTATGGGATATGGGATACTTTTTCATGACAAATTCGAAGGTGCTTTCAGGTTTTGGTTTATGTTGAACTTTGGAAGTTCCAGGGTTATTTTGAAATTATTTTTTAGTGTACGCCAATGAATTCTAAGTGAAAATATTTATCAAAGACAGTGTTCATCTTGAAATTATCATGAGAGGTTCTCGAGATTCTCGAGAAGGCAATACATAATTTCATAATGACCCTGTACCTAATATTCAAAGTTTAACATATACGTATCACAAAAATGATACTGTAACTGTAACTTGTACTGTACAGTACAATAGATGGAAATAGCAGATAGTCTATTACACAGATTTAAACTATTGTCGCTGTTGACGAACAAAAACGCAGTTATTTCCGAATTCATGATGTTTTTAAAAGGTGCTGCATCGGTTTTAGAACTAAAAGAATAACAAAAACGGTCTCGAATGTTAACTGTTTCCTACAATTTCTGAATCTTGAATCGGAATTAAACTTTCATAATTAAAAAAAGAGAAAAAAACGAAGACTGAATTAAAAATAAAGACGGATTTCATTACAATAGAAAAACAGTTTTTGTTTCAAGACTGATCCCTGAAGAACACCAGAATGCTAAACAAAATAAGCATCAGCGACCCATACAAGAAACCTGCAATTCTACAAGTAGTGATTCTATTATTGGGGTGCTATAGAGAACCCTTTTTCGTGGGGTATTACGTATAACTCATATGTACATTTCATTTTGTAATTGTGATTATATTCTTAGGATAATTCATAAATTACTATACTACGAAAAAATAATGTTTCCGATGACACTTTCAGAAACATCCATTACTCCTAGGGTGTTATTGTTATTCGCATCAAAATAAATGAAATATTAATTCGAGGTTTATTTGCAGAAACTTATGAAAATTTGTCAGATTTCAGATGGCCATTTTGATCGAAGAGGTTTTGATTTGAATGTTTTGATTCTCGTACCGCCTTTTGTTTATCAAGCTCGTTCTAGTTGGTGATTATAGAAATTTGTGTCTAATTTCTTGGTGAAACCTCAAAATATCGTTCGAAAATTATTGTATGGTGAAGAACTGTGGATCAAATTTAAAAATGGGAATGTATGTATTAAAACTGGTAACATGTGACTCGGTCACGGTCATTCATTGATTTATATTTTCAGTGCTACGAAGTGGATAAAATTTTCAGAGCATAAAGGCCTGCAAACACTACTGACTACACCATGTGTAATGAACATTTTACTGCAAGTCAATTGAGAATTGTACATCCACGTAAATTGTTGTATGCAGGAAGCATCCCTTGCATGAAGGGCCTATTTAGGGAAAATTATGACTTTTATACGTCTATACAAATGTTTGTTTTCTGTTCTCCACAAAGTCGATATTGAAATTTGATACAAGGAATAGAATTCGAATTTCGCGCGCCTGAATTATAAAACAAAAAACTCTTATTAAACAGTTTATCTGTATTGACAGAACGTTTTCAGCGCCATCTCATTATCAAATGTGTTTTCACTGACCAAAATGTAGTAGGTTTTTAGTACTAGAGATATGGGGGCGTTTCCTATCTTTCTACTCTATAATCTTTGTCTTATAGTTCACCCGACGTGAAAAGCCTGACATCAACAGATTCGTATACGAATCATTTTGATAAAAAAAAGATAGTTTTCGTCATCGCTACATCATATAGAAATGAATTTAACACTAAAACTGACTGATAACTTCTCTACACTATAGTGGAATTCCCATCAAAATCTGACATCTGGTTCCGGAGTTTTGGAAAGACAAACATACAAACAAACGAACAAACACACAGACAATACTATACTCCATTCACTTTTATTTTAGCAGTCGGTTGGCCATGGAAATTTGACTCAGTTCACTCTGTATAGTACGAAAATGTGGGGTTATGACGCTTGTCAAAACATTTTCGGGTTTTGAATCAAGGCTATGTTGCCCGTTCTACGTAAAAGTTTCTGTTATTACGTATTTTATCACAATGTCAAATCTCTTCGGAAAATATGTGACGAACATAATTGAAGTTTATACAAACTGATTGAAGGCATACCAAATCCAGTTATTTGCATGGAAAATACAAGAGATCACTATATCATAATATGCACTAGCTTGAGGAGAGTTAATCTTCGTTATCTTCTTTGGCTAAAGTTTGAATACGTTACATCAGTTGTAGATTTTAAATATATTAACCCGAAGATGAAATGCATATGTTGCAGTGGTTGGGAATGGGTATCTCCCGAAGGAATTAATAGATAAATTACAGAAATGTTAAATTCTTCAACAAAAATCATCTTGCATCCATATAACTTCACCTTTGCACAAAAATTTCACATGAATAAACAATTAGCAGGACAACTGGCGCGTATTTGTGGCTGTTTATCTTAAGGCATTGATAAAATAATAATAATTAGGTATTTATTAATACTTTAAGACATTTACAATATATAGGACAAGTCCAATGAAAACTTAATTTTCGGGAACTTATTCTACGATGACATTCATCGAATATCCTGTAGTGAACTCTTCGCATTAATTCACTCGAACATAAAATTCTCAAATGCCACCACTTTTTTGGGTCTCCCAATAGATGAAAATTCTTTGTCATCTTCTTCCTTCAAAATTTTTCTGATTGTGGAAATATTCTGCTGAAATATAAAATTCAGATGAAACATTACATAAGTTCTCCTACATTGAATATGTTCACTTCCGTCTGACGTATTGTGTATTTTAGAATATCAGGGTATAACTATTTGAATGAGCGGACCTGAATTCTAAATAACACTTCCTGTGACCCTGTTTCTTTTTTCAATCACTTTCGGCATTTTCGTAATAAAAATTTATATTAGTTGTGGCAACGGCGTTATGACATTAACGACATTTCATGAGTGCCAACCTTACTCCGTTCTAGTTACAAAAACTTGAGAAAATTATTTCATGGCCAACCGACAGCTAAAATAAATGTGAATGCAGTATACACAAACACACACAGACTTTGACATTGCAATATAAATAAGAGAGAGTATAAAATATGTATAAATTCTTGTTATAGTAAAGAGTGGTATGGGAGAATATTAACACAAGACTTCTTTCTCTTACTGGTGGAGCAATTTCCGGGTCATTCATTATATAGCATTAAAAGCGCGGTTTGATCAGATGGTGACGAGCGATGCAGTTCTCCCGACGAAAAGTCGAAATAGCATGACAAACGGCCCAAACCCTCATTCAAGACTCATCTAAACGTCACATTTGTCACAACGTCTCCGTCAGGATCGTTCGGTACCAACTTAACGAGCCCAAACAGGGCGATTATCTTCCGAGCGACGTTCCTCATCTGGCCAGCCCCCGGTACGCCAAAGACAACGCGATATTAAAAGCGATATTTATGCGAGCCGGTCCTCCGGTACTACCGGACGAAGCGGACGCGTCCGCACAGCGTGGCGGCGCTAGCATCGCGATTATATACTGCTACGTCTCCTTCTGCCGGCGCCCAGCCGTTCTTTATGCCCCCCTTTAGGACCGTTTACGGCCGCTTTTTCGGGATTTCGCGTTTTGTTTATGACCGGCGAAGAAAAACGCCAAAAGCTCCCAAGAATGAAAGGTTCTACGTCGTAAGGATTTTTCCATTTTCAGTTTTGACAAGTATAACTACTTTTAACGTTCGCGCAATATTTCATAAAAAACGCTAGTTTAGATATAATTAGAATAATTCAAAAAAGAAAATGAGCTGGAAATCAACAAACCCCACTATGAAATATGCAAAAGAGATAACAATCAATGAACGGCATGAAAAAATAATAGGCATTTTCGAGAAAACCCTCCCGATGAGAAAAACTTAAAACATACTCCAATTACGACGTTATCACTTATTAAGATCCTAGCCCAAATCGAAATTATTGTGTCCCTTTCATGGACTTGTATATCGGAGGAATTGTCTGGGACACCTTGTCAGAATAGTAAAATAAAATAATCAATGTACATATTCGAGCGTGTCAGGTTAAGATATATGTGGTTATTACATGTTGTAATCTAACAATTTAAGCGAGACAAAAATCTGTGGGAGAGAGCCAAACTTGCCAAAAAAAAAACGTCACGTGTACATTCTCGATCGCGGTGCCCTTTTTTTTCATATTGAAGCTAATGATTCAAGATTAACGGAAAAAATATAATCTGACAGATTCAGCAAGCCGAAATAATAAAAATTGGCCATAAAGGTCACAAAAATCAGTTTTTTTGAATTATCTGCTCTTCTGGGCTCCAAATTGTTTTCATTATAAAAGTTGTAGGACATAACATTTTCTCGCAGCAATTTTTTCTACGTTTAAATGTTTTCGAGATGTATGGCGATGAATGTACATTAGACTGGGTTTCTACATTGACCTTTGGATAAGCTCCCCGTCCTTATCGCTCTCCAACTCAAAAACGGTTAAGAGTATGTGAAATTGTTTCAGACAAAAAATGTAAAGAATCTTATTATCTACAACTTTTATAATGAATACAGAAAGGATTGGAGGTACAGGAAAAGAGATATTTTAAGAAAATTCTTTTTTATCATCTTCAAACTGTCAGATTAAGAAAAGCCACCATGATTATCGTTAGATTAATGAGTCCATAAGTCTGCAACACCGATATTAACCATCTGTATAAAAATCTGACACGCTCGAGTATGTACAAGTAACCATTTTTTTTGGCATTTTCAAAGACCGCTGAATTGTCAGTCCCTTTGAGTTCAATTAACATATCCTTCAAAAATCACGCTTGAAAATACTTTTTTGCCATTTTCAACTCTTTTGTACACCTAACTCCACTGTCAGTTTAACATGGATTTATTATCAGAGACAAGTAGGGCATATACAGTACCTTAATCTGACCCGCTCGAGTATGTACACCTGACAATTTTTTTTACATCTTTGAGAACCTGCGGACGCTTTCCTCACCGCTGAAAGTACATACATCATAGAATCTTTTCTTCTTTCTACCATCCAATCTTCAAAATTCATAGGGTCTCCACAACGCTCGAGCAAATGCCGATTTAGCATTGTCGGCTCCCCAACTATAAGGGATATTCATATCAGTTCATTCTATGCCAGTTCAAATTCCTCTTGAAATGGAGCAATTTCCTGGACTGATTCAAAATTTTACAATTGGTTATCGTGGGCTATCTTCAGAAGTTAGAGGTATGCCGTCACCGACATTTCAATAGATAAATTTATCTCTTAAAGTTCTTCCAGTGTCTGCCAAAAGAGCCTAAAATAAGCAGACTTTTTTCAGAAAAAATCGATATTTTTCGTCATCTCTTCATCTGATAGAAATACATTTCAGAAGAAAACCTAATCTGATAAATTCTTCACACTATAGTGAAATTCCCATCAAAATCGAACATTATAGAAAAACAAACAAACACACGGGATAAGAATTTGAATTCCGATTCTACATTGAGTATTTGACACTCGTAGACTCTTTTCTTCTTGCCATTTACTCGGTGTGACCGACTTGAGTGTTGGCTATGTGGTGAGTCCTGAGGTAAGCCTCCACTTCTTACTGTTACCTTTAAACCTCAGCTCAAACCACCCCGTCCTCTTCTACCCCTACTGCTATTAAGTACATTGCTGGTGTGAAAACACCCTGAAGCACCGAAATCGGGAAAGGAGAGACACTCATTATGTCCTAGTTCTTTTCCTACAGTGATTAAGTTCCTTTGATCGTGTGCGAAAGCAAATAACAGTTATTATTATATAATATCATGTTTTTATTGAATCGTGGAGTCACGAAAATTACTAAATCGCTGCTTTCGTACCGTACATGGTGACAACAGCGACGGAAATGTTAACGGAAAAAATTGCCTGCACAAATAGAAGACTTTTTTTTTGAAAATAAGTACGTTAAATGTAATTTCTAGTGGATGTTGACGAAAAAATAATTTCGATAGAGGCAACTTCGTCAGAAAGTGACTGAAAATGATGCTGTGCTCGAGGAAACCTCCTGTATAGTTTCAGTTTATGAGTTCACGCATATAATTTCAGTTTCATCAGTCAACCAGCCAGGTTTTTATGGAAAATAATTGAGGTACGCATTCCTTGGAGTCGCTCATCAATATCCCACCACAGACCCCCCTTCTACCCCCTCATGATGCGATTCCGACTTTTCATTATGCGAAATACAAACCAAGATGCCATTCGACTTTTTTCGCATTACAAGAGTGACATATCGTTGAGTCTGATACGTGCTGGTATATATACAAGCTGAATTAATTGGATTATATTTGTCGGGGTATTTTGCTTTCTTACGTTGGTAATATTACGCCTAATGGCGAATTCCGGTTATGGTCTTGAATATCGATCACCCATTATCTATGGAGTGTCCGTGAAAAATGCGAAAAATGCTGCGTCGGGTATAATGCAACTTTAATTCGATCGTAGAATTGCCCAGCTTCTTTTTCTGACTGTTTTTTTACAGTCGGTTCGAAGATGTGTTCTGGTCATTGGTCATGTGTAAAATTACGTTGAGCGACTCGAAATCGATGTTTGATGTTCATATTGGATCTGTATTCTCGATCGTCGTTTGAAAGTGCGAAGAACACTGTTTTTTTAAGAACTTCTTTGAAAACTGTAAGAATTGAAGAACTCAGTGTCTTGGGATAATTTTAGATGTATAAATAGATCTAGAGAGAACGGGATTTCATTGAAGAGCTCGTTTGGTTGTGGCGAACTTTGAATGCCGTGAATTATACAGGGTCTTGCAACAGTGGTGTTCCATATCGAAAGCAGATATGCATTCTAATTTATACAGAGTGTTTTTAAATGTGGAAGAACTCATCAACCATTTCCTGAATAAATCACCAAAACTTGAAACAGTTTGTACGAATTTCACAAAATGTGCTTTTAAACCACGACACGTGGTTCGCTATCACAATGATTTTGTGAAAACCGTATAATCTGTTTCAAGTGCAATCATGGATTTTCATCAAGTATCGGCCACATCAATTCAATATTTAAATCTTCAAAAATGACGAAGAAAAAATCATCGTATAGTTAAGTGCCTTGCTCTTGAGTTACTTCCATGATCTAAAAGCCACCTAAAATCGATAGTAGCATATGTCAATTCATCTTCTATTTCAATAATTCCCCATATTATGGTTTTGCATGATCTGCCATTATAGTCCGAAAGCTGGCGACGAAAATCGGTAAGAGTTTCGGTGGTGTACACGAATCAGCAACCACTCTCAAGGTCAGATAGTGGAACAAGTGGCGGCGACGCTCTTTGATTTATGTAAAATTACAATATCCGTACTTTGGGTGACTGCTGACTGCATCTGTTCAATTGATATGTAGTCTGACTATTTCATTCTCAAATAATATATTCAAAATACTTGTAGAGTATGTTGTAATTTTATATACCTACATCTAAGCGCGTAGGTGTTCCACTAACTGACCTTGAGAGTGGGTGCTGACTAATGTACACCCTCAATACTAAATCATATTTAATTATGATTTAATAACACTCTTGCCGATTTTCGTTGCCAGCTCTCGGACTATCAGGCCTTTTTCCGTAAAATGTATTCAGAATAAATCTACCCCCTGACTGAAAAATGCTAATTTTTTCAAAGAGCCGCTCAAAATCGACAAAATATATGTTCAAAAACTCAACAAAATTGATCGAAATTATTCACAGAAGTTGTTTACATTTGTGACCATTATTTGGATGTGCGGACAGTCTTGCTCGGCGTAATAATGATTGACTACAAAACGAGTAACTAATGTACAAGTTTGTTGACGAATAACTACACAAACACTTTTTATACGATGTCCCTATTCTTCCACGGTCTCTATCTCCCCCGCACGGTTAAGCGAGGTTTTTAAATTACCTAAAGAAAGAAACTTGAATAGTCTCGTTGATAATACATTGACTATGTAGTGACTATACAGTGACTATATAGTATATAGTCACTGTAGTTGATAATAGGAAGATGCTCTATCTAGTACTAACCACATTTTCTGTCTGAGATTGAGAGAGACATTTTCCAGCCATTCATGTTGAAAAAATGTAGAAAATCTTCAACTGATATTCGTGATGGTGGAAAGAAGCATATCACAAACAAGCTTAATCCCAACATTCAAGGAGAATCTGGACTTTTGACCTCATAGAGTGGGGATTTTCAGTTGGCCAAAAATGGGTGTTATGAAAATTTTTCACTGAATTTCTTGTGAATGTGGACAGAATTGATGTTGCAGAGATCTTCCTGGAGAAAAATCTTTGGATAATGGTGTAACAGTGTTTTTGACTCAACATGTTCGATATTTTATTTATTACCCTAGCTTTGTTTCTTGTGCTTGTTGTTGTTTGATCGTCGACTATTTTCAGAATTTGTTTCTCGATATCTACCACTAGAGATGTTGCAGGCTTTCTGACGTATGCACTCTTCAAAAAAGCCACTGTCTATACTTTTGGCAAGTTGATAAACATTCGCTAACCTGGGCACATTGAGGAGTCAAGAATGACACACCTAGGTAACCCAACACCCACAATTCCTATGGTGAGAGGGACTCGTCTCTGTCGACTAGTGGCGTTTTTGTCAGCGTGTCTCAGAGTCTGAGTCTCTCCAACTGCAAGCGGACGAACAACGGGTCACTAGGCCTCAGTTCAGCCCAAAGAGGCACCGCACGTAGATGAAGAAGAAGAACCTGGATACCTTCTCAGTTGAAAATATTGCTGAATACAGAAATCTTAAGGAACAAACTAGGAGACAATGGAAGTTGAAAGATATCAGGACCATCCTTATTGACATTTCATCTACAGGCCTGATACAGAAAAAAACTACCAGAGAATTTGACGAAACTTCAACTGAATAAAAATATCTATAGAGTCATGCAGAAAGCGGTCCTACTAGAGACGGTGGGAACAGTACGCAAGTAGGTTTATAGAAAGTGCGGAAGAACATGGGAAAAAGGAAGTCTGGGACGATCAAGAATCGAAGCGACACAAAGTAGACGATACAACAGAGCTTAATCCTTTTGATATCTGAGCTGAGATATCTGGGATGAGTGAATGTTCCTCTGGAGAGGAGTGTGAAGTCCTAATAAAATGTGTTATGTGTTAAAACAAAACAATGAAAAGAAAACTGGAAGGAAATATTTCGATTGTATTGATATTTGTTCCAGCTCCTGAGATCAATCAGCTAATTATCCTCGAAAAACGAAGTTTACACAATCGAAAAGTGTAAGTACTAAGTATGCTGGAGAGAAAGGAACAAATTAAAATTAAAAGGGATAAAGCTATGCGAAGTTGGATAGCCCACTAAAATATAACTGGAAAACCTTGAACGAATTCCAATAAGAGATGGAGTCATCTCTGCATTATAACAAAGCCATTCGAGTACGATCGATAAAAAAGCAGAAATAATAAAAAGGGAACGACGACACCGGCCAGCATCGAGTCCCAACAAGAACGCGACGCATCGAGCGAAGAAGAAGACACAATTTAACATATAGGTGTCCCATCTCTTCGACAAAACCCAATAATAATAAAGAAGGCCGTGGCTTCATGCGGCGAACATCTAGTGGCCTGGGAAACATCTGAAGTCGCCCGCGTTCATTTATCATATCGCGGCTAACCCCGATCTTCCTCCGGTTCTGCGGTTCTGTCGTAAACAAACCGCGGGGACACGTTTTCTTCTTCTTCTTCTTCCTCGGATAGCCCCGCTTCTTTCTTCTCGGATATTTGTATCTATAGAGGATCAAAGAAGGAAAATTTTTGTGCTCCTTATCAAGATTTAACTTGATTAATATTAATAACGTACAAGATACGATTACCTCCCTCGTTCTTTCTCTCAATTATATTAAGATATCTGCTTGCAGTGGCGCGCTTCGTGATGGGAATTACGAAGAATGTCTTCAAGTGCATAGCCTACGATAAATTGAATATAAAAGAGCACAAGACAAAACAAGTTCACTGAGATACTGATAACGTATCAACAAGTTTTACGATCCAAAATGAACAATTTGCCATCGTCGGGACAACGAAATGGAGAACGTTCCACCAAAAAACCATGGTTTGGTCTCATTTGATCTTATCAGAGCAACACTGCTCCTTTTCCGATAAAAAACGCTTCTACCATAATTGAATTAGATTAATATAATAAAATAGAGTAACTAGAGGAAATATGGGGCATATGCCATTGTCTTCATCTGGGTTTCGATCTGGAGGCTTTTGAAATGGATCTCGTGTGCTACTCGATAATACTCAGAAGCTATTACCAGTATTCAATTCGGATCCGTCAATTCCGAACGTTTTCCATCGGAGAAGGAGCTGTGTTGCTCTGACGAGGTCGAATGAGACCGAAACCATGCTCAGCATCTGCTCTTCTTTGGTGGAACGTTCTCTATTTCGTTGTCCTGATGATGGAAGTCTAGATAAAACTAGACTGATATAGGCAAGTTCAAAATATCAGTCAGTAGCATAGCAAGAACACAACTGAGTTCGACCAAAGCGTTCTTCGTTTGAGACTATCCCTAAGAACAAGAAGCAAACTCCCAAACAAAGCTATGTAGGTATACTTTCAGATTAGACTAGACCCTGAAAATAATAGTCTAAACAAGACTAATCAAATATAAACAAGACTAGATACAGAACACAAGACAAATGAACACTCGAAAAAAATTTCACTACTGCAATAGTACTGAATTCTGGATGTAAATGTGGATTCAGGGAAGGAAGATCCACCCAATGGCCTGCGAGCTGCCTCTATGAGTCCCTCGATGTGTCTTCAAGTGGCAGGATTGTTGCCTCTCAAGTTTCCGAAGGTTCTCCTAGATTGGGTATGTAGTTTCATTACAAGGTGAACCATGTCGGCAACTAGGAGTTCCACAAGGCTCTATACTGGAATCACTGCTTTTCATTAGTTGAAAAAATGATCCACCTCAATATCTCTGGTACCAATTTTAGTCGAATTGATCATTTTTGTTGATGACACATCAATTGCTGTCCTTGCTGCAGACCTGAATGATATCAAAACCACCTGCAAGTCTGCATGCTGATTTGAAAACTAGGGCACATAGAATGTAGTAATCAAGAACATCGATTTTAGCTGAGAAGTTCAAATGACTTCTATTGTATGTTATCGTTGATGTGCCACTAAAAGCAGAGCGAAGTCAACTGTACATAAAGAATTATTGAAACGCCTCCAGTTAGCGGCCATTTTCAACAAATTCTATTCAATTCTTGCAATTTGTAACGCATTTCGATGTATTAAGAGTAATTTTTCTATGGCTCTACTCGTGTATTTTTTTTTAATAAAAAAAGTTTTCAATTTTCCACTGACAAGTTATGAATCCTAGAGAAGAACGCAGATACTATTTTTGTTGTGAATTGAATAAGAATTGTGGAAATGAATTGAATTTTGGACTATTTTTTTCCTAAGAAACATGGAAGACTAAACAAAAGTGAAGACTAGTGCAAGTTAATTGAAAGAAACTGAACAATAAATTGTCAAGTAAACCTTCGTCACGTCCTGTTTGGACATTTTATATATGTTATGATGTGGCTGAATTAGCCTAGAAAAAAAAAGACAGTTAAATAACATAACAACAAAGAAAAGTCCTGAAAAATATAGTTTCAGACAAGTATAGACATGTTCAGATAAGACTAAACTATGCGATATGTAACTGAATTGATTTAAATAGATTTACTAATAGAGTAAGAGCTAGAATAGTCTAGAGCCAAACTAGACTAGCCTAGTAAAGATTAGGTGAAGCAATACGAGGCAGAGGAGCATTAAATCGTATAGGCAAAGCTCGCAGGCCATAATGAACACATCGAGAGGCTGCACCAGGTCACATGCAGCTCCCAAGGCTGTTCAATACTCTTCACATGAGAGTTTGACCACTCATATTGAAATCATGCAATTAATTTCATGTATACGATTAGCCAGGAGCCATAATTGAACCTTCCACATCTAATTAAACCATTTCTGACCAGATACGAGCCAAGAGAAGAACATTTTACATCGCCGATTCTATCAACTCGTAATTTTCAAATGTCTGCCGGACCCATCTAGTGCAACGGTATCTCAATTTTATTGACAGCCATCAGATCGCCATATTTCATGCCAAACAAACAAAAGAAGGTCAAAGGTTCGCCTTGGTTCTCATAGTGTTTATTGCAAATTACAGAGATATTTCCTGGTTATAACCGTTTTCAAATGTTCCGACGGAGGTGTGAGAAATTGAGAATTCTGCACAGATGACGGGAAAGTCGACTGCACCGTACGATGGTGTGAGCTTGCTCTGTCATTGAAGGATCTGAAGTTAACCCGTTCATATAAATTTTCCCTTTCTTCTACACTCTTTTGAATTAGGTGATCCATGCTGAAATATTGATACCCCGTGTTACCCACGCCACTGGGAATTCCCTCCCTTTCGTCTTTACCGCTTCACTCCATTGTTAGCGAACCAGACCAAGAAGATATATTTCCACAAAACGTCGTATTTTATGTTTTATACACAGCCGTTATTAATATAGAAGAATTCGCCGCGGAGTCACAGAGTCTTCGGGGAGGCCGCTGCGCGCTCAGACCACAGAATGTCGTTCCTGTCATAATTCACGAGAATAAAGCCATTTGTTTATGGTTTTGTTGCGATCACATTGTCACCGGACGGGACTTACTCATGTCCGTGACCAGGGCCACAGAGGAAGTTTATGGGCGACTACGAGGATTTTGTTATCCGATTCTTACTCTCTAAACAGCGGAAAACACTGCTCGAAAATGGGCGTTATGGAACTAGAGTTGTGAACACAAAGTTTAAAATCAAGTTGACAAATGAAACTAAAGAAACATAAAACAAAACGAGAACACGCCATCGGGTAAGACCAGATAAAAGTTGCGAGGTCGCAGATGAGGCTAGAAAGATCTGGAAGATTATAGACAAACCAAAACAAAAAAGGAAGTGTATATCCAAACTTAGGCAAAACTATGTTGGCTTGCACGCTTCTACATTTATCATCGAGAGTAGGTGAGATAAAAAAAGCCAAATTTAGATGAGACAAGCAATTAAAAAAAAGTTTTTTGAAAAATTTCATGGATAAGTTCATAAGGATAGGACTGTCATGAAATGGCAGATTATATTTGAAGGTGAGAGTACCGGACATAAATGTAGATGTTAAAAAGATAACGTGTTTTTAGAAACCTCAATTCATCACGATGAGCTCAACTGTAATCAACGTATATAGTCCATTTTCCGAAGAATGAAATTATGTCATGAACGGCGTATCAGTCATGCCAACAGTAACAACCCTGGAATCTGCACAAAACCGAGCGATTTGTGACAGTTTATGCTTTCAACGCTGTGCTACGTTGCCAGTGCACTAGCGATTCATTTCAACAGTTATCTTTTGGTCAAAGAGTTAGGTTAACACCAATAACTGTGGTTTTGGCTGGTTTCAACAAATTATCCTCTATTATACTCATATGTCATTGGTTTTTCACAATAAGTTTTTTACGGAACTACTAATATTTAAAAGTGTAGTCCGATTCCTAAGAAAACACGCCCATTTGCGTCTTCTTATGAAGCTACAGTGTTAGCGAAATAGTTGGGAGGCCGACGATTCTAAATTGGGATTTACTCGAGCGTCGTGGAGACCTAGTGGATTTACAAGATTATATGGTAGAAAGAAAAAAAGGTTCTATGATGTCTGCACTTTTAGCGGTGGGGAAAGCGTCAGCAGGTTCTCAAAGATGTAAAAAGAAATCGTCAGGTGTACATACTCTAGCGTGTCAGATTCATGTACTATACATGCCCTACGTGTCTCTGATAATGAATTCTTGTTAATCTGACAGTTTGCGTGGTGGGACTGGCCGTACGGAAGAGATAAAAATTGTGGAATAATATTTTTTTCGAGCGGTTCAGATTTTTAGTTAATTGAAAACAAAGGAAGCTACTTTTCAAGGGACTGACAATTCGAATGTGACACAGCGGTCCTTTGAAAATGCAAAAAAATCGTTACTTTTACATCCTCGAGCGTGTCAGATTTTCACACAGATTATTGATCTCGGTGTTGACCCATTAATCTGACACTAATCACGGGGGGTTTTCTTAATATGATATAATGAAGATCATAACAAGGATTTTTTTTTTGAAATATATATCTCCTTTCTTATCTGTATTCATTATGATAGTTGTAGATAATAAAATTCTATACAACTTTTGTCTGAAGCAATTTTACATACTATTTACCGGTTTCGAGTTACAGTGCGAGAAGTGCGAGGAGCTTAGTCACACATGCGAAAGACCAAGGTCAATGCAGAAACCTAGTCTAATCTACATTCATCTCATAAAAACGCAGAAAAAATTGCTTCGGACAAAATTTGTAAGAAATGTTGTGCTCTTCAACTTCTATAATGAATGTGAAAACAATTGATTTTTGTGACCTTTATGCCAATTTTTATTGTCGGCTTATTGAAACAGTCAGATTTTGTTTTTCCGGTTATTCTTGAATTATTCGCTTCAAAATGAGAAAAAAGACACCGCGCTCGAGAATGTACAAATGTCGTTTGGAGCCCTTCTACACACTTTCGTCACGCTTAAATCGTCAGATTAAGAGAATATATACTTTTCAACATGTAATTAATCACATAAAATATCTTAATCTGACACGCTCAAGTATGTGAAATGATCTTTTTTTTCACTATTCTCCTAGACAATTCCCCCTATATACAGATCTGATTTTTGTAGAGGTACTCTACAGGGTCCAAGGTATCTCCCTTTATATTAATCTGACACGTTCAAGTAAATCCCGAATTTTCCTTTTGAGCTCCCCAACTAAAACTATTGTTGTTAAATTATTAAAGTATTTTGTGTAAGTTGATAATGTAATCCTTATTCAATTTTTAATTGTTGATGTAGTCCATTAGAATTTAATTGAAAACTATGTAATTTGATCTTTTCAATTCTTTGAATTATTGTTCCTTAGTTCCTGTTGTCTTTATGCATAATAAGATTCCGCACATAAAAATGTTCAGATTCAGATTTCCTGTATATCTTCACATTATTTTGATGTAGCTGAGGAAAGGTCTCAGTTGAAGTACTTATATTAAGAATCCCAGCAGAATTTTAATGGAATTAAAGAAAACTGGGATAACACAAGTCGTTCAAGTTCATCCTCCCAATTGTAAAGACCTTAAAGGTGATCCAAATTTTGATCGGTCAATAAAGGTCTTTCAACCCAACTTCGTCTTACACTGCCAATCGTTCGGTGATTTGTAATTTACAAGGTGTACATAATTACGGTGAAAAAAAAAACATTATGATATTTTTGTTGGGAAAGAAAAAACAAAATTGCAATACAAATATAGCGGACGAGTTTTTGCTACTTTCCCATTCAAAATTGGTATCTGGGGTTTTGAGTGTCGGAGAGTATGATTATTTTGTCAAAATTAACAAATTGAAAATGGCGTCTGCAAAATGGCGGACACGTTTTGTAGTAATGATCAAACGAAGGCGGAAATATCCGAACATTTCACATCGAAAAGCTCCGTTAATTTCGGAAATTATCATGGAAATGATAGTGATCTCCCCAGATACTTATTCAAAATGACCAATGAATTTTATTATATCTTTTTTAAACGTGGGCGATCTCAGATGAAAAGGTCCATTTATATAATTCCCGATGAAAAAATCATATTTTATAACCCCCCGTTGCACAAAGAAATTAGTCCACACTAGTTTACGAAATACGAAATCACTCAGAGCACAGAACACGCTCACGCTTTCAAAGAGCCCGATCCGCCAACATAGAGCAACGCGATCGGTCATAAATTCGTCTATGGCCATATCCGATATCTACTCTATAACCGGACCGGAATAAATCTTCGGTGCCCGAATGAAATTTACATAATTAGTCGTCGTTTAGCGGATACCAATGACATATTTCATCCGCGCCGCGCGCGGCGCTGTTCGTGCGCGACTTGTTAGCCCGACTTGTTTACATTTCTTTCGAACGGACGGCAGATAAATAACGCCTAATCGATGGTCATATCGATGTTTCGACATCTGTGCACTTCGCGGAACATCGATAAAATTGTCGGATTCGGTGGTGCGGAATCACTCGGTCGTTTTTTATACCGCGATCTATTGCGATATGTACATTAATCGATTTTTCTGATCGTAAATGAATACTTCAGTAAGGAATCGATTCCTAATAAATGATTAGATATAATTGAAAATAATAACTATTAAGTTTTTTCATAAATTCATCATTTAAAACAATCTACAATATGGCACTCAATTTAGAATCGGCATAAAATCGTACGACGCTTTAGACAGGTTGTAGGAACTCGAGAGTTGTAGAGAATAATTATAACAAATCACCCACGGGTAGATTCGGGTGACTTGGGACAGTCCTGTAATTTGGAACAATTACCCCCTTTGCAGATTTCTTTGTTTCTTACCATTTATGAGTGAAGCGACAAACTTATGAGATTGTGTAGCGTCTTTTCGGTTAGTTTAACAATGAATTCCTGTTGAATTTGCCGTGACAAGAGCGTTTGAATGTCTCGATATATTAAGTTGTAATGAATTCCAGTTTTCTGAGGAAAATTGGAGTTCATTTTAGTGCATTCCTTTCATTTCACATTTCCGCCTTTGAAAATATTTAATTCTCAAATATTCAGTACATTCATTCCGATAGGCAGAGTAAATGTAAAGAACCGTTTATCTGTGTTTAACGTTGTTTTTCTTGCAGGCCGTTATAGATTTTGACGTTTTTCTGATGGTGATATGCGATAAACCGGAGCTGACGACGTTTTTCACTCTTGTCGCATTCTGGAATTTTCGGATTTTTAACGTGTAGGGAGATTTGCCTATAGAAGCAGAATTTCTTCCGCGACGGTCACTTTTGACTCTTTTACTCTTCAGTCTCTTTTGTCACTTTTACGCTCTGTACTCTCTTTTCTCTGCGATTCGACTTTAATTGTGTGCACGACAAGCCGTTCAGCGAATTTAGAATAAATTTTGTATGACGAAGTTAATGCTCTTAGGAATTAATTTTTAGTTTTCGTTTGTTTTCCGCGAGTGCCTGAAATAAAGGAGGTAGGTCCCCGTCTTTACCGTTCAGTTTCTTTATTAGACCTACACCGGTTATTTCTTTGACACTGCTGTATTGTATCGCTTTCTGTTATCTTTTGCCGTACTTTACCCTGTTTGGCGAGTCTGACTTTTCCCTTCGCTATCAGTCATGGTGCGTAAGCCCTTGGGGTAGTGAATAGAAAGTCCTGTCAACCCCCTGTTCGCGTTCCGCGTCATAAGTGTTGAAATCGAAATCTCTTCTTTTCGATCAGTCATGGTGCGTAAGCCCTTGGGGTAGAGTGTCGTCAGTGAAATCCCGTAGTTGCGCTAAAAATAGACCTTTTCTTCGCTATCAGTCATGGCGCGTAGTCCTTGGGGTAGTGAATAAAAGTCTCGAGTAGATCCGCCCTGGTTGTGTTTCTTTCATTTATGGAGAAATACAATTAATTCTATCCCGATACCGTATAGCAAGTCATTTCACTTCACCCTTAGTGTCCATTTCGTCAGTTCTGGTTGGCGAATTTTATTGAACAACCATTGATTATCACTGTACCCGGTATAAACTTTATAAAGTGCTCGTGATCGGATCGAATTTTCCGAATGTATGTTTGCTGATCGACTCGCTCATATATCATATATATATATATATATATCCGGGTTCATAGCGTCCTACGCCTTCCGGTTCCTAATCTCCAAGCCTTTCTATCTTGCCAGTCCCCTGGATGTAGATTTCTTTCGGACATAGCCTTTTCTATTCCCTCAAACCACGTTTTTTTGGGCCTTCCTCTCTTTCTTCTTTCTGGTGGTGTCCATTTCAGTATCATCTTTGGTAGGCGCTCGTCGCACATTCTTTCCACATGCCCGTACCAAATCAGCTGTCTTCTCTGGATTTCATCTATGATGGTTCTTTCAACTTGCATTATATTTCTGATCGTTTCATTTCTCACTTTGTCCATTTTGGATTTTCCTGCAGATCGTCGCCAGAAATCCATCTCAAGGGCCAAAAGTCGACGTTCCACACCCTTAGTCAATTGCCACGTCTCACAGCCGTATAGCACTATACCCTCAAAGATGGAATTATATATTTGATGTTTTTTCTCCCGCGAAATGTTTTTGGACCACAATATTGAGTTCAAACATCCAATGACCCTTCTACCCTTCAATATTCTCAGCCCAATCTCAGTTTCTGTTCGGCCGGTGTGATCAATTTGAGCACCCAGGTAAGTATATTCACTACATGTTCCAATTTCTATGTTGTCTTCCAAGTGTAAACTATCTGCTTTCTGCCCAATGCATAAATATTTGGTTTTCGTTTTATTCACAGACAGTCCCCACTTTTCGTATTCGGCGAAGAGTCTTGTTGCCATAAATTCTAAGTCTTCCTTGTCTTGGGCCACTACCACCTGATCGTCTGCGAAATGAAGAGTGTACAAAGTTTTTATATCGTTAAGTTGTATTCCCATACCACTGCAAGATTTTCTCCATTTCCGTAGCGTTTCGTTCAGATATATTTTGAACAACGTGGTGGACAGACAGCATCCCTGTCGTAAGCCTTTTGATATTGGAAAACTTTCGGACATACTCTTACCTAGCTTTATTCGAGATGTTGCCTGATTATAGAGCTGTTTGATGGCTTGTATGACTGTGTTATTTATTGAGGACATTTCTAAGACTTGCCAGAGCTTTTGGGTAGGGACATTGTCGTAGGCTTTTGTTAGATCGACAAAAAGAAGGTGGACCTCCCTGTTTGTAGCTAGTTTCCTTTCATTTAGTTGAACCAAACTGAAAATATGATCTACACATGATCGTCCTGTGCGGAAACCTGCCTGCTCTTCTATTTCGTGTGATGCGTATTCTTGCTCGACTATACTTCGGAGGATTCGACCATACAGTTTACTCATCGTACTTGTGACTGAAATGCATCTATAGTTGGAGCAGTCATCTCTTTTTCCCTTTTTATGGATGGGTGTTATCCATGCTTCTTTCCAAGTAGATGGTATCGGTTCACCGTTAATATATCTGTTCATTAACTCCGTTAGGAACTTTATTAGTTTATTAGAGCCATTCTTTAAGAGCTCCGCAGGTAACTCTTCTGGTCCTGGTGCTTTTCTATTTTTCATAGACTTCAATACTTTCTTTATTAAATCTTCGTTGATGTTAACTGTTTCTCCTTGTACAAAGCACCGTATAGGCGAGTTGGCAAGATATGGCTGTCTGTCTTCTCTTAGCTCTCGAGCATAATGTTCTTTCCATTTGTCTATTGGTATGGGTTGTAAATTCGTTTTATGAGAAGTATCTTTCCTTAGTGAACGAATCAGATTCCAAGCCACTGTTGATCTTGTTCCGCCCATGTAGCTGTTCACTTCACTACATTTCCGTTCCCATGTTTCATTTTTGTTCTTAGTTATTAGGTCTTTATATTTATTTTGTTCTCTTCTGTATGTTATATGGTCACTGATGTTTTTTGTACTCATCCACTTGTTGTATGCTGCCTGTTTAATGTGTTTCTGTTGTTCTAATACACTGTTCCAAGTTATATTGTAGTTTTTCGTGTGGGGTTGGCTTTCTTTTCCGAGGGCCTCGTATGCTGCCGAGTGTAGGGACTCCATTACATGTTCATAAAGATGTGTTGTTTCCATCGTCAAATATTGATCACTAAGTTTTTGATCTAGCCTTTGTTGAAATAAGGTTCTAGTGCTTGGTTCATTCAAACTAACAAGGTTATATTTGTTTTGATTAGTTTTAGTTTCTCGGATGTTATCTTCTGTTGTTTGCCTATCAGTGTTATATGCGATATAAATTTTTGAAATGAGTAAAAAGTGGTCGGAGCCACACTCAATTCCTCTATACACTCTTATATCTTTAGTCTGCCATTTGGTGTCTTGTTTGAGGATTATATAGTCGATAATAGACTTAAGACCCCCGGTCTCCTGGTGCCATGTGTACTTATGGATATCTCTATGGCTATAAAACCCATTTAGTATCCTCATTTTATGTTCTTCACAGGACTCCAAAAGTCTCCGCCCACTATCGTTAAGTGTCTCTTCTCCGTGTATACCCACTATTTTGCTTCCATTCTTTCTTCCCACTCTGGCGTTGAGATCTCCTAGAACCACAATTTCCCTTTGGTTTCCGAGGGCTGTGAGAGTGTTATCCAATGTAGTGTAGAAGTCATCCTTCTCTTTCTGGTTCGAGTCATCATTAGGGCCGTACACGCCGACAATAGTTGTTCTATGTCCTTTGATCGTTAGGTTCGCCGATAATATTCTTTCGTTTATTGTGTTCCAGTTGTGTATTTTCCCGATGAATTTCTTGTTTATCAGTATTGACACTCCTTTGCTGGCTCTTTCGTTTTTAGGAACCCCACTGTAAATATGAACATAGTTTGAAATGTGCTCGATTCCATTGCCCTTTTTCTTCGTTTCGGTGAGTACCGCTATGTCCACTTTCATGTGTTCCAATCCTTTTATCACATCTTCCAACTTTTTATTCATTCCTTGTACATTCCAGGTTGCCATAATCGTGTCCTTATTTCAGTTCCGTGGTCGTATCTGTTTACATCTATAATCTTTCCGAGGCTGTGTATTAGGTTTTTTAGCATTTATTTCTTTTTTACTTGTAATGAGGAGCTAGCCCATTGCCAAAACCCCCTACTTGGAGGACCAGGAATTTTTAGTCAAGGTTATCTTCCTTTAGCCTTTGATGAGCCAACATCGATCCTACAAGGCAGCAGGTTAGCCGTACCCTGGCTTGGGACCCTAACAGGGTGCTATCATCCGGGTCAGATGAACCCTGGTTTTTTAACGAGGTTGTTACTCCTCCCCTTCTCCCTTTTTCAACCTGGCTTAGGACAGGCTTTGGCGGGATTGCTCATATATCATACCTACACATATTTCCGTTGTACATATAATCAGTTTCCGAAGGTGTGAATAAACTGGTACACAATTTGATTTTGACTACTTCGTTGTCGCTACCACCCTAGATAACAGCGAACTCTGTCTCCGACTAGCAGCTACTCTGGTAGGTTTGCTATTCTTCCTAGTGAAAAGAATAGCTGGCGCTTGAGATGAGTTTTCTCCGAAGAAACCACGTTACAAAGTGAACATCTGTAATATTGTATTTATATTTTATCTGGGCTGAAGGCCCTAGGTCGATGGCCATAAAATAAACTTTTTCTCTCTCTCTCTCTCTATTTTATCTTACATTTTGATGTAATGTAAAAGACCGTACCAACTAATAATGACCCTGCTGTCGAAGCGGCAATTTATGAATAAACAAATAAACTTTTAAGGCGACATATTTTGGGGGCTGTAACTAAGCAGGGGGAGCCCAAAATAGAAATGTTCATATGCAAAACCCACCCTAGTTTTTGACAAGGAAACAACCCCTAAATTATTTCGCAACTATTTATATATACACTGTATACATAAAAATCTGATTCAAAAAGAAAAAGATGCCACTCCTAATATTTGTTGCCTAATCATTATGATAAAAAAAAGCATATCAGTTGAAATGGATGAACAGATAATTCATTTGTTATCTCAATCAAAATTTTCTTTTTTTTCGACCTTATTGAGTGTGTTGAAGTTTGGTTCATACTCTCCAAAGGAATTGAAACCTAAGAATTTAATTTCTTTGATATTGAGTCAGAGTTGATGATAGTCCAGAGAGTTTTTATCAATGCTAATCACCCCTCTTCCTTTTTTCGATATAATTCTAGTCCCAAACCTCTTTCGAAATTGTTATGATAATAGAGGTCCAGTAAGGTGCCCTGGGGTACCCCACAAACCGCTTCAAAAAGTAGCAAACCGCTTCAAAAAGTAGCAAACCTCTCAAATAAGAAAGAAATAAATCATTAGCTACTCCTCATGGGCCAATCACATAAACATACATTGATTATCGCTTTTCAATCATCAGAACAGTGACAATAGGACATTAAAAGAAATACCAAAACCTATGTCCACCCTTAGCACACTTGGCTGCACACTTCATGAAAAAGTAAACAATTACTGCTTTATGAGTTCCGCGGTAGTAGTGAGCCACATTTTTACCGACAGAGGTCCAGCAGAAATGGGTTGAGGGTCAGTCGATCGCCATTGTAGACGGCGAACTTGCATAATCGGTGTAAAGCCGGCTTCAGTGAATCGGGGTCACGGCTGCAGCTGTCGCTGTGGATGGAATGTTGAAGGAAATTGCGGAAGAAATCGCGAAAGATGAAATTTTGAGGTTATCGTGCATTTTGCTAATGGGTTTATGATGAAGAAAGTTAGCAGATGCTGAAGAGTAATGGTCGTAGCGCTGGCATGACGTCATCAACTACTCACATTTCTCTTCCTTTTTTAAATCCGAAGACCACACTCAAACGGACAGTTGAAATAGACCAAAATGTGCGAAATGAATTGTAGATTAGATGGTGACGACCTCTCTTTTTAACTATTTCATATATCAGTATTTTGCATATAACTACTTCCAGTGAATTTGTTAGCCGAGTAACAAAACTAACAGAACAACTTCAACGAATTGTACATAAAATTTCAATGAAGCTTATGATGAGCAATCAATAAAATTGATCATATCGCTTTTGACATTTACTTGGTGATTGAAATAAAAATTTAAACATCTATTAGTATGTGACTTTTTTCTGAGTATGCTCGTTTCGAAATCATTCGAAAACTTTTTTATTGAAACATCCAAGAATGAAAGTTGATTATTTTACTCCATTTCCATTGTGAATCTTATCGTAGTGTTTTTAAAACACAAAATTATTTAAGATCTATACTAATAAAACCTAAACTTTCAATGAAAAGCAAAACAAAAAAAATTATGTTTAAAACATTCCCTGTATTCGTGGTAAAACTTATACAAGTGAGACGTCTGGACCTCTAGAGAAATAAGAAAACGCGAACATAAAATTAACATTAAAAATTGAAAAATTAATAGATCCCAGATTGCAGATCATGTGTGTTCTAATTTCTAATATGAGCGACCACACAATAGATTGGAATAACACTAAAAGCAAAGATTATAGAGTATAAAGATGGGAAATGAGGCGACTAAATCGATTGGAGCGCCATCTCTGTGTCGAGCGTGTTTTTAAGACGCTAGGACTGGTTAAAATATTAATTTGAATGCCATTTGCAGAAACATAGGAAATTTTGTAAGATTTCAGACGTCAATTTTGATTTTTTTGTATTATTTCTTGGTGAAAACAGCAAAATATTGTTCGAAAATTATTGCATGGTGAAGAACGGTGGATCAAATGATGATGATGAAAATGGATTTTCCGAGACTAAGTTTTTCACTAAACTAAGGAAAATGGAAGCGTAAGTATTAAAACACGTAACATGTGAATCGGTCATTCATTGATTCGAATTTTCAGTGCTCCAAAGTGGATAAAATTCTCAGGGCGTGAAGACAATGGCTTCAGCAAACTCTACTGACTACTATGTGCAGTGAACATTTTACTGCAGGTCGATTGAGAACTGTTCATCCAGGTAAATTGTTGTATGCAGAAAGCATCCCTTTATAGGTTCATTCCATGATTCTCAATTGCTACTCTTCCAATATATTCAGAAATGCAATTTCTGAATCAATTTTATTGACTTCCATTTGGGAACCGAGTGACTGTCAAATTGTTGTTTGGAAAGTCAAAGTTTTATGAAACCTGCTGTGAGTGTTGTGTTCATTCATTTTGTATTTGTAAAAAAAGCACCAAGGAACTATACTGACATACTGGTCTTGTATATCTCTGTAAGGTTTTTTGTTTAAGTGTGGTTATGAAAATTTTAAAAATAATACCTTCATATGTAAGTAACTGGAATGTGCATACTATGATGGTATATTGAAAATTGGTTCATATTAATCTCTGATATATGTATATTTTACAAATTCAACCAAGTTTATTCATTCAAAACAACCTATTGTATAGAAATGACATCTTCGAGGTAAAGTAGATCACCATATACTTCAGTGTCCTAGTCAGAGCTTCATTTATTGCTCATAATTTCAATTTTTGTAAATTTTTTATAGATAACAAATAAAAATATAACACATCCAACAGCGTTTTTCATTGATATCAATTGATTCCAAGCAATGTTTAGATGACAACTAACATCCTGATCACAAAACAAAAGTATGGTTTTGTTTTGTGATCAGGATGTTAGTTGGAGTTGAAGGAATAGAATTCGAATTTCGCGCCCCTCAATTAAAAAACAGAAAACTGTTATCAAAAAGTTTTTCTATATTGACAGTGCGTTTTCAGCGCCATCTCATTGTCAAGCGTGTTTTCACTGTCCAAAACGTAGTCGGTTTTTAGTACTAGAGATATGAGGGCGTTTCCTATTTTTCTACTTTATAATGTTTGACTAAAAGTAATGACAGAATTGGATCATTATAACGAAACGAAAACTTAAAGAGTATAGGTATTGTGTTGGATCAAAATAATAATTTAGCCAGTTCAGTAGGAATAGATCATATTTGGATCAATTTACTGGGGAAAGAAATGACATCAGGTAATTTCAAAATTTAATGAATCAACGTCTCCGTGTATTAAGAAATGTGAATTGAGAAACTAAAATTTAAGAATTTACGCAGGAGCAAATCGATTATTTCATTATTTTAATTGATTTTGTTTCAGAGACTGGAAGTGAGTTTCAGAAGATGCAGAGTTCTCCCACATCTAAGTTTACTTTGTATTCCATTTTTCCTCTAGATTTTCATTATACTTCATACGATTTTTTTGTGATGTGTTTTCAAGACTATCGAACCGAATGGATTTTTTTCACCTGATTGGGAGCAGTAGAAAACGCCCGCGGACAGGCGTTGGAAAAAACGGCTTATTGACGAGAACGAACGCTGCAGATCTCATATCGGGTCTGCGAGGTCAGAAAATCGGTATCGACATCGACATCGATCGGCCGTTTTGCATATATCGCCGGCATCCGAGAGATATATGCCCCTTTTTTTCTTCGGGCCCAGGGCGGTCTGTGTTGTTCGTCCGTAAACGGTGCGCAAAAAGAACGAACGCTGTAATTACTTTGTGTGTACCGCTTGCGAGTTAAGGCATTCTTGGACGGTGAGGTTCGGCTGCCCGATTCCATAGTCGATAGAGACCGTTTGATAGCTCTATTCGATACTAGCTATACAGGTTCGACCTGCTTTCAGACCTCAGAAGGTGGTTTGAAATTGAAAATTAAACAATAATGTCTCGACTATGAATTACAGCTCATAAGAATATATATTGGGGTCAAAGATTAGCAACATTATTTACTAAACAAACAGGTGTCTTTCCTGATGGGAAAATAATACAAATAGATATAGATTACCAGAAGCATGAGGATATTCCAAAATAAAGGTAATTGATTGAAAGCTCTCAATAACATAATTTTCATATATATTTTCAATTTTTCCATTGAATGTAAAAGAGTTACTGTTGGAGATGTACAAGAGAACGAGAGAACCCAACCAAATTCATGATGGCGATGATGTCGAATCTTCTAAAACTAACTTAAGCACAGTTGCTGAGCTCATATTGAATGTTTGCTCTTGAAAATAAAATATTTGTTTCATAGATCTAGTTCTTCACTCCATCCCCTATAAAAAAAATCCCTTTTTATTGCTATTCCGCATGCTCTACTGATTGTATTGAAGAAAAACAATGATAATTAATTACTCAAACGATATTTCTTTATTCAAAATTGAATTACAATACATGTTTAAGCATGTATTTTTGGAAAACTGTTGGGAACGGAAACACTATACTATTCAGAAAAGTTTTGTACTGTTATAGTTCAAGCTGTTTGATTTCTTATCACTTCAAAACATATTTGGTTGTCAGAATTTACACTGACTTGTTAATTATTATAGATTGAGGGATAATTTGAGAAGAGCATGTACTTATCTCGGAACTTGGGATTTGTATAACATAAAAAGTGAATTCTTGTTGAAATTACTTTTCCGTTTAGCACACTTTTTGTAATTACAAAGTAGAAGATTTTCACATCATTGTCTGATGAAAGGAGCCTGACGTTATAGACCATTATTCAATTCACAGTTAACATAATATACAAGTACATATATTTGTTTAACAATATCGTTCTGAAAAAAAAATGTTTTTGATGAATATTTTATAACTTCTACAAAGGAAAGCAGCAATTTTGTTTCCCTTTTGTTCTAGATGTTGGGGAAGAAAATCCATTCCAAATTATACATTTTCGTTTTTGATGATGTAACGTAGTTACCTCGGAGAAAACTCATCTCGAGCGCCAGCTATTCTTTTCACTAGGAAGAATAGCAAACCTACCAAAGTAGCTGCTAGTCGGAGACAGAGTTCGCTGTTATCTAGGGTGGTAGCGATAACGAAGTAGTCAAAATCAAATTGTGTACCAGTTTATTCACACCTTCGGAAACTGATTGTATATAAGTATATATATACAACGGAAATATGTGTAGGTATAAAATATGAGCGAATCGATCAGCAAACATACATTCTGGAAATCACGAGCACTTTATATAAAGTTTATACCGGGTACAGTGAAAAATCAAAGGTTTTTCAATAAAATGCGCCAACTAGAACTGACGAAATGGATACTAAGGATGACCTCGCTAAGTAAAATGACTTGCTATACGGTATCGGAGTGTAATTAATTGTATTTCTCCAGAAACGAAAGAAACACAGCCAGGGTGGATCTACTCGAGACTTTTACTCGCTACCCCAAAAGCTACGCTCCATGACTGATAGCGAAGAAAAGGTCTATTTTGAGCGCAACTACCGGATTTCACTGACGAAGAGCGGTATCTCTTATTTTCTACCCCGAGGGCTTACGCACCATGACTGATAGAAAAGAAGAGATTTCTTATGACGCGGGAACGCGAACAGGGGGTTGACGGGACTTTTTCTTGACTACCCCAAGGGCTTACGCACCATGACTGATAGCGAAGGGAAAAGTCAGACTCGCGAAACAGGGTAAATTACGGCAAAAGATAACAGAAAGCGATACAGTACAGCAGTGTCAAAGAAGTAACCGGTGTACGTCTAATAAAGAAACTGAACGGTTAAGACGGGGACCTACCTCTTTCATTTCAGGCACTCGCGGAAAACAAAGGAAAACTAAAAATTAATTCATAAGAGCACTAACCCTCGCAACACAAAATTATTTCTAAATTCGTTGAACGGCTTGTCGTGCTGTGATGAAGTCCAGTTTTCTGAGGAAAATTGGAGTTCATCTTAGTGCATTTCTTTCGTTTTAAATTTCCGTCTCTGAAAATATTTTAATTCTCGAATATTCCGTACGTTCATTCCGATAGGCAGAGTAAATGTAAAAAACCGCTTATCCGTATTTCACGTTGTTTTTCTTACATGCCGCTGAAGATTTCGACGTTTTTCATCTGTTGATATGCGATAAACCGGAGCTGACGACGTTTTTCATTCTTGTCGCATTCTGGAATTTTCAGATTTTTACCGTGAGAGGGGATATGCCTATAAAAGCAAATTTTCCCCCCGCGACGGTCACTTTTGACTTTTACTTCAGTTCTTTCACTTCGCTTCAGTATTTTCGATTTTTCGCTTTCTAACGTGGTGACTTCTGTTATAGATTCAGTTAATTTTCGGTATTTCTTTCGCCGTTGCAGAATAATCATTTTGTGTTTGCATCAGTGCTTAGAGTTAATTTTTTTAGTTTTTCTTTTAAATCCTTTGAGTTTCGAGTGCTTGAAACAAAGGAGGTAGGTCCCCGTCTGTACCGTTCAATTTCTTTGTTAGACCTACGCCGTTACTTCCTTAACTTTGACACTGCTGTACTGTATCGTTTTCTGTTGTATTTTATCGTTCTTTACTCTGTTTCGCGAGTCTGACATTTTCTTCGTTGTCAGTCATGGCGTGTTAACCCTTGGGGCAGCGAATAAAAGTCTCAAACAGATCCGCCCTAGCCCTTGGGGTACTGAAGGGAAAGTTCCGTCAACCCCCCTGTCCGCGTTCCGCTTCATAAGTGTTAAATCCGAAATCTCTTCTTTTCTGTCAGTCATGGCGTGTTATAACCCTTGGGGCAGAGAATAAGAGATACCGCACGTAGTCAGTGAAATCTCGTAGTTGCGCTAAAAATAGACATTTTCTTCGCTGTCAGTCATGGCGTGTTAACCCTTGGGGCAGCGAATAAAAGTCTCGAACAGATCCGCCCTTATTGTGTTTCATTTCCGGGGAAATACAACTACATACCGATACCGTATAGCAAGTCCTTAGCATTCGTTCCGTCAGTTCTGGTTGGCGCATTTTTATTGAACCGTTAATTTTTCACTACACCCGGTATAAATTTCATAAGTGCTCGTGACAGGATAGGATTTCCCGAATGTATGTTCGCTTATAGAATCATTCATAGTTCGTACCTACACATATCTCACTTGTACATCTAATTAGTTTCCGAAGGTGTGAATAAACTTTTACACAATTTGATTTTGACTTCTTCGTTATCGCTACCGCCCTAGATAACAGTGAGCGCTGTCTCCGGCTAGCATCTACTCTGGTAGGTTTGCTATTCTTCCTATTGAAAAGAATAGCTAGCGCTCGAGATTAGGTTTCTCCGACCAACCACGTTACAGTGCACACAATCAAAGACGAATCGCAGAGGAAAGAGAGTACAGAGCGTAAAACTGACAAAAGAGACTGAAGAGTAAAAGTGTAAAAAGTCACCGTCGCGGGGGAAAATCTGCTTTTAAAGGCAAATTCCCCCACACGTTAAAAATCTGAAAATTCCAGAATGCGACAAGAGTGAAAAACTTCGTCAGCTCCGGTTTGTCGCATATCAACATCAGAAAAACGTCAAAATCTTCAACGGCATGCAAGAAAAACAACGTTGAACACAGATAAACGGTTTTTTACATTTACTCTGCCTATCGAAATAAATGTACTGAATATTTGTGAATTAAATATTTTCAAAGGCGCAAAATGTGAAATAAAAGGAATGCAACAAAATGAACTCCAATTTTCTCAGAAAACTGGAATTCATTACAATGAATTCTTTTTATAAGATTGATCTTGTTAAAAATTGAGCACCATCCGACATTGGTCTTGTCCACGCTACTGAAGTTGAACTCTATGGGACCCAGACAACGTTACTTGAGAGTTGATCGGCGCAACCCCCTATCAACAAAATTTCAGATCTTCCTGTTTCCGCTGAAGTGACAGCCATTCCCTTTGTTCACTTTGTTGAATTAACTTCTCTTTGTGGTAACCTCGATTATTGTAGAACTTCTCTAACTATTCATCTCATCGAAGTAATTCTCTCTCAAGTCTTCCCATTCAATTCTGGTGCTAAATAGTTCTACTCAAAGGGTAATGGACTCTCGGTCTTTTCAAAATTTTCAGACATCTCTTGATTTTCTCGCATGAACATGAGTACGCCGCACCAGAATTAAATATTCTCATGTCTTTCTCATTGATAGTGAATGCTGATTTATTGTTTTCTCATGATCATCTCATTTATTCGAATCAGTTCAATTTATTTCTCTGATGTCAACCTCTCACTTTTGTCGAGTTTAAAATGAATGATTCCTTATGTTCTTCAGAGTGGACCCTGGAATTAGTAGTTTTCCTTCAGAACACGATGTGAACTCCTCAAATGGTCAGTGGTAAGCCATATGATATTTGTTGACAGTCTCTCATCCTGGTTCCACGTGTTCCATCGCGTACTCTTTCAATTGGTGTGATCTCCCCATCATAATATATATTTTCATTGATTTATTCTCATATTCATTCATCTTGCTCGATATACAGATTAGTTCTCAAGCCTTCTGCTCTTTTCGGAACCAACGATTAGTGGTTTCCCTCATAAGTAATCTCATTTTGTACCTCTCATAATTTACCGATTGAATCTCTTATTTTTCTGATGGAAGTTCTAATCGTGTTTTGTTTTGAGCATTCCGCCTCTGTGAATATTGTATTCATTGATGAATTTTGCACTCTTCAAGACCAACTTTATTTATATTGATTGAAATATTCTTGCTCTGCTCATATAATAAATTATAATATTCTTGCTATGCTCATATTCAATGTATTGATTTCATTGAGGACCGGACCTTGTCATTTTAGTTTTCACCTCTTGGACTACTTCATAATTACAGCTCAGCCTTCCCATTGAAATTCATTATTGTAACCTTCGGTTTTTCTGATGGAATAAAGGGGCTCTCGCAATCAATTTTTATTGATTGCTCTGTCAGTGTAAACGCTGTGTTAATTTTGATTTTATCGAACTTTTTCAAAGTCTGAGTCTGACCTCAAGTGATTTGTCACTTGAACAACTTCTATATAGGTCTATAGGTGTTGTAAGCATTTGTATTTATTACTGTATCAGCCTCATGCAGATATTTTATTCATTTTATGATTGTGAACGATATACAATAAATGTTTTTACACTACTATTTCCAACTCAATTATTTGGTAACAGTTCACTACTTCAATTTTCACAAAATCTGAACACCCCCGATTTTGAACAGGTTTATTGAAAGTGCTTATGCTGACAACAGGCTACCATTGTTATCCTATTTCAACCCATTTTTATGACAATTGTTGAAGGGTTCGAACAAGAAGAGGATTTAGATAACTATTGTTAATTTTTTTTAATATAATTCATAAGAATTTTATTGGTGAGATTTTGAACTAATATTTTATTTATTCAAACCTGTGTCCGGAGACTTTTTCTGTCAGTTGGTATCGAAAAAACACATATCATAAATTCCTTGAAGTTACTAGTTACTAAATAACGTGAAAAAATCGGCAAACCTAATTTTCTTTTCTATACCTATTCTTGCCATGTTGATTATATCGAAAAAATCCGAAATAAGTTTTTACGAGTTCTAGCCTGATTCATGTTTTTTGTTTGGTGATGATGATTGATTTTCCTGACAGGCTAAGTAGGGTTAGTTTCAATGTTCCTGGTAGAACAACTAGTAATGATTTTTTGTTTCGCATCGCTATACATATGAATAAATAAATAAATGAAAATCGAACAGGCCAATATCGTAAACGAAACCATATGGTGAGTCAGTCATCACGAGATGAGTGTTTTACTATTGCTTTGCGATAATTCAGATAACAAATGATGTAGGTTCGTATTATGATCTATTTCAGTAATCATTTTGAAGGTTTCTTGAACCTTGTCATTGTGAAAATTTTGTATAGGTGATGTTTAGTAAAACGCTTTATTTCAACCAGTTCTACCTTCAATTAAAAAGTCTCACCTTTCGAATCACCATATATAGGCATTGTTCAGTAAAGCGGTGCAAACCTTAGAACATAGATACATGGAATGGAAAATAAACATTCCAAAGACTGGAGTGAGATAGTTGCTTAGTGTCGCCAATCACAATTGAGACAGTTGACTCGGACATCAATGGCGCATCAATTTTCAAGACGAACAGACAGGACGCATGTGAATTTTTCAATAAAACGACACTGCCTTAGTGTCGCTCTTGACAGAGAAACATCGAATGTGTGGACTACAAACAATTCATTCGTAGCACTGAATGGCCATTCTATGTATCTATGTTCTAAGGTGCAAACGGCCATTCTGACTAAGCATAACATAAGCTATTGCAGAAAATATTAGGCTCCTCTTGCAGCCTCTACCGTCATTGCAATAACCTACTGGGCCGAACCGATCCATTCCCTTCCTACTGCACCAGAACCCTAAGCCGACGCTGCCCGCGCTCTCGCCTTCATTCACCATCAGATCTACAAGATACCCGTACTGTCGAACACGGATTTTTTGTGTATATTGACTTTTTGGTAGGATAGCGGCGGCTGTGTTCCTTCGTTCGCCCGCATTAACCGCTGACAATGTGCGCCCGATTTTTTGTACCTTCCACTTTCGAATATGATGGATGGATCTAAGACGGCCTGAATTGTTCCTTCGTCCACCCTTGCGCATATTAGTGTCGCGCCTGATTATCGGGGTTGTTTGTGGATATGGGTCGAGGATCCAAATTGCGGTTGACGTGTTTCATGATCGATGGCCGAGTTGAGAATGAACCATAATGCGTGATCAGTTGAAATTTTGGTTTATTATTTCCAGTAAGGGTAGATAGATTGGAGGTCGAATAAAAATCATAAACCCTACTGAACTCTTCAGAGTTACATTATCATTTTTTATAAGTGGTTAAAATTTGGGTAGATATTTTTCAGAGATGAAACTACACTGTCGAGGTCAAGCAATAATCATAACCCCTTCTGAAACTTTCAGAATTCAAGTTGGGATATAGTGGGTTCTAGATAATAAATGGGGTTGCGTTGCACTGCAACCTAAAGATCTATTGTGCACTCCATCAAAGCTGATTTCGCCGCTCTGTCTTCTACAGCTCACCGTCCAGTTTCAGAGTCCTAATGAATGTATGGCTTCAGGAAGGTTAACTCCTGGCTCCTACAAGTTTATCTTTCGAAGCATGTTTTGTCGGCTAGCAATGGCGGGGCATTCGGTGAGAAATATTGGAATATCTAGTAGCTTTAGGAGGGGTATATTTGAAGAATTGACTGATCCACAAATGACTTACCATTATTTTGCACAATTTAATGCTACCACCAATAAGTTTGGCCAGTCATTATCTGTTGAGTTCCATATTGTTGAACAGGCATTGGTTACCGATTTGTTTGATGGTATCAGGGCCAATTCCATGGGTACACACTTTACAAGCATAGGGATGCTCAATTTTTATAGGCCGTTTATTGATACGTTTGTACTGCACCTTGTGAATAGTTGCATTCTGAAAGGATTATTCCCAACCATCTGGAAGAATGCTGTGGAAGTTTTCTTGTCCGATTTGCGAATCATTAATATTTTACCTGTCCGATCGAAGGTGCTGAAGAAGGTAATTTACGAGCAGATCAGGAAAGTTGTTACCATTCTATCTGTCTGGCTTTTGAAAGGGATGTAGCTCGGTGCCTTGTCTTCTGTCGGTGACTCATGCTATTTTCCGCGATCTTGATCAGGGATTTATTGAGGTGCTTGTTTTACTTGATTTCAGAAAAGTCTTCGACACTATCAATCATAAGTTGTTGTGTGCAAAGCTTGAATATTATGATTTCTCTTCCTCTGCCCTTGCAGTGATTTCATAATTTCTGGAACTCCGTACAGAGTATAAGGGTAGATGATAAGCTATCTAGTTACAAGAAAATTTTAGCGTGAGTTCCACAAGGATCTATTCTTGGTCCTCTGACATTCATCATTTACACATCCGATGTTCATTACAAGTTGAAATTTTGCTTGGTCTAAATATTTGCTGATAATGAGCAATTGTTATTCAGGTTTTCCCTGACTTCTGACAAACTAAACTCGGACTTGCAAATTTTACGGAATGCCAGTAACATCTGAACATAAACCCAGATGAAAGTAAAATGTGGATCTTTACAGGTATGAGATTATGAGAGTGTTAGAGATAATTTGAACATATGCGTCTAGGGTGTAAAGCTGAAGATATGTGGCAGTGCTAGAGATCTAGGTCTATTGATTGATAGAGATGATAGAGAGTTGAACTTTGCAGAACATGTATCGCAAATTACGAGATCGGCTTTTTTCAATCTTGAATTGATGTACGCTGCTCGTAGATATTTTTAACGTTAGTGAACAGGAGAATGTTGTGTGAAACGTTGATTCTATCGAGACACACTGTGACGTTGTGTATGGTTCGTGTATTTTTTTTTTTTCATTTTTGTCTACAAAATTATGGACAATATTTTGAAAATAAATTTTTTTCATTAATTCTATGTTGTATTTCAACCTTTGCTATATTTCACTATTCTTTTTTCATGTTTTGGAAGTGCTAACAAAACAGGTCGAGTGTATGGCATTTTTGAAAAGGCAATTCAATTACCTTTGAAACAAAGTATCAGTCAAGTTGTTGTCCTCAGTCTCACAGGGTTTATACAAATTGATTGAAACCAATCGTATGAAATGTCTCCCCAATTACCTGTTTTTGCATCTTTCTGATTTTGCATGGGAACAAAATATGGTACCTTTTCACATTGGCACACGCTACACAAAGAAACTGGATAAAATTTCAACGTTATACAGGGTGCGTCTTATACTCGTACAAATATTACAACAGTGGATTATTGCGGTAAAAAAAAAACTTTATTTTCGTACCATTTTTCCGATTCTGCCCAGATAAAAAGATATGGCCATATTAAGTTTTCATAATGAGCTGTGCGACATCTGGAAAAACAAAATAACCTTCAGAATAACTATACTTCATTCAAATTTATTTTAGCAGTCGGTTGGCCATGAAATAATTTTCTCAAGTTTTTGTAACTAGAACGAAGTAAGGTTGGCACTCATGAAATGTGGTTTATGTCATAACGCCGTTGCCACAACTAATATCAATTTTTATTACGAAAATGCCGAAAGTGATTGAAAATAGAGAAAGGGTCTCTGGATGTGCTATTTAGAATTCAGGTCTGCTCATTCAAATAGTTATACCTTGATATTCTAAAATCCACAATACGTCAGACGGTAGCGAACATATTCAATCTAAGATATTTTATATAATGTTTCATCTGAATCTAAACGACTTATATTTCAGCTGGATATTTCCACAATCAGAAAGATTGTGAATGAAGAGGATGACAAAGAATTTCCTTCTATTGGGAGACCCAACAAAGTGGTGGCATTTGAGAATTTTATGTTTGAGTGAATTAATGCGAAAAGTTTACTACAAAATTTTCGATAAATGTCATCGGAGAATAAGTTCCCTAAAAAGGATTTTACTATTTTTCATTTGACTTGTCCTATACAATGTAAATATCTTAAGGTACTAATAAATACCTAATTATTATTATTACATCAATGTATTAAGATGAATAGCCACAAATACGCGCAAGTTGCCCTGTTACTTGTTTATTCATGTGAAATTTTCGTTCAAAGGTGGAGTTCATCTTAACTTGAAACTTCCTTCAATTCCTTTTACATATATTGATGCAAGATGATTTTTATTGAAGAATTTAACATTCTTGCAATTATCTGTTAATTCCTTCGGGAGATTCCCATTCCCAACCACTGGATCATATGCATTTCATCTTCGGGTTAATATTTTTGGAATCTACAAATAATGTAAGCCAAAGAAGATAACGAACATTAACTGTCCTCAAGCTAGTCTATATTATGATATTATACTGATCTCTTGTATTTTCCATGCGAATAACTGGATTTGGTATGCCTTCAATTAGTTTGTATAAACTTCAATTATGTTCGTCACATATTTTCCGAAGAGATTCGACATTGTGATAAAATACGTAATAACAGAAACATTTACGTAGTACGGGCAACATAGCGTTGATTTAAAATCCAAAAATGTTTTGACAAGCTTCATAACCCCACATTTTCGTACTATACAGAGTGAAATGTATCAAATTTCCATGGCCAACCGACTGCTAAAATAAAAGTGAATGAAGTATAGCTGAATCTGTAGCACTACATATCTGTGGAACTTTCAAACAATGTTGTATTCAGCCAAAGTATAGATTGAAATTCATTCTGGGAGGATACTGCATTTCCTGGAAATTTTTAGGGTTTTCACTCCGAATCTCTGGAACAAACTCAATTGAAAAAGTAAAATAAACGATTTGCTCCTGCGTAAATTCTTGCACTAATTTGTCAGGAGCAAATCAACTAGGAAAAATTGTTGACTGACAATGAACTGAAAATAAAGAACTTTCAAATTATAATTTTATATGGTAACGTTTCGGAGTCTATATCAGACACTTTCATCAGACGAAAATCAATTTTCGAAAATCTTATGAATTGCATCTTTTGTTTGACATTAATTGTCATTTGATTTTGTTCCAGAGATTGGGAATGAAAACCCTAAAAAATTTCAGAAAATTCAGCCCAAGTACCAAAATTTTTAATTTCACAGATACTTTTAAATTTTTAAACATCAGATTACTCGATAACGGCGCATTATACGAGAAAGTATGAAGAATACTATTATTTTACAACACGTTCAAATATTCATTAGAAAGCGTTCAACTTCGTTTCAAGAATTGGGTTCTTTGAATTTTTGGTATTTTTATGGTACGAAAAATGGGCATAATGCGAAAACTGGAAGACGTGGTTGATATCTCGTTGTGTTCGGGAAAGATCTATCGCATAAATGAATTCTAAATCTATATTTCGATACTCTCATGTTTCATTAAAAGGCAGCTTTCTGAAAAATATTTTCCTATTTGTTAGGTTTCCCTATTTGTGAATCTCAAAGTGGGTCGATTGAAGTCAGTGGCATGGTGGTCAGATAGCATTTGACTGGACGGATGGATGAATTTTCAAAATCAACAAGTTTCAAAACGCTTTCTCTCCAAATTTTTTCTTCATGCTCGATTTCGAGGTTTCATTACTAATAATGATGAACCCGCAGGAAATGATTAAAAAAACTGGATTACCTTTTCAGCTTTATACAACAGTTTGTTCTTTAACGGATATGATACGATCAGACGATCAATTAACATATTCTGAAAAAAATGTGTTTTCTCATTGAAATCATGTCATAATTACCGATGCCCACATCAAGAACGGCCTCGACTGGTCGATATCCCTCAGGTGGAGAATGTGGGATGTCGAGGTACTGCTTAAGGCCTCTCTCGAAGAATATCTTGATCGTATATCGAACATATGTTAAAAAACAATGGCCGAAATTCCTTCTCCAAATCACCAGATTAAGTCAAATCGTGAACCAAAGACAAGATCGTTTCCATTCCAACAAGTCCGCCACTGTAAATTTTCCTAACCTAACCTAACCCCACTTGACAGTTCTTGATATATCTGTCGGGTCCTGGCCGCCTGTGATGAATCACTCATAACGACGTCCATTGTTACTTGTTAGAGTTAGAGTTACATTTATTTATGCCAAGGTGGATTATGAATCGACCAGGCCGTGTTTGTCAAAACCCTACCGATAGGTCAGGTTTTTGAACCGACAGATATACACCCTCTCTCTATTGAAAACGTTCGCATCGAGAAACATAGAACAGGATGATTTTTGATACAATAAGTATCATATTCACAACCGTCCGTCGATGCATAGAAGGTTTTCTGTTATACAGGCCTACAGGCGTACTCACTGCTCAAACTAGTTCAGTTTATCAGAGTTTATTAAAAAAAATTGGATTTTGTAGACCACGTTTCACGGTAATGAAATATGTCTACTTGTCATCAAGCACTCTGTTCATTTGTGACTTCAACTGAAGTTGAAATTTCCAAAATCACAGTTCGATTATTTCTCCTGTCCTTTTCCACCATCTATTGGCGAATGGTAATCATGTTTATTTAGTGATGCCTATGGTCGCCTATGGTATGATTGCAAAGTTTTCAAATTCAAAAGCAAAACTCCTGCATTGTCCAAAATATCCACGAGACTACGAGACAACAGTGAGACCAAGAAAAGTCAATTACTAATTTTTTAAACAAATAGACTGTGACGTCAGATAAAATTTGTTGGAAAAAGGCTCTTCTGAAGGAGTGTGGCCATCATTAACTGTTGTTGGTTATGGAGAACTTGAGACAAGGTTGAATACAGCCATTTATTGTGAAAAGAAAATAATGGAGATACTTGTGTGTTCACGTCAGATTGTTCAGGAATACCAAATTCTCTACTTGAAATTCCCTATTTGAGAGTATGCAACTTATGAGACTTACTGTCGTATGGAAGTCAAGAAGATACACGTATCAATAGGTATATCAATCTTAGAAATAAATTCTTCCATAGTATGCTTTATAATAGATTAAGTAGAAATAAAAGGAAACACACTATATTTTATCATATTTTTATTCTTTTTTATTCTTAATAGATTTCGAATTATTACAATTCCATCATCAGGCCAGCTGAAAATACACAATGACAATTATGATATTGTTTAGTTTTCTTTTTTATTTTTTATTCTTTAGGTTAAGAGCATGCAACTTATGAGACTTACTGTCGTATGGAAGTTAAAATGGACCAAATCGTTCTTCATTATTTATTGTTTCAACTATTATTTGTCTATTTTTCTGTTTCTTCCTTTAGTTTTCTTAATTAAACGTCTGAGATAATATCAAATTATTTTATTTGCTGTTCTTAGTAGCGTGGTGTTAATCGAGAATATACAGGAAACGCTTATGGTCACTTCTCAAAGGTCAAATTCAAGTATATGCTCTGCAAGTGGGAAGTTCAAATTTGATTTTATTATTCAGTTATCTATAAGTTTAAAAATATTTCTTCCATTAAATTCTGAGTTATCATTCAATAAAAATGAGTTATCTTTATTTTTTATGATGTCATGTTGTTCTAGTAAGGTTAATTTGTAATATTTATTTTCTCTGTGTAGTATCTTTAGGTTGTCGTAGTTGATTGTATGTTTAGAATTTACAATTGTATGTAAACCTAAGGCTGAATGAGGTTTTTTTTTGTCTATGTTCATTAAATCTTTTTTCAACTCTACGTGTAGTCATCCCTATGTAAAATGAGGGGTAATTTTTGCACGTTATCTGGTAAATTCCGCTTTCTTGTTCTAATTTCGGTTTTGTTCTGTTGTTGATCAATATGTTCTCCAATGTTCTGTGTCGTCTACTTGTGGGCGTATAGTTGTATTTTCTCAAAGTTTTGTCTAATCTCTCATGTAAATCTTTGTAATATAGAGTGGATATGAAGTATTTTCTGGTGGATATGTGGGGATGTATTTTATTCATTATTTGTTTTCTCTTTATCGAAATAAAGATTTCATCCATAAACTGTTTTGAATATTGGTTATTTATTTCTATGTGATGTGTGATGTCGAATTCTTTTTTATAGTATTCTTGTGTTAGTGGTATAATTATTGATTTGTGAAACAAAAATCTGCTCTTTTCATTTGTGGTGCATGACAGGAGCCATTAGGTATAATCGAATCTGACCTTTGAGAACAAACTATAACCGTTTCCTGTATATTCCCGATTGACACCACACTACAAAGAACAACAAATAAAATAATTTTATATAATCTCAGACGTTTAAGTAAGAAAACTAAAGAACGAAACAGAAAAATTGTCAAATAATAGTAGAAACAATAAATAATGAAGAACGTTTTCGTCTATTTTAACTTCCATACGACATTAAGTCTCATAAGTTGCATGCTCTTAACCTAAATAATAAAAAATAAAAATCCTTTGAGAGAAAATATTGAATATAATGTAAACAAATCTGATAATAATCATTGTGTATTTTCAGCTGGCCTGATGATGGAATAGTAATAATCCGAAATCGATCGCCTAAGAATAAAAATATAATAAAATATATTGTTTCTTTTTATTTTTACGTAATCGATTATACAACATACTATGGAAGAATTTAATTCTAAGATTGATATACCTATTGATACGTGTATCTTCTTTCTATATGACTGAAAAATATTATTCTTCTCATTAGATGAACTAAGTTGACTCTAAGAAAGATTTATTATTTTCTTGGACGTACACCACATCTAACGATCTGAAAACACCCTGTGTAGAGATTTAATATTGGCAACGTTTATTCAAGATACTGTACATTTTGAAATGTCTGTGGAATGTTTTAGGAGAGTAATAAGATTGGTTGATTCATAATCGAAATGGAACGACGTCGACGTAACCTAGACTCTAACATTTCAATCATTTACGAAGACAATGTACTTATTCCTTTTTTTTCTTTATGTTGGGTTTTCCAGTTGATCGAATATCGCGTAAATTCGACCTTTCGTCTTGTTTTTATCTAAAATCATGAATTTATCAGGGCAGAGCCTATTTTTGACCCAACATTATACTGCACGTCATCGTTTCAGTTTTCGAAGCATGATACTATGCATATCCCCATTTTAAATTCATTTTGTTATCTTCCACCCATAGCACTTTTTCGGCTGCTCATTCCTCTATCATGGACTCCGGTAAAATTCCAAACAATTACCCAACGTCCCACAATTTTCACGATCGAACTGGCCGATACGGTCGGATCACCAGAGGCTACACAGGATCGGAATCCTTGTGAATATCGAGTGCGCCCGATAAATTGGGATGGATTACATCTTTATTGCATTAGTTGCGTAAGTTGTCGTGATCAATGGATGTTATTAAATCAAAGCAACGGTCATAATCGTGGCGTACATTTGACATGACTCCGCATTCGCCCACGATTTCAAAAAGAAGTAAAAAGAGTACTTGCAACTTGCAAGTGAGTCAGGGGTGGTTTGACAACGAAAACTGGAGGAGAGGCAACAAAGATACGAGGCCAATGCTTAAGAGGGGTCTACACAGTTTTAGTGGTTAGTTCAAAAAGCGAAAAAAGTACATATCACGTCAGAAACCACTAATTTACGAGGATATATTGAAAAATTGTTAGCTCACTATAGAACCAAACAAAATTTCAATGTCAACATATTTTATTACTCACATTCTCTTCTCAATTGGATACATTTATAACAGCGAACCTGCAACGTCTTTAGAACTTTAAAAAAAATATTTCCTCTTGCTCTGCAAACCAGACCTCCACATCTTTAATAAGCTCCTCGTTGGAAGAAAATTTACGAGATTTTGAAATTTTTTTAGTTGAGGAAAGAGATGATAGTCGGATGGAGATAAATCTGTTGAATAAGGGGGGTGTTCTAGTAATTCAAGGCCTAAATCACGAATTTTTTGTATGGCAACATGAAATTTGTGTGCAGCGGCGTTGTCCTGCAAAAACAAAACACCTTTGGATAGCTTTCCGCGTCTTTTCTCTTTAATTTTTTCCCGTACAGTGGTCAGTAATGTCGAATAGTAATCTTCGGTTATTATTCTACCCTCATCAAAAAAATCAATCATGTTTACTCCATGGAAGTCCCAAAAAACTGAAGCAAGAACTTTTAAAGCAGATTTTTGGACACGAAACTTCTTAGATATTGGAGAACTAGAGTGTCGCTATTTCATCGATTGTTGCTTTGTTTATGGATCGTAGAAGTGTACCCAAGTCTCATCCATAGTAACAAGTCGGTTTAAGAAGTCTACATCGTTTTCAAATCGAGCACAGATCGAACGCGATGCTTCTACCCTTGCATGCTTTTGGTCAACATTCAAACATTCCGGGGATGCATTTTGCAGCAATTTTTCTCATGTCCAAATTTACGTGATCTATATGATGAACACGTTCGTATGAAATATTCAGTGCTTCAGATATCCGTTTTAGCCCGATTCAACGGTCTGATAAAATCATGTCACGAACTGTATCGATATTTTCGGGGACTGACAAAGAAACTGACCTTACCGATCGGTCATTATCTTCAATGGAAAATTGTCCTTTTTTTGAAGCTTCCAGTCCAATTTTTCAAGGTCGCATACGAAGAACAGTGATCACCAAGTGTATTAAACATATCTTCGTAAATCTGCTTACCTCTTAACCCTTTAAATACAGGTAATTGATGATGGCTCGATACACCAATCTTCTTTTTTTTAATTCATTGCGTAACTCTGGTTTACTTTTTTGACCTCTTACTTCACATTGACACTTCTTATGAGTTATTGTTCGTTTGTATGGTAACGTAATATTTTTTTTTCATGCATGGAACTGTTCTAGGCTAACTAGATATCGATGCATCCTCGTATATGGCGTTTTCATTATAATTCAATTCAATCAGTGAAATTGAAAAAAGTTGTTCGTAAAGTGCTTCCATACTTTCGACGAAGCTTATTTATTAAGAGAAGCTCACATTTGGTTGATTGGCGTCGTGAGAAGGACTGTGTTCTCAATCAACATATAGGCCCAAAACATGACAATGTTTTACTCACAAAGTTGACTCGAGTTTTTGGTCTCATTTTATTTTGTACAGAAATTGTTGGAGATCATACGAATAAAGCTCAATTCGCCTTCATACAATAACAAAAACACGATTCGGATTATTTGAATTTTTTGGGGCCTTTAGGGTTAAACTTTATCGTATTGGTATTACATTAGAGATTCTTATACAAACTGGGTTGTGATTCTTGATCTAAGCCACATTCAATGATGAAAAACTTTGTTCTCCTATTCCTTTTTTGTTCCATAATACTATGGGAAACATCAGTGGTAGCACCGGCTCATTCGGACACTCTGTATACAGTAACATCGAATGACGTGTTGCAACAAAGTAAATCCCAGTCGCCTCTTGCCAAACGTGTGGAATGAAAATAATCCAATACATCAGGATAAATGACACAGCGACATTTTTCTACGTACATATTTATGTAAATAGACAGAGGCGCCTTGTGTTGTCCCCAACTAATGGGAATGTCAGGTTAGAATAATGGTTGCACTCGGATAGCCAAGGCTGAATTATAATATTTAATCATATAATTCAGTCAGAGATCTCGTTTTGCTTTCTTGATCGTTTCGAAACAGTGATAGAAAACACCAACAATGCAGAGAGCTTGATATGAGGTGAATCATCCATAAGTTGGTTACATGGGTCTTCAAACATTCTTCCAGCATTTAACTAAACTGATGATCAGGCCATGAGATTGCAATTACAACTGCGAATCCTTTAAAATCCAACGTTTAATTACACTCATTAGCAGCGTAGGGCTAGTTCAGTCAAGTTCACACTCACCCACTGTGAGTATGAAGTGACGTAGTAGCATGGTAGCAATGCAAGTAACAACGACGATGACCAAGAAGACTTCTTCAATTCTGTCACTCAGTCTAAAGAAGAGCCTAAGAGTCAAAAGACCAAAGCTTAAAAAATCTTGTCAAAATGTGGGTAGAAATGAAATAAAAAGAATCGTTCAGCGATGTTGCATTTCTTGGTGAACAGGATTTTCATGAATCTGTTTATTATATAGGTTATACTGCTATATCCACAAGAGCTGCATTTGATCTCCATTTTTTCATGGGCAAAGATATTTTGATACCTAAACAAGCGTCGCTTTCTAACGAGAACTTATTCAATATCTTGATGTTCATTGAGGTCAATGTCATATGTCATGAACATCGACATGTTGAACGATGTTGATATTTCAGAACCAGATACCTAGATTTAATTATTTAAATTACATATTTTGATTATACAGGGTTAAAGAATGTGTGGAGCTGGTGGAAGCTGGAGTTGTAGTACATAAATAAATTGATTACTCTTTAACCATCACAATTTACCTGCAACATCCACAATTCATCTCTTCTCAATTCACCCGCTAGGTACTACGAAAATCAATGAGACATACAAATGAAATAATTATTTGGGAAGCTGCTGAATACTTATATGTTCCATTACCCATGACGATAATGCATTAATAGGAAATTAATCAATAAATGAGTTCATTAACAGCTAATTTCGTGAACGTTAAAAGGTGCTATTATTAAGAGGTCGGCAGAAAAGTTCATTATCATATTATCAATGAAAAGACCTGCCAACTACAACGAACTAATTTTTGAGTTTTTTTATTGAAAGAACAATCAGAGACACGACGTATGTTATATATTACAAATCAGAAAAAAATATGCGGTTAGAATATGTAAAAAAAACACAGGGCTTATATTGAAAAAAAAATCATCACTATATCACTGAACTGACGGACGCTAGCTCTTACGGTTACAGAGCTGCCATTCAGTCCCATCGAATTTTGCCCACCCTGTACACCTCTTCTATTTTGTTCCTAAACTATTAATTTCTATAACCCTAATCAACAATTCTTATAAATAAATCTTGAACGCAACAATATAGAAAAGCATTTCTGATATGGTGTTAACGATTAACGTTAACTTGTGGTAAATCGTCCCAAAAGTAACGTTTTAACGTTTTATGAAGTTAACTATTCCAGTAACGGACGAGCTATTAACGCAGTTAATTATTTTATTAACGGTGCCCAGCTATGTGTACTACCCTCCATAAAACCAGTCTGTTAATTTATATTATTTAGAATCATCATAACCTTATCGAAACTCCGTTCTACGTCTTTCAGGTATCCTCTCTTCGATTACAAACAGTTCAAACCCCACAATATATATTCCCTTTAATGACCCCGTTTGCCGTGACAGCGGTAATGCCGTCAATAATTTCTACCCATATTTCAAGGGTTGCACGTCAGGTTGAGTACCTACCTGTTGGCCTATAATATCGTAACAGTTTCGTAATTTACGACCTGATGGTACCGGATTTAGTTTCATTGAGCTCTACGACGCGCTGAAACTAGTAATAAACACTTAGATATGTGCCGGAGGGCTGTGGGAGAGACCATCTGGATTTTTTGAATCAATCTGGACGACGCAGTCGACTTTCAGTTCACGTCAACCATCTGCAGTACCGTATAGAAGAAATGAACAATTTTTTTGAGTAGATTATCTTTTGAGCAGAATAAAGGATTATATTTATCGAAATATCCATGAATTCGGTGGCCTGTATTTCATATACAGAGTGAAAGTAACCCACAAATTTTGTGAATTATACTGTTTTTACTGGTTATAAATGGATATTTCAAAAAAAGGGGCGATTGTCAAAAATATTTTATCAACAGCGCCTTATTAGCCGACATGGATTATAAAATTTTTTTGTTTGTTAACATTCATTGTGAGCAAACTCATGGAAAAAATAAACACAGTTCTTTTCTCCTATAAAAAGGAAATAATGAGCTCGAGGTTAAAAATTTACACTGATTTCCAATATGTCTCTATCAGACAGAAAAAGAAATTGTAAGGGAAATGGGAAACAGGAAGATAGTTTCTTTAACTAATTTTCTCAGTCATTAAGCAAAACTTAAAATTTCGAATTTAATAAGTAAGTCTGATTAATCTTAAAATGATGAATTATTGCTAATATACAATATACGGAGGTCTTGGATGGGTTTACAATTATTGAATGATTATTTGGCTGGGTTTAGACTTGATAAGGCCATGTTACCGACCTTTCTCTTGTCGACGCTCCTGACCAGATCCGGTGGCCACGTACTGTACCCCAATTCTGCGGTGAGTTATTTGACCGAAGCAGCAGCCCCACTCTCTCAGTGTTTTCAGAAGCGGAAAACTACACATTTTTTATCATTTTTTTTCTTACATTGATGAAATAACTGTTAATAACTTAATATTAAAATATTAATAACTTAACATTATGTTAAGAGGAGTTTATACCACGGGAAAACTACACATTTTTTATCATTTTTTTTCTTACATTGATGAAATAACTGTTAATAACTTAATATTAAAATATTAATAACTTAACATTATGTTAAGAGGAGTTTATACCACGGGACTTTCTCGCCATCTATATTAGCCGTAAGGTAAGGGTGGCAAGACTACCACGATGTCGGGTGTTGCCAGAACACTTGAACTTGAATCAGTAGAGGAGAGAAGTTGCTAATAATACAATAGTTTTCACTTCCTTCGGAAGGATGGCAGTACTTTACGAACGTCTTTTTTCAATTTCAGCGAATAGCCAATAGCAAAACTTTTTGAGGAATTTTTTTATGTGGAAATCAACAACATAAATGAACATTTATTCTCAGGGAAAAAATTTCTCAATTTTTCTTTTCGTTTGACTAATAAAAATATTTCTGGCGTTCCAAGATGACCAACTGATTGAAATGAATTATAATGAAAGCCTCATATATATTGATTGATGATGGTTTCTGGCGTAAGATATACCTTTTTGCTTTTTGAAGTGATCACTGAAATGGTGTAGACACTTTTTAATCTCGTCACTCAAAAGGTAATATGCTCAGTCTTCTCAAAATTATTAATTTAACCATTTTCATGTTCTTTTCATTCTGATGAGATGAATCCACGTGCAACATTATTTCAGAATCAAACAGATTTTTAATCCTTATTAGTACTGCTCAATTGATATGTTCACACAAGAACATGCCTTCTCTTGAATATGTTTTTATGATATTACATAGACCTCTCTATTATTATATACATAGACCTCTCTAGATCGTTTCAAATGGAAATAGGTATGTATCACTAGAATTGAATTCTTCTCACGTCTTCTCATCGATAATGAATAGTGATTGTCTTCTCATGGTCATTTCTATTGTTTGAATCAGTGTATTTCATTTTTCAAGACAACTACTTAATGTTGTAGAGTTTCAGATGAACGAATCCTCATGTACTCCAGGGAGGACCCTAGATTTCTTAGTTTTCCTTCAGACCACGATCAGTGGTAAGCCATGATACTGGTTGATAGTGCCTCGTCCTTGGTTTCACCCTGGAAGGCCTGCTCTGATAATCGTGAACCCTCAATTGGTATGATCTACTCATTATTCTTTGTACTTCCATCGATACATTGTCATATTCATTCATCGTGCTCGATATACATGTTAGTTTTCAGCCTTCTGCTCTTCTCGAGACCAACGATTAGTGGTTTTCCTCATTGGTATTTTCTTTCAGGAAAGAGCTATTGATGTGGATTAAATAAGAAAATGTTAAAAGAGGATTGAACTCATTTAGAAACCCACTATTTCTTCACTAATTCCTCCACAGGTTATTCAGAATTTAGAGATAATTGCAACTTTCAGTTCTACCCTATATATCATCAAATTCAATTGAAATTTGCAGACTCGACATCTGGTTATAAACTAGGTGAAATAGGCTACAATAGGTCAACAAAATGATCAAAATGGATGCACACCTGAAATCGTTATTTCAAAATGAGTTTGGTGAAAATTTGTACTGTCCGGTTCTTTTTTGTCCAGGAGTGTATATAATAAGAATTTCCGCTGCTCTTGCGATGGTATTGAAAATTTTTGATATAACACAAAGCAATGGTATTTTCAATTCGGAGAGATGTTTCCGAGAGTCGAGAATTAATGAAAGGCCTCTTCTTATGACTGATAACAAAATTTTTGTTTTTCATTATTTAAGAAACATGCAATGGCAATGAAGCTTAAGTTTTCATCTGGTGAAAGATAATTTGTTAATTTGGATAAATATTAATATCATTCAGATTGTCAGACCTTCATCGATATGGACATATGAACCAATGTTAGCAGGGATAAACCGAGCCTCCTCTATCAAGGGGTATTTTCTATAAAGGTATTTATATTCTCCCTGTTGAACAATGTTTTACGGGTTCTCTTCCCTCATTTCCCTATCCTCCAAACTTATTCCATTTGCAATCATCGACTCCAATGAATCGAACAAATCATACAGAACTGACAGTTAACGCCTTCTAACAAACGTCATCAGTGGCTATGACGTCACAGATAACCATAACTATATTATCTCTGGTTACAGCGCCAAAATTTGAATCATGTATTCCTATAATAAGTCATTCGAAGCAGCAGCGTAACAGTATTGGAAGATCCACCTCTTATATCTTCTTCTCTGTGGCCGAGAAAAATGCCGAGCAAGCGTTGAATTTGATTTTTCGGCCCACTCGATTCAAGTTTCCCAATTTACGATCATTACATTCGCACTTAATTTACGTTATCCCATATCCTGATTTATCCGATAGTTGGTGGGTGATCGCTGGGTGATGAATGAGTTTGAATAATAAAACCGATACGAACTGCGATGAATTAGCATCTATTTGTCACGATCCCGGTTGGTTACGAAACCTAATGTGATATACATGTAAATGGGAATAGCAAATGTGGCCAAATGATAGACTGGTATATCCATCTACGCACTTTGCGATACAAGAAACATGGTTGGTGGTAATGGGATTTTTTCTTCAAAAATTGGAAGCTAGAATTTTGGTAATTAACGATAAAAAAATATCGTAGCTACTGACCATTTAGTAGCTGTTGAAATAGAGAATATGTGAGGCACACATTGGTTTTAAAATCATTTCACCATTACAGACTCTTCGGCGGGTGAAACTGCAGGATTTATAGCCACAATTTAAACTTTCACGCCAAAAACAGCTGCTAATACAGCGTTATTCAATCACCAAACCCTTGTATAAATGTTATTGAGTCGATATTCTTGTGTATGCGGATCATTAGAGCAGATATTTGTCCGACAATTTGTCATATCTATTCCTTGGTTTGCATAACGACTTAATGTTATAAACGTGTAATTCATCGACTTTGGAGGTGTGTACTACCACTAGTATCTCTATCATTTGTCCTAGTGTCATAACGACCGAAATAACGAACATGAAATACACTCCTTGGATGTAGAGATAAAAATTACGGAGTCAATTATGGCAAGATATTGGACGATTGCTAGAAATGTTTCAGATCAAACTACGTGCTTGATTTCACTTTAAATAAGTTCTAAAGTATTTCAAAACTGCACATTCGTTTTAGAAGGTACTTCAGTTGTAGATTCGATGTTAAAAGTGGTGAAATGAAATCGAGGATGACAGTTCTTTTACCCGGGTGTCTGAAATTTGGATTGGTCCACCTGGAGTACTCAGGACTCTGTAGAAGGATGTATTGATATCTAGTTAGCCTAGACCAGTTCCATGCATACAAAAAATATTGGGTTACCATAGCAACGAACAATAACTCATTAGAAGTGCCTGTGAAGTTTGAGGTAAAAAAATTAAGCCAGAGTTACGCAATGCATTGAAAGAAAGAAGAGGTCCACCGGAATTGTGAAAATCGAAAAATTGGAGTATCGAGCCATCATCAAGACGTCAAAAAAGTAAACCAGAGACTGGTGTATCGAATTATCTTCTATTAGCTGTATTTAAAAGGGTTAAGAGGCAAGCAGATTTACCAAGATATGTTTAATACCCTTGGTGATCAATGTCCTTCGTATGCGACCGTGAAAAATTGGACTGCAAGCTTCAAAGGAGGTAAATTTTTCGTTTTTCGTTGAATATGATGACCGATCGGGAAGGCCAGTTTCTGTGTCAGTCCCTGAAAATATCGATGCAGTTCTTGACATGACTTTATCAGACCGTCGAATTGGGCTAAAACTGAATATTTCATACGAACGCATTCATCATATAGTTCACGTCAATTTAGACATGAGAAAAATTGCTGCAAAGTGTTTGAATGTTGACCAAAAGCGCGCAAGGGTAGAAGCATCGCGTTCGATCTGTGCTCGATTTGAAAATAATGTAGACTCCTTGAACTGAATTGTTGCTATGGTTGAGACTTGGGTACATTTCTACGATATAGAAACAAAGCAACAATCGATGGAATGGCGACACTCTGGTTCTCCAAGACCTAAGAAGTTTCGTGTCCAAAAATCTGCTGGAAAAGTTCTCTCTTCACTTTTTTGGGTTTGCCATGGAGTAGGATCAAGATTGATTTCTTGGATAAGGGTAGAACAATAACCGGAGATTACTATTCGACATTACTGACCACTCTACGGGAAAAAATTAAAGAAAAAAGACGCGAAAAGCTGTCCAAAGGTGTTACATGGTACATTTCTACGATCCGGAAACAAAGCAACAGAGTGGATGGAAAAAAGTTTCGTGTCCAAAAATCTGATGGAAAAGTTCTTGTTTCAGTTTTTTGGGATTTTTATGGAGTAATCATGATTGAGTTTTTGAATAAGAATAGAACAATAACCGGAGATTAATATTCGACATTACTGACCACTCTACGGGAAACAATTAGAGAGAAAAGACGCAGAAAGCTATCCAAAGGTGTTTTGGACAACGCCCTGCACACAAATCTTATGTTGCCATGAAAAAAATCTGGTTTGAATTACTAGAATACCCCTCCATTTTCACCAGATTTGGCTCCATCCGTCTATCATCTCTTTCGTCAACTGAAAAACAGTTTAAAGGTCGTGAATTTTCTTCTAATGAGGAGGTAATAAAGGCTGCGGAGGTCTGGTTTGCAGAGCAAGAAGAAACCATTATTTTGAAAGGTCTAGAGACGTTGCAGGTTCGCTGTAATAAATTTTTCCAATTGAGAGGAGAATATGTTGACTAATAAAATATTTTGACATTGACAGTTTGTTTGGTTTGATAGTAGGCTGAGAAGTTTTCAATAGATCTTCGTATATGAACAAAGCAACTGAAAATGAAGATAGAAGGCACTGAATATGTTTATTATTAAGGAATATTTGACAAAAATAGTGCGTGATATCATAACTTAATAATGAAAATATTGAAACAAGCTTGAAAACGATCCCTTGTCACATCTATTCATTTAGTCCTTCGATGTGCATTCGGGCTCTGAACAGAACTCCCTGTGTTCATTGGTCGACATCGTTGTTCGAGTTGTGCGATACCGATGAGCTTAAATAGGAACGAAACAAATCTATATCGAAACTCTCCTTCGATGATAGCACTTTTCGTATCGTTCACTCCGAGTGTAGAATTCGGTCAGTCTGATTAATTTTCATTATCATTTATAGTCATGTCCGTCTTAAACCTTCCTCATTGATCAAAATGTTTTGAAATCACTGAGACACATAGAAACATACCATAAAAGATTGAGAATTGTGAAATGACTAAGAAATGAATAGGAAACAAATGATTTATAATCTTTCGTGGTAGTTTTCTCGGATCTTTCAATATTTCTCTATCATTTTCTAATTATTTGTCGTGGATCACGATGGCATGAAACAGAATTTCCGCTTATGCTGCAACATTGGCATTCCGCATCAGACCAGCCGCCACCTTGACCTATAGCGCGCCTGTCTCATACCATCTCTCAAACCCATTAACCGATAGGAAATATAAAGCGTCTAGCCTAGCGTTGGTTGCGAAACGATATCGCTTGGCTGGTTGTAGGTACAAATTACAATAAAATACAAAGCGTCCGATTCTCGTTGGCAAAAAACGCCGGCAAGGACAAAATAGGCCTATACAATTTCCCCGTAGTAAAAGCGACGTTTTACGAGCTTGCCATAAATATTTATAATGCCAAGCTTATTCGTTTTAAATGAGACTCGTTTTTTTACGGAGGGGGTGTAATTTAAAACTTAAAGACGCTTCTTTGTTCGATTGTGTCTCGGTCCAATCGTGAATAGGGTTGGTTGAGGAAATATCGAACGGTTGTATTGCAAAATTTCAAAAATTTTACTGAAAACTTTTTTAGAAGTTAATTGGGGGTTTTTGTTTGATTTTGAACTTTTGAATGATCATCAATCGTATCATTTAAATGACGAGGGGAGGTTATGGGACGGATAATGGAAATCAAAGCTTAGTACTACCCACAGTGAATTAGTTGATACAGGTACTAAGGCGCTGTCTCACACAGATCCCCCTAAAAATATATTAAGCTGAGTTTAGGTATAGGTACTTCAATTATATAAATCTGAAATGTTCAAGTTAATATTTCGGTCGAAAGGGGTTGAAGGCTTGAGCCTGATCGAATTGAGAATCGCAAGGGCTGTAGGTCCAATTCCGGTCGAAGGAAAAACCAAGAGGGCCATAGACCTCAGCGTAGTCGAGAGGTGAACAGCGAGGGCCATAGGTCCAAGCTTAGTCGAAAGAGCAACATGCGATTCATCGTAAACAGAATATCGATTCATTTTGGTCGTTGGAAGTGGGGTTCTAGGGCTGTCAAAATGGAATCATTTCTTTCTGATCATATTCTGGTACAATCTTCATTTCATCCATTTTCTTGACGGATCATTTCGAACTTGAAAAATGAGGAATATGCAATTAATCGTAGACAGAATATTTCATTTTGATGATCTGAGTAGGAACAAAAAAATTATGTCTATATTTTATTCACCATTCTATGTACGCTAGCCATCAATTTTCTTAGCCGGCTATTTTGAACTTTTTTTTCTTCTGGAGAAGGAATCCTTGAAAGATTCTGAATATAAACAAAAGAAATACTTGATTTCATAATCAAGGATTATAATACATGATCTTGTAATAATAGTAATAAACTTCATTGAAACAATGTTTCAAAGGGCTAACGACCTAGGTTTTCCTGCCCATATACAGAGTCATCTCCTATGAAGTTTACAAAAAATAAATATATACGAGGATATATTGATAACTAGTTAACCTACTTCAATTCCATGCGTAAAAAAATATTGCGTTACCATAGCGACGAACAATAACTTATTAGAAATGTCAGTGTGAAGTTCAAGGTCACAAAAGTTAACCAGAGTTACGCAATGAATTAAAAGAAAGGAGATGTCCATCGAAGTTGTGATAATCGAAAAATTGGAGTCTCTAGCCATCATCAAGTACCTGTAATCAAAAGGGTTAAGAGGTAAGCAGATTCACGAAGATATGCTTAAAACCTTTGGTGACCAAAGTCCTTCGTATGGAATCATGAAAAATTGGACTACAAGCTTCAAAAGTGGTGAATTTTCCATTGAAGATGATGACCGATCGGGAAGGACAGTTTCTGTGTCAGTCCCAGAAAATATCGATGTAGTTCATGCCATGATTTTATCAGACCGTCGAATTGGGCTAAATCGGATATCTGAAGCACTGAATATTTCATACGAACGCGTTCATCATATAGTTCACGTCAATTTGGACATGAAAAAAATTGCTGCAAAATGAATCCCCAAATGTTTGAATGTTGACCAAAAACGTGTAAGGTTAGAAGCATCGCGTTCGATCTGTGCTCGATTTGAAAACGATATAGATTTGTAAAACCGAATTGTTACTATTGATGGGCTTGGGTACATTTATACGATCCAGAAACAAAGCAACAATCGATGGAATGGCGACACACTGGTTTTCTAAGAACTAAGAGGTTTCGTGTCCAAAAATCTGCCGGAAAAGTTTTTGCTTCAGTTTTTTGGGATTGCCATGGAGTAATCATAATTGATTTTTTGAATGAGAACAATAACCAGAGATCACTATTCGACATTACTGACCACTCTACGGGAAAAAATTGAAGAGAAAAGACACGGAAAGCTACCCAAAGATGTTTTGTTTTTGCAGGAGAACCCCCCTGCACACAAATCTCATGTTGCCATGCAAAAAATTCGTGATTTAGGGTTTGAATTACTAGAGCGCCCCCCTCATTCACTAGATTTGGCTCCATCCGGCTATCATCTCTTTCCTCAACTGAAAAAAAGTTTAAAAGGTCGTAAATTTTCTTCCAACAAGGAGGTAATAAAGGCTGTGGAGGTCTAGTTTGCAGAGCAAGAAGAAACATTTTTTTTAAAGGTCTAGAGACGTTGCAGTTTCGTTGTAATAAATGTATCCAATTAGGAGGAGAATATGATGAGTAATAAAATATTTTGACATTGAAATTTTGTTTGGTTCTATAGTAGGTTAAAAATTTTTCAATATATCCTCGTATAAAAAACGCCAACAGGCCCTAGTTGATGCTGGATGCGTTAAAATTCGCGTTGCAAAATCCCTGTAGCTTTATTTTCTCATTTCCGATCTCTTTTCCGAGTCAAGAATAGTGGGTGCATAAGCATAAGCTCGTCTTTCGTTTGCATGCATTTTTCGAGGACATAGACGTGCAGCGGTTTCCGTAGAACATCTAAATCAGCTCCTTTTGCTGATTTGACTCTGAAATCTTTTCTCTCTGTCAGATTTTTGGGGATGCAGCTGAACCAGAACTTGAGGTGGGACCACCATGTTGACGCCTTGTCAAAGAGTCTCAACAAATCTTGCTAGGCTATCTCTCGGATCGCTAGATCTCTTCCGAGAGCTGAAAGGATGAATAAACATTATTATTATTATTATTATCATTATTTTGCCTCTCTCATTCGGTGCTCACGAAATTAGTATATTCCAGCGAGAAAATAATTTCTTCTGTTAATTATTATCCACTCTACAGAGAGTTATATCAGATTTATTTGATCGAGGCATTTCGCATCGAGTATCCCTCTCAGTTTTGAAACTCTGTGAACCCAGAGCGAGCACAGATCGTCTCGCAGACGCAATAACGGCCGTGACAAATGCCGTTTTATACACGGCGCCCACGCGATCGCACAATTCAGCCGTGGAAACATCTCGTCGATGAAGAAACGACATAATTCACGCAATAAAAAGGGCGATAAAAATGAAATACACGCGAAATCTCGAAACGAGCTAACAATATAGAATAAATCTGGTGATATACCGTGGAGCGAGGTATCGTTCGGAGTTACCCACACCGTGGCGGCCCTCCCTCGATCCGGATCACTATTTTAGAGGTTAATTGACATAAATTCGTATATAAATAACGCTCGCCAGTTCCCTTGTTTATTAATTAAACGAATATATCACTGGTCCCACGTTTCGCCGCGGATGTAATTGAAGCGAATTATTTATACCGTGCACTTTTCGATTCGCCTTTATTTCAGGGATGTGAATAAGCGCAAACCACAGAATAATAATCGAAATTATTGTATGCGCATGCTCTGGTGGACTTTCGAAAATGTCTAGTACCGAAGGATTAGTGCAAGACTTGCAATCATCTTAGCGGTATCTGAAGATATAATATATGGCATATCTCATTCACAAAAGGAGACGAGACTTTTCCCGGACTGTACATTCACTCTATAAAACTGAATAGATCGTAAATTGATGCCGCTGTGACCTGAACAAATAATAATAGATACGATTTAACTGAGTTGGAATCTGGCGTTTTGCAGCAGAACCCTCTGTCGACCTTCAATAAGTTGGAGGAATGAAGCTATTCTGTACTGGTTGACAGTTATTCTCATTATCTTTGAGGAAATACTTTTAGCCTTCATGATAACATACAATATACATGGTGATTATTAATATAAGAACATACACTCATGATTGAAATAGCAGTAGGGCCAAATATGCCTTTGGATTATAATTAAATAACATAGCCTCTGCAGGTATCATTTTTTGTCGAAATAACAAATATTTCGAAAAATATTAAAGAAAATATGTGAAAAGTATACGAAAGCATGTAGTTCCAGAGCATTGAAAAACACTAATGAATATATCTACTGTGTTCCATTTTAGATTCAAAGCCATCCTTTATTTCCGTTTTGTGGGACACCCGATATATTCGAAAATATTTTTAGGTTGTGAAATTCAAGTTTGCATCCAAATATTTTGCTTAACTTTGACGGTTACGCTTACGTCGTCCGATGGGGCACTAGTGAGACACCCTGTATATAAAATAATATTACTTGCCCAAAGATATACCTTCGTGCCAATTTTTATGACACTGATAAATAAACGCTTGAATTATCAGCAGAAACCGTTGAAAACAACTTTGATCTTTTTCTAGAGCAATAATTTATTGAGTCTTACTTGATCCTATCACTAGCCAATTTGTCAAGGCCCCAAATGGAGTACGCCCCATCGAAGAAAAGCAGATGCTGACCATGGTTTCGGTCTCATTTGACCTCATCAGAGTAACATAGCTTTTTTCTCCGCAGGGAAAGTTTTGAATTGATGGACCGTTCTCAAATGAGGCCGAATTTGACCTCATCAGAGCGACATAGCTTTTTTCTCCGATGGAGAAGGGTCCATCAATTCCAAACGTTCTCCATCGGAGAAAAAAGCTATGAATATCAACAAGTGTTACGATCTGAATTGAACTAGCCAATTGGCCATTGTCAAGGCCCCAAATGAAGTACGCCCCATCGAAGAAAAGCAGATGCTAACCATGGTTTCGGTCTCATTTGACCTCATCAGAGCAACATAGCTTTTTTTTCCGATGAGGTCGAATGAGACCGAAACCATGGTTAGCATCTGCTTTTCTTCGATGGGGCGCACTCCATTTGGGGCCTTGACAATGTCAAAGTGGCTAGTTCAATTCAGATCAGAACAAGAACACTTGTTGATATTCATATCAGCGGGCGGTATGCATCTGAATTTATCCTCATTATTTTCTATGAACTTTTTCCGAAGCAATTTTTTCTACGTTCAAACGTTTTCGAGTTACATATCGATGAATGTTCATTAGACTGTGATTCTACAATGACCTTGCCCTTTCGCATGTATGTCTTAGCTCCTCGTTCTTATCGCCTTTTAACTCGAAATCACTTAAGTGTATGTAAAATTGCTTCGAACAAAAATTGTTATTATCTACACTCTCATAATGAAGACAGAAACGGTTAGAAGTAGAGTCATTCGGGGTAACTGAGCGCAGTGCGTATATCTCGACTATGCAATGTATGAAGAAGGGGTTCATTTGGGTGAAGCAAGGGCGCAGAATCGCCATAATAGTTTTTCATAGGAGTGCGCCGTGCCACGTTTCTTTAACTTTTTATTTGCAATCAATCAAATTCACTAGTTTTCTTGTTAATTTTTAGCATCTCTGCACATTCTGCCAGGTCCAAGTTCCGAGTCCGACAGTGTTAAACAATAGTTTATTCGATCATGAGCATATTAATCTGAATATATAATAAAAAATTTTAGGTTCTCTTAGCTGCTCAACTCTATAAGAACGTCAATTCAAATTTTGGCTTACTGGGGAAAGTGTGCGCGGGTAAGTGTGCGCATAGATTCATTATATAGGCATTAGTTCAGTGAGAAATAAATTAAGACATTGTTGATCTTCCCGGTTAAGACTCGATCAATATTGTCCTATTTGTTTAGAAAAAGATGAAGAGCCACCACCAGGGGAATGTATCAAGTGTTGTGTTTACCAAGAATTGTGGCACGAATAATAATGCACTGCTTGTAAAAAGGCGCTTCTGTATTGACAATAAACAGCATTTCTCCAATATTGTAACATTTTGATGACATTATTTTGCAATTAATTTTGATTGTGTGGTTCACTAAGCACTGCGTTCACTTACCCCGTGAGGGTGCGCACACTTACCCGCAATACGGGGCATGTGAACGCACTCCGACTTTCTCTATTAAATTCTTTTTTGCGGAAAGAAAACGTTTTTGTTTGTTTGCTTTTTGATGTTTTCTTATATTAGAAAATTCTCTATCTTATGAATATGTTTTAATTTTCCTAGCTTCAACATTTGGAACAGGGTATGGCTTGAAAGGCAAAAGTGCGCACAGTTGCCCCGAATGACTCTACAGGAAGGGAGATATTTTAGAGAAATGCATTGGTATCATCTTCAAACTGTCAGATTTAGAAAACCCCCCCTTAGTAGTGTCAGATGAATGGGTCAACACGTCTGCAACATCGAGATTAACCATCAGTATGCAAATCTGACACGCTAGACACGCTAGAGTATGTACAAGTAACGATATTTTTGCATTTCCGAAAAACCCCTTTGACCTTGCGTCAAGTCCGAATGGTCAGTCAGGAAGGAAGCAAGTAGCTTCCCTTGGGTCCATTTAACATATCCTCCAAAATTTTCAACTCTTCCGCACGGCCAGCCCCACCACGCAAACTGTCAGATTAAAATGAAATTATTATCAAGGACACGTAGGGCATATACAGTATCTTAATCTAACACGCTCGAGTATGTACCCTTGACGAATTTTTTTTTACATCTTTGAAAATCTGCATACGCTTTTCCCACCGCTGAAAGTGCATACATCATAGAACCTTTTTTTCTTTCTACAATCTAATCTTCAAAATCCAAAAGGTCTCCACGACTCTCGAGTAAATCCCGATTCAGCATCGTGGGCTCCGCAACTATCAGTAGAATTCTTCATTTTGAATTTGACTCAGTATTCAACGAAAACAGTAAAACTGAGCTAAACTTCGTTTTTAAGGGAGGAGAAAACTGGAGAGGAGAGGAGAAAACGATAACCTAAGAACAATTAGTTCTTAGGTTATCGTCCATTTAGTTAAATGAAATGAAAGAATATTGGGATTCTTGGACTAACTTTCTTTATTGTTCTTATTCTATAACCCTCAAATTTGAGGGTCTACCGCAAAAAGAGTATAGCACCATCTACCAACGGATTTACAAGGATTAGAAGACCATATACTCTTCAAAAGGAAGCTGTACGATTATTTGGTACGCAAAGGGACATACAGTCTGGATCATTGCTTGAAATGATCAAGACTCAAAACTTTTTTTGTGAACGCAATTTGACTTAATTTTTTGTGTATATGTCATATCAAGACTGGGAGAGCAAGACTGGAAGATGGTGTACGAAGTAGATGAGAAGGAGGTGAATAAACAGTGGGACAGTTTCAGCTCAAAGTTTTTTGGACTGTTTAATGAATGTTTTCCGTTAAAATTGAAATTTAAAAAAAAGAGTACATCAAAACTAAATCAAGACCCTCAGTTAATACAATGTAAGAATACGCTAGATATTTTGTTGACTCTGCATAAACGGGATACTAGATATAAACAATTATATAATGAAACAAAAAAAGAATATGATAGGCTATTAAGAAATCTGAAGGCAAAAAATTATCAAGAAGAAATTAAAAAATCTGACAACAAAAACAAAACTATGTGGAAGATATGTAACGAGATTAATGGTAAACAAAAAATAAAAACTAACTGTGAAATTGGAGATAGTGCACTTGATGCAGCCCAGAAATTCAATGTACATTTTAAAGACAGTGTATCTAAGCTGCTGGATGAATTTGATTATTTTTCATTTCATGATTACAGTAATGTTATTAGGAATGATAAATCAATTTTTCTAAGACCTACAACTCCGGATGAAATTGTTAAGCTGTCAAAATCTTTGAAAAACAAGAATAGTAGTGGAGAAGATGAAATTCCCATATTCATTGTGAAGTTATGCATAGAAAAGATAAAATATGTTTTATCATATATAATTAATAACTCGCTCAAATATGGAATATATCCAGAAGGTTTAAAATCTGCCTTAATCAAACCTTTACTAAAAACAGGTGATCCATCAGATATAAATAATTATCGTCCTATTAGTTTGTTACCGAGCTTTTCAAAAATATTTGAACATGTGATGGTTGTAAGAGTGCTCTCTTTTTTTCATGATTGTGGTATTTTTACTGAGACACAGCATGGCTATCTTGCTGGAAGATCAACTCAAACAGCTATTTTTCAATTCACAAAAAGTATAGTCAAACTAATTGAAAGTAATAACATTGCTTTGGGACTATTTTTAGACTTGTCCAAGGCCTATGATACTTTAGATCGAAAGCATATGTTGGAAAAACTTAATTTGTATGGCATTAGAGGTAATGCTGGGGCATGGTTTGAATCCTATCTGTCAGCTAGGTATCAGAGGGTAGAAGTAATAAAAGATGGTTTCAAAGAAAGATCAGAACGAATAGAGAATATTGTAGGAGTGCCACAAGGCAGTATTCTGGGCCCAATTCTGTTTATAATCTTCATCAATGATTTATGCAAGATAGCACTGAACTCAGATTTAATTATTTCAAGTTTTGCCGATGACACAAGTTTGCTGGTGGGGGCGGAAACAATAGTCGATCTAACTAATCGAAGCGAGTTTTTCTTTAAAAAAGCACAATCATGGTTCGAACAAAATAAATTGGTTTTAAATGAGAAAAAGACCAACATTGTCATTTTTACCACAAACCGAAGTAGATTAGAAAAACCTGGTCAAATAACAATAAATGATAATGAATTTTCTATTTCAGAGTACACCAAATTTTTAGGTGTATACATACATTGACAAATTTTTAAAATTCGACCACCATACAAATATCGTGTCAAAGAAACTTAGCGGAATTTGTTATGCTATACGAACAGCTTCTAAATATGTTGAAGTAGAATCACTCAAAATGTTGTATCATGCTAATTTTGAGTCAGTATTAAGATACGGAATAATTTTTTGGGGACTTAGAGAAAATTTAGAAACTGTGTTTGTTATTCAAAAAAGGGTAATTAGAGTTATATATAAAATGAAATACAGAGAAAGCTGTAGAGGAGTATTCAAACAAAAAGGTATTCTAACAGTAAGCGGCTTATATTTGAATGATTGTTTGCTTTTCCTGTTTAAGAATAAAAATAACTTCATAACTACTGAAAAATACTCATCAAGATCATTGGACATAAACTTTCCTATACACAGATTAACATTAACAGAAAACAACCCATCATACATGTGTATTAGAATATTTAATAAACTACCAAAAAGAATAAAATCCATCTGTAATCTGAAAAAATTCAAGAGAGAAATTTATTCTCTATTGTTAAACTTAGAGCCATATAGCCTAGCAGAGTATTTTGGTGCAAACTTAGTTTAATCTTTCCTGCTTTTGTTTTTTTGACGTCATTTCATTTATTGTTGTGTTTATATACGTTATGTGAACATGTACATTATTTGAAATAAAGTGGTGTTATTATTATTATTATTATTATTATTATTTTTGGGGATCATTTGAAATAAAGGTTATTATTATTATTATTATTGATTTGAACAGATTTAAAATCTCATTATTCCAAAAAGACTAGAAAAGACATCATATGAAATGAACTTCGATGTTTAAGGTAAAGTATCGAACTTCATCAAACGACCTTCGGTAAACGTCTAGTGGTATAATTCGACGGTGCGAACTCCTGGACCAGCTCTGTCGGGGCACCCCGAGCTCCCGTGTTATTAATTCGATTCGGAACAGGTTTCTGCTACATAAACTATTGTGTCCAACAAGCACTGATTCTTTCCAACACATTTGTTAAGATCTCTTCTTCGCCGATCGGACCGATGGAGCGCAAAGGATAACGCAACCTTCTTCTCCGCTTCTCGCACGCTGTGCCGTCGTCTCTCCCGAATTCGTGATCGCTTTTTTCACCGTGAGACGTTCCGATGAATATTCCTGTCATATACGAACATGCTCGGATTATGGTGGATAGTTCTATCGCAATTATAAATTGCGAATGAATGATCTATCCACAGGTTGATTCCTTGGGAAATGCCCATACAGTAAGGGTAGATAGGAAACTGAGATACAAGGTGATATATAGCGGGTTTAATGAAAGTTTGATTGCCCTATCAACGAAAAATCACTGGAACCTTCTCATTTCTGAATATATTGAAGAAGTAGCAATTGAGAATAATTGAATGGACGTATAAACAACATAATTTGATGCGAGAATGACATTCCGAATGATCATGACTGATTTATCGATTGAAAACAAGTTGACGTCCATTCGTCAATCAAGCGTTGATTCCCCGATCAAGCTTTATAAAACCCGGGGTCAGTGATTTATCCCATTTTTTCAATCAATCATAACATACACATTTTTATAATATTTGGCTTATACATTCTTCCCCCTCAGTTGAGTCCATAAAAATTTTGTCTTCAGGTCCAGCATCAAAAAAATTAATAAGTAGGTCGAAACAACACCCTGTATGTCAATATGTGTTTGGTTGTTCCGCATGAAAGTTTTTCAATTTTTAGCTTGAGTCAAATCTAGATGTTTCGTTAATGATGTGGCAGATAATTGAAAAAAAATTGCATTTACCTAGCAGTTCTTTTTCAGATTATCAATCCTTCTTATTTTCTTAATTACTGGATCCCAATTTCATTGAAATACGAGAGGACATGTTCGTTATTGGTACAAATTATTATTAACAATGACTGAGTTCTAAACACCCCGTTTGCGTAAGGAAATTATCATAGCATCTGTTCATCGCACAACATTGGAAAAATAATGGAAAATGAGAATAATGTTCGTTCCGAAGGAATCATTTTGAACAAAAATAATATTTGAACGAATCTATAATGAGAAAAATTCGAAAAAAGCAGAAAATCAAAAAACTAGAATTATCTTAATCCATTTTGAATAATTTTTTCAGTTAAAGTATGATGATTTCCTGACTCTCCTGATGTATAATCGGTAAGATTAATGAGACTTACCACAGAGCAAATTCTACGTATTGGTTAGTTAAGGAAATAGTACACTTTAGGTTTATTATTGAAAACCTTTTGGGATGTTGAAACTAAAGTGTATCATTCAATACACTCCTGGACAAAAAAAAAACGACAGAATTTTTTTTCACCAAATTCATTTTAAAATAACTTTTTAAGGTGTGCATCGATTATGATTATTTTGTTGTCTTTTTGTAGCATATTTCATGTAGTTGAGCACCTGATATCGAGTCTGCAGGAATTTCAATTGAATCTGATGGTATGCAGAGTAGAACTGAAAGTTTCATTTTCTAATGAATTTCTGAACACCTTGTGGAGGTAATTAGTAGAGCAATGATGGGTCTTCAGAGAAGTTTTTGAAACCGGATCTTTCCTTAACATTTTAAATTCACGACATAGCTCTCTCCTGAAAAAAAAAATTTTTTTCAAGGGGAAGTATGCAATTTATAACATTGAGACATTACCTGTTGCTTAGCTACGTTATAATTGGAGTTTATGTAATTTTTCTTGTAAGTTACAGTTCTCTGGAATTCAGTATTGTATTTAGCAAATGATTTTCCATTATGCTGTCAGAAGAAAGTGCGAAAGCAGTTGTCAAATGTAGCGAGAATTGTAACAGATTATCTCGATGAATAAAAACAATAAGAATAAAAATTTCATCACTGCCCTTCAGACACGAACCAGACATGTTTAAGACAAGTCAATTAAACAGTCAGCAATGGAATGAAAACAAGAGAAAAGAGGAAGAAAAACATTTCAGAAACAAATCCTCCTATCAAATCACCTTACATTATCAGAATTCACTATAACTGAAATAAGAGTTTACTAACAGAAGCTTTTTAACCTCTTTTTTGAAAAGACTGTTGTCACGTATTTTTAGTCTTTCTGGCAAATGATTATATAGTTTGATGCCAACATACAATGGTGACGATTCAAATTTTGACGTTTCTGCGCCTTAAAACGCCCCCTGCCTCAGATGAACTACCCCACAAGACCGTGTTTTAATTCATATGAGCATATGCAAGCGAATAATATGCGGTTATCAGTGCTTCCATAGAATATATATTTTGTAATCTTTTTACGGCCGTTTTCAATAAACGTATCTATCCATTGTTTCACTTACTGAATATTTAAAAACCATCTGATTTCATTTCTATGATATGTCTGAAATTATATTTTAGAATGGTTACCAATCTTCAGTAGGTGAAACGATGGATGAATAGGTTCATTGAAAACGGCCGTTAGAGCATAAAAATTGCTGCTCAGCTTTTCACAGACTGAATCAAAATGATTCCGCCAATCTAATCCTTCGTCTATCATCACCCCTAGACTTCTCACTTAGTTAGATGCTTTAATATTTCCAGGGAGAAGAGTTAAGAACTCGTCCACGGAGCTTCTTGTTTGAAAGTATACCAAGTCGGTCTTGTTTACATTCAATATAATTTTATTTCTATGACACCATTCCATGAGGGAGCAAACAAGAATCTCAAATATTTCCTCCAGATCTGAAACATTCTGAGCTGACACAGGAAAAGATGCATCGTCCGCGAAGAGAACGATCAAGACATTCAACAAAAGAACATGTATTATGCCCTTATGTATTCCGGCAGGTCATTATCAAACAGAATGAAAAGTAGGGGCCAAGCACGGATCCCTGAGGTACACACCTATCTACTGAATACCTTCTCGAGTAGTGCTGGTCCACTCGAACAAATAACGAGCGACCCTCCCGATAGACCTGTACCCACTCCTGGAAAACACCTCTGAAGCCCATGTTATACAGCTTACTCAGGATGAAACTGAAGTGGAGGCAGTCAAAAGTACGAGATTCATCAAAGAACAACCCAGCGACTGGAACTCCCTCATCCAAAGAGCCATAAACGTATCCCACAAACTCACAAATGGCAGACTAAGTTGACTTACCAATACGAAAGCTATGCTGCGCACTAGTAATCATAGAAATCTGAGCATTCTCTTGTGTATCACATTTTCAAAAATCTTACACTTAGTTTATATTTTCATAATTTTATCTGTATATTCTCAATGTTTTATCGGTAAGGTTGAAGTTTCGTTTGAAGAGTGATATATCCTTTCAGGAAAGAGCTATTGATGTGAATTGAACAAGAAAATGTTGAGAGAAGATAAGCCTTCCAAAACTCATTCAAAGGCCCAGGATTGCGTCATTTATTTCCTTCACAGTGTGTGAATTTCTGCAGGCTCGACATCAGGTGATAAACTAGATGAAATAGGCTACAAATGAACAACATAATTATCAGAATCGATGCACATCTCAAAAAGATAACTTGAAATTATTTCGGTGAACCTATTATTTGTCCGGATTTTTTTTTGTCCATCAGGAGTGTATAATAAATCAATTGGTTTGCAATTTACTCCAAGCCTGACTCAATGTCGCGTCCAAGAAAATTGATTAATGTGCAGTTTTGAAACGAAAACTCATTCGATATGTGGAATCCATCAGATCCTTGGCACAAGGAGTCGGTGACGGCCTCGCGAGCGCTGTCGAGGGCAGTTTTCTGGTACGTATCGACGCAGATGATCAGATTGTCGGGCCTTCGAAACGACGCGATCGAAAATTCACGGATTTACATACCGAATTTTCTACATGGAGATAATCATCGTATGCGGCGGATTTTTTATGATGCCATAGCTGATGGCAATGGAGAGTACGTTGAGTTATAGGTTAGGTTCGGGTGTCCTCTGGTGATGAACTTGGAACAGTGGCGCGCAATTGATACCTACTCGAAGGAGATCGGAAAAATTCGCGCAAATTTCGCATAAAATTCATCATTCACCTTTTATGAATTACAGGATAAAATTACTGAGTGTAATTCAAACAGGGACGATTATGCACTAGAATTTCTTGGCACATTTTTTTATGATACTACCTCTTCATTGAATCCGGCCACATATACTCCATTCACTTTTATTTAAGCAGTCGGTTGGCCATTCAAATTTGACACATTTCACTCTGTATAGTACGAAAATGTGGGGTTATGACGCTTGTCAAAACATTTTTAGGTTTTAAATCAACGCTACGTTGCCCGTTCTACGTAAATGTTTCTGTTATTACGTATTTTATCACAATGTCGAATCTGTTCCGAAAATATGTAACGAACATAATTGAAGTTTATACAAACTGATTGAAGGCATACCAAATCCAGTTATTTGCATGGAAAATACAAGAGATCAGTATAATATCATAATATGGACTAGCTTGAGGACAGTTTCGTTCGTTATCTTCTTTGGCTAAAGTTTGAATACGTTACATCAGTTGTAGATTTCAAAAATGTTAACCCGAAGATGAAATGCATATGATGCAGTGGTTGGGAATGGGTATTTCCCGAAGGAATTAACAGATAATTACAAAAATGTTAAATTCTTCAATATAAGTAAAAGGAATCAAAGGAAGTTTCAATCAAGATGAACTTCACCTTTGAAAAAAAAAATTGAATAAACAATTAACAGGATAACTGGCGCGTATTTGTGGCTGTTCATCTTAATGCATTTATATAATAATATTATAATAATTAGGTATTTATTTGTACCTTAAGACATTTACAATGTTTAGGACAAGTCAAATGAAAAATAGAAAAATCAATTTTCGGGAACTTATTCTACGATGACATTCAACGAAAATCCTGTAGTAAACTTTTCGCATTCACTCAAACATAAAATTCTCAAATGCCACCACTTTTTTGGGTCTCCCAATAGAAGGAAATTATTTGTCATCCTCTTCATTCACAATCTTTCTGATTGTGGAAATATTCAGCTGAAATATAAGTCATTTAGATTCAGATCAAACATTTTATAAATTCACTTACAAATTAATGTGTTCGCTACCGTCTGACGTATTGTGGATTTTAGAATATCAGTATATAACTATTTGAATGAGCGGACCCGAATTCTAAATAGCACTTCCTGAAACCCTGTCTCTTTTTTCAATCACTTTCGGCATTTTCGTAATAAAAATTGATATAAGTTGTGGCAACGGCGTTATGCAATTAACGACATTTCATGAGTGCCAACCTTACTCCGCTCTAGTTACAAAAACTTGAGAAAATTATTTCATGGCCAACCGACTGCTAAAATAAATGTGGATGCAGTATACATTTATTATCATTTCAGTCGATTCTCTTCGAAAAAGATGCGGTGTTATACTGTGGGCGTCAAAATTATGGAACAAATTCATTTTCACAAAAGAAAAATATTCGGCAACAAAATCCTGGAACAGATCAATTTTTGTTTCACTTTTACCAAATTTTTATGCATATTTGAAGGATTTTTGTTGCACCCTGTGCCATCCTAATCAACCCTAAAAATTTTTTGAATAGGGAAAGTGGGTAATGTGGTACTTTTTTGGCAAGGTCTTTGTACCTTCTTTACAGGCGTGCAGAAATTATGCCCAACTTTCAACCCCTACGAACTCTTCAATGGAGAAAAAAAATTGAGTGACATTGGAAATTTATGTCAGCATTGAAGTACCACCCGGAGAATCATCGTGCATCACAAGATAAGTTAAATTAAATGTTCAAAATGACCACCATCGTTCTGGATGCAATAATCAAAGCGCTTGGGGTTGAAAGTTGTGCATGAATAAAACTGTAATGGTCGACTTCCATTCGGTGACAAATTCATCAGGAACCATCGTCTCAAAGTCAATGAGCTTTGTGTCATGCTTGATACGAAGTTACTTGTTCCAGAATTTTTGTAAACCATCAGGTCCAGGTCTGTTCCAATTGTGTAGTCCTCTGATATCTGATTTTACTTCTTCGATTGTGCTTATGTCATGCTGCATCGGTTCATATTCCACAGCTCCAGATTTTTTTCTTCAATCCTTCTCTTTCCATTTTCTCGAACACAAGATGTGAGTGACCCGTATAAAGTTTCTTCCGACTATTCAAATGAATTATTGTGAATATGCATTACTCTTATTATTATATTTTGACTCTTTTCAATCCGTTAGTCAATTTGTAAAGTAATTTGAAATTGTTAAAAATTGAGCGAAGCCCTCCTCCGACTCTTCTCTAGTCGACGCTCCTGAACAGCTCCGGTGACCACGTATAGTCAGCGGTGCGCTAATGGACCGAAGCAGAAGCCCCACTCTCAGTGTTTTTCAGAAGCAAAAACTACACATTAACGCATTTTTTTAATCATTATCTTTGTTAACTCTGTGGAATTCACTTCGCATTGTTAAGATTCATATTTGTAACACCTCTTTTATAGTTTACCTCATCAAATTAACATTATTCCAAATGTTCTCACTCAATTCTGGTGCTAGTTTGTTCATCTCATGAGATAATGTATGCACAGTCTTCTCAAAATCATTAATTTCACCATTTTCATATGCATTTCATTCTGATGAGATGAGTCCAAGTGTAAGATATTTCAAAATCTTCAAACAGATTTATAATCCTTCTTCTTCTTCTTCTCTCTCTTTGACCCAGATACTAGGTCATGTGATCAGGCTCCCGATGGAAAAATCTAAAGAATTTCTGGATCATTTATAATCATTACTTTCTTGCTAGTACCGCTCAATTGAAACTTACACTCGAGACAAATCGATAAAATGCCTTCTCAAGAATATACATTTTATTGTATTTTATAATTTACATAAATTTTCAGACCTCTCTAGATCTTCTTACATGGAAATGGGTATGAAGCACCAGAATTGAATTTTCTCGAGTCTTTCTCATTGATAATGAATACTGTCTTCTCATGCTAATTTCTTTTAGTTGAATCAGTTTATTTCATTCCTCGGCCAACTCTGTTGCCTGCTCAATTACTTATGACGAATTACTGTTGTCGAGTTTCAGATGAAAGAATCCTCATGTTCTCCGGGGTGGACCCAGGATTTAGTAGTTTCCCTTCAGAACACGATGTGGACATCTCAACCATGATGCAGGTTGATACACTCTCGTTCCTGGCTCCACACAGAAAAGCCTGCTCTGGTAATCGTGCGCACCCAATTGGTATGATCTACTCATTGTAACTTGTACTCTCATTATACATTCTCAGGTTCACTCATCTTATTCTATATACATGTTAGTTTTCAGCCTTCTGCACTTCTCGAAATCAACGATTAGTGGTTTCCTCTGAGTACTCTCGGTTTCTACCTCTCACAATTTATCAATTGTACTTTCTGTTTTTCTGATGGCCGTTGTAATCGTGCTTACTTGTAAGCAGTCCGTCTGTGTGAATGTTGCATTCATTGATTAATTTTTGAACTCTTCAAGACCAACGTAATGTATATTAATTATTAATTATACTATTCTTGCTCTTTTCAGATTAATTATGATTGTTCTTCTCATTTCATTAATTATTTCTGATTTTCTTATTTCATTATAATATTCTAGCACTTCTCAGATTGAATTTTGCTTATCTCATTTAACTTGTACGATTCATGCACTGCTCATAGTTAAATCATAATTATTAGTCAACTCACATTTGATGTATTGATCTCTCATTGATGATCCGACTTAGACAAAGACCAAGTGATGTCTTGGCCTATTTCATTGTTACAACTCGGTCTTCTCATTAAAATTCAATATTTTAACCTTCTGTTTTTCTGATGAAATAAAGAAGCTCTCGCAATCAATTTTCATTGATTGCTCTGCCACTGTAAACCTTGTGTTAATTTTGAATTTAAGGAACTTCTCAAAGTCTAAATCTGACCTCAAGTGACTTCCCATTTGAACTGCTCTGGATTATCTCTGCTTTTAGTTGAATAAAGGCTCACCAAGTCTATAGATGTTGTTAATATATTTTTTTTATTACTGTATTAGCTTCATGCAGCTGACTTTTTCATTTTATGATTGTGAACGATATACAATAAATGTTTTTATACCATTTCCAACTCAATTATCTTGTCTCACAGTCCATTCTTTTTTTACGAAATCATAACACCCTCGATTTTGAGCAGAAATCAAAATATAAAACCCTCCATACAGTAACGATCAGTTGTATCAACGATTCCAGTTTCATTATTTGGCAGAATGAACCAAAATTGTTCAAAGATGCCTCCGTTCGAATCCTCAGTGTCCCCACTGTATGGCTTACGTGCGGCGAAACAAATTGACATGTTACTTGAACTTGTCCAATACGTCATTCGGTCGAGGCTTGACGCGATCAGCGACAGACCAGCGGTACACCGGATTTAAAATTCCATTGTGGGACCCCCGAAGTCTAATAAAAATCAGATCCGATCTCGTCCGGCACGACAGATGGAGACAGGGAACGAGCTCGTTTGTTAACAGTGTTCTGAAGGTTTGTATCGTCTTTGTCTTTTTAATTCGAACGGTTTATCGCAGGATCACAGTGATCTACTGGCTTGGTGCAGAGTACGGCTGAGCTAGGAACTGAATGGAATAACATAATCTTGAGTGATGCATCCAGATTCTGTTTGGGCGCGCATGATGGTCGTGCAAAGGTGACACAGCCTTAAATTCTGACAATCAAGGAACATTCCAACAAGCTCCTTGGGAACTGTGAAATCTCAGGAGTTCCTATTCAGTAAGGATCTTCGCTCCTTACTAAATTCCTTAGAAGGCATTGTCGCTTCAGAAAATATCTAATGGGAATAATAATAATAATAATAAATCTGCTCTTTCCATCAAGAGCGGCAGTAGAACTATGATGAAACTGAATCATCTCCTTTACATGGACGATTTGAATCTCTTCGCATCTACCAAAAAACAGATGCAACAGATGCTGAAAATGGTAAAAGGATTCTCGGAAGACATCAAAATGAAGTTCGGATTAGAAAAATGTCGACTGCTGAACATAACGAGAGGGAAAATAGAAGATGGTACGTTCAAACTCAAGGATGGTGCAGAAACTCAAGCATTAAAGGAAGGGGACACATACAAGTTTCTAGGCATAAAATAGGCAAGAAAAATCAATCAGAGCCAGATGAAAAAAGAATTAACGGAGGAGTTCACCCGAAAATTGAGAAGGATAATGAGAACTGGTCTTAACAGCAAGAATCTGATAAAAGCGATTAACACCTACGCTTGCTCGGCGCTGAGCTATTCATTCGGTATCATCTCTTAGACGACCACCGATTTAGCAGCCTTACAGAGAAAAATAAGGACGATGCTGACTAAACACAATAAACATCACCCCAAAAGCTCAATAGAACGGACCGAGCTGCCACGACATCTTGGGGGTAGAGGAATTGTTGATTTGTCCAACCGTATGTCCCAGGAAATTGAAGGACTTCGAAAATATTTCCTGAGCAAGACAGCTTCGTCGGAACTCCATCGAGTAGTTTGTGTTGCTAATAGTTTTACGCCGTTAAAGCTACAACAGGATCACTTGGAAACCGTCGAACACTCTGCAGAAAGTAAAATGCAGAAACTGATTGGCAAACCTTTGCATGGAAGGCACCAGAACGAGGTCAACCATGATTACGTCGACATATCTGCGTCGAACTACTGGTTGACTTCCGGAAGGTTGTTTCCTGAGACAGAGGGCTTCATGCTCGCTATCCAGGATCAGGTGATTCCAACAAGAAATTACATGAAATATATCGCCAAGGATGCCACAGTGGCGGACGATAGCTGTCGTTATGGCTGTGCGACACATGAAACTATCCAGCACATCACCGACGGATGTCAGAAGTTCGCGGGCACGGAGTACAAGAGTAGACATGATGCTGTTGCCAAGATTCTTCATCAAGAATTGGCACTAAAACACCAACCTCTAAGTTCGAAAAAGGTTCCTCATTACAATTACCATCCGGATGCTGTATTGGAAAATGAACATCACAAGCTCTACTGGGATCGCACGGTTCTCACAGACCGGCAAATAACCCACAATACACCAGACCTCATATTGCTCAAAAGGATATATGAGGACAGAGCAGGACGTGGCAATTCCAAATAATAACAATCTTCTAGATAGGCACTCTAAAAAAATTTCAAAATACAGAGATCTCGAGGAACAAACCAGAAGACAAAGGAAGCTGAAATATATCAAGACCATCCCTATTGTCATGTCATACAGGCCTGATATCGAAGAAACTACTAGAGAACTTGAGGAAACTTCAGTTGGACGAAAATATCTATAGAGTCATGCAAAAGGCGGTACTGCTCGGAACAGCGAGAACTGTACGCAAGTACATGGGAAATGCAGAGGAAAACCGTCTACTCCGACAGAAAGTGCGGGTGGAGCAGGAATCCAACCGACAGCAGGGAGCCGAGGAGCGACCCGGGCCCGACCACCACCACGAGCCCGAAAACCTGGAAAGGGCTCCAACAGAGCCTAATCCTTTTGATATCTGAGATATCTGGGATAAGTGAATGTTCCTCTGGAGAGGAGTGTGAAAGCCGCAAGGCTAAAGTAATAATATGGTGCAGAAACGAGTGCAGATTCTGGTTGGAGGAGGATGCAACTCCAGATCATCTGATGACAGATTGCTTCGCCATTGCTAATCATCGCAAAAATTGCTTTGGATGAGAAACTTGCAGTAGCAAGAAGTTAACCTCCTTGAAGCTATTTCAGATGCGAGTTTATTTGAACTCTGGATCTGGATAGCTAGCTGTAGACGACATAGTGGCGGACACAGCTGTGATAGGAGATACACTAGATTTTAAGATCGCAATTCAACGCAACCCTCTCCAAAATTTACAATGTGGGAGGGTGAAAACAAGCTTGATGAAACACGAGAATTTAAATTTTTGTGGAAAGGCATATGCACTGCACTGGCGAAATTATGGTATGAGGGCTATTGCTCTTCGAAGTAGGTCACCTTTGGCAACAAGACTGCTATGCGTTATGTTATGCCTTATATTCGTCCAACCCCCACTTTTTCAACCGATCATGCACGACGTGTGTCATAATTTCGTTGGACTCTTCTGAAGACAATAAGTCGATTATAACTCTACCCTAGGTTCCGTCACATATAGAGATTAGAGGCAATTTAATAGCTGACAAGATTGCCAAAGGGGACACCCTCAAAGTCAACTGAGCGTCAAAGTACCATGAGGATATCATCTATGGCATTCGGCAACTCACAATTAATTCATGGAGAGAAAAGCTCTTAATGACAACAAGCTCAAAACAATCGATCCAAACTTGAACTACCAAAAATACAACTCCTTGCCAATGAAACATCAAATAAAACTGACTCACCTCAAGAGTGGCCAAAATTTGTAGTCTCCACAAAAAAAGTTTCTCTTCGGAATCAACAAAAAATTACATTTCACCTACCAATATCCGAACGAAAATTCGACTTTGTTTGAAGACAAGTGATTTTCGTCCTCAGACACTTTTCGTCCGCTTTCGTCGTTATGATACGGCAAGGTGCAGAAGCTACGAATTAGTCATTTTCGTGAATCCACGATTCAATGAAAACAGAAGTGTTTGTGAATATCACAGTGACATTCCCTGTCATTTGCTGTTGTCGAATTAATTATTTAGGAAATCTTCTAGATCTTACAATTGAATTAGGAACATGGCCTTAAATGTATTGTGAATATATGTAATAATCACGAACGGAGAGTGACAGCGATATGGATATCTCTGTCAGAGCCCAGGAAATTGGCAACTACGGCGACGTAGCCGTAGCCAGAAAACAGTTGAGTAAGTATTGCCATAAAGGTATAAAAAATTTAATGAAAATATATGAAATAAACGACGGGAAAAAACGTTTTTATTGTCTCACCTGCTTGCTAGCCTTTGTTGTGCCTCGGCTATCAATTTGCAGGCTATACAAAACTATTTTACCCATTTTTTGACGAAACCAGTGTAATATCAATCATTTCTATCAAGAATACTCCTTATTCCAGCAAAAATCCCATCCTCTCCCGATTTTCTTCACTTGAAAAATAAAAATACTGAGTATTTGACTTCACTCATGCAAGTGAAAAGATAATTTTTTTCATGGAGAGAAAGCACCTATTCAAACTCCGATAACTCAATCAGTTTTTTTTCTATATTTTTTTACTGAATCTAACTACTTAATAGCACTTAATAGAACTCGATTTAATTCCTCATATATACTAATGATTACAATCATTACGGACCTGTTAAATCGTCCGCGTGAAGAAGACGAGTACGGCAAAACAGGTTATCCAGAATCTCATATTTTAAGGCTCATATTAGAAAAGCTCAGAGAGGTTATATAAACACGATCATTATTAATAATTTAGAACGAGACGGAAATAAAATTACAGAACCTGATGCTCGGGCGAAGAACAAATATTGTTTTTAATATATTTTTATGGGCGCACGAAGCGATAATTGTAAATAATATTTGTTGAAACGCATTCGGAATGTCGAAGGACCGAAGGATGCTCGCTTCATTAAAAGATTTCTGGCGTATTAAAACGTTGTTGCCAACTGTGGCTGTTTGGAACTAAGATCGTTGGATTTTTTCACGTTCATTTTGTCGATTTCCGATTGCCTTTCAAGTGGCACCAGGGAAAAAATGAATAGATTCCACAAGAAATATCGAAATCATGAGGTTTGAAAATGAAGAAGAAAATAACACAGGCCAACACACATTTTGGTGCCTGCGATTTTTTAACTGTTCCTGAGTAATTTTTGGATGCAGAATGTAAAAAAGTTCTCAGATTTTGTCTATCACATCTAGTTTTTGAGATTTAAAAAAAAAATTGTGTATATAATTTACGTTATAACTGTTATAATATATAATATTACTATTGACAGTTAAAAGAAACAAAGACACATGGATTTATGTACCTATTTATTGCAAAAACTTAATTAACATAGTTACATTAGTCACTAATCACATAAAAATTTTCTTTTATACGATTTTCTAGAATGGAGTTTACTAGGGCAGTCTCGCTGAAGGCTCCAGCAGTAGTCCGCCATCATGTGGCTATCCCATCGTCCTTGATAACGATTTTCCATAGTTTTAATATCCTTATGGAATCTTTCGCCCTGTTCTTCACTACAATCACCTAAGTTTTCTGGAAAACGATCTAGGTGGCTGTGGAGGTACTGAACTTTTATACTCATGTTACAGCCGAGAATATTAAAATTTGAAAGCATAGTTTCCACTAATTCTACGTAATTCTCTGCTTTATGATTGCCAAGAAAATTGTGTACTACTTGAACAAATGAACTCCAAGCGTTAGATTCAGTCTCGTTCATTGATGTGGTGAATTGTGGATCTTTAACAAGTTGCCTTATTTGAGGACCATCAAATATACCAGCTTTTAGTTTTTCCGTGCTAATGCCAGGAAATTAACGTGACAAATACCCAAAACAATTTCCATCTCGATTTAAAGCCTTCACAAATTGCTTCATTAGGCCTAGCTTGATATGCAAGGGCGGAAGTAAGATTTTTTCTCTTGAAACCAAAGGTTCGTTGATCACGTTTTGTATTCCTTGAATCATGACATCTCTTGAAAGCCAATTTTTGTTAACCCAGTGCTCATTTTTAGCTCTGCTGTCCCAAAGGCACAAAAAACAAGGATATTTTGTATAACCACTCTGCTGTTCAAGGGGGAAGTTAATCATTTTTAAATCTACACAAATTGACCCCTGATGTTCTTCGTATTTAATTTTTCTCAAAACTAATGCTATTGTTTCATATTCTTCCTTCATGGTAGTAGAATGACCAATAGGAATTGAGCCATATTTGTTACCGTTATGTAAAATAACACATTTGTTGTCCTTTATCAGAAAAAAATATACCATTTAAGTTGTAACGTGTATCGCAGAAACTAGAGCTGATAGAAAAAATCTGGTGGCATTTTTGTAATCAGCACATTAAAAACATCTAAAATCAGATGTTAGATTTCCGGCACCAAATTTTTTTTTCATTTTGTTGGCCTGTGTAATTGATTATTGTGACTCATAGCTTAACTAGGATTTGTGTGAATTATCTGAATACAAACAAGCTTAGATGTTGGAGGTTGTTTTCAGAAGCTGATATACAAGGTGCATCCTTGACTCGTACAAATATTTCAACAGTAGATCCTTGAGGTCGAAAGAAACACTTTTTTCCTTTACCATTTTTTACGAATCGGCTCTTTTCAAAAGATACAGGATGTTGAAAAACCATAAAGAGATTTCTAGTTCTATCTCACAAACGGTTTCATCAAATGAAATGAATTCTGAAATCGTTTTCATTTATTTGATGAACCTTTTTCGAATACAAGATGTCACCGACGAGTTTCAGTTTTCTCATTATGACCATTCCCGACCATAAAAATACCAAAAATCCAAAGAACCTAACTCTTGAAACTCAGTTGGACACTATCTAATGAATATTCGAACGTTTTTTGGAATAAAAGTATTCTTCATATTTTCTCGTATAATGCGCCGTTTTTGAGTAATTTGACTAAAAAGAATCTATGAAACTTGAAGAATTGGGTACTTTGGTTAAATTCAACTCTGTTTAAAAGATCGACAGATGTGTAGTGTCACAGATGTAGCTATAGTTATTCTGAAGGTAATTTCGTTTTTCCAGGGGTGGCACAGCTCATTATGAAATTTTAAAATGGCCATGTCTTTTTATCAGGGTCGAACCGGAAAAATTGATATAGGAAAGAAGTGTTTCTTTTGACCTCAAGAACCTACTGTTGAAATATTTGTAAGAGTCAAAGACTCACCCTGTATGTCTAGTCGATGAAATATCAAATCTTTTCTCAGAAACATTTTCGTTGGAATACAAATCTCTATTGTTTCAAAATTTATTTTACATTGGTATTTCGAATACATCACTCCAAATTACTATGTATTCCGATGCTTAACGCTTCAAACTACATTTTTACATAAAAGCGCTCTTATATACACGCGGGATCTGCATATTTTTGTATAAAATTAGAAGCTTTATGAACTGAATACTATGGACTGAAGTTGAACGGTCCTAACTAATTTGTATCCCCAATATATATCATTTTGTATCTCTAAAGCGAAGTATATATCTTGCCTTTCTTTGGAGACGTCACGAAACTATTCATAAGTGGGTATTACTACAAGATAATAGTGGAGGAAGATACAAAACGCCCTCAAACCTCTAGTACTGAAAATCGACAACATTTCGGCATGTCTTTAACACATTTGACAATGAGATGGCGCTGAAAACGTACTGTCAATATAGAAAACTGTTTAGTAAGAGTTTTTCGTATTGAACAGCACGAAATCAGAATTCTGTTCCTTTTATTGGATTCGAATCCACTGATATTGATGAAATACGCTGTTGGATTTGCTATATTATTTATTTGAAATTTATAAATAAATATAACAAATTAAAGATTATGCAAAAATAATAGAGCTTTGAACATAAGACAAAAAAGTATATGGCTATCTGTTATATGTTATAGCCAATACCTTGCAATACATCTATCATTTATATCAGGAATCAATATGAACCAATATTCGATACACTATCATCGCACACATATTTCAGTTCTTTACATATTACTTACGGAATTTCCAGAACAACAATTAACAACCTTACTGGGGTATACGAAACCTTTATATAAGCCCAGAATCAGTAAAATTTCTTCATGCTTTTTTATGATTCCTTTATGTATTCAGTAAGGTTTTTTATGACACAATAAATAAATTGATTAGTGAATGAATAAAACACTCAGAGAAGGTTTCACAAAACTTTGATTGCTCGATCAAAGGCATGACAATCACTCGATTCCCAAAATGAAATTAATCAAACTTTTTTATTTCTGAATATATTGTAGAAGTATCAATTGAAAACAACCCTTGAGTGGACGTATATAGAACGATATTTACCCTAAATAAGCCATTTATGCAAGGGATGCTTCCTGCTTACAACAACTTACATTCAATAGATTTGCAGTAAAATATTCACTGCCCATTTGTATTTGTATTTGCTCCAGCCAATTGCTTACGCTCTGAAAATTTTATAAACTACGGACCACTGAGAATAAAAATCACTGAATAACGAGTTTTAAAACTTTTCATTTTCTTTTATACAATTAAATCTTGATTTCTGAAAATCCTTTCCATTTGATCCACAGTTCTCCACCATGCAATAACTTTCGAACGAAAATTTGAGTTTTCACTGGAAAAATACACAAAAACTTTTAAATATCAATAAGTAGGAGCGAGATATACAATGAGCGGAACTAGAATCAATATTGCCATCTGAAACCTTACAAAAATGCATATGTTTCTGCAAATAGCCTTCTAGTTAATATTTCAACCTGTCTTAGTAACACATTCGCAACCAGAGATGGCGCTCACATCACTTAAGTCTCTTCGTTTCTTATCTTTCCTCTCTATCACCTATGCAACTAAGGATAAGGTGTCTTTGAATCGATATTCAACTGATATCGCTGTCTGTTTTGGACTGGCGTCGAAAAAATCCAGAATCACGTCGCGGCATGTTTCGCTATCGACGGACGATGAAAATAACAATCCAAACGGAATTCCCTCTCGTCCCGAACGACGACGCCGTAAACGACGGTTTAACCGGAATCGATTAACCGAAATGCCACGCCGTTTAGCGGTTTTATTGATAAATAATGACGGAGTTCAATTAAACCGTAATGATCGAGTAATTCGCTCTCCTTTTTTAACGTGGTTTTGCTAGCCGAGCCGGCATTTCAACTCGCTTTCGCTAGACGGGTGTCTGATGGACAATCCACCACTGGCAGGGTCGAGTTCTAGGTTTGCTCGGCGATTAAATCTCAAATTTGCGTACGCGTTTCGATTCGTCGAACTGAAAAATGCAATCAACCCTATTTGGGATAGTTCGGGCTTGAAGATAAATATGTTCGTTTTGCAAGAGTATAACATCAACAGAAGTAAACAAAATTTTTGACCAGACCTCTAAATAGTGACGAAGGTGATGGTTATACAGGGAGTTTCACCAGCGGTTGGCCATAGCGTAATGGGAAGAATGGGGATCATCTAGGACTTTCCGAAAAGTTGCTCCTTTTGTACCCAAAGGCCATTAGATTCGAAAGACAGATATCGAAAATAAAAGCCAAAATCCATAAGCCACCCTGTATCTCCGAAAGTAATGGCCTAAAGTATAAAAGATGAGCTGTATTCACCGCTAGCATATTGGGCCGACCCAATACCCAATACCAGTAAAACACGATTTGATGGACTTTGACATATTTGATAAATATTCGATTCATTCAAACATTAAATGAAAAACTGAAAAATTGGTAGAGATTAACAGATGCTGCCTAACCGAAATAAAAACAAAATTATACGGGTGACTGGTGACGTGAGGACAACGGCTAATTGGAGATAGAGGACCTCAAACTGATGGAGAATTTGGATACTTTCCGCGTCTTTTCTCTTTAATTTTTTTCCGTAGAGTGGTCAGTTATGTCGAATTGCAATCTCCGGTTTTTGTTCTACCCTTATCCAAAAAATAAATGATGATTAATCCATGGCAATCCGAAAAAACTAAAGAAAGAACTTTTTCAGCAGATTTTTGGACACGAAACTTTTAGGTCTTGGAGAACCAGAGTGTCGCCATTCCATCCACTGTTGCTTTGTTTCCGGATCGTAGAAATGAACCCATGTCTCATCCATATTAACAATTCGCTTCAAGAAGTCTACATCATTTTCAAATCGAGCACAGATCGAACGCGATGCTTCAACCCTTGCACGCTTTTGGTCAACATTCAAACATTTGGGGATCCACTTTGCAGCAATTTTTCTCATGTCCAAATTGACGTGAATTATATGATAAACGCATTCGTATGAAATATTCATTGCTTCAGATATCCGTTTCAGCCCAATTCGACGGTCTGATAAAATCATGTCATGAACTGCATCGATATTTCCGGGGACTGACACAGAAACTGGCCTTCCCGATCGGTCATCATCTTCAATGGAAAATTTACCTCTTTTGAAACTTGCAATCCAATTTTCACGGTGGCATACGACCAACATTGATCACCAAGGGTATTAAGCATATCTTGGTAAATGTGGTAAAGAAGGCGTTGGACATCTTCTTCCTTTTAATTTATTGCGTAACTCTGGTTTACTTTTTTGACCTCAAACTTCACACTGACACTTCTTATGAGTTATTGTTCTTTGCTATGGAAACGCAATTTTTTTTTATACATGGAACTGTTCTGGGCTAACTAGATATCAATACATCCTCAATCATCAAAAATTTCAAAATACAATTTGTTGTATATGGGGTGATGAAATAGTTTGATACTCAAACACATAAATAGAAAAGGTCTCAAATAGAATTAATGAAAAAATCAAGTTAGCAAATGTTCGAAATGAGAATTGTCAAATTCATTATATTTACTGGCTCTCTCGAATAAATGAAGTACAGCTTTTTCCAATTACAGGAATATTTTTTTCAATTTCCACATACATACTTCAGTTATTCTGCTCTTCAAATGTTTATGGGTAGTTATTGTTTCCTTATACACTATATCCTTAAGATGACCCCATAGGAAATAATCCGAAGGAGTTAGATAGGGTGATCTAGCAGGACAATTCCTGAAACCTCCCCTACCAATCCACCTCTAAGGAATCTTCCTATTCAAACCATTCTTCAATACATTTGCCAACTTATCTCAGGCGAGATGTGCAGGGCGTAGTGAGAACAGCTCTGTTAGGTGGCACAATAGACCTTGAGTCAATCTTTAGTGTTTTTGTTTTATCAGGAATATTATTTTTCAGGATGAGAATATAAAAATATTGTAATATTCTGATTTCAGCACATCATAAAAACAATGGAAAATTTGTGCCATTCAAACGAAAAACAGATCTTTCATCAGTTGTTTTCGCTCTTCTCAAATTTTTATTTGAATTTATTTTATCTCATATACTGTGTGATATTTCTCATCTAACAAGTAAATTGAAAGTTTTGAATACGGGCCTGAAATTTTTTCTATTTTTTTTCCTTGTGCTGACGGTGAATGCCCATAGTAACAAGCAAATGAAAATATCAGCGAAAAATTTACCATATCAACAAAGATATATAGATTTAGCATTTTTTCATAAATCACCCGATATCTCCGAAACGAATACCCTCATGGGACATTTGAAACCCAAATTCTCATTCAGTTTTTGGTCCTCTATCTCCACTTAGCCGTTGTCTTTCACCAGTCACCCTGCATAAGTGACTTGGGACTTGTTGCAGCTCGTACGCATCACTAAACCTAAAGATACAAATTTCAGAGCGCTCTTTCTGCGGGTCCGTTAAAAACCTCCCATCACCTTCCTTCGTCGCCTATCGCAGAAATCTCATATCTCACATACCTCATTAAAAATCGACATCACGCCAATCTACAAGACGCAAAACTGCCCGTTAAAACCAATATCGGACCCACAGTATAGAGTACAAGCTGTTAAGCGACCCTAAGTCCAATACGATAGGTAATTCAGTAGATAAATAACGATACTTAATTAAATTGTAAAGATCATGTAATGTACTCTACTCTCGTAATTGGAACATCTTGTGCGTCTAGCCGGAGAACCGGAATGAAAAGAGCTGGAGGTGAAGAAGAGAAGCTAGAGGATTTTATGCATACGTAAAAGCCCACCTTGAGTGGAGGTCGACTATAATTAGATAGCAATATTGCCAAAAAGGATGTTCATTCGGAGATTTATTTGAGCTTCTATTAAGGTTGCAAAGTTGAAATTAACATCTCTACATACTTCAATAGAATATATTCAGACTATACACTTGTATACAAAGTGAGTGAAAAGTAACTTACCCAATTCTAATCTTGCTTGATAGAAAACCCCGCATTTTTGAACATCAATACTTTTTTAATTTTTCTGTTATTTCTATTGAAGACATTTGTATGTTGAAATTAAATAATGTAGTTTTTTTGAGTTTGAAAGAACGGAAAAATAGGAACTCATGTTACCTCTCTAATAGGCACCTGTAGAAAAAAATGTGTCCTGACAATCATTACACTATTTTGTTGAAGATAATGCTTAGTTGAAAACATACCAGGTAACATACCGACTACATTTTGGATAGTGAAAACACGCGTGACAATGAGATGGCGCTAAAAACGCACTGTCAATACAGAAAAACTTTTAAATAACAGTTTTCTGTTTTTTTATTGAGGGGCGCGAAATTCGAATACTATTTCTTGCATTAAATTTCAATATCGACTTTGTTTCTATCAGAAAACAAACATCCTGAGCGACAAAACGAAAGTATGGTTTTGTTTTGTGATCAGGATGTTAGTTTTCATCTAAACATTGTTTGGAATCAATTGATATCAACGAAAAACGCTGTTGGATGTGCTATATGTTTAATTGCAATTCATAAAAAATTTACAAAAATTGAAATTGTGGGCAATAAATGAAGCTTTGACTAGGATACTTAAGTATATGGTGATCTGCTATATGTTGAAGGTGTTATTTCTGTACAATAGATTGTTCTGAATTAATGAACTTAGTTGAATTTGTAAAATATACATATATCAGAAATTAATATGAACCAATATTCAATACCATCATAGCATACATATTCCAGTTACTTAAATAATATGAAGGTATTATTTATAGAATTTTCAGAACCACACTTAAAACCTTACAGACATATACAAGACCTGTATGTCAGTATAGTTTCTTGGTGCTTTTTTTTATGATTTCCTTATGATATGGTCTCTTCATGACACAGTATACAAATTGATTTATGAATGAACAAAACACTCACAGCAGTTTTAATAAAACTTTGACTTTCTAAACAACAATTTGACAGTCACTCGGTTCCCAAATGGAAATCAATATAACATCTGCATTTCTGAATATATTGAGGGGGGGGTGGGCACGGCCCCCCCTGTGATTTTGATAGACACCGTTAGAGAAATTTTTCTTTCAGTAAAACTAATCGTAGATGATATTTTGCCCCCCCTGAGAAAAATTTCTGCGGGCGCCCATGCCAGAAACGTCTAAAAGGCCCTCGAACCTGGTACACCTTGTATATTGAAATTTTATGATATTCCACTTTCAAGATATCATGAAACTCATACAATTCGCGCCATTCAAAAAAAATTTGTATTTTTTTTCACTCTTTCAAAATTTCTATTCGAATTTCCTTCGTCCAATATACCAAGTGGTATTTTTCATCATGCCTGCAATTTTTCCAATTTTCCTTTTGTGAGCTGATGGAGAATGCTTACGGAAACCGTCTTGTGAAATATCAGCAAAAAATTTGTCATATCGAAGTTCATAGTTTTAGTATTTTTTTTTTTCATTATCTCTAGAACCACACTATCCTTACGCTTGTGGAGCACATGCTCCCTTCTCCACCTGGGTACGCCAATGTCCTTATAAGGCATTCAAACACCCAATCCATATTCAATTTCAGGTCCGTTGCCCCTCACGACTCTAGTCAGCCTGTATTTTTGACGATTAGTAATCTTCAACTAATTTTTTTGAATTTTTCTTTGAAATTTACACAAGAAAAAATCGCATCGCATCTGATGAGAATTGATCAACGTGCGAACAAATAAAAAACTCCATTTCCAAATTCGTTTCCCATACTTCACAAATTTCCATTTCTACGAATATCATCACAGTCCATCAATTATAATAAATGATTGAAGTAGGTATTTAGGAATATTCCGTCACAAGATGGGAATAAAAAATATCACCGGACTTCTATTCGCGTGAAGGAAGTGCCTAGTCTCATAGAAAACCTTAATGGCCCAATCAATTACGTTCGGATTTATCTAGAAGATGAAGGAGCTTTCTGAATCTTCGAATTAAACTACAAATAGAAGAAATGTCCGGGACATCAACCTACCACAGTCCGTTATATATGAAGAAGAAATATGCTACGTGTCACCAGAGGCGGAGGTGTTGCTTAAACTTCAATTTATCGAGAAAACGAGTGCTTGTGTGAAGTTTGAAGGACCATTATGCTTTTCAATAAGAGGAAATCAAAGTTGACTCCATTCTCGATGTACGTCCAAGTTCTCCTGCACTAAGGTAACGGAAAGTAAAAATAAAGTAGTAGAATGGAATGAACGAACAATGCTTCGGTAATTAGGACACTAATTTGTTAATGCTTCCACTAAATCTTCGGAACGAAAATATTTTGTGTTTTAATAATTAGTCACACCTTGACATCTAATCTGATGCCAAGGTGAATCTGTTGGTATAATAGGCGTATGAGTATGGGTATACGCGAATCTAATCAAAGCCTATGAGCGAATGTACCTGACAGCAATGTTATGCTGTCAGTCGAAACATATGTCCTTATACGCAAATCTACATTTACGCGAATTTACGTTAAAGGCGAATCTACCACACAGGTGAATCTACCTCACAGGCAAATCTAGCTTATAGGTCAATCTACCTAATGGGCGAATTTACCTTATAGGCGAATCTACCTAATAGGCGAATCTACCTAATGACAAATCTACCTAATTGACAAATCTACCTGATGGGAGAATCTGTCTGATAAGCGAATCTACCTAAATGGCAAATCTACCTAATAGACGAATCTACCTGATGGGAAATCTACCCAATAGGTGGATCTACCTGATAAGCGAATTTACGTTAAAGGCAAATCTACCACACAGGTGAATCTACCTCACAGGCAAATCTAGCTTATAGGTCAATCTACCTAATGGGCGAATTTACCTTATAGGCGAATCTACCTAATAGGCGAATCTACCTAATGACAAATCTACCTAATAGACAAATCTACCTGATGGGAGAATCTGTCTGATAAGCGAATCTACCTAAATGGCAAATCTACCTAATAGACGAATCTACCTGATGGGAAATCTACCTAATAGGTGGATCTACCTGATGAGGTAATCTATTTAATAAGCGAGTATACCTAATAGGCGGATCTATCTTATAGACGAATCTACCTGATGGTCGAATCTGTCCGATAGGCGAATGTACTTGATTGGCGAATCTACCCAAATGCAAATCTACCTAGTGGACGAATATACCTGATAGGGAAATTTACCTAATAGGTGATTCTACCTGAAAAGCGAATCTAGCTAAAAGGCAAATAGGCCAATCAACCTAATAGGCAAATGAGCCAGAACAGACTGCAATTTATTTGGGTACCTGGACACGCAGGCTTCAGAGGTAACGAGTTATCGGGTGCTCTGGCTATTGGAATTTCTAATTCCTTGGTGAGGGAAAACAACAGGAACAAAAGGTTATAAAGTAATGTCATAGCCGTTCTGGACTGCGCACTCGCTAAGGGCCATCTCGATGTCCTCCAGTTTGCAGAACCACTAATGGTTAGGATTTTCTAAAACCAATCTGATATCTTTTATAGGAGTTTCAAAAGTAAATTGCAGACTCAGAGCTCACTTACACAAACTAAACCTCGTCAACGAAATACTCTGCAGGCTTTGCCTAGAAGAGGACGAATTCAATGAGGATATCCTCTGTAAATTCTCGGCTGCAGACAGATCAGACTAGGAATCTTTGGTTCGCTCAAGCTCCATCTATAGGAACTCAAGAACCATTCTTAATCTTACATCATGTATTTCCTTAGGAAGATGGGACTGGGTGTTGAAGTTTAGCTCTCTGATCTTGTTTGTGTACCACAATAGACCGCACTGCTCGCGGTGACAGGTCTGGTAATTCAGACCAACATGCTGAACAATAGCCTATAGGCGAATCCACGTAATGGGCGAATCCACGTAATAGGCGAATCTACCAAATAGTCCAATGTACTTAATGAGCGAATCTACCTAATAGGCCAATTTACCTAACAAGCAAATATACCTTATGGTCCTTATAGACGAATCTACCTAAACCGGAAATCTCCCGATTTACCTGTAACCCTGCTGATTTGATATGTTTCAACGGAAGCCTCTACATAGAAAAAAGGTTGCAGTATCAGTCACCTATTAGTGAATGAACTGATGTTTTTTGGCATAGACGTCTGAAACTCCTAGGACGATTAATTTAAATTCAATAAAACAATGTATAAGGAACTTAATAAATTATTATACCTACCGCCTTAATTTAGATATACTTACCTAGTTTTCGAATGTAGCTCATGGGCTAATCTACCTAATAGGTCAATTCAAGTATTAGGCGAATAGGCGAATCTACCTCATAGGCAAATCTACCTCATAGACGAATCTTCCCTATAGGAAAATCAACCTAATAGGCGAATCTACCTAATAGTGAATCTACCTAATAGGCGAATCTACCCAATAGGCGAATCTACTCAATAGGCGAATCTACCTAATAGGCAAATCTACCTCATAGACGAATCTACACAATAGGCAAATCTACCTAATAGGCGAATCTACCTAATAGGCAAATCTACCTAATAGTGAATCTACCTTATAGGCGAATCTACACAATAGGCGAATCTACCTAATAGGCAAATCTACCTCATAGACGAATCTACCTTATAGGAAAATCTACCTAATAGGCGAATCTACTCAATAGACGAGTCTACCTTATAGGCAAATTTACCTCATAGACGAATCTACCTTATAGGCAAATCTAACTTATAGGCGGATTTACCTAATAGGCTAAACAGCCTAATAGGAAATTTACCTGATAAGCCAGTTTATCTCTTGGCCGAATCTACCTAATAGGCAGATCTCCAGATTCACTGATATCCCTGCTTACTCGATATGTTTCAACAAACGCACTTTCATAGAAAAAAGATATTTTAACTGGCTGACCTATTGATGAATGAACCAATGCTTCTTGGCATAGAAATACGTGTCAAAGACGAAACAGTTCCATTCAGAAAGACTACATAAAATTAAATTCATCTAGTTCGTTCAATTGAAAAACGTTTTAATCATCTTCATCGTCAACTTTTATTCCACAAATCTTCGATAGGCAATAATAACGCCACTGGACTGGTTCGCCAGACCCAAACGCTTATTAAATTGAATAAAACCGCATTTGCATAAATAATTTATTTGGAAAAACGTCGCATTAGATCGGACCGACTTGCAGGCCGAGGTCATAGAATTTTTTGGCCAGGAAAGATCGATTTAACTCATTAGTCATTCCATAGTCGCTACCTGATCACACAGATCCTTATCTCTCGGACATATATCGTCTTTTACAGATCGCTACGTGGGAATTGAGCCTCATTGAAATCTACGGGGAACACGGTCTGAATAATTACAGTTTTTCGGTGGATGATCTATGGCCACACGGGAAAAGTATCGTGGAAACTGTACGTCGCTTAGAAACGAAGCTATGGTAGTTATTTTGGGGCCATTGTTCTCGGCTACTGTTGGAATTCGGTTTTTTTTATAGGACGCCATGATGGGTGGGAGGCGTGTGTTGAGGTTTTTTCATACGAAGACGGTTGGACTCTGGGCTGTGAGATTCGAATGGAATTAGGGAATTTTGATGAATATTCATGCATTGTAAAAAAATCATGTGGATTGGGGAAGACAGAATTTCCCATGGAAGTCTAATGAGAACTATGCAGAATATAACACGATCTCTACCTAATAGGAAATGTAAGCTAACACGAATCAGATTTTTATCGAAGAAGGGAAAGAGAATTTTAACAATCCAACCGGATTATTCGTTTAATATTTGCAAAAAAACTTTTGCAATCAGACATATTATATACCACTCTTCAACACTTCACCTTTCGGGTAATGTAATTTTCATAAACGATTTGAGAAATACCTAATAATAGAAGAAATGGATCACTTCGAAAGACGGATTTGTAAAGAGTTGTGAAGAGAACTGAATTGACAAATAATTCTCTCGCTTGAAGTTACAGTATTGCATTAATTTGTGTTTTCTCTTCAGAAAATTACAATTTCCCTTTGATGTTTTTCAAGTTGGAATAATGGGATTCCTTAGAAATTATACAGCATGATTCCGGAGACGACCGTCAGTCAAGACAGTTTCGAAGAAATATTTGGTTAATCTCTGAGGGCCTCTATTGAAATTTAATTGCTTAAATTCTGCATAAAACCATTTAATACAGGAATTACTTACACCTTAGGATTTCCGATAATTTTTTTTTTAAGAGCAATATTGAAATTTCGTTTCATGCAGTGAGAATATGCCGAACTAGGTATTAAAGTTGTATAGACGAAGGATACAAGATGCCAAGATGTTTCTTAGTTCTGAAATACTTCTATCGAAATCGAAATCCATTTTCAAGAGCTCATATTCTGAAATTATTTGATACGGAAAATTACTCCATATACACACCTTCAGTTTTCTCATAAAAAGATTAAAACAGCTAACGTAAAGACCGTTCAATACAAATTTAGGTACCAAAAAAGTAAGTATGTATAGTTTGATTACGAAGATGAATTGATATTTATTTAGCCTAGACCAGTTCCATGCATAAAAAAATATTGCGTTCCATAGCAACGAACAATAACTCATTAGAAGTGTCACTGTGAAGTTTGAGGCCAAAAAAGTAAACCAGAGTATCGCAGAGTATCGAGCCATCATCAAGTACCTGTATTTAAGAGGGGTTAAGAGGTAAGCAGATTTACGAAGATGTGCTCAATATCCTTAGTGATCAATGTTCGTCCTTCGTATGCGACCGTGAAAAATTGGACTGCAAGCTTCAAAAGAGGTCAATTTTCCATTGAAGATCGGGAAGGCCAGTTTCTGTGTCAGTCCTCGAAAATATCGATGCAGTTCATGACATGATTTTATCAGACCGACGAATGGGGCTAAAACGGATATCTGAAGCACTGAATATTTCATACGAACGCGTTCATTATATAGTTCACGTCAATTTTGAGAAAAATTGCTGGAAAATGGATACCCAAATGTTTGAAAGTTGACCTCAAAAGCGTGCAAGGGTAGAAGCATCGCGTTCGGTATGTGCTCGATTTGAAAACGATGTAGACTTTATAAACTGATTTATTACTATAGATGTGACTTGGGTACATTCCTACGATCCAGAAACAGAGCAACAATCGATGGAATGGCGACACTCTGGTTCTCCAAGACCTAAGAAGTTTCGTGTCAAAAAATCTGCTGGAAAAGTTCTTGCTTCAGTTTTTTGAGATTGACATGGAGTAATAATTTTTGGGATTAGGGTAGAACAATAACCGGAGATTACAATTCGACATTACTGACCACTCTACGGAGAAAAATTGAAGAGAAAAGACGCGGAAAGCTATCCAAAGGTGTTTTGTTTTTGCAGGACAACGCCTCTGCATAAAAATCTCATGCTGCCATGCAAAAAATTCGTGATTTAGGATTCGAATTACTTACTAGAACACCCCCCCTTTCCACCAGATTTGGCTCCATCAGACGAGGAGGTAATAAAAGCTATGGAGGTCTGGTTTGCAGAGCAAGAAGAAAAATTTTTGTTTGAAAAGTCTAGAGACGTGGCAGGTTCGCTGTAATAAATGTATCCAATTAAGAGGAGAATATGTTGAGTAATATAATATTGTGACAGTGAAATTTTGTTTGGTTCCATAGTAGGCTAAGAATTTTTCAATATATCCTCGTATTAATATAAAACCGCTTCGTGAATCATCGAAATGTGCTTGTTTCACACATAGGAACAAAAAAAGTGTAAATAGTTTCACGATTAACCAGTAGACGTCTCTTTTAACAATTATTTCTTCATGCAGTTTTTGTGTTTTTCAGCTACCGACCGAAACTACTCTCATAAACTCCCACTCTATACATTTTTGCAGGCTGAAATCAATAATTATGTCCGCCAAATCACGACTAAAATCAAATGCACAGTTGCTAGGGAAAAACAATGAATTTTTTTCTACTACTTAAAACCAGTCAACAAACGAACATCTATTTTAAGTTATAAGTCTACTATCTGAAACTCGTAATCTTATCTTTGGAAAATATCAACATGGAGGCAATAAACTTCACAAAACGACCTTTTGAAACGCACTTTGTCGGCAAAATACCAGAACGATGGAATTCTATTTTGTTACAACTTTAATACGGAAACAAATAGGCATAAAACGTTTACCGATCAAACAATTGTTATGTCTATGTGTACTTCTTTCGCAACGAATGGTTTTCAAGAAATGGGTACCAAGAATGTAATACTTAGTATTGTTTGATTGAATATTGGTTTTCTTCAGATGTTTTCTTTTTTGTATTCATTGTTTGAATATTGAAGCGATTTTCAAACAAAATTGATCCCCATAAATAAGTTTATAATAATTGCTATTTGAGTAGAGTCGATCAAGGTTTGAGGCACGATAGAATTAATCACAACACGTGACCAAGTCCGCCATGGTATTGCAAAAACGGAGTTAACCAATCAAAAAAGAGACCCTGTCTTGTTATAGTCCCTGTATACCATTCTTGTATCCAGCGCAATATGTTAGTATAATACTAACTATGTAATAACTAAATAAAGAAAATTATTCAAAACTTGATGATTTCAGGTGTTGTGAATGATCATGATCACAAATAGAGTTTAACGTTAGTTTGACAAATGCGTGGTTAGTACTGACCACAGACAGGGGTGGGTAGTAGCGATTAAACTCATAGAGCGGAAAATAGTGTTCTTGGCCCCGGTATTTATTAAATTCATTTCATTGTGGTTTTCGAAGGCTAATCGGACCGTAAAGATGGATGTCCTGATCAACTATACTCCATTCATTTTTATTTTAGCACTCGGTTGGCCATGGAAATTTGACACATTTTACTCTGTATAGTACGAAAATGTGGGGGTTCTGACGCTTGTCAAAACATTTTTGGATTTTAAATCAACGCTATGTTGACCGTTCTATGTAAAAGTTTCTGTTATTACATATTTTATCACAATGTCGAATCTCTTCGGAAAATATGTGACGAACATAATTGAAGTTTATACAAACTGATTGAAGGCATACCCAATCCAGTTAATATCATGGAAAATACAAGAGATCACTTTAATATCATAATATGCACTAGCTTGAAGAGAGCTAATGTTCGTTATCTTCTTTGGCTAAAGTTTGAATACGTTATTTCTGTTGTAGATTTCGAAAATATCAACCCGAAGATGAAATGCATATGATGCAGTGGTTGTAAATGGTATCTCCCGAAGGAATTAACAGATAATTACAAGAAATTCTTCGACAAAAATCATCTTGCATCAATATAAGTAGGTAAATGGAATCAAAGGAAGTTTCAAGTCAAGTTGAGCTTCACCTCTGAACGAAAATTTCATATGAATCAACAATTAAAAGCACAACTGACGCGTATTTGTGGCTGTTCATCTTAACACATTGATATAATAACAATAATAATTAGGTATTCATTGGTACCTTAAGACATTTACAATGTATAGGACAAGTCAAATGAAAAATTGAAAAATCAATTTTTATTCTACGATGACAGTCAACGAAAATCCTGTAGTAAACATTTCGCATTAATTCACTCAAACATAAAATTCTCAAATGCCACCACTTTTTGGGTCTCCCAATAGAAGGAAATTCTTTGTCATCCTCTTCATTCACAATCTTTCTGATTGTGGAAATATTCAGCCGAAATATAAGTCGTTTAGATTCAGATGAAACATTATATAAATTCTCTTACATTGAATATGTTCACTACCGTCTGACGTATTGTGGATTTTAGAATATCAGGGTATAACTATTTGAATGAGCGGATCTGAATTCTAAATATAGCACTTCCTCAAACCCTGTTTCTTTTTTCAATCACTTTCGGCCTTATCGTAATAAAAATTGATATAAGTTGTGGCAACGGCGTTGTGACATTAATGATATTTCATGAGCGCCAACCTTACTCCGTTCTAGTTACAAAAACTTGAGAAAATTATTTCATGGCCAACCGACTGCTAAAATAAATGTAAATGGAGTATAGTTAACCTTTTTGATAAGGCTAATTTCTGATTGTCCTTCATTTTTTAGCATTATCCATTCGAGGATTAACGTGAGAAATGAATGGTTGTTTTAAATTCTCAAAGCAAATATCGCTAACGATACACAAACTCCGATACCTATTCATCAACTCTATTAGCAATCATTATTCCGACATACGTTTACTAACGGTTGAACAATAAAACAGTGTCAACTGTAAATCTATCTCTCACCGCAAGCAGATAGCCAGATTTCCGACCAAACCTCAGGAAGATCGCCTCATCATGCACACACAAAAAAATCGCCGTCGACCAGAGCCAACTCTAATCGGCGATCGCATCGTCCTCCAAGGCACGCCAAGATCTCGGCCGTAGGTACCTCCGGATCTGGTTCCTTTTTATCCGACGTACGCGCACAGCCTACTCAGCATTGATATCTCGGAGATAATGGAACCGAACCGAATTATGCTGCCCGCCTAACCCGAAATTAACCAACCCGAAACCGTAATAAGGTACAATTTTTAAATTAACTTAATTGTAGTTCATAAACTGTTTAATAATATGTTATTATTTTTATGGTCTTTTTAGTAAAACTACCTGTTAAAGTGACATTAAATAAATAACGTGGAGAACGGTTATTATTACTTGCGGTCCATGTAGTTATTTATGGTAGCGGGAACAATCCAAAGATTGTTACCGGGAAGTGAATCTAGGTAAAGATGAGGAAATAATCGGAATTTTTCATGACAAGTATCCAGCAAGTATAAATAGACGTTTTTCTTACTGAGCGCTTAGGTTCTCACATTCCAATTCGTCTTACTCTTTTCATACCTTGTTTTGCATAATGGAAATATTTTTCTGTGAGTTTAAAACTAGAATTTGTCTAATAAGTAGTAACATTCTGAATATTATCAATTTGCATTTCAAGTTCTTTCATATCATTCAGGGGTAGATTCAGTGGTTTAGGACTATCTAACAACAACTACTTAAAACATAGACGTTTCGTCGATATTACACTAATAGAATAGAAACAAAATAAAACATAACAGGAATAGTTGTGCTTGACGAAACTAGGTAAGACACAATAATTCATGTTATGGTTCATTTTTTCTCTATTCCAATTGTAGATTTGATGAAGTGAAAATTATCGGTGGAATTATTAAACGCCCAGGCAGCAAGCGTACGTCATAATGACGTACCTTAAAGGTGATGTCAGACGTCATATAGACCTCAAAGTTGACGTCTAGATGACGGTGAGTGTATGACGTTATTTTCGCGTCAGTGTATGACGATATTTTGACGTCTTATGAAAGGGATAACGCCTTAAGAGGAAGGCAATGAATATAATAAGAATTAATTCAGATGCATACCACCCGCCGATACGAATTCGACAGGAGTTACGATCTGAATGAGCTAGCCAATATGGCCACCAAATAGAGTACGCTCCATCGAAGAAAAGCAGATGCTGACCATGGTTTCGGTCTCGTTTGACCTCGTCAGAGCAACATGGCTTCTTCCGTCTGTTCTGATATTCCTGAACAATACTGTCAAGTCGCTCGAGTTCTATTGTTATTCGATTGCGATCCAGTAAAACCAACAATATCAGAACAGGCCCCTTCTCCGATGAAGGAACGTTTGGAATTGATTATTCAGTTCTGCTACGCGCTACTGGGTACTATGCAGTAAAGTCACGTGAAGACGTCTTTATAACGTCACCTTCAATCACATTCATAGTACGTCAGGAAATCAGCAATAGAGTAGGCAGTCACCTTCAATGACGTTCATAGTACGTCATTTTTGCGTCGATGACATCCACCGTCAGGAAACCACCAATTGAGTACGCCATTATTGACGTCACGTGAAGAACGTCCCTATAACGTCACCTTCGATGACGTTCATAGAACGTCATTTTCGCGTCGCTGACGTATACCGTCAGAAAATCACCATTTGAGTACGTCATTATTGACGTCACGTGAAGAAAGTCATTATAACGTCACCTTCAATGACGTTCATAGTACATCTTTTTTGGGTCGATGACGTCTACCGTCAGGAAATCACCAATTGAGTACGTCATTTAGACGTACGCTTGCTGCCTGGGCGTTTTTACAATTCTTGAGTGCTTCTCGACGCATAATTTTTGAAGTATCAAATTCTTATGAGGATTTGAATATTATGAGTTTCCGGTCTTTATAACGTCGTCGTTTATGGTGTTTCAACTGAAGTTTCGCCTTCAATATTGGATCATCTGCAGAGGAATGTATGTCTCAGATTATAAACTGCTCGACAAAAGTTGAGGATACTGGATTAATTTGTCTTCTCTTCAGAAAAACGCCAATTACTTTTGCTGCGTTGGTTTCTCAATTTTCCACTAAGTAGTAATAGTTTCGATATAAAGTGTGATTCATAACTATTGGTATATAGGTTGCTAAGGGTTGATTGTTCGGACCATAATATGGCGATAGGATCAAATATACCTCAATAAAATATTGCTGGGAAAAAAGATAGGGAGCGTTAAAGTTGAATTTGTAAACGGTTTTTGAGAAAACAATTATTTTATCCAGAGGTACGTACGTGAGTCGTTCAGACTGAAATAATCTTCCAACTTGAATAGGCTATTTTCCTAAATTTCAAAATACAGGGTGATTCATAACTATTGGGACTATTGGGAACTATTTGGACCAAAATATGACAATAGGACCAAATATACCTCAATAAAATATTGCGGTGGAAAAAGATAGAGGGAGTTAAAGTTGAATTTTATTTTCGTTTCTTGCTAATAATTTCACTGTATATTTTTTCATCCGTTTTTAAGAAAAACAAAATTAAACAGTTCAGAGCAGCGGAAGGGGATTTGAAGTAACGATTTATTTATTTCATTTATTTCGACGATAAGGCATAATTGAAAACAATGTAACAAACTTCTATGGCTTTTCTAATACTGTTAATAAAGAACTTTCGAACTTCGAAGAAAATATTATTCTGTCCCCTTATAAAAAATTCAACTTCAACGCCCTCTATCTTTTTCCACAGCAATATTTTATTGAGGTATATTTGGTCCTATCGCCATATTTTGGTCCAAACAATCTGTCCCAATAGTTATGAATCAGCCTGTACATGAGATTAAAATCCTTATAACTCAAATATATATCGAAATATATTTTTTTTCGAATTTTAACTTGGAAAAAGCAGAATCAAAGCTAAACTTTCATGTCATCACACTAATGAAAACTTCATTGTTTTTGCATGAAAACATTTAAATCATCTATCGCTCTCAATCGATAAAGAACCCAGGAAAAGAATCATTGTGGGATACCGAGGAGAGCAAATATAAAAAAAAAGAAATCCTCGCGGTATTTGCCGGCTCGTAAATCCGTTCGAGTAACACCATCCTCGTCGTTTAACTTCTTGTACGGTAATATGGTAATATATCTCGTTGAGGTACTATCCGTAAGTGTCTCCGGTAACTACTGGAATGCCGAGAGTCGCCAAAATCTAAACGAGAGGCTCGCGCGTCTTGCGCTCAATAAAAGAAATCGTAAAATTTCATTGAATTCGCGAGTGACTGTTGATCGTTACCTGAAGGACAAAGAAAGGATTTCATTTAGGAAAATATATTGTTAAACTATTTCAAAAATACGTTTGATGTTTGTTAAAAAATAGATCATGAAAATGCAAAAAGTTATAGGGCTTGAATTTGAAACAAATATAAAAAAAAAAGATAAAATATTTTCTACTCAATCATTACCAGCTCTTTGAATGGTTTGGCAGTCTTTTCGCATTCGCCGAAAAATGTGGACACTCAAATTTATTTTTTCCAAATACGATATCATATTTCTAAGATCGCCATTGAATTTAAATGTTAATCTTCTCAAATGACTTCAATGATATTTCCAAGTATTTCATAGTTATTTGTGGTGATCAGATCAGGAGATGGAGCTGAATAGCTTTATTTCCTTCAACTTTAGAAGGAAGAAACTTTCGCAAATTGTTATTGAGACTAGTTATACGATTTCCGTTCTGATTTCAAAGCAAACTTTTCACAGGGTATCCATGAAAACATTCAGTTTGCATCCTTATTTTAAACAGAAACACATATTGCCTTTATCGAAGTATGATTACATTCCTCACAACAAATGGATAATATCCAATGAACAATGCTATGAAATAAGCCATTTCCAAGATAACCTTTAAAAAAATTACACGTTTCTGAGGTGAGAAACATATTTTTTCAACGAAACCTTCGCTGTTGCATTTTTTATATGAATCATAAAAATTATTCGAATGACTGTGATCTAAGTAATGAATACAGAAATCGACATGCTAAAAGTTCAAACCGTTCAAGACAAGGTCTGCTAATACTGTTAATTAGTGAATGAATTCATCAAAAATTTATATGTATTAAAACAAAAACCTGGACGAATTTATAACGCCATGGTCGAACCACAACTCTGTTGTTGATGATTTTACTGATATCAAAGATTATAGAGTAGAAATATAGGAAACGCCCTCATATCGCTAGTGCCAAAAACCGACTACATTTTGGCCAGTGAAAACACATTTGACAATGAGATGGCGCTGAAAACGTATTGTCAATACAGAAAAACTGTTCAATTACAGTTTTCTGCCTTATAATTGAGGGGCGCGAAATTCAAATTCTATTCCTTGTATTGAATTTCAATATTGACCTTGTTGGGACCAGAAAACAAACATCCTGAGCGACAAAACAAAAGGATGGTTTTGTTTTGTGACCAGGATGTTAGTTTTCATCTGAACATTGTTTGGAATCAATTGGTATCAATGAAATACGCTGTTGGATGTGATGAATTTTTATTTGCAATATATAAAAAATTTACAAAAATTTGAAATTATGAACAACGGAAAGAGCTTTGACTAGGACACAAGAGTATGGTTTTCTGCTTTAGGTACGTCAAAGGTGTTTTTTCTGTGAAAACGCTTTGCATTAATAAACTAAGTTGAATTTGTACAATTCATATCAGAAATTTATATAAATCAATATTCAATTTATGGTCATGGAATACACATTTCCGTTACTTACTTATTATTTACAATATTTTCAGAACCACAATTGAAAAAAATTTATAGAGGTATACAAGACCTGTATTCAAGCCCGTTAGTATAATTTCTTCATGCTTTGTTATGATTTATTCATGGTATGGTCTCTTTATGACACAATATACAAATTGATTAATGAATGAACAAAACACTCACAGAAGGTTTTATAAAACTTATACTTTGCAAAAAAAAATTTGACAGACATCCATATCGAAATCCATGAAACTTTTGCATTTCTGAATATATATTCAGAATCTTTGAAAGGACGTATAAAAGTCATAATTTCCCCTAAATGGACCCTTCATGCGCAAGGTATGCTTCCTACATACAACAATTAACGTATATGAGCAGTTCTCAATCGACTTGCAGTATGCACATGGTGTAGTCAGTAGTGTTTGTAGGCCTTTACGCCAAGAAAATTTTATCCACTTCGTAGCACTGAAAATAAAAATCAATGAATGACCGAGTCCATGTTACCAGTTTAAATACTTATATTCCCATTTTCCTTAGTAAAATTTGTCTAATTTGATTCAAAGTTTTTCACCATACAATAATTTTCGAACGATTTTTTGAGGTTTCCGCCAAGAAATTAGACATAATTTCAATAATCAGCAACTCTCGGAACGAGCTTGATAAACAAAAGGCGATATGAGAATCAAAACATTCAAAACCTCTTTGATCAAAATGACCATCTGACATCTCACAAAATTTCATATGTCCGTCGAATTAATAATTTAACCAGTTTTAGGGCCTTAAAAACACATTTGAAACACAGATGGCGCTCACATCACTTTAGTCGCTTCGTTTCCTATCTTTCTACTCTATAATCTTTGATGAGTATGTTAAATGGAAAAACGTGAAAACACACTGATATAATTAAAATTAGGTTACAGTGTGAATACTCCAAAAAAAGTGTGGGTTCACCTTACTGTGTGTTTTTGTGTTTTCGACTACAATATCATTAACAATAGATTATCTTAACAAAATGTACTCATTACCATTACCTTGTTTCAGCGTCAAATAAATGACTCAACTGAATTCATAAATCTCTTTGCTAGGGTCCCTAGTGAACCGAAGCATCTAAAGAATTTACGTTCTTTTCTTCAGGTAGTTAAAATCGGACCAAATGTAGTAAATCTCAATGGAATCGATGGATACAGAATTCCGGTAAAGGAAGTAATGAACAAAACATTTTTCAGCTATTATCGCCCAGACTGAGTCACCTGACCGTCGTCGGACACCCACCAATTTCAGCGAAAACTTCCAAACTCAGGTAGTAACAAACATCCAACCTCCCCATTAACCTCCGCACGCCCCTAAACTCACTCATCGATGACAAAAAATAGATGATACAACACAGGCAATTATTCTATAAATATAAGTGCCAGACAACGTGGTCAGTGACCACAACACAACTTAATTATGTTATGTTGAGAATTACGCGAATTCTAGTGAAGGAGATTTCAATATGCGGTCAAACGTCAAACCGCAAAATCGGAAGGAAGAAGAATTTCTTATATTACAGGGATTTACTGTTCTTCCTGTATAAATTTTGATGATTTTCTGCGTATTTTGTGTTGAGAAATGTTTTCAGAGAACCGTTTTAACTGCTAGTAGGCCAGGGGATCAACGTTTTCGGGAAATCTAGTTGAGTTGATTTAATATTTTAAATCAACTCAGGCCTTGAGAGTAGCATTTTGGTCCTCGGTATTTTGTGAGTAATTTCATTAGGGTTTTCCCTACTGATCGACATAGGCTATTTCGATTGTCTCTTCAGAATAACAAGCTGAATGTATGACACTACACACTGTGGATCTTTTAAACATAGTTGCATATAACCAAAGTACCCAATTCTTCAAGTTATACAGATTTTTTTTCATTTTTGAACATCAAATTACTCGAAAACGGCGCATCATTCGAGAAAATATGAAGAATACTTTTATTTTACAAAATGTTAAAATATTCATTAGATAGCGTCCAACTCAGTTTCAAGAGTTGGGTTCTTTGAATTTTTGGTATTTATATGGTACGTAATGGTCATAATGAGGAAACTGGAAGACGTGGGTGATATCTTGTATTCGAAAACGGTTCATCAAATAAATGGTAAACCATATTCTGAAATTCATTTTATTATATGAAACTGTGAAATGAGAACTAATAATGATTTTTTTATGGTTTTTACACAGCCTGTATCTTTTAAACCGAGCCTATTCGGAAAAAATGGTATAGGAAAAAAGTGTTTATATTTTCCTCAAGAATCTACTATTGAAATATTTGAACGAGTCAAAGACTCATCTTGTGTGATAGCGCTCCGAAATGTCAATTTTTGACACCAGGAGGAGAACTTCAAGATCAAATTCAGAACCGTATGGCTTCAACTCTAGTGTTACAGCTCAATCCCTCTATTTTGAATAGGGAAAATGGGTTACCTCATTTGAAAGACCTTTCTCTAGTAAGTTCAGCATTTTTTTCTTTTCATGCAATCCATTCGTTTTCGAATAGGTATTCGCATTTGAATTTTAAACAGCCCTTCAATTTTGCTGAGTATATTTTGGTTATTTTTAGAAGTAAAAAAATTATTTCAATTCTTCCTGTCACCTTTGTCACTTTTGAATTTTAAACAGCCCTTCCATTTTGCTGAGTAAATTTTGGTTATATTTGGAAAGTAGAGGAATTATTTCAATTCTTTCTGTCACCGAATAAAATATTTCTAGCTCAATTGTTGATAAAAGAAACAGATAGAAATATTTTTATGACTGGTATTTTCATGGCAGTTATCGCTTATCGTCAAAAATGAGCAATTCTGTACAAAATTCAAATTTGAATATCTCAAAAACATATTGATTGTATAAAAAAACAATTGGATATACTGAACTCTCAATGGAAAGACCTTTCAAACATACCCCATCTTGCCTATTCAAAATATAGAGGGTGTTTTCAAACCCTAGAAGTTCGACAAAATTTCAATGAATTTCAAGTACGGGACTGTGGAAGGTGACTCCGGCATCGCATTAACGAAACAAAAAACAAAACATAAACATATGGCTGGACAATGAATGCTTCAGTACCAAGTTCATCGGATTAGATGCATCAAATCGCTTTTGAGATAATCATAATTGTTGTACCTTGCAAGTGTGTCCTAAGTCTCTTCTGTAAGTTGGTATCGAAATGAGCCATTACATAAAATCGTGCAAGTAACTAAAAAATAATGGGAAAAATTCGGCAATCCTAAGTTTCCATTTTCATTACCACGTAAATATCGAACGAGTCAATATCCTAAACGAAACCACATGGTCGAATCAGGAAATAAGTTTTTCCCACTGCTTTGCGATAATTCAGCCAACAAACGGTCTAGGGTCGTATTATTATTAATAATAATAATTATTATATTATCTATTTCAGTAATAATTTTCAATTTTTTTCAATTCTGTCACTCTGAAAGTTTTGTATAGGTGATTTTTGGTGAAACGCTTCATTTTGACCAGTTTTAACTCCTGTTGAAAAAAAGCCTCAGAGTTGGAGCGATACGGTTCTGGATTTGATATAATCCCCCTGGTATAAAAAATCTTTCCATCAAAATTGATGAAAAAACTCCTTTTAGGCCCGTTTGCACCAATACCCCTTAAAACGAGTACTTAACTAAGTGTCATTCAAAGTTAATGGACGCTTAATTTTATTCCCAGTTGCACGACTGTGGCTTAACAGAATCTTAAGTAAGGGGCCCTTAAGTTTTTATATCTAGTGATATTTCTGTTTTTTATTTTGGTGCAACTTCATCCTAGTCTAATAAAGCCATTTCATTGGTTGCCCGGTTGCCGATGATCGTTGCCATTTCATTAACCTAACTTTATGGTCCTATCAGTCAGTGTCATTATTATAATATTATAAAAGAGTAACAACTTTTTGTTGTTGAATTAGCATTAATATTGATAATTAAAATGATTGTCAAATAAAAGGCACTTAAGTTCATATAAGTACAACACTTCCTTTGTAAGGTCTTGTGTGAATTTGTTTTATTATTGTTGAAGAGGAACGTGAAAAAAATGTCCTTATTGTCCATGTTAGTACGAATCGAATATGATGAATGATTGCCAAGCAAGTGGTGGTAATTTGTGAAGAGCACTCAACTTCTCAACAGAAGAAAATAGTTTGTTGCTAACTATAGTATTATTTGTGACACCAAATTGAAAATTAAAAAAGACTGATGTCATTACAATGAAGGCAAAAGAAAAGGCTGGGTATTCAGTAATGAATTCATTCAATTTTCAAAATCCATCAAAAATGGGAAGTTCTGCAGCCAGTTCAACAAATTATTTTAGGTTAGAATCCCGCCCTGAAATACCTAAGTGGTCATTACAGGAGCGCTTTAAATTTAAGGCTAGCTTTAGCCATTTAAATGTCACTTAACGTTTGGTGTCACGTAATTTAAGTTAAGGGCTCATTTTAAGGGACACTTAACACTAAGTGCGTTTGGTGCAAAAGGGTCTTAAGAGTTCATTTTAAGGGACACTTACTGATTGATTACTGATTGCTGGGTGTGTTGGACGGACTAACCCAAACCTGCCACCGCGACCAACGGTCTATTGTAGCACACAAGCATGCTCAAAGAGCTAAATCTCTCCCTCTAGTCCCATCCTACCCAAAAAGGAGATGATGTCGGAGGGGGAGTGATTCTTGAGTTCCTCTAGGATCATCTTCGGAGAGCCGAAAACTCCGAGTCTGACCCTGTCTGCCGCCGGGCAGTCACAGAGGATATGCTCAATTGTTTCGTCTTCCTCTAAGCAGAGTCTGCAGAGTGGGTCGTTGACGATCTTGAGTTTTTTGAGGTGGGCTCTGAGTCTGCAGTGTCCTGTAAAAACCGCTATTATGGATCTCAGATTAGTTCTAGAAAATTCTAGCCAGCGACTGGTGTATGGGCTGGGAGGCACTGAAAAAGGGACACTTAACACTAAGTATGTTTGGTAACGGTAACGGGTCTTGTGTATCATATTTAAGGTGCACTCAATAAAGCAACATACACAGACGGGAAATCTTTTTTTTCTCAGACTCTGAATCTAAGTCCTCCGAAACCGAGTCCGAAACGGATTTAGTTTGGTGGAAACAAAATCAAAATCCAAGTGGGGCCCATAACAAACGCCTATAAGCCTCGCAGGAGCTGGCGATTTCACATTAATGACACAGGCCAACACATATTTTGGTGCCTGCGATTTTTTAACTGTTCCTGAGTAATTTTTGGATGCAGAATGTAAAAAAGTTCTCAGATTTTGTCTATCAGATCTAGTTTTTGAGATTTTTAAAAAAAATTGTGTATATGAGTTTTCTGGAAAACCATCTAGGTGGCTGTGGAGGTAGTGAACTTTTATACTCATGTTACAGCCGAGAATATTAAAATTTGAAAGCATAGTTTCCACTAATTCTACGTAATTCTCTGCTTTATGATTGCCAAGAAAATTTTGTACTACTTGAACAAATGAACTTCAAGCGTTAGATTCAGTCTCGTTCATTGATGTGGTGAATTGTGGATCTTTAACAAGTTGCCTTATTTGAGGACCATCAAATATACCAGCTTTTAGTTTTTCCGTGCTAATGCCAGGAAATTGACGTGACAAATACCCAAAACAATTTTCATCTCGATTTAAAGCCTTCACAAATTGCTTCATTAGGCCTAGCTTGATATGCAAGGGCGGAAGTAAGATTTTTTCTTGATCACGTTTTGTATTCCTTGAATCATGACATCTCTTGAAGGACAATTTTTGTTAACCCAGTGCTCATTTTTAGCTCTGCTGTCCCAAAGGCACAAAAAACAAGGATATTTTGTATAACCACTCTGCTGTCCAAGGAGGAAGTTAATCATTTTTAAATCAACACAAATTGACCACTGATGTTCTTCGTATTTAATTTTTCTCAAAACTAATGCTATTGTTTCATTTTCTTCCTTCATAGTAGTAGAATGACCAATAGGAATTGAGCCATATTTGTTACCGTTATGTAAAAGAACACCTATATAATATATAACAATATACCATTTAACCTGTAACGTGTATCTCAGAAACTAGAGCTGATAGAAAAAATCTGGTGGCATTTTTGGAATCAGCACATTAAAAACATCTAAAATCAGATGTTAGATTTCCGGCACCAAATTTTTTTTTTTCATTTTGTTGGCCTGTGTGATTTTTCTTACATTTTTTCTCCCAACTCCAAACTTCACACTTAATTTTCTCTTCAAACTCTGCCCAAAAATGAACATTTCCCTGTCCGCAGTGAACAACGAAAACTCCATCGCCGACTACGTCGAAAAAGAAGACCAGACGTGGCCCGGCATTCTATCCCGACTTCGCGAAATCATAATTGTGATATATTGAAAATCTGCGTTCGCCCGAAAATGCCGCGAGTGGATCGCATCGTCTCACTCCGACCCGCCGTTTATCGCAGCGGTCGATCCGCGCGCAAGATCCTCTATCTCGACCCCTCATCGGTCTCGCCCCGATATCGCCGTCTCCGTCGCTCGAAATATTCCAGTAATGCTTCCCACTCTGCAGGCCCATTGTTGAACTGGTAGAACCTAACCTGGTGAAGAAGTGACTCCGGCACCGCAGTATTCCTACCGTACCGATCAGAGCTGGTCGTGGTGGCAGCCATCGCACACGCTCAACTCGTGAACGATTCCGATTTTACATAAGACTCCATGAATTATTGATCAGTTCCTAAGATGAACGAACGTCTACGTTAACGGTAGATCCAGACTCTTGAAACACACTTTCGAAACGTCAACATGTCTCGGTTTTTTCGTGGCGATTAGACCGAACGCGACGGTGAAACTTCTACGTGCGATTTTCGTCAATAAAGTGTTGAAACTGATGGTCAGCATGACGCCCTACGTGAATTTCAGCTCGGCTTCATCGAAGAACATTGGGAATCCGAGGCCCATCTACAAAAACCTGTGTTTCGTAAGTGTTCTATTCGCTTTCGTGGTTGGTCTACTGCTCGGGATCTTTCTGCCCTTGGTGTACTTCAGGAGCTCTTCGAACTCCACCAGTTTGTTACCGCCCATCAACGAGACGTCCGAGATACGAAGTGTCTTTATGAGCAACAGTTTCAGTGCCAAGAACCTCAGTGAAATCAACAGTTACCCTACGGTATCCTTCGTGGAGAATTTCAAGGCTGTGGAGGAGGAGAAGGATGGGAAGTTGATAAGGAACGGGATTTATTGGGGTGATTTGGTCGAGAAATCCCTGCCTGAGGGTTACAAGGAGAAGAAACACGCCCTTTGGAGGAACTACGTGGATAAAGCTGTCGCAGTTAAGATGGAGACGGGTTGTGGGAGGATGCAGAACCGTTTGGTGGTCTTCCAGGACGGTCTTAAAGGCTGCGTGCGTTACAGACAGAACACCGACCAAATCCAAGGAGAACTGTTCAGTTTCTACCTGGCGCAAATACTGAAACTCCCGAATTTAGCGCCCAGCACAGTCAGTATAGTCGACTTGAAATCACCACTATGGTCCAACGTCCGCAACGAGATAGCCTCAGCCCAGTGGAACTCCAACAGGGCCATAGTCCTAACCCAGTTCATCTCGGATTTGGGCACGGCGAACATCCCTGACGTGTTCAGACCGACTGAGAGACACCTGAACAAGTTCGACGTGCTGAACATGACCAAGAACGAAGTACGCGAAGCCGTGGACCTGACCAGGACCCTCGTGGAGCTCGCCCAATGGTCCGACCTCATCATCTTCGACTACTTGACAGCGAACCTGGACAGGATCGTGAACAACCTTTACAATTACCAGTGGAACGCGAACATAATGGACGCACCGGCCCACAACCTCGCCAAAAAGTCGGACGGCGACCTGCTCGTCTTCCTCGACAACGAGTCCGGACTGTTGCACGGGTACAGGCTGCTCAAGAAGTACGAGGTGTACCACTCGGTGCTCCTGGAGAACCTGTGCGTGTTCAGGAAACAGACGGCGGACGTGATCAGGGAGCTCAGGACCAGGGGTGACGTCGGGAGGCTGCTCAGGGAGAGGTTCGAGACGCAGAACAGTGCCGCGATCAAAGACATACTCCCGTCGTTGCCGGAAAAGAGTGTCAAGGTACTGAACGAACGTATCGAGAAGGTTTACGCTCAGATATCCAAGTGCGAGTCGATTTACTCGGACGATGGCAACGCGTAGTGGTGTTTTAGGATCTTATTCCGATTCGATTGCGACACATTGGATGGTCAAGTAAGTAAATCAACCCGTGTGTGGAACGGCCTGTTTGGTTTATGTTAATTCCGATCCGTGGACCCAGGTTCTGACATATGTTAAACATCGAACAGACTAACCGTCTCTCTCTCTCTGTCTCTCCGGCAATTTTCGGTATAATTTTATAACTTGTTCCTTAGCCGGACGCGTTTAATTTATTTTATTTATTGTTGTTTCGAACGTTGATAGTTCTCTATGTTCCCATTAACGATTTGTATCCAGATTGGTCCGTTTTGGCTTTTTGGTATTGGAGTTTGTTCGCAGATGCTGGTTTCGACAAAGGTCCTTAAAGGTCTTTTGTTAGGATAGTCCGTAGTGACACCTTCGAACGGAGCGATAGAAAATTGAATGAATGAATGGATTGTAAAGCTCTGTGTGTTCGTTTTCCACGTAGTCTTTTGTGTTGTGGAATGCGTATAGAATTCACAACAATCTGAATAGATGTGGCGTTCTGGAAGACACAAAATCGAATATATTTAACTAGGAATCGAACGATTCTAGTCGATGAATGACAGATAGATTGAGGCATTCACCAAATTATCAGAAATATTAAAAAATTAACAGTTTTACAGGGTGTTATAAAATATTTGCGAAAGTTTTCAGAGAATTGTTCCTTGTGGTAAATTGAAGAGGTATTTCTTCTAAATTGAAGCTCTTGGACTCTCCTTGATTTCAAAAATTAGTAAAAAAATATTATTATATTTTTTTATTGGCTGGACTTACTGGACAGTTGAAGGAGTGGCATTTTGTTGGCATGTTGTACCAATAAAAAGGGTATCTATAAATATGTTCTCAATTTTGTTGAAAAATATAACCCCTTTTCCATTTTTTACAAGAAGTTTCGTATTAAACGAAATTTCTCAAGTTGAAGATATGTGTTGAAAAAACGATTCATTGCAATAATCCTCTATGACTGGGAATGCAAAAATCTAGTATATGACTGTAGAGTTGGTTCGATTCCAATTGTAGCCTTATTGGTAGAATGTGCCAGCAAAGAACCATTTCTTCAACTCTTCAACAAGTAAAAAACAGAAATTTTTTCCTTTCTTGACAGCGTGTTACTTTTTGAGGAAAGACCTATGATCATTAGTTTACATAAAACAACATCTTCAGTTTTTCGCGAAGGGAGCATCCACTTAAAACTGTCCCAAGTAATTGGTAACGTACAGAATATAATAAAATTTATTTTGAACATTTTTAACATTCATTGAGTCAAAATATTCAATTTGGAATAGAATATTATTTTGAATGAAATTTACAATGTTCAAACGTTTAATAATCAAAAATGATATATATATATATATATATAGAATAGTTTACATAGAACTCTCGATAAAACTCTATCTACGGGTTGTAGATATTCAAACAATCATTATTTTTTTACGGTTTTTCATTTTATAATGATATTTAATAATTGTTTACACAAAAGCCTTTTAGAATAAATTCTTCACACTAGTGTGAAATAACCTCGGAAATAACCATCAAAACCGGACATCTGAATCGAAAATAATAGAAAGAAAAACAAACGAATAAATGCAGCGAATTCAACATTCATAAAAGTATTGGAAATATATTCTGGCATCTCGCATCTTTTTGGGATGAAAAAAAATTGAAGAATGATCTCATAGCTAAAGCTTGTTCATACAACATTTGAGAAGAAGATTGATTGATTAATGTCAGAAACGAAATATTCAAGCTGCAGATAACTCAATATTTAAGCACCTAATCGGTAAGTGCCTATTTAACAAGGGTGGAAAACTGAAATTAGGAATCATAGCGAAGTACGTTTATTTAATTTTTCGTTTTAAATTTCAATCGCGACAATTGCAACCAAAGATATTAGATGTGCTTCATCCTCGAAAAATAAATCAGCAATGTGAACTTTCATTTATACAGGGTGACTCTTTGACATATTTTAGAGTTGTTTCTTGAGGTCAGAAGAAACACTTTTTTATTCACCATTTTCTTCCTATTCCGCCTAGATAAAAAAGAGAAAGCCATTGGAATATGTGTTTGGAGAAGATTCATTACATCGAAGAAAAACTTTTTTCCGAAATTCATTTAATTCGATGAAATCGTTTGTGAGATGTATCTCAAATTTTATGGATGTTCAACAGGCTATTTATTTTTAACCTAGCCGAATTGAAAAAAAAGGTAAAGCGAAAAAGTATTTCTTTCGACCTCACGAATCGAAATCAAAGACTTACCCTATATAATTGTATTTTTTAATTGAGTATTTACAGGGTGTATTCAAAAGTGAAACTTTCTTCAACATAAAGTAACTATTCGAAATAGAGCTTCTCACCAAAAATCACCTATACAAAACTTTCAAAATAACAAAGTTGAAAAAAAAATTGAAAATTAATATTGGAATAGATCTCAATACGACCCTAGAACATTTGTTGGAAACTTAGGATTGCGGAATTTTTCTAGTTATATTTAGTAACTGGAAAAATATTATGGAATGGCTCATTCGATACTAACTCACAGAAAAATACGGAAAAATATTTGGGACCGAGTGTAAAAAAATAGAATATTAGTGCAAAATCTCACCAATACAATTCGTCTGCATTATTCACAAATATTTACACAATGTTTATCACAATCTTTTCTCTTGTTCTCCAACAATCGTCGTGAAAATGGGATGAAATAGGGTAACAATAATAGCATTTTGTCAACATAAGCCCTTTCAAGAAACTGTCTCAGTTTTCTTCACGTAAATCGCACAATATATACAACAATTTTTTCAAGTGACCTAATGCAACTAATCAGATAGACTCGGTTGTACTAAATCATTGTCCAGCCATGTGTTTATGTTTTGTTTCGTTTTTACGATGCCGGAGTCACCTTTCACAGTCCCTTCGACATTTGAAATTTTGCCGAACTTCTAGGGGTTGTAGCTCAGCCATCTTGGATATTTCATAAACATAATTTTTAGTGAAAGGTGAATTGACTAATTTTGATGACTTCTACCTTCTGTCAAAAAAAAAGTCTCACTTTTGAGAACACCCTGTATATACATACTTTGAAAAAAATTCGTCCCGATAATGTTTCCTTCCGAAATTCTGACCTGTTCTAGGTTGTCGAACAAGTAGTTGAAATTCGAAACGTACAAGCGAACAAAAACCGTCTAGGAACATCGAAATAAATCACGAAATCCCATAATTCTCTTCTTCATTGTGAATCGTATTCATTGGAACGGCCATAAAGAACCACCAGCTGTTTCCAGAACCCGTCCATATAAGCCATTTCTCGAATATTATTAACGCGGGACGGAAAAAAAAACACGGGTATCAAGAGGTGACTACAGTTTTTTCACCGATTTCGAATGGGAATTAATTTGAAACATTCCGAATTTGAATAAGATGATAGATTGCGTCGTTATCCGTCACGCGGATCTTGTTTCCGATACGAATTCGGTGAAAAAGCGAGTTTAGATCGAGTAACCACGTGGAGACATCAACTAGCGACCAAGCGCGAAACCCGAAAATTACACCAAAGTTTCATGAGTAGATACAAGTAAACTGCAGATTCTCCGGATATACTGGAGACTTCGACTCAAACTTTTAACAGTTGATCCTTGAGGCCATCATTTTTTCCGATTCAGCTCGGTTTGAAAGATACAGGCTGCTGAAAAACCATACAGAAATGTTGTTTTCAGTTTTATCTCACAAACGGTTTTATCGAATGAAATGAATTTCGGAATATAGTTTTTCATTTATTTGATGAAACTTTTTCGAATACTAGATATCACCCACGTCTTCCAATTTTTTCATTATGACCATTACGTACCATGGAAATACCAAAATTTCAAAGAACCCAACTCTTGAAACTAAGTTGGACGCTATTTAATGAATACTTGAATGTTTTGTAAAATGAAAGAATTCTTTATATTTTCTCGTATAATGCGCAGTTTTCGAGTAATTTGACATTCAAAAATGAAAAATATCTGTGAAATTTAAAAAATTGGGTACTTTGACCAAATGCAACTTTTTTTAAAAGATCCACAGATGTGTAGTGTCACAGATTTAGCTAGTTATTCTGAAGGTGATTTTGCTCAGCTCATTATGAAAACTTAATTTGGCTATATATCTTTATCAGAGCTCAATCGAAAAAAATTGTATAGGAAAAAAGTGTTTCTTTTGACTTCAAAAATATACCTTTGATGTATTCGTACGAGTCAAAAACTCACCTTTTATTTCAACTATAATTTCTTCAGGTCCAGAACAACTCTTTAACTTTTTTCCTTCACTTTTTTTCTGATTCGGACTAGATGAATTCTAGTCATTCTGAGTGATATGTCCATAAGACATATGCAACCTCTGGAAATCTGACACAATAGTTTTTAAAGCATTTAATATACCACTGAACCTTGGAACTAAGCAACTAAATAGTAGAAAAACAACCATAAACTTTTTCCATTTCATTCGGTCAACGTCTTATTTGTGATACAATCAGAGAGTTTGTGATTTCATTAGGGATAAATATTGAATATTCTTCTCTGGATTATAGCATACAACTGCCCATATTAGCTTCTTATTTATCTTCAATATATAATAATTTTTCATCTTTTTTTTTGTCATTCCGTATAAAAGAGTTACCAATTTCAATATAACCCATTTAACTTTTCATCATTTAGATTTTCTCCGAACGTTAGACCGTTCTTCTTCTTTACCAAGATAACAAACACAAGGCACTATAATGACAACAGAACCCCCTTCAGAATAGTAAGCTATAAATCTATATTATATTATGTTACGTTTCAAGGAAATTTTGTGAATTTTTTGAACAGATTGAACAGAATTCGGACAAAGTACCCAACTTTTCCAATTCCACATATATTTTTAGGTTTGGAATATCGAATAAGGTACTCCAAAATGACGCATTTTTAGAGAAAATATTTTTTTTTCGAAATGATCAAATATTCATTAGTGAGCGTTCCACTTACTTTCAAGAGTTGGGTTCGTTGGATTGGTGGTATTTTCATAGAATGTATTAGTCATAAACTGGATGATGTGGGTAGAATTTTGTGTTCGGAGAAGATGCATCATATCAATGGAAAATCTTTTTATAATCATTCCAATCGATCAAAACGGTTGTGGGATATAACAGAAAATCAATTTTTTTAGTTATTTTCAAGCTTCTGTATCTTTTCCACCGCACCGAATTGAAAAAAATGGTTAAAGGAAAAAGTATTTAGCATGAGCTCAAAAATCTTCTGTTGAAAAATATTGTGAGTCAAAGACTCACTCTGTATATATCATATTACACAGGAGTGAGCAGATAGGAAATTAATCAAAGAACGAAATAAAAAATGAATCCAATAATCTCAAATGAATCCACAATCGGTCGTGTCAGTTGCGCTATTTTTTGAATAAAGAATAAACTTTATAATGTCTATAAATTGTTTATGCGTTTCAAACAATTAATGACGGGTTTTGTTTAGAATATAACGAAACCCTTTCTTGCATATTTCGCAGATATATCGAATAAAAGCAGCCTAATGAAGAAATGCTGATAGTTGTGCTCCCTCCGTGATCTCAAATTGATATATCCCAAATATGGAGCAATTGTCCAAATATATTACTCAAATATTATAGAGCTGGGACATGGAACTCACGAATTCAAATATAACTATTGTGCACACATAACGTAGTGGCTGAAAAAATGATATACAACAGAGCTCCCCTTTAGATCTCTGAAAAAAACGTAGCTGAGATATAACTTGGTCATTTAGATTGTTCAGGTCGTGAGATTAGTTGATCGTGGGTATTCGCTAACAAACTATATAACACTGGTGCACACATAACTTGTGGTCGAAAAAACGATATATAACAGATTTCCTTATTAGATCTTTGAAAAAAACGTAGCTGAGATGCTGGTCACCTAGATTGTTCAGGTCGTGAGATTAGTTTATTGTGAGTATTCGCTCACAAATTCAAATTTAACACTTGTGCACACATAACGCAGTGGCTGAAAAAAATGATATATAACAGAGCTCCTCATTAGATCTCTGAAAAAAACGTAGATGAGATATAACTTGGTCACCTAGATTGTTCAGGTCGTGAGATCAGTTGATCGTGGGTATTCGCTAACAAACTATATAACACTGGTGCACACATAACTTGTGGTCGAAAAAATGATATATAACAGATTTCCTTATTAGATCTTTGAAAAAAACGTAGCTGAGATGCTGGTCACCTAGATTGTTCAGGTCGTGAGATTAGTTTATTGTGAGTATTCGCTCACAAATTCAAATATAACACTTGTGCACACATAACTAGTGGTCGAAAAAATGATATATAACAGATCTCCTTATTAGATCTTTAAAAAAAACGTAGCTGAGATATAACTTGGTCACCTCAATTGTTCCAGTCGCGAGATTGTTTGATTGTGAGTATTCGCTCATAAATTAAAATATAACACTGGTGCACACATAACTTGTGGTCAAAAAGATGATATATAACAGAGCTCCTTATAAGATATCTGAAAAAAATGTAGCTGGTATATAACTTGGTCACCTGCGTTGTTCAGGTCGTGAGATTAGTTCTCACAAATGAAAATATAACACTGGTGCACACATAACTTGTGGTCGAAAAAATGATATATAACAGAGCTCCTTATAAAATATCTGAAAAAAATGTAGCTGGGATATAACTTGGTCACCTGCGTTGTTCAGGTCGTTAGATTAGTTCTCACAAATGAAAATATAACACTGGTGCACACATAACTTGTGGTCGAAAAAATGATATATAACAGAGCCCCTTATAAGATCTCTGAAAAAATTTAGCTAGTATATAACTTAGTCACATAGATTGTTCAGGTCGTGAGATTAGTTGATTGTGAGTATTCGCTCACAAATTAAAATATGTGGTGCACACATAACTTGTGGTCGAAGAAATGATATATAACAAAATGATATATAACAGAGCTCCTTATTAGATTTCTGAAGAAAACGTAGCTGGGATATAACTTGGTCACGTGGGTTGTTCAGGTCGTGAGATTAGTTGATCGTTGGTATTCGCTATTTTTTGAATGCAAAATGAATCTGTCAAACTCCACATCCTGATTTAATAAGAGATGGAGTCGAGATAAATCTCTAAGGACTTTATCAGACCGTAAATTCAAAGTGTCCCCCGAAGATATCAGTGGTCGACAGAGCGCGAAACCGAAAATTTCACCGACAAATCACGTTTCGACCGAAACAATGCGAATGCGCCCGCTCGAACGGCATGCACAGATGACGAATAAATCACAGAACGGTATAGAATCGACCGTCGATCTAATAAAACGACAATTCCGCATCGGGTCGTGAACTTTGCATACGAAAGTCGAGTGCAGCTCGTGGCGAAACTCGTTCATATCGCCATTTTTCTCGATCGACCCCATTAGAAAGCACAAAAGAAAATTGCGAAACACGCAAATCCAGCACGGAATCGCGATCTGATACGGACGATAAGGATCTCCGGTAAAATATGCACCAATTTCTTTTTCTTAATCCCTATTGTTTTCGAACGTTATTTATAGTTGAATTAACGATTTAGATCATCGGTAGACGTCGCAGCAACTAGAAGTTACACAATATATTCAGGGCAACAAATCGCTTCTACTCACCATGAATTCTAGTGTGGCCAAACTGCAAAAAACAAAAATCAATTAGTCAAATGCCATCACAGTATACACTTACAATTGACAATTAATCGTAATTCAATATGAACTACTAAGAAATATTGCTTAACTTTCTCGCCTCGAGATACATCAACTTAAGTTGAGGTTGACGAATTGCATTTTCAATCAGTTTTGAAAATCAATAAAACTAATATTTTATTCCAATAATCTGTAGCCCTTCGTTGACACCCATATTCAAATTCGCTTTGTTTCCTCTCATTTTTTGATAATCCATTGTGAAAAGTTGCAATTAATTTCATCAATTGTTCCTTATAAGGGTGTAATAACACATATCTATTGAAAGGACTTTCAGATTTGATTCTCGATCAACTCACAGTCTCTGAAATATTTGGCAAGGTTGTAGCTTTGGACGATGTATTAATACAGTTTCAACAACAAAATTCCGTTCAGAATAACAAGCTAAATCTTTGACACTATACATCTGAAATGTAACTCAATAGGCTGAATTTGTTAAATGGAGTTGCATTCAGCCAAAGTAAGCAATTTTCCGAATTTCAGTGATGTTTTTAGTTTTGCATATGGTCCAATATTCATTAGAGAGCGTTGAACCTACTTTCAAGAATAGGGTTTTTTGAATTTTTGTTATATTTATAGTATTTGATGTTCATAATGTAGAAACTGAAAGATTTTGGCTGAATTTTTTTCGGAGAAAATTCATCACACTAATGGGAATCCAGGAGACTTGTTCAGGTAGGAGACTTGAACCACCTCAGATATTCCAATTAAAATTTTACGCTAATTGTATTATAAATAGCTTGCGACATACTCGTAACAAGTAGTGGCTGCTCCATTTTGGCTGGCATCAGAACAGTTCGAGAGTGAGAGGGTTGAACGTGATTTTGTTGTTGTCTGGAAAGTTTAATAGGTGCGTGGTGTTATTCAGTTTTATTGCTTTCATCGATTTATATTGTTTTACAAACGATGAGCTTTTTCAATAATAGATGTAAAAGTTTCAAGAAAACATCTTTTGAATAGACTAAAAGGGCGTGCGGGAGACTTGACCCATGCTATGTGTCCAAGTTTCCCGCACTGAGCTTACATAGTTTGTGTAATGTTACTTAACTCAACCTATCATCATCATGTCTTTTTATCACTTGTCACTATAGAATGTTTCCGGTCACTGAACTCTCACAGTCACTCTTGTTCTTCTCTATAACTCTCACAGTTTGCTCCAAAAAAAGAAAATTGAATAATACAAATGAATATGAAAAAATATACAAAGTTTCGAAAAAAAACATCTTGGAAATAAGTGAGAGTGACTGAAATACAAAATATGTATTTCATACGCTGATACATCTGATGATGAGAACCTTGACATAGACAATCGTTGGTCATTGGAAATTGTTTTCTTTCAATGTTTTCCTGATGAACAAACTTATGGTCAAGTCTCTCTCGCCCTCTGTTCAACTCTCCCATAGGTTAGGGAGATATGAGCCAATTTTCAGTTATTAAAAAAATAATTGCTGTGCTCAAAATGTTCATCCCACCATCACTGTATTATTATCTATCGTTACCTATTTGGGCATGATATCTTCACACACAAAAATGAGTTGCCATCATTTACAGATACAACTTAAGTGGCTTCAGAGTGAAAAGGACTTGAAGTCTCCAGGACTCCCTATAAAGGGTGATTCATAACTATTGGCACATAGGCTAAGGGCAGATTGTTCGGACCAAAATATGGCGATAGGACCAAATATACCTCAATAAAATATTGCTGTGGAAAAAGATAGAGGGCGTTAAAGTTGAATTTTTTTTTTCGTTTTTTGCTAATAATTTCATTGTATTTTTTTCATCCGTTTTTAAGAAAAATACAATTGAACAGTTCAGAGCATCGGAAAATGATTTGAAGTAACGATTCATTTATTTTATTTATTCATTTCGACGATAAAGCATAATTAAAAACAATGTAACATAAAAAGAATAAACTTAAATTAAATGTTCTACGTGGCCTCCTCCGACTTTTATGCCTTTTCTAATTCTTTTAATAAAGGACTTTCTAACTTCGAAGAAAATATTATTCTGTCCCCTTATACAAAATTCAACTTTAACGCCCTCTATCTTTTTTCACAGCAATATTTTATTGAGGTATATTTGGTCCTATCGCCATATTTAGGTCCAAGCAATCTGCCTTTAGCCTATGTCCCAATAGTTATGAATCACCCCGTATATTTCATTCGATGAACTCTTTTGTGAGGTATAAATGAAAATTAATTTTTTTTTTTATGGATTTTCAACCAAGGGTATCCTCTCAACCAAGTTGAATTGAAAAGAATTGTTTTTTCGAACTCGAAATATACCTAAGTCAAAGACTCAACATGTAGACTTTTATAGGAAATTTCTCATGAATGCCGATGAAGAGATATAGCTTTCTGTGAAAGATAATACCCAACACAGTTATTATTTTCCATGAAACTCACAAAACTGGATCAGTCAGGCCATTTATGTGCTTTCTACTTCCTCAAGTCGTAAATATCGATTGTCATACTTTTACTTAATTAAAGAAACAACAATCCTTCCATTTTAAACGATTGAAATAGTCGTTTTTCTTATCTTACGGCTACTCGTTCACATTATCGCCGTTTTACGACTGAGATATGCAAAGTTGTCGATTATTTTAGATGGCATTTGAATTTTAATAGAGGCAGAAATGAAGGATAAACGACTTATTGAAAATTATATGGCTGCAATGGGTGGCTGGATCTGAAATCGCTCAACTAAAAGTGCCGAGGCTTAAAATTGAGCACGTATGAAATAGATATACTCCGTTCACTTTTATTTTAGCACTCGGTTGGCCATGGAAATTTGACACATTTCACTTTGTAGAGTACGAAAATTTGGGGTTAGGAAGCTTGTCAAAACATTTTTGGGTTTTAAATCAACGCTATGTTGCCCGTTCTACGAAAAAGTTTCTGTTATTACTTATTGTATTACAATGTCGAATCTCTTCGGAAAATATGTGACGAACATTATTGAAGTTTATACAAACTGATTGAAGGCATACCAAATCCAGTTATTTGCATGGAAAATACAAGAGATCAGTATAATATCATAATATGGACTAGCATGAGGAGAGTTAATGTTCGTTATCTTCATTGGCTGAAGTTTCAATACGTAATCAGTTGTAGATTTCAAAAATATTAACCCGAAGATGAAATGCATATGATGCAGTGGTGGGGAATGGGTCCCCTTCTCCCGAAGGAATTAACAGAAAATTACAAGAATGTTAAATTCTTCAACAAAAATCATTTTGCATCAATATAAGTAACAGGAATTGAAGGAAGTTTCAAGTCAAGATGAACTTAACTTTTGAACAAAAATTTCACATGAATAAACAATTAACAGGACAACTGGCTCGTACTTGTGGCTATTCAAGATGAATATTATATCAATGTGTTAAGATAATACACATTGGTATAATATTAATAATTAGGTATTTATTGGTACCTTAAGACATTTAGAATGTATAGGATAAGTCAAATGAAAAATAGAAAAATCAATTTTCGGAAACTTATTCAACGATGACATTCATCGAAAATCCTGTAAGTAAACTTTTCGCATGCATAAAATTCTCAAATGCCACCAATTTTTTGGGTCTCCCAATAGAAGGAAGTTCTTTGTCATCCTCTTCATTCACAATCTTTCTGATTGTGGAAATAATTAGCTGAAATATGAGTCGATTAGATTCAGATGAAACATTATATAAATTCTCTTACATTGAATATGTTCGCTGACGTATTGTGGATTTCAGAATATCAGGGTATAACTATTTGAATGAGCGAACCTGAATTCTAAATAGCACTTCCTGAAACCCTGTCTCTTTTTTCAATCACTTTCGGCATTTTCGTAATAAAAATTGATCTATTAGTTGTGGCAACGGCGTTATGACATTAACGACATTTCATGAGTGCCAACCTTACTCCGTTCTAGTTACAAAAACTTGAGAAAATTATTTCATGGCCAATCGACTGCTGAAATAAATGTGAATCGAGTATACGTGCATTTCGTACTAGATTTGAAGGACATTTATCTCATTAGTTTTCTTTGATGAACGAAAATGAAAAATTGATTTCCGAAGAAGTTGGTTCTGTGTTACAAATTATTTTCTTATTATGCAGATTAAAATTTTCATTTCATTGATGTTTCGTTAAATCTCTTCTTTATTTCATTCTTGTCAGTATTTTAGTTTCTAAGAAAAGAAATAAGAAATTCTTATTCCTTGTCATGAAAAAAATTCGATAAATATCAACTAAGTAGTAAATGAATTAATCTGATCCAAATCAATGAAATAATTCGGCAGTTTAAAAACAAATTTTAATCGGCACTTTTCATCATGTTTCTCTAAACAAAGAAGTGGAATACAAACAAGTAGGCTGAGTAGGTTCGTATCGAGCGAAGATAAACGGGGATATCTATTAGTTTGTCGTTTTGTGATTAACAACTTTCTTTGAAAAATCAGTCAAAATGCAGTACTTAACTTTTTTTGTTCGGAAAAAAGAATAAAATGATTTATGAATAATACATGAAACATCCATAGTGCAGAACAAATCCACTCGGTTGAAATACATCGAATCCACGCTTTTTCCCAAGTACGACGTATATACCAATTATGCACAACAAAGATATCCCATGGTATCAATCCTAGTAATCGTGGTCATTAGGGCTTAGAAATTACGTAAATAGTCAGCTACGCCTGTTGGTACGATGTTCTTAATACTCGTATGATATATACAATATACGGGTTTTATATAATAGAGCGGGTTGCTTTATAATAAATAAGTAACATTATAACGTGCAACGATCCTGTAATTTTGTCCTTAAGCTTGTGAATGTGTGGGCTGTCCGAGGATGGTGGGGATGGGGATATATTTCTAGATCGGTATTTCCAGGATTTATGTGAGGCGTTTAACGGTGAATTTCTTACGTTGGCAGTAACGTACGGAAAATTGCTTTATCTCGGCGTTTTGTCGATTTGCGCGGGAAAATTTCAAGTGCGATCGAATCAGCACAGAATATTAATTCATCCGATAAGGTTCTTGACCACGGACGACTGGTTTCAGCTGCGAAAAGGAAGGTTGTAAATTTTTAGAAATAATGACATCATACATCTTTTCATGAAATAGAGTAAACAGGCTGTTTTTAAAGGTGAGCGTTTTACCATCAGTGATCCCAACAACTTTCAAAATTTTAAAAGTTCGGTGCTGGAAAATAGAAAAAATTCACATTAGTTGTTCACAAACTTTTTTCAAAAGTGTCTTCTTCTTGTTAAAAGTTGTTCGCACTCACTTACTGGGTGCGAAATTGGGCTGAAATTGAGGTCTGTCAACGAACTATGTAACGAGCACTTTGAATGCAGAGTCAGAGTTTTCTACCATATTTTAAACTTTTACCTTCCACCATACACTGAATTTTTTCAAAGTACCTCATAAAAAAATTCAATAGATTCTATCTGACTAAAGAATGTACTGAATCATCATTAACTGCTAAACTGTCGTCGACTTCAACAGTTGAGTACTCGAATTTTAATAAAATCGCTTGGAATTTCAGAGGATGATAACTCTGCTATCTTGAACATTTTATATATGCGATTGTTGATACAGTGATCTGTTTTTATGACTTTCATCTTCTGTTTATAAAAGAAAAGTATTATTTTTTCTTGTTCAAAATTTCAATTCAAACTAGACACCGAATTTTCATGCACTTTCGTTATATGCTTCAAATTTATATCTACTGTGAAAGTGGCCATACCAAACTGAATTCATGAATGGTCAATCGGTTTCCAATCGTTGCCTTTTTTTATGAAATTTCTACATAATTCGATCTCTACTTAACACGTCGCTAAAGTGTGATTCAAATCGCTGTACTAAGCCTTAAAATTATATTAAATTCTAAATTACACGATTTTCACCAACATGATATACAGGGTTGGTCTTAGACAGGTACATATACTACCTCAGTGGTAAGTTGTTGTAGTAGTAGATTCTTGAGTTAAAAAAACACTTTTACCATTTTATTCTGATTCGGCCTAGGCAAAAAGATACAACAATTTAAAGTTTTCATATCGAACTCTGCTACCTCTGGAAAAACAATGTTCACTTCGAATAACAAGCCAAATTTATGAAACTACACATCTATGGATCGTTTCAACCGAACTATACTCCATTAAACAATGTTAACTAAATGTGGCCAATACTTTTCATGAAAATACATAATTGAACTTAAAACAGATTACATATACGATTTAGCAAAATAGGTTTCTAATTGATAGCGAAACGCGTATCATGTTTAAAAAACTTATTTTGTGAAAATTGTATAGTCTGTTTCAAGTTCATTCAAGAATGATTGACGTCCCAGTAGGTCTTGAAAGTCCAGACGCAGCTTAACATCTTGTCACAAAAGATCTTCGATAATTTCTGTAGTTTCATGCAGAAATGGAATATATGCATATAACCAAAAAACGCATTTGTGAAGAAATTCAGCGCATATTTATCAGCATACAAAATTGCTGCAATAATGTTCCCAATTTTTTCGCTTAAATTAAGAACACAAACAGCTGTACAAAATTCAAATTATATTCGTTCAGTGAATAGATTCACATAACAGGTCTATAGATCACTGTTTATTCTCAAAACCAACCATTATTCCGCAACAAAAAATCTTTACTATGGGATATTACCAACTTAAATTCGATATTTCATAGCAAAACCAGATGTCAATCATTAGGTTTGTTCGTAGAGTCGTAGCGTGGTTTGGAACGGTTGTGAACTCTACAGCGCAAGCGCAATTCCATCTTAGGCTGGTGAAAATCCATTTGCGCTTGCTCTGTACAGTTCACAACCGTTGTGAGCCACTCTACTAACAAGCCTATTCTTGAATGAACTAAATATGCAGCAAAAATTTTTGAATTTCTCATACAAATTTTTTTAGTTTTGAATATTGAATTACTCGAAAACGGCGCGTTATACAGGAAAATATGTAAAATATATTTATTCTTCACAATGGCCAAATATCCATTAGTGAGCTTTGAACTTTCCAAGAGTTGGGTTCTTTGCATTGCTGGTATTTTTATTATATGAAACTGAAAGATGTAGATGGAATTTTGTGTTCGGAGAAAATTCATGACACCAGAAAAAATATATTCGAAAATCATTCTGTTCGATAAAACTTAAATTTTTTATGGATATTTGACAGCCTGTATCTTCTAAACCGAGCCTAATTGAAAAGAATTGTAAAGAGAAAATGTGTTTCTTTCGACCTCAGAAATATTCTGTTGAAATACATATATGTATGTACAAGTCGAAGAATCACCATGTTAAATAGATAACAATTGAGTATAGCTACACTAGATAAATTTGCAAAAAATTAATTTTTTATGAATTTTTGAAATCCTGTGTCTCTTCTATCTAGTTCAATTGAGAAAACTTCAAAAGGAGAAAGTGACTGACTCCCACTGTATGTGAAATATTCGATACGAAATCTTAGTCACCTTGTTATATCACATACATCAAAAAGAGCTCATATATGCAACAACATTCAGTGTAAAGGACTCGCACTCTATTATATGAAATGGTTGTTTGCATTTCTCCAAGAAAAATTTTACTTCAATGCCAACGCCGAAATTCCTTCGATTCCGAACACAGAACACGATCAATCTACCAGCGTCAGATCCGATTAAACTAATGGCCAGTGCGACTTCCACGTAAACCAAACGTAGGAAACGCATACGTCTTCATTCCGTACGGAATATTAACATTTTCTCCATTCACACCAGACCTCATCGCCTGCTCGATTTATACTTGCATCAAGCTGGGGAATATTAGCTCAACTCTTCTCTGTTCGTTTTGTTATTCTAGGCGCTTGAATCGCCGCACCATAAAGCAGAACAGCCCATTAATCTGACGGTATTTAACGTTTTACGCTCCTGACATTTGAAGAAGAATTATTTGTGAAGATTGTGAGGCCCAACTTCCGTTTGTATCAATTAAAAAGGCGGTACACCTATAATTGATACGTATCTGTGGGCCTTTTTTTTCCTTCGTCTAGGTGTCTGGCCCATGGCTGGAAAAAATTCTCGGAATAGTTGCGAGCAGACGGTGAACAGTTTATAGTGTAGACGAAATTTGAGACTCATCATTGGTAAATGTGAGAAACTAAATATTTTATGGAAGGGTTGAGTAATTGCAAATATTACTGAATACGTCCAAATAGAAGGATATGAAAGATAACTTTGGAAGAAATTTTGAAACATCGAACTTCTGCATATCAACCTAGTTCAGAGATAAGTCACCTCTGATTAAAGCTTATTTTTGAGCCAGTGGTGGACTTCATTTTCCACAGTAGTAGAGTATATGATATTTTTGGGTAGATGATTTCGAAGTGGAAAGTTATTTTACTCTTCTCATGTCATAAGACCCTCCTGTATTTTATATCCCTCAACACTGCAAGCTACCCTTAGTGTCCAGTAGGAATTCCCAAGCAAACAGAGATAATCCTTGTCAGTGTGAAAAAAGTTTTTGTTAGCTTGAGATGGGCCTGCAATATCCAGTAAGCTTTATATGATGGTTCAAGTTAATCACCTGGTATCTGCAAGTGTGCACTTTACAGATTCTGCTGATGTGAGTGATCAACAAGACAAGGAAGATATTTAAGCTATATCAGTTAGATAATGATATATTTTTATATTATAATAATATTTCAACAGTAGATTTTTGAGGTCAAAAGAAACTCTTTTAATCATTTTTTTTCCGAATCGGCTTGGTTTAAAATTTTATTTTTAGTCCTCTTTCACAAACGGTTTGATGGAATAGAATTAATTTCGGAATATAGTCTTTCATTTATTCTATGAATCTTTTTCGAACACAAGATATCATCTATATCTTCCAGTTTTCTCATTATGACCATTACGTCCATGAAAATAACAAAAACTCAACTCTTGAAACTCAGTTCGACGCTATCTAATGAATATATGAACCTTTGGTAAAATAAAAGTATTCCTCATATTTTCTCGTATAATGCACCGTTTTCGAGTAATTTGATGTTTAAAAATTGATAAGTATCTGTACAATTCGAAATAGTTATTTAATCAACTAGGTTATTAATGAAAGCGATTAATGATTGAGATAATTTAATGTTCGAGATCATTAATCGCTCAATTAATAAACGAGTTGATTACAAGATTTTTCCGTCGACCACATTTTGAATTGAATGTGAATTTCTATCGATACCTAGTCAAATTTGACACCTTATAAATTTTCTATGTTCATATAGGAATGTTGATATTTATGCGGCCGATCGAACAATTCGGGAAGTCCATAGAGGGCATATTCGAGTTGTGACATTTTGAGTAAATCACATTGATATCGTTCTCTATAATATCTGTTGAAGAATATGTGGAGCTGGTGGAAGCTGGAGTTGTAGTTCATAGATATACATATTGATGAAGACTGATGTTCGATTACCCAAGACAATAATGCATTAATATGAAATTAACCAATAATAGGGTTCATTAACAGCTGTGTACGTTAGACAGGGCTATTGAGGTCGGCGGAAAAATTCCTTACTTTGGCTGAATACAACTCTGTTGTGAAGATCCACAGATGTGTAGTGTCACAGATTCAGATTGTTCTTCTGGAGGTAATTTTGTTGTTCCAGGGGTGGCACAGCTCATTATGAAAACTTAAAATGGCCGTATCTTTTTATCAGGGCCGAATCGGAAAAAATGGTATGGGAAAAAAGTGTTCCTTTTGACCTAAAGCATCTACTGATAAAATATTTGTACGAGTCAAAGACTTACCCTGGATAAACCGAGGGATAAACCGTTTCAGAGCCAAAATGCTCAAGTAGAGGAGATCAGGCATCGAGAGAAATCTCTATACTCTTTCAATCTGCCATGCTCATCTATGCTGCTCTCCTAATGTCCCAGGAAGTCTCTTTTATCGGAAACAATTTCTCTGAATAATTTTGCAACGGATATTTGCGATTCTTGGTATTTTCATTATGAATAGACTGTTTAAGTCTTTGACTTTTACGTATATTTTCACACTATATTCTTGAGGTCAAATAGGAAATACTTTTTTCCTTTACCCACCAGTTTTTTCGATTAGGCCTAGATAGGGTATGCTTCCCCTGAAAACCTGACTGTGAAGTTTTTCCAAGCATTGAAATACCATTTCAATCTTCGGAATATACTATGTTAGAAAATCAAGCATAAAGTCACTTTTTTACGCCTTTTATTGAAATATCTTTTTATAATACAATAAATCACTGCAATTTTGTTAGCGATAAATATTGAATAGTTTTCTGTCAATTATTTTCTATAATATTAACGAACGAAAATGTCCACGATGTCCTGTTAGTCAATCTTTCTACAGGGACTTTATAAATGACAGCATCATCGCAGTTGGCTTCGAATTACTCTGTGCTCCTTACTTCCTTAGTTTCGAACTAAAATGTGAAGGTTAACGCCCACTGCGATGTTACAGTCATTTATCAGTACCCTGTATAATACCAACGAGTGGGCAGAAATTTAGAGGAGATATTTTCGAACACATTCTTCACTTAGAAATTCCATCCAAACTACCGACCATCAAAAAACCACGAAGTCAAGACCAAATGCCCCGTTGCTCGAAGAAAATTCCATGGTAGTTACGACCGAACTCCCCAATTTGCATAATCGGTAGATGTCAGCGTGACTACACAGCCTTCTCGGATCATAGACGACGGAACTAGGTCCGAGACCGAACCTAATCGTCCTCCTACTCTATAACATCCTTTAATGTTCCATAAAAAAGCGATAAACCGAAAAATCGAACCTTCGATCCCGTCGGAGATTTTTCTATGAAACGTCATCGAAAATCGTACAAGAAAGCAACGACCTATCGGAGATTACGTGCACCAGTCGGGCCATTACGTTAATTCCGATATCGATCTCGACAATAATGAGCTAATAGGCCGTTTTACGAATAACAAAAGAGGCCACGGTATAATTCTCATAGAAAAACGTTCCGTCGTTCATTTCGGGTCATAGAGAGGACAATCATTTCGGTGAACCGTTCGTTGTGAGAGACAATCGGTGATTCGGGCGTTGAAAGATGCGAAACCGTTGATTTTTCCCGAGCGAACGGTATTATTAGGACCATAGAATAACCGCAGATCGGGAGAATCGATTAATGTTGCATTTTCACGTGTGCTCTCGTCTATGAAAAAATTCGCCTGCAGCCTAAAACTCCGTGTGATCTGATACGATGCGAACGGACGTCTTGTTTCACTAGGTTTCGATGAGTGCCCCACGGTCTACCTGAAATTTAACTGACATATATAACTGTCAATTAAATAACAGATAAGCGATCGGATGCCCACTAGATGCTCGTGAAAAATGAAGGAAGAAATCGTGTTCGTACAATAAAAATCCCGATGTTAGCATCTTGGAATCTCCTTTGAGCATCATCTTACCTGTCCCCCTGTCGATTTATAGACGGTGAAGTGATGGAAGCGGACATTTGGTCCTTCGGAACGGCCTGTTACCTCTCGATTCGAAGTCTTCGTTGAGCGCAACTGGAAATTCTCAATTTGTAATCGTTTAAAAAACAAAACTTGAGATTTATATTTATTGGTGCGTTAAGAAATGGAAATTTGAAGGTTCATCAACAGAACTGAAAATTTTATTGAGGAGTATGACAAACATTCATTCTGAAACTAGCACCATAGATCTTCGGATCATAGACATAGTAGTAATTGATCAATTTTCTGATACAGAGAAGTAATACCTCAAGAATCATCTATCTAGTTCCTAATTTACGCTTTCAATTTCTTACGTGAAGCCTTGATTTTTTTTTAAATTGAAATTAAAGGACGTCTTGATGTCACCCCGTCTCTTTTTTCCAATTTAGTTGTTTTTTTGTGAGGAAAAAAAAAACTGGAACTTCAGTGTCAATAAAACTTGTTTTTACAATCATTTTTCTACGGTTTAACGACATATTCCGATAATAATAACGACAGGGTGACATCGGAAATTCAATTGTTTATATATTGCAAAGATTTTCATAGCGATATATGCCAAAATTACGCTGAAATTCAGAAATAACTGAAAATTATTCAATATTCCAAATATTACCTCTCACGTGGTAATTTCTACTTTTCAACTGACTCAGTACGTAATTCAGGCTATTGCTCAAAGATGTGACACATTGTCCTCGAATCGTATGTACTACTCCCCCTTAAGTCAACGAAATTTCTATAAGGTATACAGGTATTCTCTTCGAATATTTCACTAGTAGATTTTTTGGGTCAAAAGAAACACTTTTTTTCCCTACCATTTTTTCTGAATCGGCTCGGTTTGGAAGATACAGACAGTTAAAAACCATAAAAAATGTTATTTTTAGGTCTATCTCGAAAACTGTCTCATGAAATGAAATGAATCTAGGAATATAGCTTTTCATTTATTTGATGAATATTTTTCAAGCACAAGATATCGCCCACGTCTTCTAGTTTTCTCATTATGATCATTACGTACCATAAAAATGCCAAAAAGTACCCAACTCGAAACTAAGTTGACGCTAATGAATATTTGAACATTTTGTAAAATGAAAGTATCCTTCATATTTTCTCTTATAATGCGCCGTTTTCGAGTAATTTGATGTTCAAAAATCAAGAACTATCTGCGAAATTTGAAAAATTGGGCACTCTGGCTGAATACAACACTGTTTAAAATACCACATATATATAGTGTCACAGAGATAGCTAGTTATTCTGAAGGTAATTTTGTTTTTCCAGGTGTGGCACAGCTAATTATGAAGAATTAAAATGGCTTTATCTTTTTATGAGGGCAGAATCGAAAAAAATGGTATAGGAAAAAAAGTGTTTCTTTCGGCCTCAAGAATCTACTGTTAAAATATTTTTACCCTGTATAATTATACCTAAGAATTGGCTCAATTCGAAATGAAATTGATCTCTGCCAGCAGAAAATACTTCATACAGATCATATACATTTTTGGCCTTACATTTTACTCACCCTGAGTTGTTCAAAAATGTTTGTAATTCGGAACGAATACAAAACAAGAAGACCAAGGATTCTGTTACCTACAACAGGCTTGCACGTAAAAGACCCTGTGATTATTCCATCGTTCGGTAATCCTGTTCCTTCTTAACATATCGTTTACAGAATTTAAGCTCACCATCCACTTTGTATTACTGAACAATCTCCCGATACGACCCTAAAAACGTTAAAAAAGCCATTATACCGTTTTAACGTAGCGATAAACGCTTTCATATAACGAAAATTACTCTTAATTTCATTACGACCGACCGGACCCGCGTAACCGCACCGCGCATGCGCCCTCGCCTTCGCTCACTACCGTTCGCACAGGAAACGTTAATAAATACGTACCTCTGGACGTCGAACAGGGGTATAAATTAACGGCGCAGCCTCCGGTCATGATTCATACGAATGTTCAGCCGATATTCAAATCGAGGTCCGATTTCTACGATTCGAAAAATCGAACCATCTACTTAACGTCTTAACTAGCGCTATAGATCTTGCGCTACGGCCAATTAACTATCGTTATTCTACCAGCAATATACATGTCACTTTTTCAATGGGAAAAGTACTCCAAGGACCATTCTATGCGCCGTGAGTCCACAGAGAGCGCCTGATTTGATTACCAACGGAAGAATTATCGTATTCAACGATTTATGGTAGCCTCTTGATGAGGACTATGTTGAAGGCACCGCCATCTCTGTTCTCGAGTTCCGATTTGATGTACTGCTTTATTTGTATTTTTAACCGTTTCAACGCCGTTGATTATGAACAACTTGATCGGCCTCAGATTTTTTTTTAACATGGAACAAATTTTCCTAACAAGCTTACTAGGCGACCACAGGAATGCGATACTCAGAAAACGGAAAGTTAAATAGATATGTTGATGGGAATTCAAGAGAATACTCAATATTGTAATGACCAAACGTTTCTCTTTCCATTTTTATCGGAATCTGTACATATAAAATAACGTCTCACTGTCTGTCTGTTCGCGTTAAATTCGAAAAATACTAAACGGATTGAGATTAGCTTCAATGAACACGGATTCATTCATCCTAGGTTCATAGACACGTTGCCACGTCACGTCACCACCTAACCTAACCTAACCTAACCTCTTTTCAACCAAAATTTTACGGAGAAATGAAGATGCGAAGCCGTTTCGAAATAATATTGTTAAGATACGAATCATAGGCGCTGCAATAATGCATTTTAGTCTTGTTAGCTGAGGTACTAACCATAAATTTAATCCTATCATATTTTTTAGACCAAACCCATAAAAAGCCAGGACTCGGACCCAGGGTTCTGGCAGTGATAGTCAGGTACACAATTTTCTCGTATGGTATGAAGAGGTGTTTCCGTTTTCATTACAGAACAATAAGATTGATATACTGAAAGAATTCGGGTATTTTGATTGATCTTACTTTATCTATTGGGAATTCAACAATACCGTTAGGTTTAGGTTGTTTAGGTTAGCACGGAACTCAACGTTAATGTAACGTTCTCACATCATATTGAATAAACGTTGAGGAGATACGATGAGGACACGATTTATATTGGTGGTTAAAGTCAAGGGTTTTCATTCCTTATTAAATATAAGTTGTAGAACTCTTCTCATTGGTCGTTGGATTAACGCGGTCTTGAAAAGTTTCGTATTCAATGTTAATAATAGTAATGGTAGTTATAACAGTAAATTTCTCATTAGTCGATAAAGTAACGAGTTGTTGAATGGTTTCTCATTTAACGTTGATTAAATGTATCTCGCTCCTTATTGAATATACTTTATGAAATCACGATAAACACTCGTTTCTTATTGGGGGCTATAGTAACGATTCGAATCATATACGTTGATTATAGGTGAAATTAACGTGTGGTAGAATTTTGGTTTCAAAAATACTTTACAAAATTCAAAGAGTAACATCATTAAACGTTCCCTATTAAGTTTCAACGTATGAGACACGTGTATTATTGGAGCCGTTTACACCAACAGACAGAACAGTTCACGAGGAGAGTTTACTTGTTGCGGTTTTGTGTAAATCGGTTGAGATATTACCATAAAATTGTACATTGTTGTTATCGGAATCAACTCGTTATTTTCTAGCTTCTATGGCCGACGCTGTTGAACTTTCTAAGATAGGTACAAATTATCGACTATAATTTTGTAGAGCTCGAAAGACAAAGGTTCTATAAAAAGGTCCATTATGTCATATATCTCACTTTCGAGGATAAACCACAATAATCAGTTTCAACATTGATAATTTCATTCAAAATGATATTCCATTAAAAGACATTAGATTAATCATTATACCTACTAATATTACCATTATTTTCGGCATTTATTTCTGATGAAAACTGATCGAGTCATGGTCGTGCATAAAATCTGAGTCTGCGTGCATTGGCAGCGAATGGAAAAATGTTCAATCAAAGATTATAGTTACAACTTCAAGTTGGGTAAATACAAATTTAGACCTTTATCTTTGACGTAGGCATCATCCATCTGCAAACGGAATGGAAATCCAGTTGGCCCTTACATCCTTTAGATGGCGCAGTGATAAAGTGATACATAGTTGGTGTTTTTCCTCAAGGAGATTATTATTTTTGGGTCAAATTTGACCCCATGTTTTTCACTAAATTATACTTTTTCGAACAAGGAATCTCCTTCTTGAAATCACAAAAATATAGGGCATTAAAAGATGATCATGTTGTTTCTGCACCACTGAAGATTTCCAACAAGAAAAGGGTATATAAAAGGGGTGTCACAGGATTTGTGGGTATAAATTCGGATTGAGGTTCAGTACCTCGAAGTAGTTTCCCTTGAAGAGCTACGTTGCTTCAAAGATGAAGACTTGATTATGGATTCATTCGATTTCTTCAGAGGGACAGAGATAAACAAATGAGATATTGCAGTGGTATTTTTCAAATAGAGATTTTTCAACTGAAGAGGGGTGAAATCGTCAACCATATCGTCTTTTATTTTCCACCATAACAATTTTTTCAAGATCATCAAAAAATATGTATTGAAATGGAGATTTTTTCTGGAATCTTCGTTGCCTTTCAAGCAGTCCGTAAAAGAATAAATTAAATCTTTTGGCTTGTTTTTGAACATCAATTTTTTGGCATGATTTGTGCACAAATCAAGTATAAACAACGAATTAAACTAAATAGTTTATAGAGATAAAACTGACATTCCAAAATTCAAAAGATTTGTTCTTCAAAAACAGGACAAGAACATATCTTATTTTTCACGGAAATATTATAATTTTCACCAGGAAAACTCAGAAAACAATGAAGATTTCGAATGAAATTGTTTTTTCGATGCATGACCTTTAATGACGAAATCCGAAGCCTATATGAAAAGTTATGGTAGAAAATAAAAAAAGGTGCTCAATTTAATCCCTCTCTAGCTATGAGGGATGAGTGGGAGGATTAGCTTCAGTGCATCTCTATTTGAAAAATACCTATGAAAAATTTCATTCGTTCATCTTGGTCTTACTTTGAAAACATTGAATAAATCCATAACAAGTCTTGTGTTTTCAACAAAGTTTACTCCGACATACCTGCATGGGAAATCTTCGACTTATTTTGAGGTTTTGAACCTCTAAATTTATTCTCATTGATCCTGGGACAGCCTGTTTTTATTTGCCCCTTATACTTGTAAATAATTTATTTTTTAATTTTTTCTTGAACTCTAGATTGGCTGAGTGATATGCCACTGTTAAATCTTATTCTCATTTTTCCAACAAATTTTGCCCATCCTCACAAACTGGATGGTTCGAGGCTTTCAGAATTCCTTCTCCATTCCGTCATTATTTCGCCATACTTTTTCCCTTTTAAATACCGACCTGACGATCAACTGAATAAATTACGATATCCATTCGAGAAATAATCGAGCGAGATCTTTACCCACGGCCCCGAAACAACGGGAGGAAAAAAGACAGGGCAGGAACTCCGAAATTTTCCAGCGTAAAAACGCGTATCTCGCCGGCGATCGCCTCGTTTTTTCGGACGTATCTGTGCATCGCGCTAATCTCCCGATATCATCTCGTGTTCCCCGTATATATTTTAAATAATTTACAAATATAGACGCGCAGGTGCGGCCCCTGCGTACGCCAGATATACGACGGAGATATGCAAACAAGCGGGCTAGGAGGGACCGATCAAGACGGCCATTTTTAATTTTTAAATTACGTTTGATTGGCGATAGAACGGCGGGGACCGATGATTTTCGTCGGGGCCGAAAGAACGAGGTTATGTTTGGTTTTGACGTACGGTGCAATTAAAAGTTGTTTATGGCCGCTCTGTAGCCCGGTCTGGTTTTTTTCTGTGGCTTCGGGTATGGGAAAAATTCTCCGGCATTTGTCGGTGAATGAACGGTGATCTAGATGGCACATGGTTGAAATTGAAAAATCTAGGACGATTAACGTGCTTTTCGATCGGAAGAAGATATAGAACAATGAAAAATTTCACTTCAAACCTTGTCATCTTGAACACTGGAGAGAAAAGATTTCTGTAAAATCTGGCAATACTGTTATTTCGAATTTCCAACTTAACTATTCAACGTTACAAAACTGACAGAATCAACGTCATTTCAATGCCACAATATCGATCTGAAATCTTTCCAGGGTTTTGATAATATCCAAAGTTTTTGCTCATATTTCAATATTGGTGAATGCCTTTCAACAACAAAGAATTTTAAGCTACCTTCTTATTTCATTCAATATTCCACAAATGTACTTGCTTGATTTTACTGTCATTTGAAAAACGTTTATTTAAATTTAAAAGTAGAACTCAATGCAAGATGAAAAGTCTGTAAATATCCTGTGAACATTTGAATTAAAAAAAAACACTCAACAAGGAATACGTTTTCTAAGAATTTCACAAATGATAGGTTTTTGTAGTTAACTTACATTACTAATCCAGATAAAACATTTCTCATGTTAAAGTTAGTAATGTTGAATTAAACATGTGTATGTACAGGGTCCTTCAAATGGGAACAATATCGCAGTGTTTATCAATTCTGATATTCTATGGTATTAAGTTCAAAACCCTAAACAGGCAGCATAGAATTACTTGAACCCAACTGCGTTTTTGAAATAATTTATAAGTACCCTGTATAGGATTAGTCTTTGACTCGTACAAATATAGATTCTTGACGTAACAAGATAAACTTTTTTCCTTTAACATTTTTTCTGAATCCGCTCGGTTCAAAAGACACATGCTGTTGAAAAACCATAAAAAAATTATATTTTTAGTTCTCATAAACGATTTTATCGAATGAAATGAATTTCGGAATATAGTTTTTCATTTATTTGATGAATCTATTTCGAACACAAGATGTCACCTACGTATCCGAGTTTTCTCTCACAAATAACAAAAATTCGAAGAAACCAACTTCTGAAATTAACTTGGACGCTATCTGATGAAAATCTGAACTTTCTGTGAAATAAAAGTATTCTCTATGTTTTCTCGTATAATGCGCTGTTTTCGAGCAATTTGACATTAAAAAATTAAAAAGAATCTGTGAAATTTCATAAATTGGGTACTTTGGCTGAATACAACTCTGTTTAAGAGATTCACATATGTGTAATGTCACAGATTTAGCTAGTTATTCTGAAAATAATTTTGTTTTTTCAGAGGTGAAACAGCTGATTCTGAAAAAATGGCAAAAAGAAGTTTTTCTTTTGACCCCAAGAATCTACTGTTGAAATATTCGTACGAGCCAAAGAATCCTCCTGTACATTAACTTTTCAATACATCTGACTATCGATAAAGAAAAAAAAATTTAAAGGTTGACTTCCCTACTTTAGTACTTCATTATTTCTTGAACTAAACGAGCAATATAATAATAATGAAATTATTGAGATTAATTAAAGGTAAATCATTCATTCATTCATTCATTCATATTTCTCTTGAAACATCACAAAATGCCCAAACTCCAATACCAATGCCCGATAAAATGAAAAGATATGGATAAAAAGCCAAAATGTTGAGCATTCTTTCCTTATCGCACTGTGTATGACTGTCATCATTGTTAAAATGCCCTTCAACAAATACACTATCTTGTGACTTTTGAATTTCTGTGATATATATAAAAAATTGATTCGGACTAACCTTCATAGGAGTTTTTTCGTAAATTTGTTTTGATATGTGAAAATTGTAGATAGGTGTAGAAAATGTAAATAGGAATTAATTCAATCATTGTGATTTAGTTTATAACAAGTCTATTAAGGCCAAATACTGTAATATATCGACTTATGTATATTGTGTACAGTTTGTATATTTCTATGAAAAAGAAATTGAAATAAATTATATCGTATACTATGGTTTATTATTTCTATCACATAAAATTCAAACCAATAACTAGAAAAATTACTTGTGTATTCAGTAATTTCATTATTCAAATAAAAATAACATAAACTACATACAACAGTAATTTTTACATCAAAACATTAACAAATATGATGATACAAAGAACAAGATATTTGTCAACAAAAATTGAATACTGAATTAATTCGAAAAAAATATTGATCAAATATGAAACGAAAATGCACTATTCATAAAAACGTTTTAGATTTTTCTCAAACCATTCTTTTTACACTAGTCGGTATTGATTGTAATGAGAAAAAATTAGAAAAGACTAAATACTCACTTTTAAGAAGTGAAATGAAATCCGAAGTTTTTAAATCCCAGTTGGCATTTTTGGTATTTGTAGTTTTTTCCACCGGATTTTATATCATGAAAGAATAGTGTTTCATTTAATGGGAGAAAGCGGAGCCCTCTATCTGTAATTTGACTCCTTTATAGCTTCCACAATGGATATTTCCTATTGGATAGTACACAGTTATTGAGTTACAAGATAATTTGATTGGATGAAAGTAATGGGATAGATCGGGTTTCATAAAAATTCGAATGGCCGCAGCAGGATATGTTGAAGAATGGGACAATAGATGTGAGAGATAAGAAAGGTAAGTTTAAAGAATTGGGATAGCGTATATTGAATTCGTTTTTCGTGGATGCCCTTGCATGCTGAAGAGTCGAGCAGTAAGCAACAAAAATAGGTAGGTATTTTTTGCATTTGAACTATAACCTTCGCTATTACAATATAATATTTCGATTAAAACTGGAGAAAATGTTTTTGGAAATTTTACTATGAATCAACTCAATTTTCTACTTGCCTGAAATATTCAATGAACATTTCAAAAATTGAAACAATCATTACACAGGCTTTTTCGAGAACAATCAGAGAGGCATATACTTCCCAAAATATTTATTGCTCATCGTGAAAACTCAGTATATCTAATGAAAGAATATTGGGCATTAATAATGGAATTTTTTTTTGAAATGTATTCTTCTTTTCTTCTAGTAGGGGAACTTAAGTATTCAGAACAGAGTGGTATAAAAACACAAGTTTCTATATCTATATTTTCCAATAAGGAGTTAATGTTTCAGTAAATTCGAGATAATCACAAAAATAATATAAATTATCTCTGAAATCGTCTGGATATCATTTCATATTTTTCAAAATCTAAGATTTCTTGTTTGTAGGAAATGTAATGGCTACTGTAGCTGTGGAATCATATACATTAATTATACACAATTTTATATACACTTTTATAAAAGCAGTCGGCTGGCTATGGAAATTTGAAACATTCCGTAGTACAAGTACATAGTACGAAACTGTGAGGTTACAACGCTTGTCAAAAAATTTCACGGTTTTTGATCAGTATTGTCCGTTCTACATAAAAATCTTAGTAATCACTTAAAATACGAATTAACTTCTAAAAAAAAAAATTCGGATATATGTGATGAACATAATGAATGTTATACAAATTGTTTAAAGTGTAGATTAATGCATAAAGAGGAACAGAGATCAGTAGTTGAATATATTTATTTTTGATATAAAAGAAAATGAATTTGATAAATCACTCATAATGTGTCAATAATACATAAAATATTCAGTTTCTTGAGAAGAGTTAATTTTCAAAAAATCAAACCAAAGATGAAAAGCATCCGATGCCTTGATAGGGAATTGGTATTTCTCAAATGAAGTGTTCATTTTTCGAATTATAATTCCCAATTTGTCGTTTCAGGTCTTTTCTAAAAATACTAGGATATATTGAAATATTCTTAGCCCACTATAGAACCGAACAAAATTTCAATGTCAAAATATTTTATTACTCAACATATTCTCTTCTTGATTGAATACATTTATTACAGCGAACCTGCAACGCATCTAGAACTTAAAAAAATGCTTCTTCTTGCTCTGCAAACCAAACCTCCACAGCTTTTATTACCTCCTCGTTGGAAGAAAATTTACGACCTTTTAAACTTTTTTTCAGTTGAGGAAGGTTATGATAGTCGGATGGAGCCAAATCTATTGAATTAGGGTGGTGTTCTAGTAATTCAAACCCTAACTCACGAATTTTCGCATGGCAACATGAGATTTGTGTGCAGGGGCGTTGTCCTGCAGAAACAAAATACCTTTGGATAGTAGAGTGGTCAGTAATCTCCAGATATTGTTCCACCCATATCCAATATTCAATCATGATTACTCCATGTTAGTCCTAAAAATCTGAAGCAAGAACTTTTCTAGCTGATTTTTGGACACGAAACTTCTTAGGTCTTGGAGAACTAGAGTGTCGCCATTCTATCGATTGTTGCTTAGTTTCTGGATCGTAGAAATGTACCCAAGTCTCATCCGTAGTAACAATTCGGTTTAAGAAGTCTACATCGATTTCAAATCGAGCACAGATCGAACACGATGCTTCTACCCTTGGCACTCTTTTGGTCAACATTCAAACATTTGGGGATCCATTTTACAGCAATTTTTCTCATGTCCAAATTGACGTGAACTATATGATGAACGCGTTCCTATGAAATATTCAGTGCTTCAGATATCCGTTTTAGCCTAATTCGACGGTCTGATAAGATCTTGTCATGAACTGCATCGATATTTGCGCATACTGACACAGCCTTTCAGATCGGTCATCATCTTCAATGGAAAATTTACCTCTTTTGATGCCTTCAGTACAATTTTTCTCGGTCGGATAGGAAGGACAGTGATCACCAAGGGTATTAAGCATATCTTCGTAAATCTGCTTACCTCTTAACCCTTTTAAATACAGGTACTTGATGAGGGCTCCATACTCCAATTTTTCGATCTTCACAATTTCGGTGGAAATCTTCTTTCTTTTGACTTATTGCGTAACCCTGGTTTACTTTTTTGACCTCAAACTTCACACTGACACTTCTAATGAGTTATTAATCGTTGCTATGGTAACACAATATTTTTTTATGCATGGAACGGGTCTAGGCTAACTAGATATCAATACATACTCGTATTCGGCATTTTTGCTGTGGTAAAAACAATGATCAATCGTCTCTTCAGCAAACACTTGTCGCAATGTAGTTTTGACACCAATGCCATTCCATGTATGCCAGATTAACTCAGTTCTCATTACAAAACTCAAGAAAATTATTTCATGGCCAACCGACTGTTTTTATAATAGTGTTGTGTAGTGTATAACACTGATGATGTGTAATTGTCAAAATTGAAGTGATTGTCAAATTCCGAATAATTTATATCATTTTTTGTTGCTATTTTCATTTCATTGCTACTATTTAGTTAATCTGAGTCAACTCAGTCAACCCTCCGTTCTCTCCAATCCAATATCATCCTCCAGCCTCAGATTCGATCTGTACAACATGATCCGCCGTGAATATCAGCGCATCAATATGGACGCTGTTCATCGTCCTTCGACCAAGAAGCTCGCCTCGACTGGCTCCTTTCGTGTTTGTTCAAAAGTTAGATAACGTAATTTTATTTATATTCCTATAATCGGCGATCCCTCTGCCGGTGCGGACTCCGATGGACTTGGCCAGCCAGCGGCGCGAGTTTGGAATCCGCACTGGTCGATCGGACCCGAGATTGTAAAAGTTGTCGGGTCTGTGAGGTATCGAACAAGTTTTGTCCTCCTCAGGTGAACAATCGGTAGTTAGACGGGTGCCCTGGCTAAGGCCTGTCGGACACTAGGCCTTGACGAATACGTAGAGAATATTATGTAGATACCGTATAGTGAATTCCCCAAACTCACCCTTGATTTGTTAGATTTGGTGACTCCTGAAGGGCCCTGTGATCGATTTCAAATTATTCAGCACACAAAAATAGTAGTAGGACTAGTTTTTGACGTATGGGATGTCAAAAATTTTAACAATTGACAAAAATTACAGTTTGTCCTATATTGGAGTAACAGGTGATGGTAATGCTCACACTCACACAGTATTGCTTATGTCAAACCAAAGATCATAGAGGAGAAGATAGTAAACGCCCTCATATCTCTAGTACTAAAAATCGATTATATTTTGGTCTTTGTTGCACACATTCGACAATGAGATGGCGCTTAAAAGGTTCTCTTAATACTGTCAATACAATAACTATTTATTAACATTTTTTGGCTTAATTGAAGGGCGTGAAATTCGAATGTTATTCCTTGCATTGAATTTAAAAAAATTAACGTCCTGAGCGACAAAACAGAAATATGGTTTAGTTTTTTGATCTGAATATTGTTTGGAATCAATGTACATATATCAATGAAATACGCTGTCGAATTCGCTATCTTTTTCATTTCCAATTCATAAAATATTGACAAAAATTATGGACAACAAATGGAGCTCTGAAAAGGGCAGAAAAGTATCTATATTGTGATTTGTTTTACTCGTACAACAAAGGTATCATTTCTATGCAATACATTGTATTGAACTGATGAACATAGTTGAATTTGCATAATTTATATCAAAAATTCATTTGAACCAATATTCAATATACCACTATACTATATACATTTCAGTTCTTTTCATATCATTTACAGAATTTTCAAAACCACCATTGATAAAACCCTAGACCCGTATGTTATACCGTCAGTAGAGTTTCTTTCTATGTTTTTTAAGGAATCCTTTATGATATGGTCATTTTTATTTGAATGAACAAAAGACTCACAGCAGGATTCATAAAACTTTGACTGTCCAATCAACAATATTGAAGGAGTAGCAATTGAGAATCATTGAATGGACTTATAAAAGTGACCATTTTCCCTGAATAGGCCCTTCATGCATGCAACAACTTTCGTGGATAAACAGTTCTCAATTGACTTTCTGTGAAATGTTCACTGCACATGGTGTAGTCAGCAGTGTTTGCTCGTTTTACGTCCTGAAAATTTTATCCATTTCCGAGCACTGAAAGTAAAATTAATGAATGACCGAGTCACATGGTAGGAATTTCAATACTTACATATTTTCCTTAGTGAAGTGAAAAACTTCGGAAAATTCATTTCCTTTTTAACAGTTCTTCGCTATGCATAAATTTTCGAACAATATTTTGATGTTTTCAATAGAAAATTAGAAACAAAAATTCAATAATCAGCAACTAGAAGGAGCTATAGTATAAACAAAACGCGGTACGAGAATCAAAACATTCAAAACCTTTTTGATCGAAATGCCATTTGAAATCCTCTAAAATTTTATGGTTTCACTTATGGCCCTCAAATTAATATTTTAGTCAGTCTTAGGGTCTAAGTAACACATTTGAAACACAGATGGCGCTCACATCACTTTAGTCGCTTCGTTTTCTATATTTGTATTCCATAACCTTCGATTCAAACTTGATTTGTTTCCCCTACACCTACACCTATCTGTCCAAAACTGGGTGGCTCAATGATTCATTCAAATGTGGAAGCAGCTTGGGTTTCCCAATAAAAGGAAATTCTTTGTTAACCCTTTTCATTCACAATGAATCTGATTATGGAAACATTTTGCTTAGATATAATTCATTCAGATTCAGATGAAACACCATATAAATTTAGTTACATTGCATGAATATGTTATTGTTAATGAATTAATTTGGTTGTTACTGAAAATCCATGAGTAAACTAAAGAACTGAATTAAATGAAAATAAATATTGGACAATTTATCGAAATTCAATTTAGCTATAAAAAGGCATGATGCTTTCTCCATATTCATAACGTTCTACTGTTTGAGTTAAAAAGAAAATAGGTCTCATTTTGCCATTGGCATCAGTCAATGGCAAAATGTGAGACCTATTTCACCGAACGCCAATTTTTTTGGGTGCTACAAGGATAGGTAATCAATCTTCTCAATTTTCTGATAACATGTCGATCTATATGAAAACAAACTGATGTCTTTCATTCTAATGGTGTGGCATAAAATATGCCAACAGATATTCCTGCCACTTGAGATAAAACCCGAGCACAGGTTCGTAGAGCTTCTGCCTTGTCATAAAATTTTCATTATTGCTGAATAACTCTGAGGTTTTCTTCTCTGGTCGACCACTACTTTTTTTTTTTTTGCTTGAACATATCTATTTAGTCAACGCATCGCAAAACAGTACTTGATTCTTTCAGAAACATTGGGATATACATTGGGAATATCTCTGGAACATCAAAGAATATTTCCACTCTCCTTCTATTTAGTAGGATTCAATAAAAAATGCTTTTTATATGTCCGTAAAAACCATCTTTGTAATTTCCTGATCATTTTAATTAAAAAAATCCAAAATGCTAACTTCTAACTTGACAGTTCATCTGGAAAATAGTATAGCAAAGCTAAGAATTACGTTTCCACACTTAATATCTAAGTTCAAAATTCCATAGCGTACTTGACGACGAATTTTTTTAAACGAACGTCATTTGAATGAGCGGCACTCAATTCTAAATAGCACTTCCTGCTACTCTGTCTTCTCTCTTTTTCAATCACTTTCGGCATTTTTGTTATATTAATCGATATTAGTTGTGGCAACGTCGTAATGACATTAACGACAATTCATGATTGCCAACCTTTCTCCTTTGTAGTTACAAAAACTTCAGAACACTATTCCATGGCCAACCGAGTGTTTTTATAAAAGTGAATGGAGTAAAAGCTCAATTCCCAATTAGACATTTCAATTTATGTCATCGTTCTTAGAACCATCAAGTATATTAGCATACATGGACGTACAGGTGTATACAATCAAATTATCAGCAACACATCAAACGACGTAATTTCGCGTATACTCGCTCGTCTCGTTCCCAGGTTCGAGATCGCCACAGATCGAAATCTACAATCCCATATGAATGCCGATAAATGCCCCGATACGACCGAATTTCATTACACCAATAATCTAGATCATTACCACTGAAACCGACCGTTCTCTGCTCATTCGACGATCGCTTAAAATTTAATGTCGATTTGTAAACACGCATCGATAAGTGGGTGCGATAACTGGACTTCGTTCAGTCAGGGATGCCCTTTGTGTTTCGAAATGATCGACGAGATTGGATGGGGTGAAAACGACGAGCTTTAACAGCTAAACAATTCATGTTTGCGATTTAGAATTTGAGCTTTTCGGCTTCTTGTGTTTTTCAAATGGGTAGCCCTATATTTTATTATGAAAATAACTCCAAAAGTTCTGCGTTGTTTAAATGCTATATTTTCGCAAAAAATTATTGTTTTCAAACGTGACATTGCGAAAAAAAAATCTTTCTATTCGCCTTTCTCCAATATAATCCTCTAATGCCTCTATCTCCAATTTACCCCCAAACATCATCATTCCTCAATCTATCCTACCTTGTAAGTTGTCATCTTAGTATTCTCTCTTCTCCTCAAAAATGTTCCATTCCCATTGTTCAATGACCTGATGCAACTAATCAGATAGACTCGATGTAAGGAACCATTGATTGTCCAGCCATACGTTTTGTTTCGTTTTTCCGATGGCGGAGTCACCTTTTACATTTATTGAAATTTTGTCGAAATTCTCGGGGTTGTAACTCAGCCATCTTGAATATTTTATGTAGACGATTCGCAGTGAAATGACTTATTTTGACGACTTCTACCTACTGTCAAAAAAAAACCTCACCTTTGAAAACACCTTGTATGCACTGACATCATTAATTTCCCTCCTATACCTTGGTTACCATATTACAGAGCAGCTATATAGCCAGTTGTTTTGTAATGTAAATATAGCATTCAGGGCACAAATATACATAGAACAGTTATATAGCATCTCCTCTGATTAAGGAGAATAAATTTGGAAAAAATGAAGAAAAGTACCTATGGTGCAGTCATGCCCGGAAACGCTCCGTTGAAGAATTACGTTGCTTCAAAAATGGTTAAATTGCCAATTTGGTAAAGTTCGTTTTCGGAAATGAGCCTACCTAGCCTATATACAGACTCCGGATTAACGATTAACGGACTTGGAGTTAATTTAACGGAAGTTGACGAGTCCGTTAATAAAAAATTCAGTTAACTTAAAAGTTAATCCTTTTCATAAATTTCAGATTAAATAAAATGATGACGAAAGATTTTTGCACAAAGTATGTAATAGCACTAGTAAAAATATATTACATCATGATGGGTTTATAATTGTTCTCCAAAAAAACTTAGGAAGTCCGTAAGATATGATTTATTCATTTATTTCTACAAATTACAGGCAGCATGTAAAGAAATAACCTATCTCATCTGCCCCAAGCTGCTCATAATATATTGAAATATAATATATAATAGAATCAAAGCCTATTATGTCTCATAGGACTACTATGGAAACACGAGAATACTTTTATTAACCTACAGTTATACATCCATTGCCCTTCCTTTTCAGTGTTCACAATTTCACTGAAAATTTCCTGTGACACACAAATAACTAATTAAACGTTCAATATCTGCACATCACTTTTCGTAATCCAATATTCAACAGAAAGAATGTCTATATAACTCAAAAAACTAAATGATAATAAATACAAATCCACCAATGAGAACAACGTTGTCCATAGCATTTTTCACAATCCTCCATATTTGTTTACGGTGGTTGGAACGTTAGTGGTGTCATGCTCTCTCCATGATCTCAAACTGATACATGTTACGTGGATATCATGGAGCGAGAACATGACATTCACAAAATGTGGATATAATTCGCATACAGCACGGGCACATCCCAAATATCGTATCAGACACTTAATGCTTTCAGAAAAATAACACATAACCAAGTTCCCTATTAGATCTCCGAAGAAAACATAACAGATATGTTACTGGTCACCTGGGATTCTCTTTCTATCAATATGTAGTCCATTATTGATATGTCATTTACCCCATGTCCTTGTCTGGTGAAGGTGTGTTCATCCTTGTGTTGGTGGTAAAAAGTGTTTGTTACTATGATATCATTTAGTCTACAAAAATGCAACCGTCTAATGAATTTTAATTGATATTTCGATTTGCTCAGTCAAATAGGAAGAAAAACATGGCATATCTTTGGTCTAGGTTCTTGGTCATTTGGAAGTCAAGTGAAACGAGGTAACGAGGAGGCCAAAACACTCTTGGTAAAAGTGGCAAAAACGTCACCTACTGGCCCAGAATCCTTATGTGGTAGAGGAAAATGCACCTATAAGAAAGAGTTTGAGTAAAAGGAAGAAACCAAAAGAAAAATACACTGAAGGAGTCTTCCAAGAATGGATAATTCCAAAAGGAATTTTTGAAAGTGCAAGAGCTAAGAATTATTTGGAGCTGAGTAAGGATAACTTACGCCTCCTCGTCAGCTAGGAATATCTTGGAAAGGAAAACTATAGGAGGAGTGATGAGTAATCCTCCTGGAAGCCATCCCAGTTATTGGAGTTCATTGAAACACTGGATCTGGAAGGCAAGGTTTAGTTGGCTCAGGTTTGAGAAAAGCGACCTTGAGGTAGCAATGGAAGGTAACCCCCATACCAAACTATAACTATAATAGTTGGGAGCCGACGATGCTAAATCGGGATTTACTCGAGCGTCGTGGAGACCTAGTGAATTTTGAAGATCCATGGTAGAAAGAAAAAAAGGTTCTATAATGTATGCACTTTCAGCGGTGGGGAAAGCGTCTGCAGGGCCTCAAAGATGTAAAAAAAAATCGTCAGGTGTACATACTCGAGCGTGTCAGATTAAGATACTGTATATGCCCTACGTGTCTCTGAGAATGAATTCATGCTTATCTGACAGTTTGCGCGGTGGGACTGGCCGTACGGAAGAGTTGGAAATGGTTAAAAAAAAATTTCCAGCGTGTCCGATTTTCGGAGGATATGTTAATTGGACCCAAAGGAAGCTAATTTTCAAGGGACTGACAATTTGGACGTGACGCAATGTCACAGCGGTCTTTTGAAGATGTAAGAAAAATCGTTATCTGTACATACTCGAGCGTGTCAGATTTTCATACAGATGGTTAATCTTGGAGTTGTAGACGTTTAGACCCATTAATCTGACACTAAGCAGGGGGGGGTTTTCTTAATCTAACACTTTGTAGATGATGAAAATTCTTCTTTTTTTCGAATATTTCCCTGCCTGTACCTCTCATCGTTTTTGTATCAATTATGATAGTGTAGATAATAAAATTCTACACAACTTTTATCTGAAGCAATTTCACATACTCTTAGGCCTGCCGCAGACATGCAACTTTTCAGTTTTGCAACTGTTTAGTTGCAGAAGTGAGTACAATGCATTTATATGGGGCCGCGCAGACATGCAACTAAAAAGTTGCAGCGATTGACTTTGTGTGCGCCCTCGAACCGCTTGCAATCAAACTGTTGCGCAACTGAAAAGTTGCATGTCTGCGGCAGGCCTTTACCGTTCTCGAGTTAGAGCTTAGCCACACATGCGAAAGGGCAAGGTCAATGTAGAATCCCAGTCTAATCTACATTCATCCAATTGTCAAAATGACAAGGTATTTCTATGAAGACAATTTTGAAATTAATCACGAAAATTTTAGTGTTATCTGTGACTGAACCTTAGAATGTACTATTTTCCAACGAGTGAATTTTTGCTTCAGCATGTATCGCTTAACACCCCGCATTAATCGCCATATATCTCAAAAACGTTTGAACGTAGAAAAAATTGCTTAGGACGAAATTTGTAGAAAATGTTATAGTCTACAACTTTCATGATGAATGTGGAAAAGATTTGAAGCCCAAGGAAGGAGATAAATCAAAAAAACTTATTTTTGTGACCTTTATGGCCAATTTTCATTGTTTCGGCTTGCTAAAACTGTCAGATTATATTTTTTCCGTTATTCTTGAATCATTAGCTTCAAAATATGAAAAAACGCCACCGCGCTCGAGAATGTACACGTGATGTTTTTTTTTGCAACTTTGGCACCCTCCCACACATTTTCGACAAGCTTAAAATGTCATATTAAGAAAATATATATTTTTCAACGTGTAATTAACCACATATATCTTAATCTGACACGCTCGAGTATGTACAATGATCGTTTTTTTTTGTACTATTCTGACAGGCTGTCCTAGACAATTCCCCCTATACCGGGTGTCCCAGAGCTTTTAGGCCAGCAAATATCTCAGTTACCTGCGGAAAAAAAAAATTGAAAAAAATACTTGTCGTAGGAGACCATACGCTCTTTCATGCAGCATAGCAAAATCCACCCCCTGACAAACAACCCCCGAGAAACCACCCCTAACTTTTGTTTTTCAAATGGCACCCCCATGTTTGTTGTGCTTCAACTTACAGTTTTTTTCATTTCTCATTCAATGATGTATCATGGTAGCTAGAATGGCATGCAGAATTATGGAAAATAAAAATACAAATGAAATACGAAATTATACGCTCAGCTGTATTGTTACTGCAACATTATACTAAAGAAAATGTTTTATAACATAAATCATAATAAACAAAAAGTTCTAACATTTTATTGACTCTTTTTTTTCAACATCCACTTTTTCTTGTCTCTACAATGTGGACTAATTCGATCAGTCCAATTAACAGTACCCACTAACGAATTCAATTTTATCGAGTGACTATCTTTACAACTACATATTATGATATATCATTGATTGAAAATTAAAAAGAGCTGTCAGTTGAAGCCAAACAAACATGGGGGTGCCATTTGAAAAACAAAAGTTAGGGGTGGTTTCTCGGGGGTTGTTTGTCAGGGGGTGGATTTTGCTATGCTGCATGAAAGAGCGTATGGTCTCCTACGACAAGTATTTTTTTCAATTTTTTTTTCCGCAGGTAACTGAGATATCTGCTGGCCTAAAAGCTCTGGGACACCCGGTATACAGGTCTAATTTTTGGTAGAGGTACTCTACAGGTTCCAAGGTATGTCCCCTTATATTAATCTGACACGCTCGAGTAAATCCCGAATTTCCCTCTTCGGCTCCCCAACTATAACTAATATAGAGTCCCGGCGATGGAAAAAATAAACATGCGAAACGTTGTCAATCGCAAAAATTCAACTCCATTAAACGCATACAGAAAATCCGTTCTATCGCTGACGTTCGCGTCCTTAAATTCCTCATATCCGACGTCGAAAAGGCAACATAATAAAATCGGTATTGAACTGACGATCCGAGAACCCCCCCACCCCCCTCCGATCATCTCCTTGCCCCCTCGGGCGATGGACCGACTCAGCAGCCCCCCGTCACGAAGCATCGGGCCTCGGTGTCCGCGAGAATGCCCAGTCGCGGCAGATGGGTGGATTCGGTAGAGCGAGATCTCGGGTAATATGGTAATGGATTTTTTTCTTCAATATTCACGATATGCATAAGTACCGACGAAAAATTTCGTCGATAGAGATTTCGAAATCGATACGGCGCGGGATTTTATCTGGAAGGCCCGGAATCCCTAATTAAATCGAAAAACGAGGCGCATGAATATTTATGATCGGTTTGGTTGCGGGGTGTTTCGGTTTTCGGGTACAAATCGGCTATTTATGAAATAATACGGCTGAGCCGCCACTGTCTGTCGAGTACTATGGGCTGAGCCTGAATTTCTAAGGTACTTTTTTCTGAAACCTGAACATCTTTTCATCATCTGAAATTGCAGTGTAGCCGTTTCTACATATAGGGAGATTGTTTGGACATAATGGACCATTGAAAACGAAACAGCAGCTGTGTAGTTCGGCAGAACCGGACCTCACTCCGTTCTAGTTACAAAAACTTGAGAAAATTATTCCATGGCCAACTGAGTGCTGAAATAAAAGTGAATGGAGTATAAACATAAGTCAAATGAAGATTGCCGCGACTTGGTGTCGACAGTTCGAAATACAAGTTAATACTGTCATGTTAATTTTTGAGGGGGATTTTGCGAATATCGTCAAATAAATCCATTTTTCTCAATTGATAGTTGGTTTTCCTTAATTTTGAAGATTGTTTGCCGAAACTTGATTCAAATGAGTTAATTATTATCAATTTCAGATTACTAGATGTCATGAAGTGTTAGTATTCATGAAAAATTCTGACTATGTTCTGAATCAGCTGATGAAACAGAGTACAATTTTTCAAATCCGAAATTTTGGCTCTTTACACGATTAGATTAGATTAGATTAGCTTTATTGGTGATATTGCAAAACACGTTGTTGCTTTCACAAGTCATAAATACAGAGGTTGCAATAAATATGAATGAGATAGATATAAAATATAGATAGATATAAAATATATAGAGAACACAGAACAGTTGAAAGTCACTAGAATTAAATAATAAATAATAATGAAGACATGTAGGTATACTTGAAAATAATTTAAAATAAACAAGTAGTGTTCATAAAACCTCAAATTAACTCGCAGACAAAGAATTCGTTCACTGAATATAACACATTTCTGATCAATTCCTCTTTCACTTTATTTTTAAAATGTTTAATTGATAAATTTTTGTAAGCACTAGGTAAAATATTGTACAGGGATGTTGCACAGAAGGCGGGAGAGTGTTGGGATCTACTTAGTCTTAGAAAATCCTTTCTAATGTGAGACTTATTTTGTCTGTCATAATCATGTACATCAGATTGTAGCTGAAATAATTTTTTATTTTTGTGTACATATAGTAAATTTTCTAAAATGAATAAGCTAGGAAATGTTAAAAGTTTGAGCTCACGAAATGTTTGCTTACAGCAATCTCTGTAGCCAAGACTCCCCAAGATCCTCACTGCACGCCTCTGCAATCTGAATATCGTTTCCCTCTGAGCACAGTTGCCCCAGATTAATACTCCATATCTCAACCTTGATTCTATCATGGCGAAATATACAGATCGGAGTACATCTCGGGACAGTGAGAATGAGAGACACCTGAGAGCAAATATATTTTTACTTAAAGTAGATGACAGGCCATCCACGTGGGCACCCCAAGTGAGGGAAGCATCAAGTTGCAGCCCCAGGAATCCCACAGTTGGAACCTGGCTGAGATGTTCACCCTTATCTCTCAAGCTGAATATCATGTTTTGTGTTTTTTCGCGGTTCATACTTAACCCGTTAGCGCTGAACAACTCCAGGGCCCCCGACGATAATAATAAAAGGGCCATCATTTTATGAGAACCAAAACTATGATATCTTGTCTTCTACAATGACTAAAATTGTAACATTGGATGCAAAGAAAACTTGTACAAGTTGAACTGGAAATTAGAAATGTTTTTCTAAATGGAGTTAGAGTGAATGTTATCGAAATTCATATGTAAATCGACTTACTACGTCGAAAAAGTCCCCTTTTGGGAAAACAGATTTTTTTAGTGCGACTTCTTCAATTTTGAGGTTACACTGAAATACAGAATAATGGCTCTACAACCGACCATTTCCGAACCAACTCTGGAATAAAACAAGGTTGCTTCTTTAGTGTTCAATATTTTCGCCATAGCTGTCTCGATAATTGCTGACATGAATATGCTTGTGAAGCCCGTTTGCAACAGCCGAGAATTCTCTAGAAAATTTACTCGAGATTTCATGCGCCGTGAATTCTTTACCGTTACATACGCACTGTAGAATTCTCTGTTCAGTTGCATACAAAATAATCTCTGCCGTTTTCTCACCAAAATTTGATAGAGAATTCTCGGCTGTTACAAACGGGCTTAAGAGGTGTTGGAATAAGATTCAGATTTGATGGAGGCCTATTTAACCTGATGAAACGCCTCAGAGCAAATACCCGTACAAAGTTTATCACGGAACTTCAATATACAGACGACTGCGCGCACTTATCGCTAGCAGCTCATCAGAGGATCTACAGATAATGTTGGACACCTATAAACAAATATACGAAGCTTTAGGCCTTGAATTTAGTATGGACAACCAAAATTCTGGTAAGTTCGCCAGAAAGCCTTCAAACAGATATCAAACAGCCTGGAGAATGAAACTCTAGAACAGGTCGAGCAGTTCAAATACTTGGGAGGCTTCATAAATACTAGGGCTAACCTGAACACGTAAATACACAACCGTATCAATTCGGCATCACGGGCATTCTGGAAGCTAAAGGACAGAGTTTTTCAAAATCACGACCTCAATCTGAAGTCCAAGACAGTTGTTTACAAAGCAGTGGTCTTCCCAACGCTTCTTTACGGAAGCGAAAGCTGGACGCCCTACAGACGACATATCAAACAGCTTGAACAAACGCAACAACGTCATCTAAGACAAACAATGCACATCAGATGGTTCCACAAAGTTTCGAATGTAGAAGCTTTGCAATGCGCGAGTTGTACAACAATTTAGACTCAAGAAACGAGACGGCTCACATGTCGAGACTTCCCTGAAGTCTTGTCTCGTTTCCCCAACAAAGCTGCATCCACATTATGCCACAAGGTCACTCGGCAAAACCGCTGTCCATGTGTATGTGGCTTGTGCCGTTAAGCTGCAATTACATAATGCCGCTGTGTGCCAAGCGGCTTTGCCAATCGGCAAAATCTTTAGTTGCATCCACATTATGCCGCTCGGCAAAGCCGCTGTGTATGTGGATGCATCGTCAGCTTGTGCCAACATGCCGCTGAAAAATCGCTGTCACTGTCTGTCTCCATCAAAGGAAGTCAACGGAAATTTATAGTGAGGATGTGCCAACTGCTGGCCTCAGTGGCCTCAAGCGGTTTCAGTTGCAATTTAGACTGTGTACACCCATGTTAATGTGGGTGCGTCTTCTCTCGATGGTTCTGTCGATGAGATTTTGCCGCTTGGCAAAGCCGCTCGGCACACAGAGGCATAATGTGGATGCAGCTTATCGGCAAAGCCAACGAGAGAAGATGCATTCACATTAACACGGGTGTACAGTCTAAATTGCAACTGAAGCCGCTCGAGGACACTGAGACCAGTGGTTGGCACATCCTCACTATAAATTTCTGTTGGCTCTCTTTGATGGAGACCGACAGTTCAGCGATTTTTCAACGGCACACAGCGGCATGTTGGCACAATCCGACGATGCATCCACCCAGGCAGCAAGCGTAAGTCTAAATGACGTACTCAATTTGTGATTACCTGACGGTAGACGTCATCGACGCAAAAATGAAGTCCTATGAACGTCATTGATGGTGACGTTATAGAGACGTCTTCACGTGACTTCACTGCATAGTACTCAGTAGCGCGTGCCAGTATTGAATAAGGGTCCATCAATTCCAAACGTTACTTCATCGGAGAAGGGGCCTGTTCCGAAATTGCTGGTTTTACTGGCCCGCAATCGAATATCAATAGAACTCGAACTACTGGGTCAATAGGCATCGTCCCTGAACTACTGACAGTAATGTTCAGGAATATCGGAACAGACGGAAGAAGCTATGTGGATCTGACGAGGTCAAACGAGACCGAAACCATGGTCGCCATCTGCTTTTCTTCGATGGAACGTACTCCATTTGGTGGCCCTGACGACGGCAAATTGGCTAGCTCATTCAGAACGTAACTCCTGTCGAGTTAGTTTATAGGCGGGTGGTATGCATCTGAATGAATTCTTATTATATTCATTGCCTTTCTCTTAAGGCGTTATCCCTTTCATAAGACGTCAAAATATCGTCATACACTGACGTAATAATGACGCTGACATTTGACCGTCATCTAGACGTCAAAAAGACGTCAACTTTGAGGTCTATATGACGACTGAAATGACCTTTGTGGTACGTCATTATGACGTACGCTTGCTGCCTTACACAGCGGCTCGGCACACAGCGGCATAATGTGGATGCAGCTTGACGATGAAAATTCGCTGAATTTCTTGTGGTACAAAAGTCATTAACCCTGCAACGAAAACCATTTCTAGCCTGAAATTTCGAATATTTTTTTTCCAAATTGCCGTTTCTCCGAAGTTCAACTCCTCTTTCAAAAAATTTTCGTTCGCACACCCTGTATGTACAAGTGAAAGTCTCAACCTGTATAATCGTGAACTGAATTCATCACGATTATTTTGACTGAGTAGGATAAGGTACACTGAAATGAGAAAAATAATATAATGCAAAAAGTTGATCGGCAACTCTTTCATCTGAACCCGCAGTTTTTCTGACAAATCAGACATATGAATACTGTTCGAATTTTTTTTTTTTTTTTTTCTTCTTCTTCTTTTTGTAGATTCATTCCCGGTAACGGGATACAGCAATGAATGAATGAATGAATGAATACTGCGCATTATTACTCAATTCAATAATTCTCCATAATCATACATTTCAAGCAATAACAAACATTTCATTTAGCCGCTCGATGTAATGTATCGTAATTAGCGCAGAAATGGACCGATGTTCCCAAGTTACGTTCAATTACGTAGAGGTGCATCCTTAAACCAGCCTTCATCTTGAAACTCTCGAAACCCCCTTCTCCTGGTACATAATCGTTCTCGACGCTCGTTACGATTACGATCTAGTGTAAGTATACGTTTCCAATAAAATATTCACAATATGTCTACCGGTAATATTTCGAAACAACTCTCTTGGGCCGGATGGTCCTCTTCGTCGCTCCTTTCTATACGAGATCATCAGTTACGAAAATTCCTGACCATCTCCCTATCTCGGATCTCAGTGGGCTAGAAGGCACATAGGTACGCAGCCGCCTAGATCCGACAGAGGTACAAACGAGTTTAGCGATTATTTATGATTTTGTCTCATGTCTTTTTTATGCCGTACTGTATAATTCTTTTCAAATACACCTATACATTATATTTAATTTTCGAATAATTATGTTCGGTGTATTTTTTGAGTTAATTAATCAATGGGGCTTATCGCGCAACGATCTAACAGTACGTCTTGTATCTGGTACGGAGGTTTATATCTGGACATGACTGTATCGATTCGTCACAGTCGATGGCTGAAGGATGTGTCGCGTATAAATTTTTTTCTCTGCGCTTTCGGGCATGCCAATTGGTCGCGAGCTCCGGTTACATCATTCTGATCCGATTTGATGCGGAGATTTGCTTAAATATAGCTGTCAGATTTCGTCTGCTAATATGATGAGTACTATATAATCCCTCCGATAACGTTCCTGTACGTAAAACAACCAAGCAAATTTGTTTTCATCTGAGAAAAATTTCGAAACGATGCTGAAACCATTTATTAATTGGTCTATTATCTGTTGTTGCTATGGGAGAACTTAGTATGGAAGCACATTTGTTGTTGCTATGGAAGCAAACTTGTTGCCATGAGAGCAAGATTGTTTTTATGTCTATTACACAGGTTATACAAATATTTTAACAGTAGATTCTTGACCGATGTCAAAAGAGGTCAAAAGAAACATTTTTTTCTATTACCATTTCTTCCAAATAGGCTCGGTTCAAAAGATACAGGCGGTTGAAAAACCATAAGAAAATATTATTTTCAGTTCTATCTCACAAAGATTTTTTTGTTTCAAATGATCCGCAGATGTGTAGTGTAGATTTAGCTTGTTATTGTGAAGGGAATTTTGTTTTTTTTAGGAGTGCCATAGCTCATTATGAAAACTTCAAATATCTATATCTTTTTTCAAGGTCGAATCGGAAAAAATATAATAGAAAAAAAGTGTTTTTTTTCCTCAATTATCTACTGTTAAAATACTTATTTGTACGAGTCAAAGACTCACCCTGTATACATATACTGCTCCACAAAAATTGAGGAATTTCAGAAATTTCATGATCAGTTTCAATAATAATATTTTTCATTTCTATAAGCTACAAAGAATTGACTACAAATAGCCATTAGTTTCCTCTAATCCATTATTGAAGAATAAACAGACTATTGTCTAAGGTGATTTCCAAAAGAAAACTACTTGTTTGAGAAAAGTTGTAAAGTTCTTAACCTATCACACAAATTCTATGGCTGAAATTTTTGGTAAATGAAAAAACAAAAAACTGCCAAATAAACAGTTCAACCAAACAGCCTTGTCCATTTCAAAGCATCATTGTTCTCGCCTCGACTGGCCCAAAATCCATGTCTTCATCTTCCTCTTTTATTGAGTAATCGTTTTCTTTAAATAGAGCACTAAACTCTCATGAATTGTAAGGAAAATTATCAACGTGAAGAAACTGATGATGTGAAATTTTTTATATCTAATAAGCTTCACATAACAAGAAAAAATCAAGGTTCTCCTGGTACTTATCTTCATTTAAAGTAGTAATATTATTCAACCACCATATTATGACAAATATTGCGTACGCCATGTGTGATAAATCACCCAAGTGAATGACAGCCTCAATATGCGAATTATTACTGTATTTCAATAAACAAACTGTAGACAGAAAATTTCTAAATTATCTCACCTCATTTTCAATAATTATATGGATCCATTTCAATATCTCAATACTCGCTACAACATCTCCAGATATTTCAATATTGCTATATAGCAATATCTATTTTGAGAGCTTTGGAGTTTTACAAACCAGTGAATAATGGCCCATAGATCACAAGTGATTAATATAAGTTTGATAAGCAATCAGTGAATAATGGTTTGTTATTCACAAGTTTCATTTCATTGATCCTCCGTGTACTTTCTTCGCAACCTCCTATAATTTCATCCATTTCTTCAGTGAATATTCAGATTACACATAATTTATAAGCAATTACATTCCTCTAATCAATGGTGATTCCACGTGATGGACGATTATTGTTATTATACTTCGAACTTGTATTTTCAGCTGGAATCTAACTGCATATTGTTTCAGCACGTCTGTTAACCGCAGCGTTAGTAAGTACCTACTTTGCATGGGGATCGTCTTTGTGAGGCCTTGTATTTTAATAATTCGCTAAGCCCTTCTTCAATTTATCACCCATTTTATCTGCAGGACTTCGACCTCGAAATTCAAGCAAGTGTTGGAGGAATAATATGGAAATTTGAATAGGTTATATATTTTGGAGTCCGTCATAAATTTCAATCAACTTTTTTTCATGTACTCATTGTACAAGACTCAAGATGATATACCCTCGAATCAAAATGATTGGTATCATGCCACTCCCCCTTTCATTTCGAGTTGTATTCATTCAATATCTGCTCCAAAACAGATATTGGAAAACATAACACTTTTCTTGTGCATGTACCTAAAAGTTTAACTCCAACATCATATTTTGGCCATTTTTCATATCATACTGCAGGATCTGTTTTATAACAAAACCAGTTAACTTTGAAATTTTTATATACAGCCCAATATACACAGATACGTGTATTTATGATACTTTTCATAGTATTGTTATCTCACATATTCATTCCAGGTTTCTCACACGTGAAAAAATTCATAGGTGTAACCATATAATTCAAAAACGTTTGAACGTAGAAAAAATTTCTTCTGACGAAATTTGTAGAAAATGTGATACTCTACAACTTTTATAATGAACACAAAAACAACAAAGTCCAGGAGGGGAGATAATAAAAAAAAACCTATTTTTGTGACCCTTATGGCCAATTTTTATTGTTTCGGCTTGCTAAAACTGTCAGATTATAGTCTTTTCGTTATTCTGGCTACCAGGATGGAGAATTTATTTTTTCCATTCCCTGTATATTTGAAAGTGCTTCATAATCAATAATAATAATTTATTGCACTATTCCCATATACATAATATAGGACCTATAGGGGGCTATGCTGCCCGTACATAGGATGGCCCTTACAAAGTAAAATACAAAAAAGTCTATTTCCTCCTATACTCATTTATGTGATACCGGTTTTCGAATCTATTTTATTCTCCTTTCACATATTATGACTTTAGGTTTTTCCATCACAAAAGCATCATCTCTGCAATTGTACTAATTTACTGAACAACTTTTATCTGTCTCATCACCTTTTTTACCTGCTTTTTTAACACTTTATTTGTAACACTTAAGGTCTTCAAACTGTTTGGTAATATATTAAAATACTTTCTTGCATAACTTATGTAGCTCATTTTTCCTTTAGTCAATGTATTTCTTGGCACTTCAACACTTGTATTCCTTGTGTCCACTGGATAACTGCCATATTCTATCTTTAATTGTCTATATTGATGAACTACCGCATTTACTGCGAACAGCTGCTTAATTTTTAATGGGCTACTGTGATCATGTTCTTGTATGCCCATTATTTTTAGTATCCTGCATTGTAGACGTTCCAATGGTTCTAGTGCTGTCTTAGGTAATCTTCCCCAACCAATAATGGCATATACTGCTATGCTATGGAATAAGCCGTAATATATTCGCAGTAGTTGGTTTTTTGATAACACCCGCTCCAATCTGTAGAAAACATATATTAGGTACTTCAATCTATTTACTGTCTCTGAAATATGGACGTCCCATTTTAAGTTGCAGTCATATGTGAGGCCTAGATATTTGTAATTGGTCACTCTATTAAGGTTTTGACTGTTTATTTTAACTGTGATATTTTCCGCAACTGAATCTACACTGCGCAAAAAAATTAACGCACATTCTGAAAAATCTCAATTTTAATGAAAGTTAACTCTATATTGACTTTATAACTTATTTTTTATTTTCTCTCGGGAAGGTTTTGAACGAAACAAGACACATTATATGGAAGGAAAATTCAGGATTTCACCGAATCTTATGTGAAAGAAGAGAAATGAACAATTTTCAAAATAATGAAATGCTGATAAGTGATTTAATACTTGGTATTTCCACTCCTTGCGTTAATTACAGCTCAGCAATGAGGGTTCATACTCAAAATGTTCTGATCTAATCCTTCCCAGATTTCTCCGAGTTGGATTCCTGAGTCATTAAGAGTAGCTGGATGATTTTCTGAACTTCTCAGCCTTCTATTGAGGTTGTCCCAAACCTGCTCAATCGGATTGAGATCTGGACTTCTTGCTGGCCATTCCATTCGAGAGACTTCAACCTCTTCAAGGTACTCCTGAACGATGCGCGCACGATGGGGTGTGGCATTATCGTCCATAAAAATGAAATTTTCACCAACGTATGGGGCAAATGGCACTACATGCTCTTCAAGAATGTTCCTTATATACTTATCAGCATTCATAGCTCCATTATCAACGACATTAGGTCTGTGCGAGCAGTCAAAGATATTCCACCCCATACCATAATCGATCCTCCCCCGAAACCAGTAGTATTCAGGAAATTGCACTGAGCATATATTTTATGTGGACGTCTGTATAAAAGGGAACGTCGATCACAATGGTAGAGCCAGAATGTAGACTCATCTGTGAAGAGAACTCTTTCCCAATCGGCCTCTTCCTAATGGATATGCTCTCTCTCAAAATCCAAACGCGCCCTTCGATGGGCTGGGGTAAGAGCTGGGCCTCTTGCCGCGACACAAGGCCTCAAATCATATTCCTTGGGGCGATTTCTTATTGTCTGAGTGCTAATTTGCACCTCATGAGTTTGCTCAAGCTGAATTTGAAGGAGGCGAGCGGTTGCAAACCGTCTCAACGACGAAAACTCTCAAGTAACGTTCTTGAATGGCAGTTGTTACCCTGTCCTGGTCTTCGGACATTCATACCTGTCTCCCTGAAGCGCTGCAACATTCTGGACACACTTGTGTGGGAAACTCCAAACCTTTCTGCAATTCTTGTGTATGTCCACCCTTCATCTCGCAAAACTACCGCTTGGGCACATCCACTTGGGTCAAATTGCGTGTTTCGCGTTGCATAACGATCGAGTGTAGAAAATCAAACGAAAGAAAAACTTTTGATCACTAGAATTGATCGAGAACAACTGATTTTAGAATGGAGATAATACATTCAAAATCTGATAATATCATCTTTTTTTATTCCTGCTGGGAAAAAAACATATGTATTGAAGAAAACCGTTGAAAGTGGATAACATATGCATGCATAATTCTGATAAAAATAATTATCATTACATACAACCTTCAGTTGTAGAATAAATTTGAGATTTCCACAATGTGCGTTAATTTTTTTGCGCAATGTATATAATTTCCAAACGTCATGATAACTGTTTTTTTCAGATTAACTAATCTGCCCTCCTAAACCAAAAGACGTATCTCAAATTTCACTGAATTTCTTATTCCTTCATATAAGGACACTTTATTGTTGTATTTAATCCATTTCCTCAGCAGAAAAGAGGTTCTCTCATTCACCTCAATGCATGAAGACTTCCTTAATAAAAATCCCAATTTCGCATGTTCGTAGATGCGGTTTTGAAATTCATTTAAATTCCTTATATCTCAAAACTAGGAAATTTGAGATACGCCTTTTTGGCTTAGGAGGGCAGTATTAGTTTATTATAATAGAGCCATGAATAAATATAATCTAATTTTCTCCCATTTTATTGGACAATTCTAACCATGACTCACCTGCCAACATTAGAAAAGAGTTATCTGACTTTTTTTTGCAAGTTTGCCGACTTCCCACACGTTTTCGTCACTCTTAAATTGTCAGATTAAGGGAATATTTTCAACATGTAGGTATAGTATATATGGTATATAGTGAGAAGGGGTTACAGTTCACTGCGACCTTAAGTTCAATTGTGCCCCCTAACAGAGCTGTTTTCATCGCAACATGTAGGTAACCACATATCTTAATCTGACACGCTCGAGTATGTAAAATGAGCTGACAAGCCGTCTTAGACAATTCCCCCTATATACAGGTCTAATTTTTGGTAGAGGTATTCTTTAGGGTCCCTGATATCCCCCCTTATATTAGTCTGACAAGTTCGAGTGAATGCCGAATTTTCCTCTTGGGCTTCTCAACTAATAGTGACCATTTTGTTCCTTATTTCGGAACAGCGAATAAATGTTTTATCGCTAACAACCTAGGTAACAGACATAGATAACTTGACTTCGACTCGAAGCCAAGTTAGGTTGGCTATTTTCCCTCTAATCTAAAGAATAGCTGGTGCTCGAGACATCCGAGGCATCGCCGTTACACACTCTGCTAAGTTGCAAATATAATACGAATCAGGCATCAATTTCAACGCTTCCTTCAATGTCGACTCGAAATGTTCAAATATGCAGACGCTGCATTTCAATCAAGGTGGAAAAATGTTGCCATTTCCGATATAATTGGATCCGTCCCAATACGTAAACCGTTTCATGAGGCAGAGACGATATTTCTTCGGGGAAGTCTCAACGTCCAATCCTTTTTCTTTCCCAATGTCCGTTAACCGGAAAACGACCGGCCGGGTCCATATTTATTCCCCATTTACGCATTAATTGACGTGGTACACCGTGTTAACAAATTTCGACTCCTCGACTCGGCACGGCAATAATTTCGAGTTCGGATAAATTGGCCGAAAACGGATGTGTACATACGACCGTCGTCGAATTGAATCTGGCCCGCCGCCACGGGTATAGGACAGGATTGAAGCGAGAGGCGGTCGAGATGGAATGGAACGACGCAAGAAGCGATCGACCCCATAATTTTCGCTTTTAACGACTTCGCTTTGATCGCCGGCATACCGCACGATCGGTATCGGAGTCGACGGTGACATTCGCGCATTAAGAAACCGCGTATTCGCTAGAGCGATCGCCTCAAACGAGCATGCGCGTTTTTCTCAGAGAACAGACCACATGGGTACGCATGCTCGATAAGAACATTGTGCTCGGTTAGAGAACTATGGAATCCAGCGAGATCTAACTTGCAAAATACGAGAAATTTCTATACTCCATTCACATTTATTTTAGCAGTCGGTTGGCCATGAAATAATTTTCTCAAGTTTTTGTGACTAGAACGGAGTAAGGTTGGCACTCATGAAATGTCGTTGATGTCATAGCGCCGTTGCCACAACTAATATCAATATTTATTACGAAAATGCCGAAAGTGAGACAGGGTTTCAGGAAGTGCTATTTAGAATTCAGGTCCGCTCATTCAAATAGTTATACCCTGATATTCTAAAATACACAATACGTCAGACAGTACCGAACATATTCAATGTAAGAGAATTTATATACCTAATGTTTCGTCTGAATCTAAACGACTTATATTTCAGCTGAATATTTCCACAATCAGAAAGATTGTGAATGAAGAGGATGACAAAGAATTTCCTTCTATTGGCAGACCCAAAAAGTGGTGGCATTTGAAAATTTTATTTATTTTTGTCCCCGAGATGTTTATTATATTATTTATTAACAACCACGATTTTGAACGATGTTTCAAAGAAAAATATCTATTTATCTAATATTCAATGGTGAGCTGGTTTAACTTATTTTTGAAATGTCTGGATGTCTGTTTGTGATTAATTGTTAGTTTTAATTGTAGTGTTTGAGTATTACGTTAATAAGAGTGAAATATACAAATATGTGTAAATGTTGTACAAATATTCATGTCGATTACTTTCTATCTAGAGGATTTTTATCGTGTATATGTGACTGTCATATTTTTCAGCCTGAGGAAAGACTACAAGTCTCGAAACGTAGCTAATTGAATAAATTGTAATTAAACCGAGGTTCCTGGTAACTGATATACCCTTTCACAACATATAACATAGAAACGATATAAAAACCTAGTATGAAAATTTTATGTTTTGGTGAATTGATGCGAAACGTTACTACAGGATTTTCGACGAATGTCATCGTAGAATAGGTTCCAGAAAATTGATTTTCCTATTTTTCATTTGATTTGTCCTATATTTTGTAAATGTCTTAAGGTACCAATAAATACCTAATTATTATTATTATATCAATGTATTAAGAAGAACAGCCACAAATACGAGCAAGTTGTCCTGTTAATTGTTTATTCATGTGAAATTTTTGTTCAAAGGTGAAGTTCATCTTGACTTGAAACTTCCTTCAATTTCTTTAACTTCCATTGCCGCAAGATGATTTTTGTTGAAAAATTTAACATTTTTGTAATTATCTGTTAATTCCTTCGAGATGTACCCATTCCCAACCACTACATCATATACATTTCATCTTCGGGTTAGTGTTTTTGAAATCTACAACTGATGTAACGTATTCAAACTTCAGCCAACGAAGATAACGAACATCAAGCTCTCCTCAAGGTGGTGCATATTATGATATAATACTGATCTCTTATATTTTCCATGTAAACAACTAGATTTGGTATGCCTTCAATCAGTTTGTATAAACTTCAATTATGTTCATCACATATTGTCCGAAGAGATTCGACATTGTGATAAAATACGTAATAACAGAAACTTTTACGTAGAACGGGCAACGTAGCGTTGATTTAAAACCTAAAAATGTTTTGACAAGCTTCATAACCCCACATTTTCGTACTATACAGAGTGAAATGTGTCAAATTTCCATGGCCAACCGAGTGCTAAAATAAAAGTGAATGGAATATATAAACACCTGTGTTGAACGATGAAGAATAAAGTCAGTATTCCTTTCGTTCAGGATTCGACTGCTCACCGTCTATATCTCGTGGTAAACAGAACCTTAAAAACATATTACTCGACGAGGAAACAATTCTCGAATATTAAACGAACTAAATTCAGATGCATAACACAAATCAACAAATATTACGACTTAAATCGAACCTACAAATTATCATGACCCAAAGTATTAGCAGTAATACCATTTCGTCGAGAAATAGTAGATGCTTAACATGGTTTCGGTCTCATTTTACCGGGACTCTACTATGGTCTTGTCTACTCTCGCCGATAAGACTAGAAGACTCGTCTTGATAGCTCTAGTCTCGTCTTGCGAGGGTCTCGTAGTCTCGTCGTTCATAACGTTTTATAAAAGCGGAATATTTAAATCTCAAAATAGCATCAACTCATACTCTAGTCTGCCGAATAATCTTCCCAATTATTTGCCTTTGTATGTTCAAGTTGTAACGGGTTTAGTTTGCAAAGGGTTTTATCTCGAGCGCCAGCTATTCTTTCAATAGGGAGAAATAGCAAACCCACCCAGGTACCTACTAGTCGGAGACAGAGTTCGGGGTTATCTAAGGTGGTAGCGATAACAAGTACCTACTTTAAAACCGAATTTACAATAATCTAAATAACAGTGAACCATACAGTTATTTCCAAGTCGAGAAATATATACAGCTGATGACCAAGTTCAAAATGAGGAAAACAGAAATGCAAGAATTCATCTGTCACGGTGATCAGAAATTCAAACTCAACACGGTCGGTCAAAATATCAGGTATTAAATAAAGAAAGAATTCGATAGCGGTCACTTTGATTCCTTTTGAGACAGTGAGGGATGTACGGGATTTACACAAAATTTACAGTAACCGGTTGTCCCAGAAAGATCCAAGTCCCTGTAATCGGTTAATTAAGCGATGGGTTCGATCCCGGGCACTTTCAGTGATTTTCAGTGTACAGGCCAATCAGAATTGAAACTATTCAATAAACGGGAAGGGGTTGATGCAGGTGAAACACAATGCAACAATTCACAGGATAACGGGGTAGTTTATCGTGGTCTCTCCGTGGCAACCTTGGGTGTACACGCCAAGCATTACCAACAGAAAGACTTCTAGACCTCTCCCGATTGGTTTCCGTCACCAGAGAGCCAGGCGACAGGAATCTGCGGTAAACGGGAAATCTAAACGGAACACAACAGAGGTAGGACGGGATAGGTTACTGTTGTCTTTCCGTGGCAACCTTGGGTGTACACGCCAAGCATTACCAGCGGAACGACTTCGAGACTTCCGTCGGTTGATCTTGGTTCATCAGAGAACCAGGCGACAGTGTTAAACAGGGGAATTAACAATAAGGATTAACACAATTAAACAAATAAAAGAATGCAACTTTGAATCACGAAGCATGCGGTATCAAGAAAAGACTTAAAGTTTGTTCCGGTACGGTCACACCACCACTTAGAGAAAAAAAAAAGAAACAGATCGTAGGATATTCGAATTTTGAAAAATTAATAAAGGAATGAACGATTGTCGAATAATGAATCAAGAAAAGTACTAAAAATGACTGTCGAACAGTGAATAAGGAATCAAGAATCACGAATAAAGAAAGAATTAATGAATCAAGAATGATCGAATACAGAATAATCGCCGAACAGTGAATAATGAATGAATCGATGAGGAATACAGAATCATGAATGACTTTCGTCTGGTGGTGCGGCCCTATTTATCAACTTTCCAACATGTAGACGGTCATGTGATCAAAATTGCATCCAAAAATTCGGTATTCTCGAATATTCCAACATGTAGACGGTCATATGATCAAAATAACGCAGATAACTGATGTTATCTGCGATCCACGTTGTTTTTATGCTGACGGTGTTTTTGTGGACGGAAAAACAACGCCTACCGGATTGTAGTCCTTGTTTCGAAATCTGCAAAAACGTCATGAAACATAGGGATGAATCTCTTAAATTTGTTAAATAAAAAGGCCGCTTCCATAGTAGGTAAAGCCTCCTAATCACAAATCTTAATTTTGATTCAATTCTTCGTTAATGCTCTGAGTTGTTTTTTTAATTTTTTGCTGATATTTTGAGCTTTTATTTCCCAGTGTTATTAAAATCGGTACATAGGCATAACTTTGGGGAAGTAATCCTATTTTATGTATAACTTCAAATTTCGTTATAGCGGCCGACACATGAATGTTTTCTGATGATGAAATAAAATAATTTTTCTCTTGAGAAAAACGCAATTCAAGTCTTTATCATCTCAGAGGGGAAATTAAATTGCATTTAATTCATGATGAAAAGTATGCTTTCGAATGTCAGAAATACGTAACTGTGTTGCTGAATGCAATTTATTCAGGTGAATCATTTTTGCTGTGACATTATTTCACCAATTCATTGAATGTTTTCAAGGATGGGTATTTGATGTAATATTTTTTCTGAATATTCCGTTTAGAAAGGGTTTAAAATTTTTCCAAAATTTATTTATGTGTGTGCGTTTTGATCTCAATTTCTCGTATCTTCTGCGTTCTTTAAATGAGTTCACTCTGTAAAATAGCAAGTTCTCTCTACTATCTGTATAACTGTATAGTTAACTGTTTACTAATTTCGTACAAATTTTTTGTAGTATACTTTCATTTGGCTGATACCTTCTAGTTTATATCCCGGTATATCGTTAAATATGATGATTGTTTATTAGTGATTATTGTGTTTCTTATTTCAGGATACTGAATGAATTTGTTCACTCGGATTTCGACCATCAATAGTTATCGTTAACACCCTAGATAAAAAAGAACCTGCTGAAGCTGGCGCTCGAGATACACCCTGTAGCAGACAGGAAACGCGAGGACCAACTCAATTCACTTTCCTAACTCTCAAAGTGAAGATAGCAGTATGCATGCAAAAAAGGATTGTTCTCGTGTTTGTATGATATCTGAATTAAACTACTTTTGCGTTGCGCATTGCGTTCAACTGGTGTAGGAGTCTGCAGAGAAATTGCGGTGTTGGTTCAGTCATTGCGGGACAGGTGGTGCATCGTGATGAGAATTCCTCAAAACGTCGCCCCGATTTCGACTCCATCCTCCGGTTGGAATATTTAGCGCTACACTGTAGTGACGAAGGACAATGATACCGAAACCGGTCTACAGTTGCATTTAGATATTTCTTTTTTCCTGGGATCTCCTACGCCCGTTTGAGACTATCTCGCATTTTTGGAGTGACAATTCTTCAGAATCGTTGGTGGCGCGCCATAATGCATCACTATCAGTGTATGTGAAGAAGAAGTATTTCAACAAATGTGACAAAAAAACACCAAAGCTTCAATATGAGATCTATATTCGACAGACCATAAAGTATGCTCATCCAGCATGACCACAATTCTTCAGGGCTGGTTTCGTCCCTGCTGCGAGCGCAAACTCAAGCTGTTTGGTATTACTACTTTTGGAGAGAATCGCCAAAGGGATGCACTCAATGGTCATTTTGGTGAGTACATCCAAGGCATGTTCGGAAGTCTGTAACTGAACGACGAACATAGTTTTTGCAAAGATGACAGATCTCAGCTTTTGCTGGTCTGGAACAAGTACTGCCCATCTGTTGAACATCAATCAGGTCCATAAAATGGCCAGACAAAAGAGTTTTTTCTGAATGAAGCACAGAAAGTGCTCCTCATTGAGATGCCGTCTTCTAAGCCTGAGATCGAGAAGCTCCTGGTCCTTGAGAGGAAACAGATGAATCTGTGACAGGTGGATGCAATTATTGACTACCTGTTCAATAAATATTTAAAGAAAATTGATTTGGTGTTTTTTTCTTATACTATTGGTGCAAGGGAACTGATTCAACTGTTTAATATACTCTGTTAACCCGTATTGAACTCTGAGAGTTAGCGACAACACACTTAAGAAGCCTATTCTCATGGTGAGAGATTTGAGTAGCCAACCAAATATAATACATACTCAATGGTGAAAGGGCCTTGTGTCTGTCGACTTGTGGCATTGTTATCGACGTGTCTCGGGGTGTGAGCGTCTCTAAATGCATGTGGATGAACAATAGGCCATAATAGAGGCACCGCAATTAGAAGAAGAAGAGCATGACGACATAGGGCTGAAAGGATTATTGATCTTGTTGCCTAGACCTTTCTATGATTATGTGAAGAGCACTGTGATCAGTTTAAAGTTCCAAATCGAAAAAACTCCCCATAACCAATCACGCCATGGACCATAACCTCAAACCCACACGATCCCTCAAACGTCTTTCCACCATCAGAAGCGGACTTTACGAGTCGCGCCGGCACATGATGGAAGTTTTATTGCGCCGAACGAGCCCGTAACCTATGACATACGGCTCACGTCAGGACCAGATTGCGCCGTAAATCACTGCGTGTTCTCGAAATGGTATTGGACAATTTATAGTTAATATTGTTGCTGGATATATTCTAATATCGGTTTTATAGTAACTCGGACACCTCGGAATCGAGAGCCGAGGCATGTGGGATTTTTTCGCGTTAAACGTTAAGCAATAACGCTTAACACCTCCGTACCTTTCAGCCAGGATGCATATGAGGAAAGTCAATGTAACTTGTTCGTACTTGTGCAATTCGATCAATTGAGTGAACGATGTGAACTGGCGAAATGATCGGTGATTCCTTATTATCTATGTATAATAATTATAGAACTATTATGACAGTATTTATCAAAAGTTAATCTATTCGATAAACTTAATGGACCGACAATTTTTAAATTCAGTTGCTGAGGCCTTGGATTAAGTTTACCCGTCGACGTTGACGTACAATTTGACATTCTTGTTTACAGGCATTTAACCTGTCTCTAGTAGGTACCATCTAGTTGTTAACCTTACCTAACCTAACTTCACAACAGTAGGTACCATACTAATGTTTGGGATTTTTAGTAGTGATGGAAGGATTAGTGGAAAGATACTGGCTGGATTAATCTTCTACCAGTTACCTGATTGGACAGTTGTCAAAGCATTGAAAGTGGCCTCAGAAACTCAAGCAAAAATAACGACAGTTTATCCATTCGTTGAAGTTTTCGAACTAGTAATTTCCATTTTCTTTTAGGGTTTTCAATTCCAATCTCTGGAACAAAATAATCAATTGAAGAATTGAAATAAACGATTTGCTCCTGCGTAACTTCTTGCACTAATTTGTCAGGAGCAAATCAAGTAGAAAAAATTGTTGCCTGACAACAATTGAAAACTAAAAAGAGAACTCTGAAATTATAATTACATATAGTAACATTTCGGAGTCTAAATCAGACTCCTTCATCAGACGAAAATCAATTTCCGAAAATCTTGTTAATTGTAGCTTTTATTTGACATTAATTGTTAATACATAGGAACAGTGACTGCATTGAAATGTTGATTCATTTAATTTTGAAATTAACGGATGACAGTTCCTTCCTCAGCAAAATAATCAGAATATAATCTATTTCTACCGAACAATTGGCCAAATTATTATTTTGATCCAACAAAATACACGTGGACTCTTCAATCTTTCGTTTATAATGATCCGGTTCTGTCATTGAAATTTTAGTGTTATTCCAATCCATCATGTGGTCTCCTGTATAAGAACAAGCATGATCTGTGATCTATTAATTTCTCTATTTTAAATATTATTTTAATGTTTGCGTTTTCTTATTTCCAGAGGTCTAGACGTAGCACCTATATTTTACCACAAATACATGGAATGTAGTAAATACAATTTTTTGATTTTTCTTTTCCATTCAAAGATTTAGTTTTTGTAAGTATAGATCTTTAATCATTTTGTGTTTTCAAAACAGTTCTTATGTTGAATTTGGAACCGATTCTTCTAATTTTTTCTGAAAAGCCATTAACATAAGTAGTTACTTCCAATAAATTTGGTGGTTGTTGACGGTTTGTTGGTTGTTCCTGATCATTATTATGATTGAATTTCAATCGATATCTAGTAATTTCCTTATAAGCTAATGTTATCACTATTTTCCAAAAGCGGTACCTGAAAAAAAATGGGTATGGGTGTTATATGGATCGAACAACTAGTTGACAACCCAACAAATTGGGTTTTTGGAGGTATGTCAGATATTGAAAATGGGTAATCTGAAACCGGTGTATTGTTTTCCAGAAGTCTGTGAAACATCAATTGATGACCAAGAAGTTAAATTCATTTATTTCGGTTTTGAACGTATAAATGATCTTAACTTTTCTGTTGACTGTTCTATATGTGAATTATATCTTCATTATCTTATTATTTTTTTTCACATAATGAAAAAACTGATGACTATGTCAAACTAGTTGAGTCATTGTCATTTCTTAGGGGGATTCTTGAATTTTCGTCAAATGAATCCTTTTTTCACAATTTATGGTCGTTTGTTCTCAATTTTTAAGATTGTTAATCGAAACTGCATTCAAGTGATCAAGTGTGTTGATAATTATCAATTTTAGGTCAATAAATGTCATAAGATGTTAGTATTTATGAACAAATTTCGACTTTGTTCTGAATCAGCTGATAAAACAGGCTAATATTTTTTAAATCCGAACTTTTGGGCGCTCTGCACGATAATAAGAGTTTATAGTTTACAGTTTGGTGAGGGGGTTACAATTTACTTCAACCTCAAGGTCTATTGTGCTCCCCATGAGAGCTGTTCTGACAATTAAGCCATCTGAATGAAGTTTTTGTGAATATTATGGAAATTTATACGTACCTATATCAACTCACAAGAAAAAGTCTACTCTGAGGAAAACAGAATTGCCGTTCCACCAATCCTTTCATTTTGAGGTTATATATCCAGGTTGGTTAATTGACTTCCTATTCTTCTAATTTGAAATGTACAAAAACTTTATCATTCTCTAAGGACAAGATACATATTATGTCCTTGAACTTTTACTTGAAGTGGAAAATAGGAAAAACTGGCTCCTTAACAAGAAAGTCATATTCAAAGACTTGGCCAAAGGATCCAAATTATGATTACTTCACTAATTGCATTTCGGAGCAGTAGCCACAAATTGTAAAAATAGTTTTTTTTTACTCAGGAAGAAAAACTGTCTATTACAGTCGAATGCAAATTGATAGCTGAGGCGTAGCAGAGGAAAGCAAGCAGATGAGACAATATAGACATTTGTTTTTTTGCCGAAAAGTATATTTCACTTTTTCGTCGACCTCACATACGTTTATGAAAGTAAGTAGCAAGTTTTGTCCTGTAAATCAAACCTGGCTGTAGTTGCCAATTCCCTCATCTGCGGAGGAGTGTTACTCTATCCATATCGCTATCATTATCCATTTTTGATTATGACGTACCAGTAAGCTGAAGTACAAATGACATTTATTGTCACAGGCATTTATGTTTTCATGAAATGGGCTCTTGAAATTGATTAAATGGCCTCACAGGCTTATGCCTATGCCGATACAAATGGTATTTGTTGGGTAGGTGATACGGACCTGGTGCTCAGCCCCTGGCAACTGAAGGAGCTTCTTGATGAGAGTTCGGGTTACTTCTATTGTACAACCACCATTGCTGGAGTGCTGTCCTGTAGTGTTCACTTAAAGCATTGTAAAGTTTTAGGAGGTGTGATATGTGATATGTGGATATTGCTCCTCGCCAGTTGCTAAATAGTAACGGAATTTTCAGCTGTTGGAGGACCTCTGGCTGTATATCTGCATCCCCCTCGAGGTTTTAAAGTCAGAACATAGCGAACACTCTTTAAGGACCAAAACATTTTCATATAGGGAACCCACGAGATAACAGAGTAAATCTTGGAGTCTATATTGTTATGAGTGTAAGTCTAACCCTGATCCACAATGTGCAGTGCGAGTTCCACCATCGAAAAAGTGCTTGTTCCGCACATAACACCGAGAACGGAGCGAAACGTCGCATGCCACACCACAGATTGAAAATCCAGTCTTATGATCGTAAATCAAGGTCCATTGTTGCCTGGCTCTGCGGTATAATCCCCGGATTATCGGTTTTATATGAGTTTCTTATTGGGGCTGCTCGATCGAGATGTTATAACACCTTTTAAATGGATCGGAACAGATATTTTACGACGCGCGATGAAAGGAGCGAGATTATCGTGAAGTGGAAGAGGCCATTTCAGGAAGAAAAAGAACCGGGGTGAGTAAAAAAACGTTCGTGCAGGGACGGAGTCAACTGTACATTATTTATGGGACTGATCATTGGATACCCTATTTTTGAAACTTAGTCAATTATGTGTCCAAGTGTACTACTGAAAGTTGTACCGAAGTTCACAAGATATTAACAACTTAGTTTTAAGGTCATATTATATTCAACGTATGCCAATGTGAAAGTAATGTTGGATTTATTTCTTGATTCATTTCCAACCATTACAAACTTTTTCGGGACATCGGTATAAGTGAATATTTTGTGAATTAATACGGTGTGTTTCCAAGAGTCAGACATAATTCAATCAAGAAAAGCCTGATTAAAAAGTTTCAGATGACTTCAGAACGAAATTGTGATGAATTCTTGGTCTAATAGGCCATGGCGGTTCGGTCATCTTTTTCATTATCCTGCGGTTGTCAGCACCACAGACAAGTGTCGTACTTGGAATTTAATGAAAGTGCGTTGACTTGGGAGGATAATAACTCTGACATTTTAAATACTCATGTAAGAATGGTAGAATTCTCAATTTTTATGGCTGCTGCTCTATAAATCTGGTTTGATCCTTATCAAACCAGACTGTTCTTCCTTAAGAACATGCGAGCACGAGAAAAATACCCTGCAAGGTACAAAGACTTGCCTATGCGTGCATCACAGGAACTATGAAAACGTGCCCAACTAGAGCTCATGAGCTCATCATAGATTCACAGGTCTTACTCCACTACATCTGGTGATATATAGGGTAGCCCACAAAGCCTTCCTCGGAATATCTAGGAAAGTTATAGGTTATGAAGGAATTAAAAGTCAGAGAGCCTGGTCCTCTCTCCATCCCATCAGAGAACCTACTTAGTGATGATAGAATCAAAGGAAAAACGAAAGTCAACACACTCTTCATAAATAAAGCACAAACGCCATCTACTGGTCTAAGCCTTACTGTGATAAAGGAAATTGCATCTATAATAAATAATTTCTGGAGGAGGAAGAGATCAAAGAAGAAACATTTTGAAAGAATCTTCCAGGAATGTATCATTACACAAAACTCCTCTAGAATTTTGAAACTGCAAGATCCAAGAAATATTTGGATCTTGTAAGAATTACAGGGCATTGTCGCCGTGGCAAGCATAAATAATGAAAATAGACTGACGAGTGTGGTTTATGTGTACAAAAGGAGAAAACTTCTGTTCTTCTGGTTACAGATTGCCTCTTCATTGCCCGCATAAGGAGTGTGTGCGAAGCCCTCCTCCCATCTTTCTCTAGTCGACGCTCCTGACCAGCTCCAGTGGCCACATATAGTACCCCGATTCTGCGGTGCGCTAATTGAACGAAGCAGCAGCTCAGTGTTTTTCAGAAGCGAAAAACTACAAATTATACATCTTATTTTCTCTTTGTTAACTCTGTGGAATTCACTTCGCATTGTTCACATTTAGATTTGTAACACCTCTTTCATTATTCATCTCATCAACTTAATATCATTTCAAGCCTTCTAGTCAATTCTGGTGCTAGTTTGCTCAACTCATAAGCTTAAATTTTCAGTTGTAATTTAACTAGTGCAATGAAAATAATCGAAAATTTTTGGGAAATATGCTCGAATGCAAGTTAAGTTGAAAAAGAACACGAGTGCGCGGAGCGCTCGAGTGCCTTTTACAGTTTAACTTGCATGAGAGCAGATTTGTCAAAAATTATCGACTCATTTTCATTGCAAGAGTTAAATTTAATAAGAAAATTTTGTGAATCATTCAAATCGTATTGTGTCGCTGTCAGTTGCTGTCACATTGTCGCCACCAGTGGCGACGGTAATTGTATAATTTATACTTATTGCAGGCACGTAGGAGCTGTTGGAAAAAATCGTTGCTACGGGCAATGAAAATTTTTTTCTAAACGACGCATTATAAAAAACCCATTGTCAAATTTTCTAAGTGCAATGTCGCGATTTGGAAACGCTTCTGTTGTAGATATTGATAAGAATATAGACAATCTTACGCCAACGAATACAAAAAAGTCAAAAACGTCAGTATGGAGACAATTTCAAGATATCGATTTAAATTTATTCTGGGAGGATTCTGCATCTCTTCATAAACTTTTTAGGGTTTACACTCCCAATCTCTGAAACAAAATCAATTAAAAATGAAATAAACGATTTGCTCCTGCGTGAATTCTTGCACTAATTTGTGCCGAAAGAAATCACTTATTAGAACGAGGAACTTTGGTGGGAAAAATTGCCTTCATTCTAAAGGACTGAGCAAGCAACATGCGTAAGAAGGATGGATCCTTTTATAAAGAAAGTGTGGTGAAAACAATGTGGAACGTGACAGCAAAACTTGTTCAGGAAAAATTTTGCGAAGATTTCGGCATTGCAATAGATCCATTTAATGATGTAAGATTTAAATCGGTGCACGAGATGCTGCGCGCAAAATATTACAACTGAACCCGGAAAAGAGAAAAGAAGGCTCATCAGCTTTTGCTTACAAAGAATTGCTGCAAATTTTGAAGCTTTACGATGAAAACAAGCCGGAGGGTCTACAGAAAAATATTTTTTATCTCATATCTTATGAGCTAGCATTTCGAGGAGGTGAAGCAGCCAACTGTTTGACGGATTTCTTTCAAGAAGAAAAGTTCAATGATGGAACTAGAACAAATAGAATAGAATATAATCCAGTGTTCTCAAAAACCTGCCAAGTAGGAGGCCGCAGATTAACAGACAGTAAATGGTTAATCAGAAACACTACTAATGAAGACATCTGCCCCGTTAGGCAGGTCAAATTAACCGTTTCTCATTTAATTTTTCTTATCAAAGCTTTTTTTTTGAGATTATACAAAAAACGTTTGTCAAAACGAGGATCTAACGTGAAGACGAACCGTCTGTCACACCGAATCGAGAATGGCAAAATAATCATATATGGTTCAAGAATATCCCAGTTGGCAGAATCGAGATCGCAAAATGGACAAAGCTGTATGTCCAAAAAGCAGGTCTCGATAGCGAAAAGTTCAAATTTACAAACCCTTCTTACCGAGCAAGTGCCGTAAGCCATCTAGCTTCTAGGAAAATGAGAAACAGTGAAAGCAACGAGTTTAGTGTTTCTTCAGTTTCAACATCTGCTTGAAGTAACATTGTTTCTGACCAACAACAAACTTCGACTGGTTCAATCATAAATTTCAATAATTGCGTTTTTGATTGTAAAAATTTCAATAACTAGGATCAACAGTTTTCATGTAACTTTAATAAGTAATAAACGTTTATAATTACGTCTGCATTTATTGAAGGACCTGATAATTTTGCACTAGTGCAAATTATCGATAATTTGCCTAATTGTATGCTCATTGGCTAAAAAAACAATCAAAAATTAGTCGGAACATTGTTGTCTGTCAACTTTGACAGATGAATAAAATTTTCACTTTAACTATTTTTATTAACTTTTTCATTCTGATGAAATGAGTCCACGTAAATATTTCAGAATCTTCAAACAGATTTATAATCCTTTCTAGTACTGCTCAATTGAAACGTCCACACGAGACCACTAGATTAAATGATACAGAATACTGATTTACTATATTCTCATGCTAATTTCTTTTATTTGAATTAGTTTATTTCGTTTTTCAGCCAACTCTGTTACCTGCTCAATTACATATGACTAATTACTGTTGTTGAGTTTCAGATCAATGAATCCTCATGTTCTCCAGGGTGGACTCTCAATTTAGTATTTTTTCGTCAGAACAAGGCCTGCTCTGGTAATTGTGCACACTAAATTAGTATGATCTACGCATTGAACGTATACTCTCATTGATACATTCTCACGTTCATTCATCTTGTTCGATATACATGTTAGTTTTCAGCCTTCTGCACTTCTCGAAACCAACGATTATTAGTTTCCCTCATTAGTACTCTCAATTTGTACCTCTCATAATTTATAAATTGAATCTTCTGTATTTCTGATGGACGTTCTAATCGTACTTACTTGTAAGCACTTCGTCTCTGTAAATGTTGTATTCATTGATGAATTTTAGCACTCTTCAAGACCAACGTAATGTATATTAATTATACTCTATTCTTTACTCGCAATCAATTCTCATTGATTGTTCTGTCATTGTGAACGCTGTGATAATTTTGAATTTATTGAACTTCTCAAAGTCTTAGTCTGACCTTAAGTGACTTCTCATTTGAACTGCTCTGGATTATCTCTGCTTTTAGTTGAATAATGTCTCTCTGAGTCTATATACGTTGTTAATATTTATTTTTTAATAGTGTATTAGCTTAATGCAGGTAACATATTCATTTTATGATTGTGAACGATATACAATAAATGTTTTCAAAATACCATCTGCAACTCAATTATCTTGTCATTTTTTACAAAATCATTACATCCCTGATTTTGAACAAGGAAGAATGAGCCTTCTAGAAACCCTCTCGGATACTGGGGTTAGTTGGAACTCTGGAACTAGAGGGTGAGCTGTAGGTGACGGAGTTATGAGAACAGCTTTGATGAGGGCCACAAAAGACCTCAAGGTAGCAGTGAAATGTGACTCTCTTACCAAAATATATGCTTTGACTGCTTCCTCCTGTCTGATTGTTGTAGAAGGTCTCTGGGCTGAATGTGAAGGATGGTTTCGGGACTTTGTAAGATATAGCAGTCTGTGCTTGCTAACATAGAAATGAATACTAACAGAGAACTGGAAGTTCAAGACGGAGACTGCCTTTAGAAAGATCAAGATTATTCAGGATATCTCGGAAAAATTGAAATCCGATAGATTTGCTTATTTCACTTTATATTTTGTCTTACACGAATCAAATGAAAGTCGACTGAACATCGTCCATCAAAACATCGCCAGAACGTCTACCCGAACACACAAACGTCATGCTCGACGTTTCCTATTCATTCGGCACCCATTCATCAGTCCGAAATCTAATCATCCTTTACGATCGTTCGGACCGTAAAAACTGGCAACATTATAATAACGAAAAACAATAATATTATCTCATTCCGAACAGAAACGCCGCGCGGGTATCACTCATAACTGTCGGTAAGTGCTCCTTCTTCCCTTGAATTACGAGATGACCAATTAGAAAATGAGTTAAAATAAGAGCGTGGTCGATGGCCGTTATTACCTTCCCGAAGAGATAAAACACCGGCAGTGTTCGTTAAAGGTAACGACCACAGCAATCGCCGAAAATAAATGAAAATCGTATCTCACGACAGCGGGGTCGGATGGGCTGTTAACGAAAGAGCCGCGTCGTCATCGAATCTGATTGTATCGACGGCCATGGACAAATGGAACAGATTAGCAAAACTATTCTGGAGTATCGAATCAGAGGTATAATGAAGATTGAATTATAAAGCAATGATGAATAATGAAAAATTCCGTGAAAACACGACATAAATCTACACTAATTCTGCCCTCTCATTGGGAAATAAATACAGGGTGAGTTTCTGACTTGTAAAACAGAATATTCCTGTGGTCAAAACAAACCTTTTTTCTGTTTTCTCGGTTTAGGGTTCATAAAAAAAAATAATTTACATTTATATCTCACGACAAATTTTGAACTGAGAACAGTACAAAATTCAAAATATCTTTAGTCAGTGCATAGTCAAAATAAACAGCCCTGAAGAATACAAATGTTCAAGAGAAATACCATCGTATTAAAGGTTCACTTTTCAAATTTGCTCAATGAATAAGTCATAAAATCTAATTACCCGATTACGTAAAACACACTGTACTTGACTTTTGATATCGTTTGTTCGAAGAAGTTCTTCCTAAATTTTTCATAGGAAGCCTGATCTATCGTTACATAGCACCATCAACATTAAAAAAAATTCCTCCAATTCCCTTGCTGACAATTTTCGTCGGATTGTCTTAAGGAGTCAACAAATTTCTCTGACTTGACGTGGGACCACGTCATAATGCGCATGATTCAAAAATTTAACATTCGATTCGAATCATGCGCATTATGACGTGGTCCCACGTCTAGTCAGATTAATCTGCAGCCAACTTAAGGCATACTTCTGATAGATTTGGCATTGTGTCTGCAATGATAAATATATACATTGAGAACGTGCAGAATTGGTCAATAATCTTAAATATCCTTTTTCCTTTATAATTACATTGAAAGTGGGCATAAAATTGTCTTGAACCCCAGGTGTTGCTCCAATTGATGTCATTTCAAATCATTTGTTTTACCGTTGAACATTATTTTGATATTCTGGTACCCAAAAGCGCCAATTTTACCATGCCACTTTGCGACACTATCCAGGGGCATCATTTCTTCATTTTGTAGCTCTGTAAAATTTACTTCCATTGATCCAATAAGTACTAAGCAATGTGCACTGTAATGAAGTGCTCTACTGTAGCTTTGAGTATTCGACTCAACATTCAATGATTGTGGTTGAACACATTGGGATTCAACACAATCGCAACATTTCCATTTCCTGAATTGGTCCGTCGTTTCAGCTAAACTAAAAATATATACATACAGTATGTACTTTTTAAACAAAGTTACGCCGGTTTACAATGCCGTTAATGTAAAATGAACACTCATCCGAAAAACAGATATCGAACATATAATTTTGATTATCGTTAATCATTTCACTAACCACAGAACTGGAGTCGGAACATACTAATTCAGTTCCTGAACCAATCGTATTTATAAGGATGGAATTTATGCTGTTTAAGGATTCTCATGATTGTTGTGCGTGAAACGCCAGATACATCAGACAATTTCCCAGTACTAAAGGTCAGATCCATTGCTACATGACCTGGGACAGTTACGTCCCCCGCTTCGTTTCTTTCACGCAACTTTTTTTTGTTTCTGACTGAACCAGTAGCGTCAAATTTGGCAACCAGTTGCACAAGGTGAGCAGCAAATAAATTTTTTCCAGAATGTCGTTCGTTGAATAAATCTGCTCTTGTTTACGCACTTACGCAGAGTTGTTATTTCTAAAAATAACTATTTCCACCCCTTCTTCCTTGAAATAAAGCAATTTAAATCTACTACGAATTTACAATCGCTTTGAAACACGTGAAACGTTCTTAAAAATACACGATAGACTGAGGTTGATCAAAAACATGGTCCGTCTAATTTTTTGAAAAACAAAATTATCACATACCGCTACTAAATACCTATGAGATATATATATATATATATCACAGTGGGAAAAATATGCATACAAACACAACAAAATCAAAAACAATCATTATCACATATTCTTTCTCGATAAGAACTCTTCTATAGAATATATAGTTTCTTTCAAAAGCAACCTTTTCACTTCTCTCTTGAAGTTCATTAAGGACTTGTCATGAAACTCAGAAGGAAGTTTATTATATAGTTTGGGGCCCCAGAAGTCAATGTCTAGTTGTGTGCGCTTCAGACGGTGCACTGGAATCTGCAAGGGATCTTTATTTCTTGTTTCATATTCATGATTTATAGAATTGGTCGGAAAATCCTTCCAGTTCTGATGTGAGTTGTATATGGAGAGAGATGGAACTGTAAGTATTCCATGATCCTTGAATGCCATACGGCAGGACTCATTATACCCCAAGTTGAACATAACTCTAATGGCTCTTTTTTGCAGAATGAAAATGCTTTTAGCTCCCGATGCCGTCCCCCAGAACATTATGCCATAGCTTACCTGACTATGAAAATTGGCATAGTATACTGGTTTCATAGCTTCCAAAGTTACTATCGTCTTGATGGTTCTCAGACTGAAAATTTCGGAGATGAGTTTCTAAGTTAACTCTTCTATATATTTCATCCAATTTAGGCCGCTTTCAATATACATGCCCAGAAACTTGATTGATTTCTCGGCAAACTTTGAGTTTTCTGATTATTTAATTTTAACCTGTTAGACGACATCCGAAAGCTTGTTTTCCTCATAACAATTTCTTTTTTCTTCTACAATTCATCAATGATGGTATACTTCAAAATTAGCGTGGTATCATCAACATAAAGGCAGGCATCAGCACTCTCTATATTACAGACTTGATCATTGATATATATAATGAAAAGTATAGGTCCTAATATTGATCCTTGAGGAACTCCACATAATACTTCTTTCGTATCTGAATATATTCCATTCCATTTCACAGTGTGCCTTCTATGTTCCAAGTATGACTTCATAAGACCCATTGGTACACACCTGAGAAAGAGTCACGTAGTGCGGTGAAATTCTGCACAGAGTTGTGACTTACGAAACCTCGGGCGGATGCCTTTATTACATCAATAACTTTGTGCACTTCTGGAAGCTAAAGGACAGAGTTTTTCAAAATGACGACCTCAATCTGAAGACCAAGACAGCTGTTTAAAAAGCAGTGGTCCTCCCAACAGTCCCAACGCTTCTTTACGGAAGCGAGCTCGGAAGCGAAAGCTGGACGCCCTACAGGCGACATAAAACAGCTTGAACATACGCAACAACGTCATCTAAGACAGATAATGCACATCAGATGGTTCCACAAAGTTTCGAATGCAGAAGTCTTGAAACGCGCGAGTTGTACAACAATTGAGGCTCAAGCATCGAGGGCTTGACTCAGATGGAGCGGCCACATTCTGAGGATGCAAGACACAAGACTCCCCAAAATAGCTCTGTATGAAGAATTCATAGAGCGAGCCTGGAAACCAGGAGGCCAGTATAAGCGGTCTAGGGATATACTACGTCAATAACTAAAATCAGATAATGCCAATCAAAACTGGGAACAAATAGCGTTAGATAGATCACAGTGGAGGTCTTTGGTGCACAGTTATAATGGAGACTCGAGAAGGATACAGCGGCGGCCAGATCTGGTTGGTGACTATCCATGCCCGGAGTGTGGAAGGATCTGTAGGTTACGGTTGGGTCTCTTCAATCACAGGATGGCACACAGTCGCAATTAGCTCTAAGAAATTGTAAGTCTGTTCACACTTGGTTTTTTTTGGCTTTTTGTAGATTTATTCCCGGTAACGGGATGCAGCAATGAATGAATGAACTATGTGCCCAACCCTTCGTTATTGGAAATCTTGAACGAAAATAAACCTCAAAAAGTATCTCAAACAATTCAATCGAAAAATTTCGTCAGTACTCTATTCTTGTAACTCAGAAGGAAGCGCCGGTACCGTCAGGAGACTTCTGACCGAGCACTGCCATGGTCGTTCCGCCGATCGACGTTTTCGGCGCTCGGGCTAGTAGTGGAAGTACCCGTGAAAAAAACGTCATAGCCGAAACGAGCTGTCGGAACTGGATGGGCGGAGCGACCTCAGTCATTATCCCCTAATGAATTACGGGCGACAATTGCAAATCGTGTATATTCATTTGTCCCATGAAACCTGCCTACTTGGAGTTTTTCGTGGTCCGGCCATTTTCGGGGACCGCGTCTTCGGTATTTCGCGGTAATTAGGTTTTTATTTCGGTTAATTGGGGTCTTATCTCGGGCCCGTAGTCTCCCGTCGGATTCCGCGATGATCCGGTTCCAACGGCATCTCGGAGACGGTGTATATTGGCCGCCGGTGAAGACTTGTCAGTGTTGATCTCGACAAGACGACTCGAGGCCTCCCTTTGCTACTTTATGTGTCATTGGCGGTCTTGAGAATGAAGTTACACATCAGGGACCTCTCTCCTGTTCAATTTGAATGATTGCTCCAAGAGTGGACCATAGAATAATGTTCCTTCAGAATTTGAAAACTGTTTGCAATTATCCAGGCTGTAATGCCAACTATGCAGGATTTGGCGTAATGAATGGATAATATGGTACCTGCTGCTAGATAACGCTGTAGAAATTTGTTTTCTTGCTATTTTTTTCCCGTCCATATTTTGTGAATATGGACGATAAGAGAGAGAGAAAATAACTTTATTGAAAACTTTTCAAAGGGCTATCGACCGAGGTCTTCCTGCCCCTGTACAATTTATATTTTACAATATGATGGTATGTGGAGAGTATGCGAGTCTGTGGAATATAGAATGGGTAAAATATCAAAGTAGGCTAAGTATTTCGAAATATTGGTTCTTCTGGTAGGTTCCTTTTAGGTCTTTCAAGGTGAAATATGCTAAGTTATATTGTATTAATGTTGTGTTGTTGACTGATAAATTTCTTGCTTAGTCTTTTTATTCTGCTACTTATAGGTTCTATTTTGTCTTCCCGTGAAGATATTCGTTGGCTGGGTTATGTAGCGGATTGTTTGGATAGCTTATTTTAGTAATCTTCCGTTCCGCTACTTCTATCATTTTGGTGGCACCTTTATTGCATTGTCCAAGGATTTGGTGTCCATATTCTATCAGAGGTCTGCATATCATCTTATATCTATAGTTTGCTGGCAGTTTCTATCCCAATACCTTCATTACTGTATGTTAGTTTTCTGAATTGGCTAGCTTTATTGATTGTTGCTTCTTTAGTGGATTCAATATGCATTTTAAAATTCAGTTTGTGGTCAATTGTCCTTCCAAGACATCTGTAGTTGTGCTTGGTTTTAAGGTGGTTTTGTCCAAGGACATAGTTGGGAAGTTCTGGTTGCTATTATGGTGAAAAAGTATAAATTTCGATTTTTTTGGGTTGAGTTTTATTCTCCACTTTCTCAACCATACAAAGAATCTGTTCTTCAATTGTTCCAGTCTGCTAATTGCATCTTGTTTTCACCATGAGCGATCAGTGTGGTGTCGTCTGCAAACTGTAAAATATAACTCATAACTGCCTTGACGATGGCAAATTGGCTAGCTCAATTCAAATCGTAACACTTGTCGATATTCATATCGTCGGATGGTATGCATCTGAATTTATCCTTATTATTTTATTCATTGCCGTTTAGGCGTTATCACCCTTCATTATTGTACCGCTGGCATCGTTCTCTGTCGTGACCTGAGCGCGTCCCAGACTTCTCAATTCATCATGCGTCTGACATTCGCAAAGCGAATCGGCGTACTGAATTAGGGAAAATATGGGACATATGCTATTGTCTTCGTCTTGGTTTCTATCTGGAGAGGATTGAATCGGATACCGTTTCATGTTGGATGGCGCTCTGGGTAAATAATACCCAGTAGAACATGACACTATTGAATAAAGTTCCATCAATTCCAAACGTTCTCCACCGTGGAAAAATGCTATGTTGCTCTGATGAGGCCAAATGAGGCCGAAACCATGGTCGGCATCTGCTTTTCTACGGTGGAGCGTACTCCATTTGGGGCTTTGACGATGGCAAATTGGCTAGCTCAATTCAGATCGTAACACTTGTCGATATTCATATCGTCGGGTGGTATGCATCTGAATTTATCCTTATTATTTTATTCATTGCCGTTTAGGCGTTATCACCCTTCATTATAACTCATTTTGTTTATAAGATCTTGTGGTAATATGTCCGAGCAATACAGGTACAGATATGGTGATAGGGGGGAGCCTTGAGAAAGTCCTTGTCTAGGGGTGAGGGTGAGAAAATGAGTCCTTGACTTTTACTTGAATTGTCCTGTTTGCAGCCCCGTCTATGCAGTTTGTAAACCAGATCAGCGTGCCAGACACTGTCATATGCTTCTTGAATGTTCATAAATATTGTATGTTTTACCTCTTTTCTTTTACATTGTACATTCTGGGTGAGTATGATCAGTGTGTAGATAGTAGATGTTTTCTATTTGAAACCGAATTGAAATTTGGGGATTTCGTGGCTTAGTATATTCATAATCCTGGATGGATTTGACTATTTTCTCAAGGTTCTCTTCAATTACTATTAGTCAGGTTGGTCTATAGATTTCAAGCTTCCTGTTGATTTAGAAATTGTGATTAATAGACCTCTTTTCCAAATTTTATGGATTCTTTGAATATTGAAACAATTTTTCAGGTATTTGGGCAGTTTTATTTTTATTCCTAATCTGTTGTCATAAAACGACGTTTCGGTACCACTTCGGACTTTTAAAAAATGAGTCTGTACGACACTACACTTGCTTTAATGATACCTCAGGAACAAAGTCCAAATAATGTAAAAATAGAAGTGTTTAAACATGGATCAGTGTTGTTAGAGAGTCAGAGGCATATAAAAGAATTATCTTTCCCACAATTTCAATTTTCTCCAGGATTTTGTAGGATAATAACCACCAGCAAAATATCGTATTCGCTTATCGGAGGTAACATCTAGGTTGTTCTAGAAAGAAACACAGAAGACAGAATCTCAACCTACTTTTCTCATAAGAACATAGAGTGCAATTCTTCCCTTTTCTTCTATTTATAATTCAATGATCTTGCAAATCAGTGTTTTAATTTCTTATGATTAATTGAGCCGGTAGAAAGCAAAACTACAGGATACGGTTCTTCTATCCTTACACCTTCCCAGGGGCTCTCGCACCACCAACCAGTCTATTTTCGGTGTGGTGAGAACTCGGATTTTGTTGGTTCCCTTTTCTATTTCGTCCTTCCAATGGACTTGTGCAACACCAGTGACAACTTGCTGTGAGGTGAGGTTAAAATTCAATAGTATAAGGCGATGGCTTATGTCCAAACTCCCAGCACTGATTCTCACGAAGCCTGACTTGATTTTTTAACGTTTTCGGACGTCTGTTTTCAATATACCAGGAAACTACAAAGGTGAAATGTATCCTTTGATCCTTTTTATATAAAGATCACTTTTAGAGCACAAATATAGAGCAGTTATACCAGTGGCACATCTCCTTTCTGGAGAAAACGTTTATTTCAAAAATAAATCGTGCAAATATTTGTTCCATATGTCATTGATAATTTGATGATATTGCTGACAGAGAACTTCTTGAACATCTCACATTATTTGGAGAGGTATCTGGAGTAATGGATTAATATTCGCAAATTATGTGGTTTTGAAAACGAAGCCATGCATTAGAAGCCATGCATTAGAAGCCATGCTCCCTTCATGATACCAAAATGATACTTATATCGAAAATATAAAACAAATTTCCAGATATGTTAGGTGTATATCTTGAAGCTGGAACATGGAATTACAAAAAGGCTAACAACATAAAATAGCTCGTCATTATTCATTTGATAACTGAAACACGAAAGAAACGAGAAGAGGCGTTTTCCAGTACTTTTTCAAGGTGTTCGCACATATTCAAATTGAAAAATATATTTTTTCCTTACCTTAAAAACTTGAGATGACTTATGTGGTAGTGAATTAAATCTTGAATTATTTTCTGCTTCGATAATATTCGCGATAATAGCAAAATCTTCCCTTATCATTTTTATGAAAATACGGAATTCGATCTAATCTTTTGACAGTCAAAATTTTCACCAGAATAACTGGTCTAAATCAGTTACGTTTTCATTGAATAGCTATAAATATACAAGAATTTCTTCACGCATCCCGTGAATTCCTAATGAGCGAGAGCTACCAACATCTCCAAGCACCATCTAACCCATTTACGCCTGCACTTTAGAAAACAAGGATGCCGTTAATCATACGACAGGTACTCGAAAGATGGACACACAACTTGAATTAGAACGCTAAGGACCAAATCCAAACAAACCTGGTGGTACCATAATGATGAATCATAAAATAACAACAAACTGATTAACAGGGTTCCACGACACAAGTTCTCACATCTTGTCTCAGAGGGCTATGGATGTATGTGTTAATTATATGACAGTGTGCATATGATGTTGATGAATTGAATGTTTCCAACATGTTTACACTTGTGAGTTATTTGTTGAATCTTTAATTATTGTGAGGTGAAATAGTGTTCAACGAAATGCCAAGCTATGCAGGGAGTAATAGTTGCATTAAAATTTAAAGGGTGCTTTCTTGTGAACAAACCTTAACGATAGATTCAAAGTAGAAAAATAACCCAATTTTCTCGAATGAACTATAGGTCAAAAGATCTCCATTATTTATTTCAAGAGGTGTGATGCAAAATTAATTGAAAAAGTGGACAATTTTTTATAAACATGACCTGTTCGAGGAGATAAATCTCTTTTGATGCACAACATTATTGTTTTATCAGGAAGAGAATCCGTCCTTTAGTTAACCATGACAAAACGGAACGATGTAAAGATTCAAAGTGTTCAACATTTAGCAATTTTTGTAAACTATTATTTGAAAAATTATTTTCTTTTAGGATTAATTTTGTTGCCTCTTTTTCACTTTCCGAAAACTGTAAATCCGAAACAAGGTCTTTTTGATATAAGATTATTGTGAAAAATAGGGTAATTCTTCGATTCCAAATCCATGGTATCGTCACTCCCTGTATATTTCTCCATTTTTGAACTGATATGCATCGCTTCTTTTCTATTTTTTGCCTATAAATAATTGGCAAAGAGTGAACAGAAAACCTCTCAGGGAAAGAAACAAAGTTTCAATTTCTGCTCGACGTAGATAATGGAAAAAAAAACTCTTGATCCACAACCTTCTGGTAATGATTTTTTCGGAAACTACCACAAATGAATTGATCAAAATTCGCTAATGCGGTGATCCGCCAGTCACTTAACCTTAGCACAAACTATTAAAACTAATTAATGACCTCATTAGGTCGTGTTTTCTAGGAATTCATGATTTTTAAGGAACTTTAAAACGCCGCAAAGAAAATGTATACGCTACAACAACTTATCGAATAATAAATCTGATATATCATAGGTCATTATATTCCTGAATTTGAGAAACACCCAATTATTTCAAATGGGAAAAGGAAAAAAAATTTGAATAAATCAAAACTTAAGGAGTCTATGGGATTATTAACCATCATGGATCGATTGACAAATTCCTTTTTTTTTAATTATCCCTAATATATCTTGGATTATATCGAAAAGATCGATGATATGTCCGATTTGTGAACAGAGTATTTTTCATTTGAGAATGAGGTATATTTATAAGTTTGATATTGAGGCGGACATCACATATAAAAAATGGCAGGGCCGTATTGTCGAAAGTAAAAAAGTGATTCATCAAGTCATCAAGTTTGATTCAAGAATTATTTGAGTTACATAATACAGTGTATCAATTTGAACAGGTCCCACCTTTAATATCTCTGCCCTCATGCAAAATCAGAAAAAATGCTAAGAGAGGTAGGTGAACTTTGATTCATTGGGGGACATTTTATACGGTTGGTTCCAATCAATTTGAATCACCCTGTGAGCGTGAATGAAGCAACCCCTAAAATCTTGAACTTAGAACGTCTGGGCAATAGATGCTAAATGGGTAGAAGAGGTACCTACAGTAGCAAGAGTTGCAATGAAACATGAAAATAAGGAAACAATCTAACGAAGTCAAGTCTGGGGAGCGTGGTGTCATTTCAATTGAACCTCTTCTACCAGTCAATTTCTCTAGGAAATGATGGACAATATTCTGAAAATCGGCTATAGTTGAATTTTTTATTATTTTTATGTTTCATTGCTATTCAAACTATCTTATTCTACTCGTTTTCTAATTTTTGGGGGCTAAGGTATTTTTGAGAAAGCGATCTAATAATTACCTTTGGAACAAGGTATCACTTAACCTCCCCTCTCATTTCAGATTTTAGAAGTTGTTGTTATCACGCTCACAGGGTTGATACAAGGTTAAAAAAATGTGAGTTGCAGTACAATAATTTTTGTGTTAAAATTCCTCCTGTATTATATTTATTGTTTTGAATGTAAGCAATACATTTTTGGTTACCAAACAATATTGCATATGTATGAGTTTCAGCAAAGGTTAGTGTAAAGGGTTACCATACAATTTGGAGTATTATACAAGAGCTTAGGGAAAAACCTCAGTAAAAAAAACCCTATCTCCCCGTGAGTAGTGTAGTGATGACAAATTTGTTTACAGAATAAGCTTTCAATACTGAAGGGCTTCTTTTTCATTAATATAAAAATTTCTTAATCCTCTTTCCATTTCGAAATAATATCTGAAACAAAGAAACAGAGCAGAAAAGGAGAAAAAAAGTGAATAATAAATAAGCTATCATCAAAACTTATTCAAAGACTTTATGATGAATGAAGAAAAAAATAAAAAATCATAGGTACATATCTTGTCCTTCAATTGCACTGGGAGGAATATCATCTCCGCGTCAAAAATCTTCTGCTGATCTTGTTGGAGAACCACCCTCGTCGTTAGAAATGCCTTCAGTACTCAAACTAATAACAGTCACATCTTGCTTTTGACTGGGGGAGCCTATCGACCAGGTCCACTGTTCCAAGTGATGATTCTTCTGTTCTTCAGTTGTTCGAGGAACGCTACAGAACCCTTATGTTGGGGAATCATCTCCCATGGATATACCAGTGGTTATTCAGTAGAAAATTTAATAGATCCTATTCTTCGTCCTTCGCCCTCAGCTAAAATATATCGTCGGTTTACTGCCAAAACAAGACAAGTACAGTTTTTGCCATTTTTGTGTTTGTTTTGCATTGCTGATGTGTGAAGATTCAAAGAACTACAATCTTTGTTATTTTTTCACTAATTAAAGGTTTCCTTCCATGTAGTTTTTATATTGTAGGAAGAAACTTTCAATCTTAATCTACACAAAACTAACAAAATGTTACTTATCTGGTTTTGGCAGTAAGCTGACGATATGTTAAACATAAATTTCCTTCAAGAACACAATACTTGATTATTGAAGGCCTTCAGTGAAACCTATTTTATAAATCTCTAATGGAGCTTCCAATTTTATATAAAATCCCCATAAAATCTCCCTGAAATCAAATAATCAAAAGAATATTATCAAAGCTGTTATCCATCTTATTCATTTGAGGTATTAGATAATGGAAAAGAAATCTTTATGTCTACTCCAAAATTTTTTTCCTTTATCAAAAATGCGACATATGTTTCGACCCTCACAAAAATAGGGTCATCTTCAGGCATCTGCGGACCAATATAAAGATGTATGAAAACAGTCATCAAATAACAAAAGATTACCTACAACAGAAAATACACGAAAAGAGAAAACACTAGTATGAAAACAAACCAGTAGATCAATACATAATAACAGTTGAATTGTAAAAAGGAATTTTAAAATAAGTTACACAAAGACAATCTTATTCGTCAAGAAAGGTCAAATATAAATATGTCATATTATTAGGAATCAAAGAAGGTAGACAGATAGCAGAAAAGAAGATTATAACCCAACTAAAGAACTAAGCAAAAAAATACAACGTTTTAATCGGTGCTTTTATAAGCCGCAATGTTATTGTAAAATTTCTCAATTGTCGCCATTTTCTTGTTAGAGTCACTGTGGTCATAGCCGCTTTGAATGATTACTACCTACAACTGTGGTTTTGAATGCCGGCGACAATTAATTAATTGTATTTCTGTTACTTAGACCTTATGATCCGACATGCCTTATTACCTGCACCTACCTCAATCGCTTTCATTTATATCACATTCGATCCCCAACAATCATCATCAGAAATAACTAAACGAAAGCATTCCAAATGGATCAGATACCAGTTCGAATCTTCGAGATAACAGCAATCGTCCAAGTAAAAGGACCCAAAAGTCCAACTAATGAGTCTAACGACCAGTCCTTGACTCGAATTCCATATAAATATAATGCATATCTCCGATAATAAATATGTAAAATCGCAGAAATAACATTCGGCGGTAGCGATAGCGACGCATAGGAGCAGTTGCTAATGGCCGGCAATACCGGCAGATAACGTACCCTCACATCCACATTCCGGATCGTACGGCCCTGGCCGCCCATTCCCGTCAAGAACGCTCGCCCGGCCACCGTGGAAAAAGAAGAAAAATCGTACAAAATTCGATACTAGATTTTAAAAACCTGTAACCGTAAATCAATCGGTTAATAAATCAGTAATAGTTCATAATATTTACGATTAAGCGTACGTATTTGTATATATGCAAATCTATGAGGAGTTGTTAATGTCTAAATGTTATATCTCGGCAATATATCACCGGCTTATGTCAGGTTGGCACAGAGTTCTACATAGGTGGACGTGAATCGCCGGGTTGCACTGTGGTACAACAATGCGCGCACAATGCCCGGGGATATATGGTTGCCGGATGGTGGTAGAAGGCAATACGGCCAGACGAACGGCCGCTGAAGATAAAACAGTGCCCCAATGACTTTCAGATAAAACTCGAGCGTTTTGTCGATAGAATCGTGACGTAGCTGCTTGAGCACAGACTGAGATTCCTACAGGTCTACAAGGGCCATTGAGTAGCTTTGAACTCTTTCACTGAGTTCTATAAACAACTCTTTCGATAAAAGCAAAGATTATAGAGTAGAAAGATGGGAAACGAGGCGACTAAAGCGATTTGAGCGACATCTGTGTGTCACGCGTGTTTTTAAAACGCTAGGACTGGTTAAAATATTAATTTGAATGCCATTTGCAGAAATATATGACATTTTTTAAGATTTCAGACGTCAATTTTGATAAAAGAGGTTTTGAATGTTTTGATTCTCATTCCGCTTTTTGTTTATCTGGCTCGTTCTAGTTGCTGATTTTTGGAGTTTTTTGTCTTATTTCTTGGTGAAAACATCAGAATATTGTTCTAAAATTATCGAATGGTGAAGAACGGTGGATCAAATAATAAAATGTATTTTACGTGATTAAGTTTTTCACTCGACTAAGGAAAATGGAAGCGTAAGTATTAAAAGTCGTAACATGTGAATCGGTCATTCATTGATTCTTATTTTCAGTGCTCCGAAGTGGATAAAATTCTCAGGGCTTGAAGACAATTACTTCAGCAAACACTACTAACTACACTAACTACATGTGTAATGAACATTTTACTGCAGGTCAATTGAGAACTGTACATCGACGTAAATTGTTGTATGCAGAAAGCATCCCTTGCATGAACGGCCTATTAGGTGAAAATGATGATCTTTATAGGTCCATTCAATGATTCTCAATTGCTACTCATTCAATATATGCAGAAATGCAGAGGTTTTATTGATTTCCATTTGGGAACCAAGTGACTGTCAAACTGTTGTTTAGAAAGTCAAAGTTTTATGAAACCTGCTGTTAGTGTTTTGTTCATTCATTAATCAATTTGTATATTGTGTCATGAAGAGACCATATCATAAGGAAATCATAAAAAAAGCACCAAGAAACTATACTAACATACAGGTCTTGCATATGACTGCAAGTTTTTTTCTTAAGTGTGGTTCTGAAAATTCTTTAAATAATACCGACATATGTAAGTACCTGGAATATGTATGCTATGATGGTTTATTGAATATATATTAGCTGAACCTTTATGCCTTATATTCAATAGCTCGATTAATTGCGGAAGTTATCCAAAGATCTGGAAAGATAACTTTGTTATTCCTGTACACAAGTCTGGAGATGAAAAAGATGTAAAAAATTATAGACCAGTATTGAAATATTCTCACATCCCTAAAATTTTCGATAAGCTTGTCAACATCAAGATTTCGCCCTGCCTTTTGCATGTCTTTCTATCAGAACAACACGGATTCATTAGCAAGAGATCGGTAACAACTAATCTTGTTTCGTACATAGACATCATTTCAAATGCAATGAAAGAAAAATTTCAGGTTGATAGCATTTACACCGACTTTCAAAAAGCTTTTGACACGGTTCCACATTCGTTACTTGTTGAAAAACTTGAAGGGATCGGTATCGGCCCTCCGTTATTGGACTGGTTGTCTGATCGTCTGCGTGATGGTACCTTAAGGGTTAAGCTTAGAGATAATATTATCCTCGAGCAGTTTCTCGTTCTTTCTGGGGTTGGTCAGGGTTCACCCCTTTCTACGCTACTCTTCCTATGTTTTATAAATGATATAGGAAAATATATTAGAGGAAGTCTATTTCTACTGTTCGCTGACGATCTTAAATTGTTTAGGGTCATACGGAGTATTCAAGATTGTCTTTCACTACAAGAAGATCTTATCAATGTTGAAAGGTGGTGTGTTGACAATGAAATGCAATTCAATATCGGTAAATGTAGTGTAATGAGATTTTACAAAATTAAATCACCTATCCAGTACGATTATAAGTTGAACAATGTCAAACTGAGCTCAAGCCTAATTGTTAAAGATCTAGGAATACATCTCGACCACCAACTGAATTTGATTCAGCATATTTTCATCATAACTCAAAAAGCTATGAGGATGCTTGGATTTATTAAGAGAAAACTCAAAGATTTTAATAATATCTCTGCCTTAAAAAGTGTTTATTTTGCGAATGTCCGAAGTATATTGGAATATTCAACTGTAGTTTGGTCTCCTTATTATGAAGTACACAAAAATAATATTGAGCGCGTGCAACGAAAATTTTTAAGATGAGTTGCTTACAAAATGAGTATTCCCAAGGCCTCAATAAACTACGACCATCTACACGTGTCTTTATCAATGAAACCACTATCTATAAGAAGGAATAATTTTGATGTAATGTTTGTATATAAACTAATCAATAATTACATTGATTGTGAATACTTAGTATCTAAGATAAAACTTAATGCGAAAAATGTATTCCTTAGACATAGAGATCTCTTATACATCGAATATAACCCCACTAATTATGCCATGAATAATCCGATTGCACGAGCGATAAAAGGGGCAAATGCATCGGAGATTGATCTTTTTCAGATATCTATTTTTAGTCTTAAAAGATATTTTGAAGCTATTTGAACTTGTCAACTGTTCTTGTTGTTTTTCCTATGATGTTTTTTTTTTTTTTTTTGTAGATTTCAACATTTTTTGTTTGTTTTCTTGTTAATTTTTGGAATATTGTATATCTTATTGGAAAATTGGCTTTGCTGTTTGTAATTAATAATAATAATGATAATAATTCGTAAATTGGCATGTCCGTTAAGATAAATAAATAAATAAATATTGGTTCATATTAATTTCTGATATATGTATATTTTACAAATTCAACTAAGTTCATTAATTCAGAACAACCTATTGTACAGAAACAACAGCTTCGACGTATAGCAGATCACCATATACTTTAGTGTCTTAGGAAAAGCTCCATTTATTGCCACTATTTCAATTTCTGTAAATTTTTTATGAATTTCAAATAAACATATAGCACATCAAACAGCGTTTTTCTTTGATATCAATTGATTCCAAACAATATTTAGATGAAAACTAACGTCCTGATCACAAAGCAAAACCATACTTTTGTTTTGTCGCTCAGGATGTTTGTTTTCTGATAGAAACAAAGTCAATATTGGAATGCAATACGAGAAATAGAATTCGAATTTCGCGCCCCTCAATAAAAAAACAGAAAACTGTTATCAAAAAGTTTTCCTGTATTGACAGTGCGTTTTTAGCGCCATCTCATTGTCACGCGTGTTTTCACTGACCAAAATGTAGTCGGTTTTTAGTACTAGCGATATGAGGGCGTTTCCTATCTTTCTACTCTATAATCTTTGGATAAAAGCATGTCCGTAAATGTGTGACTTATGCAGAATAATGACACTCACGTTGAGTCACATTTCTGATTTTTCATGTCTTTAGTATTGACTATTGTAAATTGTCTTTTTCAATGTACTGTAATTAAGCCATATTCGAAGAAAATATGATGGGAAAGCCAGAAAGTAAGTATAGAGTGAAAATCACTTTTACAACTGCAGCTATAAGGATGAGCATGGAGATTAATGAACCCATTGAAATCTTAAGCTTTCATTTATGTAAAGAATAATGAAGAATCAAAATTTTAATGGAGCATTGAATTCAAACGTATTTTCCTGAAACTGGGTGATATTACGATAACAAGACTGTCCTAGGAGTATAGAACACAGATCCAAGTATATCTGGGGCCAAGAGAAACTAAAGATGCTTTCAAGTATCAATAGAGTAACTCTTGCGTGTAAGGTGTAAGAACCAACTACACCTACTCACTGGCTTTCTCACAGGACATTGCCGCCTAAAGAAGCATCTGTTGAGAATGGGTTTGTCGGACACTGACGAGTGTAGATTCTGTGAGGAGGAGGAAGAAACTCCTATTCACCTGGTTACGGAATGCTTTGCCATTGCAAGCCAAAGGAAGGAGTGCTTTGGACAAGAAACTTGTAGGAGTGGGGAATTATCCTCGTTGAAGCCGTCCCAGATATTGGATTTCATCAGATCTCTGCATCTGGAAGGCGAGCTGTAAAGGGCGCGATGAAGACAGCTCTGTTAGGGGACACAATAGACCTTAAGGTCGCAGTGAACTGTAACCCTTTCTCACTATAACTATAACTATAATTATAACTATAACTATAAACTATATAGTATAACTAACTCTTGCGTGGGTGCCAGGATTCATCATTCTGGACACTCTGGGAAACGAGAGGGCAGATTACCTTACTGAACAAGGCTCACAAGTCTCATTTATGTTGGGATATCTTGATATCTAACCAAAAAATGTTATTATGTACACCTCAAGATCATTACTATTACAAACATCTGACTTAGTAGGATCTAGACTTAATTAAGATTAAATTAAATGTAGTCTTGATAGTTCCAAAGATGAGCATATGAACAAAATCTCTGCTTGAGGACCAAAGCCAGCAGTCAGCTTCTGCAGAGGTGGACAACACTAATCCTTAACCCTTCATCTAGATGAAATCATACGTCAAATTTATGTCAAAACAAAAGCACTAAGAAGAAAATAGTCACAAATAATGAAAACTACGTCATAAATTCATATATGGAATGTTGGGAGAATAGCCATACTAAAAATGTGTCACCAAAAATGGGGAAAATAGGAGTTCCTGTGATCATTGAGAGAAATCAATGAAAGGCAGAAATTTTAGCGTCATTTTGAAATGAACTGCCTTAATTTGATTTTCAGATCATGTTGTTTCTGATGATTTTCCATATTTGTTTTTCAAAATCTATAATAAATATAAATTTTCTGGGTTATATGCAAAATTATATGCAAAAAAACCAAAGTATAGGATTAGTAAGGGTAGTAAGTTATCAGGATTCTTCATTCATAATAATGAATTAATTTCCTACTGAAATTACAAAGAAATTACGGACCAAAAAATTATACCCACATATGTTCATAATTGTTTATTGAAATTATATGTAAATATAAAAGATAATAATAATAATTACTTTGATATAATCTTCATAAATATAGAGTCGAACACAACAAGACAGCAAAGGGTAGCAATCCCAGATTTCTCACTTGATAGAGAATATTTTGAAAACCATTATAGACAATATATTATATTATATTATGCCAAGAGAACTCTTCAGAAATGTACGTATCTGAACCATGTTTACATTGTTCAGTCAAACATATGGGTTTATTGGCAAGATATATTCTGTGACACGAGGATTGATGTGGGGCAATTCTTGTGGTAAGATTTATTTCCACATTTCTCTCAAAAATGTACTCTGAAATTTTCTTTTTTCTGACGCCAAACCACTCTTTCACTCATGCAAGCTACTTCATTTCACCTCTGTTAAATCTTTGAGGAAAAATTCAAAATTGAATAAATATTCTAAGTGTAAATTAATGCAGCATTACAAAGACCTAGTAACAATTATCAAGTAATGAATAGCAAGTATAAAGCAACACTAAGTTGAATATCCATTTTTGAATGAGATATTGTTTAAGCAGCCAAGTCACAAATACCTACTTCTACGTTATTTGAAAGCGATTTTCTCATTATGTGCAACTTAATTAACATTTGATGCTGTATAAATCAGTCCACTCAGCCAACTTCAACTAGTTTTTAAATCTCAACTCGTTTTCTTCCGAACGACAGCACATCTGTTAGCTTAAACATAAACTATTTATTTATTTATTTAAGTGACTACAACTAAAGGTATTAACTAACTTACTGGAACATAATTTAGGGAACAAATTATTTGTAGTCTCTGAGCAGCGATCCTTTTCCCTCTCTCTACTCTCCATCATTTCAGGAAACACCTGGTGGCGATACACAATACTGTAGCCCAGGTGACCACTAACATATCTGTTATGTTTTCTTGAGAGATCTAATAGGGAACTTTGTTATGTGTTATTTTTCTGTGCCTGATACGATATGTGGATATGTGTCTATGTTGTAAACGAATTATATCCATGTCATGTTCCCGCTCCATGATATCCGCGTAACATATTTGTAACATTGTTCTATATTTCATGTATCAGTTCAAGATCATGGAGGGAGTATGACCATTAGCGTTTTAACTACCGCCGAGGGCGCTTCAAGACTTGAACAAATATGGAAGATTGTAAGAAATGCTATTGTGTTGTATTCATTATCATTCAGTTTTTTGAGTTATAAAGACATTTTTCCAGTTGAAGAGTGGATTACTGAAATGACAGTGAATATATTGAATGTTTGATCAGTTATTTGTGTGTGTCACAGGGTTTTTTCAGTGAAATTGTAAATATTGAAAAGAAAGTACTATGGATGTCGAACTGTCCGTCAATAAATCATTTTTTGTGTCCTCATAGCAATCCTATGAGACATAATGACTTTGATTATATTCTATATTCAACATATAAACATTCTATTTGAATATATGATGAGCTGCTTGGTGCAGATTAGATCTGTTATTTCTTTACAAATGCTGCATGTAATTTGTATAAATGAATGAATAAATAATATCTTTCGAATTATTTTCAAAAAAATATGCATATTGCATTCTACTTCTCCTCACATAACATAACTGTTGATTAATCTTTTTATGGAATGCATGAAAGTGAAAAGACCTATTCTAATTCTTCTTGAAGAACAGTTATAAACCCAGTATGATGTTATACATATATTCCTTCTAGTGCTTATACCTTGTGTACTACTTTTATGAAAAAGAAGTTTTCGAACATCAGTTCATTACGTTACATACCTAACCAAACTGCTGCGGGGTGTTTTGGAATTTTGTTTTCAATAATGATTGTTAAAAACACACCAATTGAAAACACAAAATTCTTGTCCAACATTATAACAATAGTACAAATTAATTTCCATAATTTGATTTGTTTTTGTTGAAACGTTCTCAAGAAATTGTTTTTTTTATGTCACATTTATGTATTACATAAAGATCTCATTTGTAACAAATGTTTGCATGATCCATATTTGGACCATTTATGCTCTCTTTAGATGGGAGATGTGTTACTTGTTTGAGGCGGACATAGGAGCATAGCTGTTACAAAACGGTTCTATATTTGTGCTCTGAATGCTATATCTAGACTAGAAAACAAGGAACACTGGATATATTTCTTCTATATAGCTGCTCTGTAATATGGGAGGTATCTGGGAGGTACGAGGTAGCGTTTAATGTGTTCGTTAACCTATCATTCAGAGCGCAACAATAATTTTTCTCGAGTGTTTCTATAGTTTTGCCTCCTCCAAAACTCCTTGTCTTTAACCGTACTCACACTGATGCAACAATCCAACTTAGGATTCAAGGAGTGAAATTTCTGGACGTTTACAAGTTTTTTGTTCAGATAGTTTTTTGCGTTGGTGAGGAATGTCTACCAAATGACTTTGGAAATGGTAGTGGTCATAAAAAAGACAATCAAAGATTTTCTTTGCGATACATGACAAGTTTATGTCTGTGGACTATAAAACATCAAATGACCTGTAGCAGATGAATTAAAATTTTCATGAGTATAGAACTGCGGGCCCCATCTGTTATAACATGAAAATAATCATTAAGTAACTAAGAATAGTTTAATTGTGCCATATAAACTTAGTGGACATCATATGTATGAGTACATCACACAGGAAAACGGTCATTCGATATTCAACAATCAATGATATATATTCGACAATGTTTTCCGCCCTCTAAATCAATCAACATTGTACTTTCGATCCGAAAAAAACCACAACCCGTATACCAGTCCCACACACACCGAAGTTGACTAATCGCCATCAATCAATATCCCTTTATAAAGATAACATTTCTAACACAACGCATGTACCTGGACGGCCCGTATCGTCGCGAATATGAAGATATTCTTCTTCCCTCTTTCCCCGGTCTCGGCAAACGCACAGGTACCCAGCCACAGATCCGCCAACAAGCCAAGAGTAATTGGTTTCATTTTTGTTGCGCCGGTTTTTTCTTCTACTGACGCTCGTTTTGTTCTTGTTCCCCTTTTTTTTTCGAGAGGCCGAGGCGAAGATACCCGTGACGTGTTTAAAGTGACGGCGAAAAGCCTAATGAAGATTGACAGCCGTGACGTATCGTCGTTCGACTGTTACGGGCCGCCTCCCTTGATCTACCAAATTGAAGTTATTTACAATTTGATGAAAAAAAAAAGGTATCGCGGTTGTCCGGCCTGCCCATGTTGATATCTCGGACGGTCTCGAACCTTCTAAATTTCTCGATTTCGTCGAGTTATTGATGATGGTGGTTTAGACTTGACGGCCGCATTATCGGGATCAGTTGCCCTGGGCATGTCCAAAGCGTTCGATCGTGTCGGGTTCTCCTCAGTGAGATATCTTCCTGTGATTTTTTTTCTGTGTCAATTCATTCAATGTTAGTCAAGTCAAAGTGTGCTATCAGTGGAACTGTTCGTCAAACACTAACAAATGGAAGACCACTAGTATCTGAACCATCACAGCAATTCAGATTTCAAATTGTACACACGGTATTTTAGGACCTAATAATGGTGGTAGTGATCTACGAGGATATATTGAAAAATTCTTAGCCTACTATAGAACCAAACAAAATTTTAATGTCAAAATATTTTACTACTCAACAACTATTCTCCTCCTAATTGGATACATTTATTACAGCGACCTTTCGAAAAAAATGTTTCGTCTTGCTCTGCAAACCAGACCTCAGCTTATATTCATTCATTCATTCATTCATTCATTCATTGCTGTATCCCGTTGCCGGGAATGAATCTACAAAAAGGCGAAAAAAGGGAAAACACAAACATTTTTCAGAGCTAATTGCGACTTTGTGCTCTCCTGTGACTGTAGAGACCCATCCGTGACCTACATATCCTACCACACTCCGGACATGGATAGTCACCGACCAGATCCGGCCGCCGCTGTATCCTTCTCGAGTCTCCATTATAACTGTACCAAAGACCTCCACTATGACCTGTCTAACGCTAGTTGTTCCCAGTTATGATTGGCATTAAATGATTTTAGGGATTGATGTAGTGCATCCTTAAACCGCTTGTACTGGCCTCCTAGTTTCCGGGATCCCTCAGTGAATTCGCCATATAGAGCTATTTTATTAGGGAGTCTTGTGTCCTGCATCCTCAGAATGTGGCTGCTCCATCTGAGTCGGGCCCTCGTTACTTGAGTCTCAATTGTTGTACAACTCGCGCGTTGCAAGACTTCTGCATTCGAAACTTTGTGGAACCATCTGATGTGCATTATCTGTCTTAGATGACGTTGTTGCGTTTGTTCAAGCTGTTTAATATGTCGCCTGTAGGGCGTCCAGCTTTCGCTTCCGTAAAGGAGCGTTGGGAGGACCACTGCTTTGTAAACAGCTGTCTTGGTCTTCAGATTGAGGTCGTGATTTTGAAACACTCTATCCTTCAGCTTCCAGAATGCCCGTGATGCCGAATTGATACGGTTGTGTATTTCCGTGTCAAGGTTAGCCCTGATATTTATGAAGCTTCCCAAGTATTTGAACTGCTCGACCAGTTCTAGAGTTTCATTCTCCAGGCTGATATCTGTTGGAAGGCTTTCTGACGGACTTACCAGGATTTTGGTTTTGTCGATATTGAGTCTAAGGCCTAAAGCTTCGTATATATGTTTATAGGTGTCCAACATTATCTGTAGATCCTCCGAGCTGCTAGCGATAAGTGAACAGTCGTCTGCATATTGAAGTTCAGTGATAAACTTGGTACTGGTTTTTGCTTTTATTACCTCCTCGTTGAAAGAGAATTTACGACCATTCAAACTTTTTTCAGTTAAGGAAAGTGATGATAGTCGGATGGAGCCAAATCTGGTGAATAAGGGGGGCGTTCTACTAATTCAAACCCTAAATCAGGAATTTTCTGCATGGCAACATGAGATTTGTGTGCAGGGGCGTTGTCCTGCAAAAACGAAACACCTATGGATAGCTTTCCGGGTGTTTTCTCTTTAATTTTTTCCGTGGAGTGGTCAGCAATATCGAACAATAATCTCGGGTTATTATTCCACCATTATCCAAAAAACCAATCATGATTACTCCATGGCAATCCCAAAAAACTGAAGCAAGAACTTTTCCAGCAGATTTTTGGACACGACCCTTCTTAGGTCTTGGAGAACTAGAGTGTCGCCATTCCATTGTTGCTTTGTTTCTGGATCGTAGAAATGTACCCAAGTCTCATCCATAGTAACAATTCGGTTTGAGAAGTCTACATCTTTTTCAAATCGAGCACATATCGAACGCGAACCAAATACCCACTTTAATTTTCCTCAAAGAATCACGCCTTTCGATTTTTGGGTGTTATTCAGATACATCCTGTATAAAAAAATAACCTTCAGGGTTTGTCGACACAGGAACAGGTTACAAGTTTCCCCTTGTGAAAAACTTTTCATTGTGAATGCAAACATTTTGAAGTAAACCATAGATCCTCTTTTATTAATATAGATATTTGAAGTGAATAGAAAGGGGCAAAATACAATCGCGATGCGTATATACAGAGTGTTTCATCTTAGACGAGCCACCCCTTATATTTCTAATTCCATAGTGATTGGAAAAACTTCCCGAAACACGTCGAGTGATTTCGTTTGTGGGACTTATTTGACGTATATTTGAGGCTTGAACGAGCGCTCCAACCCCTCAAATTTGAATAGGGGAGAGGGGTTGAGTGCTACTTTATTTGAAAGGTCTTGGAAGCCTCTTTATAACGGTGTATAAAAAAAGTAACTTTGATGGATCATTCTCGCCAAAAATGAATTTTTGTACCAAGATTATTCCAGAATCTTGGAACATATTTATAATCGTTACTAGTATTGCTCAATCGATATGTTCACACGAGTCAACCCATTAACATGCCTCTTCCTGAATAAGTATTTCATGTTGCAATTTACATATATTTTCAGACTTCTCTAGAAAAACTCACCTGTAAATGGGTATGTAGCACTAGAATCGATGTTTCTTATGTCATTCTCTTTGATGCTTAATGCTGATTTATTCGAATAAGTTTATTTCATTCCTTAAGTCATCTTGTTGTTAGCCTCTCACTTACATATAACTGACTTCTTTCATCGAGTTTCAGATGAATGAATTCTAAAGTTCTCGAGCGTGCATCCTGGAATTAATTGTTTTGCTTCAGAACACGATCTGAACTTCTCAAATATGGTCCAACGGTCTGTAGTAAGACATGACACTGGTTGACAGTCTCTCGTCCTGGTTCCACCCTGGATATATAGATTCTCAAGCCTTCTGCTCTTCTCGAAACCAACGATTAGTGGTTTTCCTCATTAGTACTCTCATTTTGTACCTCTCATAATTTATCAATTGCATCTTCAATTTTTCTGACGGCAATACTAATCGTGCTTATTTGTAAGCAGCCCGTCTCTGTAAGTGTTGTATTCATTGATGAAATTTGCAATTTTCAAGATCAACGTTATTCATATTAATCATAATATTCATGCTCTAGGCACATTTCAGTTATAATATTCGTGCTTTTCTCAAATTTAAATTATAATGTTCTTGCTATATATTTTTTTCACCAGACCGTCTATTGCTGAATGGTCACAACAACTTGAATTATGAAATATTCGTGATGACCGACAATTCGGATGAAGAAAATGGGAAATTTTGACCGGATTATCATTCGTTTGGTTTATTCGGAAAACTATGTTTTCAAAGTTCAATATTTTATTACACCAGATCGCCTACTACTGAAGGGTGACAACAGCCTGTATAATATAATATTAGTGATCACAAATTCGATTGAAAAAAAAATGTGTTACAATCGCCCTGTTCGAAATCTACACAAAACCTGTGCTTAGATGTACTTTTGTATAGACTATTCCATTTCTCATTCAGATAGACCTCAAAACAACATGGGTGTGCACTCAGAAGTTCAAGGGAAACATTTTCAGCGAAATATAATGGACTTAGAAAGAGATTATCAGGGTAGCTTTTTCAGGTCGAATATTATTTTTCGTTCAACTATTGATAAATCTACCGGAATTGCATACCCTCCTATGGCCCTTATCAAAGTGAAAATCCGTGTTGACTAGTTTTTTCTAAATTTTACAGGGGGTTTGGAAAGATCGTTTTTTTCGAACAATCAAAGTTGTGAAGTAATACACCCCAGCGCCAGTTTCCTGTCACATGGCACATGGCCGTATTCCTTAACCATATCGACTACTGACATCGATTAAAAGGGCCAGCAATTCATTTTTTTCTTCGTCGAGCAATGAGTTGTGTTGCTCTGACGAGGTCGACTGAGACCGAAACCATGATTAGCAGCTACGCTTTCTCGACGAGATGGTATTTCTGTTAATACTTTGAGTGTAAATTTTTCATAACCTGGACTCAAAAACAAATTTTCAGTTGAATCGATGAATCATTTCGGAACTTGTAGTAAACCGATAATGCAAAAAATTACAGAAAATGCAGGGTATTCACAAATGAGGTTCTTATGAATTGAGCTCGATGTCCCCATTTCCAATTTTCCGTTTTGTCTTTCAATTGTGAAACACCCTTTATAACAATACTTTAAAGATAGAATTTAAGTTATTCTCAATCGGAACGGGATCTTCCAAAACAAGGACAATTCATCTAATTATTAATTTCCTTACATCCCGTCACCTTCCTAAAGACTTATTCGTTGCTGTTTCTGATACAGATTGCGACAACTCCATTTTGGGCAACTCGGATGTCGAAACTAACAGACGCTTGATCTCCGAGTACAATACCATCGTCTCTACCATTCTATGGCAGCTTCCAGACACTTTGTTACACCGTGTAGCGTCTTTGTGCCGGCTTACAAGCCGATCAGGCTGTATATCAAATGTCGATACGTAAATTATTTACCCGGTATGTCCTACATACGCGGACATTTCCAATTCCAGGGCTGCCAGTTGTGTTGATTCGCGCCTGGTCGAGGAAGTTTTTACTGAATTATCATCGAAGTACTATAAAATATTATGTCGGATGACTCACAACTAGAGGCGAAAAATTAAGGGCCGTTTTGCTTGGAGAATCTTGAAATCCGAAGATTTACATCCGTTTCATAAACAAAAAGTACACAATTTGCACCTGGGAGATCAAATGGAGAGACTCGCCTTTTGCCAAAGACACCCTTAGCAGAATGAACGAAATGAAAATTCCCCTAGAGGAATGTTTTGTTCGGATGAAGCTACTTCCATTCGGAGAAACATAAATAACTGCCATAATGAACATACATGGTCTCAAAGAAGAATTATCAGTCTTAAGGTACAAGTTAGTTCACAAATAATTCAACAGCAACGCTTCGTGAAAGTTCTTTCTTTCTTCAGAATGAAATTACAGACAATTTGTTGTTAATTGTTTGGAATTTCAGCCTGACGAAGAGAAGAACTTTCTCGAAATATGGTGCTTAATAATTCGTGAATAAACCTGTTACTTAAGACTGATAACACTTTTCTTCAAGAATTTTTGAAACGATACAACCTACCTACATATATGGTCTCTAGAAAATCCTCACGCTTTTAACATAAGAAGTCCTTTCCGATTGTTTGAATGTCGATGCGTTGGTGTCAGTACTGGTAAATTTTAATCTTATATTGAGCCAACCCTGTCCTGTCCGAGTTTCCACCCTAACGGAAGTAGTTTGACTGGCGGTGCTAAAGCCCCTGTAAAGGAGCGTTGAATCAACCCCATCCTGTCCGAGTACTCGCCCAACCGGAAATAGCCTGCCTGCCGCCGCGCAAGCACCTGGAAATGCACCTTCTTCACCAGTAATTTTTGATTTTGGTTCTGCCTAGATAGCAGAAAACCTTTTCGTCGACTAGAAGCCACCAGGATAGGTTCACTATTTTGCCTATAAAAAATAGCTGGTGCTCGAAGAACAGCCGTCAGGGTATGCTCTACAAATGTTAAGGAAGTCCAAGAATTCTCATGATGTCTCTAGATGTAATACATTTTCAGAAAGAGGATAAAAAATCAACAACGATCAAAAAACAACCGGAAGTAGCCCGCTTGCCGCTGCACAAGCCCCTGGGAAGGTGAAAAAGCACAGAGAATCGAAACCTGTCGTTATGCTTACTTCACCAGTAAAACTGTAATTTTTTATTTTGTTTCTGCCTAGATACCTTGTCTTTGACTAGAAGCTACCAGGATAGGTTGACTATTTTGCCTCTCAGTGAATTTTATACGATGTCTCTAGATGTAATAGATTTTCACAGAGAGGATAAAGAATCAACAACGATCAAAAATAATGTAGAAATTCTCGATAACATTTGTGAAAGAGTGTTTTTTTAGGTTGGGAGGTTGTGAATTTGTAGGAATTAATGAATATTCAGAGATAATTCTCCTCAAATTCATTATGATCAAATCATGTCCTAGATAACGAAAGGAGGTTTGCTTAAATCTATTCTACGAAGTCCGTTTCGTTTAACTGCACTTCAATTCACATCACTCATCTCTACACCAGAACGACCCACACATTCCATCTAACTCTACTTCACCAAACCACGACGTTTCACTCCACTACTTTCCACTGCTCTCCACTCGACTCCACACCACACCACTCCACTCCACACCACACCACTCCACTCCTCTCCACTCCACTCCACTCCCCTCCACTCCACTTCACTCCACTCCACTCCACTCCACTCCACTCCACTCCACTCCACTCCACTCCACTCCACTCCACTCCACTCCACTCCACTCCACTCCACTCCACTCCACTCCATTCCACTCCACTCCACTCCACTCCACTCCACTCCACTCCACTCCACTCCACTCCACTCCACTCCACTCCACTCCACTCCACTCCACTCCACTCCACTCCACTCCACTCCACTCCACTCCACTCCACTCCACTCCACTCCACTCCACTCCACTCCACTCCACTCCACTCCACTCCACTCCACTCCACTCCACTCCACTCCACTCCACTCCACTGCAACCCAAATTCAAACCTTAGTTCAAGTAAATATTGACCAATTTTCGAAGTAACTATTTGTGTCCCACGAATTTTGGAAAATGTGCGACAGTCATCCAGTCTTTGTGAACAAATCATCTGGCAACCCTGTGTCTAAGAGAGCGACTTAATGTTCCGGTGTTAGTCTCGGGCTGTATTGCATATGAAACCATTTCGAAATTCTGCGGCAGTATGACTAAATCCATCGGTGTCGCTTTCGTTATTTGAAATTTTTCGTGGAACAATGAACGTTTGGGAAGGTGAGAACATAAAATATTCGCGGCGTGGCGAGCCGCGAAGATCGTAAAATTTATTGTCGGCAGCGGGATTTACATAACGTCTTTGGAATCAATAAAAGGGGCCGATATGTGGCGGACAAGGAAAATGAAGGAATGGATTCTTGGAAGTAGGAAATGGTTCCCCGGGACAAATGCAGAACTGGCAGTGGCGTCCATTTCCCATATTAAGAAGCGAACCAAGAAATACATCAATATCGAAATGAGCATTTTTGGCGTCAAGTAGATCTTTTGGTCATCAAAGAGGTTGAAAACCAATTTCAATTCCTTCTGAAAGTATTCTGTCTAACAATAGAAAAAGAGGAAAAATTAAATGTCACTTCCACAGGAAACAAATTAGCAGAAAGCGTGTTCCACAATTAACAGACTAGAGACTGGGTATTTAAGTTGGGCTCTACACGTAAGAGCAACATTATATTCTCGTCTGAACTGGAAATTTCAAAATGTGTGTCTACTCTCCAATCAATCAAAATCGATTTGCCTCGCGATTTGCTGACAGAGAGGCTATTCCATGATGTTCAAAGTGTCAGTGTATGTGCTCGAAATCAGGGGTGTTATTATTTTGTAAAAAAGAGTAGTGGACTGTATTACAAGATAATTGAGTTGAATATGGTATAAAAACATTAAGTGTATATCCGTTACAATCATAAAATGAATAAATCATCTGCATGAAGCTAATACGGTAATAAAATATAAATATTAACAACACTATAGACTCACAGAGACATTATTTAACTAAAAGCAGAAATAATCCAGAACTGTTCAATAAGATGTCACTTGAGCTCAGACTTAGACTTTGAGGAACTAAATAAATTAAAAATTAACATACAGGAAAACGGGGCTACTTGATAACGGTGAGGTAACTTGAAAATTTCAGCCGTCATTGATTAAGTCACATGCTACCGGCATCTTGTGTAAAATATAAGGCATGTATGTGAGGCGAGAGCTTCTACACTTTTCAATTGGTAGATTAGATGTTACGCAGGAAGTTTGTTGTATTGGTTAATAGTGATTGTGTAGCATTAGAAAAAAGTAAGTTTTATATATTCTTTATGTACCTGTATACTTCCTAGTAGGTACACAAAGAAACCTATGAGTAATGTAACATAGCCACATTTTTTTTCGAAATAGACTAGTATTTCCTTTGACAATCTAACGTCAAAACATATATTTGTTGTTTAACTAGCCCTTGGTGTAGAATTTTTTTTATTGTCATTTCAGGGGCTACTTGAAAATTGTGCGATTTTACAAAAGAAAGCCAGAAAGTCAAAAATATCGAGACTATGATAATGAAACTCTTCGCAGCGTGCGCTACATTTATATAGGCAGGATGGCATCGTCGGAAAAAATGAAATAAAGAAACGGCTTCTCCAATACGAAACTTTTAGAAGAGGGCAAAAAAAATTTAAAGACTTAATTAAGAATCGTTGTAGTTGTTTTTCTTTATTTCACCTTTAATATTTTCGTAAACAGGTTGTAAGTTCTTATTCACAACTAAATAAAAGTATTTTTTTGCTATAACTACTGTGTTATTCATTAATTGAACTACATACCTAAGGGTTCTATCAACATTTCAAAAAGGTATTTTGCGTCTCAAGTAGCCTAAATTGTGAGAATACTAGCATTTTAAATGCGATTTTCAAACAAATTTCATTTAGCCTCATCATGGGGCTACTTGAAAAAACTTCTTTCAAGTTTTTTTTCTTCAATATGGGGAGGGCTAGATGTTTTCTGAGTATTACACCTGATAGCCCTTACCCTAAAGTAAGCTAAAATAATTTTATTTTCGATTAAAGTATTTTTGTTACAGCAAGGTAGGACCTTAAATTTGGAAAAGTGTATCAAGTAGCCCCGTTTCACTAACGTTTACAATGCGAGTGCAATCAATGAAAATTGATCGCTCTAAAATGAGAAGAACAATCATAATTAATCTGAGAAGAGCAAGAATAGTATAATTAATATACATTACGTTGGTCTTGAAGAGTGTTAAAATGTATCAATGAATACAACATTCACAGACACGGACTGCTTACAAGTAAGCACGATTAGGACGTCCATCAGAAAAACAGAAGATACAATTGATAAATAGATAAATTATGAGAGGTGCAAAACGAGAGTACTAGAGGGAACCACTAATCGTTGGTTTCGAGAAGTGCAGAAAGCTGAAAACTAAAGATGAATAAACGTGAAAATGTATCAAGAGAGTACAAGTTGCAATGAGGAGATCATACCAAATGAGTGACACGATAACCAGAGCAGGCCTTCCAGGTTGGAACCAGGGACGAAAGAGTATCAACCTGTATCAGTTTCTTGAAATTGTTTATGTGAAATAAAAGAATTGAATTTGCATGTGATTTTCTAATAATCTTATGTGGTAACGGAAATTCAACGAATTTTAGGGAACATATTAGCATTATTGAAACAGTGAAAAGAAGCATCTGAGGAACAGACGAACAGAAACCATTAAATAAATAAAAATGTTGTTGGTTAGGTTACTGAAGAGCTGATAATAATTCAAAAATAAGACGTAATTAAAGGAAAATGACAGAAATTGAGTTACCCTGTAACATAAAGGTTGAGTAGGTGGGGAAAAACGAGCAATTCGGGAAATTTTATTTTTTTAAGTTGTTCCAAATAAGCGAGAGGGATAACACATCGGTCACAATTATAATTTTATTATTGCAAATGATGAATCCAACGAAACCACCAGGGAAGAATACATCATTTTGGCATCAAACCTCCGTCCTCATCGACAATATATACAAATACGGTCGAATATTCGTGTCCAACAAAAGAACCGTCCGAATGACCACTCGACAACGTGCGAATGTCCCAGCTTGACCGTCATCTACCTACATTCTAAATCACCTTTTGACGTGGCGTTTTTTATTTGACGCGGATGATTTATCTCAACCCTTTTCAACGATTCCGTTGACCCTTTCATCTCCGCAGACGGGTGTGACGCTACGTGGTACCGAAAAATTCGACGGGACCACAACGGCCCCCCGGAACCCCCTCACGGCCCCCTCGTTTCGTGTTATAATCTTCAGAGGGGACTGTAACACGATGTTAAAATGATACTATTGTTTGAACGTATTGGCTTGTATGGGAATTCTGAAGTGATTGGTAATCAATAGAAAATAGAGAGTCGAGTAGAGCTTAAATGGAGACAGAAATATCATGATTTACACTCCTGGTCAAAAATTACGGGACAGAAATTTTTTCTCCAAAGTCGTTTTAAAATAACTTTTTATACTGTGCATCGATTTGGATCATTCTGTTGCCTATTTGTAGTATATTTCATCTAGTTTATCACCTGATGTCGAGTCTTCTGGAATTTCAATAGAATTTACGAGGCTATATTGAAAAATTCTTAGTACTATGGAACCAAACAAAATTTCAATATAAAATTATTTTATTACTCAACATATTCTCCTCTTAATTGTCAGTAATGTCGAATATTAATCTCCGGTTATTTTTCTACCCTCATCCAAAAAATCAATCATGATTACTTCATGGCAATCCCAAAAAACTGAAGCAATAACTTTTCCAGCAGATTTTTGGACACGAAACTTCTTAGGGCTTGCTTTGTTTCTGGATCGTAACAATTCGGTTTAGGAAGTCTACATCGTTTTCAAATCGAGCACAGATCGAACGCGATGCTTTTATCCTTGCACCTTGCACGCTTTTGGTCAACATTCAAACATTTAGAGATCCATTTTGAAGAAATTTTTCTCATGTCCAAATTGACGTGAACTATATAATAAACGCGTTCCTATGAAATTTTCAGTGCTTCAGATATCCGTTTTAGCCCAATTCGACGGTCTGATAAAATCATGTCATGAACTCCATCGATATTTTCGGTAACTGACACAAAAACTGGCCTTCCCGATCGGTCATCATATTCAATCTAAAATTTACCTCTTTTGAAGCTTGCAGTCCAATTTTTCACGGTCGCATATGAAGGAGATTGATCACCAAGGGTATTAAGCATATCTTCGTAAATCTGCTTACCTCTTAACCCTTTTAAATACAGGTACTTGATGATGGCTCGTTAGTCCAATTTTTCGATTTTCACAATTTCGGTGGACATATTCTTTCTTTTAATTTATTGCGTAACTCTAGTTTACTTTTTTGACCTCAAACTTCACACTGACACTTCCAATGAGTTATTGTTCCTTGCTATGGTAACGCAATATTTTTTTATGCATGGAACTGGTCTAAGCTAACTAGATATCAATACATCCTCGTAATGGTATATAAGGTGGAACTGAAAGTTGCAATTTCCTCTAAATTTCTGAACACTCTTCGAAGATAATTAGTTGAGCAATGATGGGCCTTTGAATGAGTTCCTAAAAAAATCATCTTCTTTTAACATTTACTTGTTTAAATCACGTCAATATCTCCTTCCTGAAAGCAAATACGTTTCTTCAGAAGGAACTTTGAGTTGTACCCTATATACCATCAAATACAATTGGAATTCCTGCTGACTCGATGTCAGGTGATGAACAAGTTAGGATAGGCTACAGAAAGACAACGAAATGATCAAAATCGATGCACACCTTAAAAAGATATATACACTGCGCAAAAAAATTAACGCACATTATGGTAATCTCAAATTTATTCTACAACTGAAGGTGTTCTCAATGATGATTATTTTTATCAGAATTATCCATGCATATGCTATCCACTTTCAACGGTTTTATTCAATACAGATGTTTTTTTCCAGCAGGAATAAATAAAAATGATATTATCAAATTTTGAATGTATTGGCTCCATTCTAAAATCAGTTGTTCTCGATCAATTCAAGTGATCAATAGTTTTTCTTTCGTTTGATTTTATACACTCGATCGCTATGCAACGCGAAACACGCAATTTGACCCAAGAGGAATGTGCCCAAGCGGTAGTTTTGCGAGAAGAAAGGTGGACATACACAAGAATTGCAGAAAGGTTTGGAGTTTCCCATACAAGTGTGTCCAGAATGTCGCAGCGATTCAGGGAGACAGGTATGAATGTCCGAAGACCAGGACAGGGTAGACCACGGGTAACAACTGCCATTCAAGAACGTTACTTGAGAGTTTCTTCGTTGAGACAACGGTTTGCAACCGCTCGCCTCCTTCAAATTCAGCTTGAGCAAACTCATGAGGTGCAAATTAGCACTCAGACAATAAGAAATCGCCTCAGAGAATATGATTTAAGGCCTCGTGTCGCGGCAAGAGGCCCAGCTCTTACCCGAGCCCATCGAAGGGCGCGTTTGGATTTTGCGAGAGAGCATATCCATTGGGAAGAGGCCGATTGGGAAAGAGTTCTCTTCACAGATGAGTCTAGATTCTGCCTCTACCATTGTGATCGACGTTTCCTTGTATACAGACGTCCACATGAAAGATATGCTCAGTGCAATTTCCTGAATACTACTGGTTTCGGGGAAGGATCGATTATGGTATGGGGTGGAATATTTTTGACTGCTCGCACAGACCTAGTGGTCCTTGATAATGGAGCTATGAATGCTGATGAGTATATGAGGAACATTCTTGAAGAGCATATAGTGCCATTTGCCCCATACATTGGTGAAAATTTCATTTTTATGGACGATAATGCCAGACCCCATCGTGCGCGCATCGTTCAGGAGTACCTTGAAGAAGTTGAAGTCTCTCGAATGGAATGGCCAGCAAGAAGTCCAGATCTCAATCCGTTTGAGCAGTTTTGGGACAACCTCAATAGAAGGCTGAGAAGTTCAGAAAATCATCCAGCTACTCTTAATGACTTAGGAATCCAACTCGGAGAAATCTGGGAAGGATTAGATCAAAACATTTTAAGATCACTCATTTTGAGTATGAACCGTCGTTGCCGAGCTGTAATTAATGCAAGGGGTGGAAATACCAAGTATTAAATCACTTATCAGCATTTCAGTATTTTGAAAATTGTTCATTTGTCTTCTTTCATTCAAAACCTTCCCGAGAGAACATAAAAAATAAGTTATAAAGTCAATGTAGAGTTAACTTTCATTAAAATTGAGATTTTCAGAATTTGCGTTAATTTTTTTGCGCAGTGTATTTTAAAATGAACATTTTGTTTGCAACCCCATCAAATACGATTATTCAAAAGGAACTTTGAGTTGTACCCTATATACCATCAAATTCAATTGAAATTCCTGCAGACTCGATGTCAGGTGATGAACAAGTTAAGATAAGGCTACAAAAAGACAACGAAATGATCAAAATCGATGCACACCTTAAAAAGTTATATATTTTAAAATGAACATTTTGTTTGCAACCCCATCGGGAATTTGAGTAGGGAAAATGGGTAGTTTTGTAACACAAATGTATGCATGGATTCAAATTCATATGAATCTGAAGTTTGTGTTCTTATTAAGTGAATATTCATAAAGTTACAGGGTGATTTTTATGGAATTATGGTACCGATAAAACTAAATGAGATAGAGATGTTCTAATTGATCGCATAATTTCTATTGAAAGAAAAATATTTTTAACATACAGTATAAGAAAAATTCTCACCATTGGATGCAGCGATAAAACCGTGTTTTTTGCTGTTTTATCACTGCATGCAATCTAATGGTGAGAAATTTGAGAGTTTGTGGGGAATTTTTACTGATACTGTTGAAAATATTTCTCTTTCAATAGAAATTATACGGTCAATTAAAACATCTCTCTTTCTTTTACGATTTCATGATTTCAGACACTTTGTTGCCATCTCTATACCAGTTTTTTCTTCCAAAATAACCGATGACCGTTGTTCGATTTCGATCCGTTCCAACTCGCAATTTTGCGGGATTCGATGCGGACATTAACGTACCGTTAATGTCCCAGCGGACCGATTATTCGGCCCCCCTTTCCCGCCCAACGAGCGAATTTTTCCCATTATCGCCACATCTAAATCTGGAAAACGAAACGGCCGTGTCCGCGTCCTTATCGGCTTCGACCACGTCTGGCTATGTAAGAAATGAGGTGCATTTATGATGGATATCTGCCGATATAATTAGGATCGTTTTTGTCTTGGTCGTTGGGGAGGGGGGAAGATAACGCGATCGGAGGGGATAGAGGGGACAACGCAGTGGCGTAGAGGATAAAATGAGGTTGGAACTTTCAGTGATTCTTTATGTGTTATATCAGAATATATGTCCAAATTAGATCCAAAAGGCTCTTCAACAGGTTCAGATTTTGATTCTCCTTCTCACTGTATACGATTTCGGTCTGTTTTCGTCTCTAACATTTTACACAACAGAGTTGGCGTGTAAGCCAGACTCAGATACCTAATTTTCTGAATGATTTCTTGAGCCTTGAACATGTCAATCCCTGGAAATACGAAAGAGGAGCATGCTCAGCATAAATTGGGCTGGAACTGGCTATAAATCCTTCGAAATAATGCCTGAAATTATTCTCTAAATGGCGTGCAAAAAATTTAAGCTCTATGTTCAGATGAATCAGCTGACAGCTGAACTCACTCTGTTCACCTTCAGCAACCTTAATAAGTTGAGGACAAAAACTCTAGGAAAAGGAAAGCCACCTAACCCTTTTATAGGTTCCCACCACTGCCAACTCGCAGAATTTCTAGAGATAATTCACCACATGTGTTAAAAAAAAATGAATCTCATAGCCTGCGTTACGCCCAGGTTAGGAGAAGTCGGAGAAGAAGAGATTGGACTAATGAAAGCAATCTTCGAACCATGAGTAGCTCTCTCATGATTCAGAATTCTCCTATGCGCTAGCATAGCGCAGATAATGTTTATTGATCACCCTCAATGAGCAGATGTATAAGCAGATATTTAGAAATATTATTTTGTATTAATTCTTTGTGGTTACGAAAACGAAAAAAAATCATATGGTCCACGTACACGGTGATCTAATATTCACGAAAATAGAAAAAGTCTAAAACTTTCCCAGTTTCAGAAATATTGATGAAAGGCGATAGTAAAGATTGACAAAACTAAAAAATTGGAAATCATTCGGTCGATTTGTTCAAGAGTTATTGAAATATGAAATTTCACTCATAAGATGAACATCACACTTTGCATCCCAAACGAAGGCACTCAGGCGATTAAAACCTCTTGATACAAAAAAAAAGAGTACTGTATAAGTGTACAGCACTTCAAGCGTCTAGCGCGACAATTTCGAAGAATTGTCGTTCCAATAATGCGAGCTAGTCATGTAGTAGTTGAACTTGGGAGCCATGAACTGTTGTAGGAGTCTACAGAGAAAGCGAAGTTTGGTTCAGTTTTTGCGTGACAGGTGGCGCATCGTGATGAGAATATCTCAAAACGACGCCCCGAGATCGCTTAAGACTACCATCCTCCGTTCAAAAGATAATCCTGAAACCGATCTACAGTTGCACTTGGATGTTTCGACTACTCTGGGACCTCCTACATAAGTTCATGAGTAGCTCGTATTATTGGAACGACAATTCTTCAGAATTGTTGTTTCCATTAATATTCATCTCTTGATAGCAGTCCAGCCTGATGAAATTAATTCATGGTATCCGTTTGTTGCATTCTTCCCGGGACACAATGTAAAGTAGAAAGATGAGAAACGCCCTCTTTTCTCTGACACTGACAACTGACTACATTTTGGCCTGTGTTTGCCACATTTGACAATGAGATGGCGCTGATAACGTACTGTCAATACAGAAAAACTGTTCGATAACATTTTTCTGTTTCATAATTCAAGGCCGCGAAATTCGAATTCTATTCCTTGTTTTGAATTTCAATATCGACTTTATTGAGACGAAAAAAAGGACATCCTGAGGGACAAAATAAAAGTATATTTTGTTTTGTGATCAGGATGTTAATTTTAATCTGACAATTGTTTGGAATCAATTGATACCAATGATATGCGTGATATTTTCATTTGTAATTTATAAATAATGAATTTAAAATTATGAACAACAAATAGAACTTTGAATAATGCACAAAAGTATAATATGTTGACCTGTTATACGTCAAAGGTATTATTTATGTGTAAAACATTGTTGTTAATTATTGATTAACTTACACATTTCAGTTCTTTACACAAACATCCTGAGCGACAAAATGAAAGTATGTTTTGTTTTGTGATCAGGATGTTAATTTTCATCTGAAAATTGTTTGGAATCAATTGATACCAATGATATGCGCTGTTAGATTTACTATATTTTCATTTGTAATTTATAAATAATAAATTTTAAATTATGAACAACAAATAGAACTTCGAATAATACACAAAAGTATAATATGTTGATCTGTTATACGTCAAAGGTATTATTTATGTGTAAAACATTGTTGTTAATTGTTGATTAACTTACACATTTCTTTACACAAACATCCTGAGCGACAAAATGAAAGTATGTTTTGTTTTGTGATCAGGATGTTAATTTTCATCTGAAAATTGTTTGGAATCAATTGATACCAATGATATGCGCTGTTAGATGTACTATATTTTCATTCGTAATTTATAAATAATAAATTCAAAATTATGAACAACAAATAGAACTTTGAATAATACACAAAAGTATAATATGTTGATCTGTTATACGTCAAAGGTATTATTTATGTGCAATACATTGTTGTTAATTATCGATAAACTTAGTTGATGTTGTACAATTTATATAAGAAATTAATATGAATCAATTTTTCAGCATATCATGATAGCATACACATTTCAGTTCACATTAGTTACAGAATTTCAGAACCACAATTAAAAAAAAAAAATCTTACAGAGTTATACAAGACGTAGTTAGTCAGTACAGTTTCTTCATGCTTTTTTATGATTACTTTATGATGTGGTCTCTTATGACACAATATACAAATTGATTAATGAAGCACCCATAGCAGGTGACTTTGACTGTCACTCGATTTTCAAAACTAAATGAATAAAACCTTTGCATTTCTGAATATATTGAAGGAGCATCAATCGAGAATCATTGAATGGACGTATAAAGATCATAATTTCCCTTAAATGGGCCTTTTATGCCAGGGATGCTTCCGGCATGCAACAATTTATGTGGATGACCAGTTCTCAATGAACTTGCAGTGAAATGTTCACTGCACATGGTGTAGTCAGTAGTAGTTGCTCAAGTCATTGGCTTTACGCCCTGAAAATTTTGTCCACTTCAAAGCATTGAAAATTAAAATTTATAATTTACCGGGTCACATGTTCAGAGTTTTAATACTTACATTTCCATTTTCCTTAGTAAAGTAAAAACTTAATTTCGGAAGATCCATTGCATTTGGTCCACACTTCTTCACCATGCAATAATTACCGAATAATATTTCGAGATTCTCACGAAGAAATTAGACAAAAAAAATTAATAATCAGCAACTTGAAAAAGCTAGATAAGCAATAGGCGTCACGTGAATCAAAACATTCAAAACCTCTGATCAAAATGGCCATCTGAAATCTTACAAAATTTAATTTTTCTGCAAATGTCCCTCTAATTGATATTTCAACCAGTCTTAGGGTCTTAGTATCACATTTGAAACACAGATGGCGCTCACATCACTTCAGTCGTTTCGTTTTCCATATTTCTTCTCTATAATCTTTGATGAAAAGGTTTCGATGGAAAGTTTTTTCGGGTGTGGCTTCGTTTGGTACACAATTCAGTTAAGGTCCATTAAAATCATCAAAGGTTTCGAATTTCGAAACCAACCCTTCAAGTCGAAACCCAAGTCCCAGCTCCGCCAATGGCCGCGTCGACCGCAAACCAGCCGGAATATTTGTCAACATTCGTTTATCAGCGGCCAACATTAGTATGCCCATCATCTGTTCATTTGGACCGCGCAAAAACGCCAGGACCGCGGGCCGACCGGCAAAACATTTATCTGCCTTACCGACGTCGCCGCCCCGAATCACGTGGCCTATGGACCGGACCGCGTTTTTTGCGCGCGACGTTCGCGTATTTTTCGAGGCTCGTCCCTCGGCATCGGAACGCGGTTCATTCTGCTTTTGGCAACTAATTACCAGAAGTTCTGCTGGTGCGTTTTGCATTGTTCCGTCAGATTCACATGACGGTTAACAAGAGCAGAGAAGGTCGTCTGGGCTCATGAATGGCGGACGGTGGAGGAATCTTGACGACAACAAGAAGGGACTATTTCCATTTGAATCAACTTGGCAGGAATCTTTTCATTGCACAGTAGTTGGGTAGTCCCTATTGCTTGTACTTTTTTTGAGTCATGGATTCTTGCTGATACCAAGACTCAGTCTTTGGGCCTTTAAGTCTAAGGCAACCTTTTATTCGTAGCTCGGCCCAGTAGATTGTGGATTTTCTAAGGGGTAACACTGCACTACCAGCTTCATATCTTTTGTGTCCCCTCAGAGCTGTTCTCGCTGCTTCAAGTTCAACAGTTTCAGTTCAGTATCTGGAATGGCTCCAGACGTAGCGTCTCTCATTGGTTTCTCCTCCGAAGGTATTTGTTTGTTGATATCCAATGGCGAGTTATTATGTAGCCGGGTTATCTAAAGATTCTTTCTTCTCCTTGGAGAATCTGCGCTCACCTATGCTCGTTAGGTCTTTTCTGTACTGGTGTCGTCTTGCAAGGAAGCCAAAGGTGTTGGATGTTTTCACTAATAACAATTTACTATTTAGATATTGCAGTATACAAGTCATCGAATAACTTTTTGGAATGACCCACCCCAGGAAGAGTGCTCCTTTTTGGTCGCTCTCTCCTTTGAGATTGTACATTGTAGATTTGCGTCACACTGTGACCTCAGGCTCTACTGTACCTCCATTAGTGCGGTTTTGTTCGCTATATCGTCTTCAGCTCGCCTTTCAGTTCCTGAGTTCTAATATCTAGTCTACTTCAGTATCTGGAATGGTTTCAAGGAGGCTACTTTTTTATTCCTACAAGTTTCTCGTCCAAAACATTTTTTGCGTTAGATTGCAATGGCGAGGCAGTCACTAGGTGCTTTGGAGTGCCTTCCTCCCCACAGAATGTGCACTCATCAGTTTTTGCTACACCTATTCTCATTAGTTGCTTCCTGAAGCGACGAGTCCCTCAGTCCCTGTAAGGAATTCAGTGAAGAGCTGTAGCATGCTTAGATCCCAATACTTAGCTTTCGCAGTGCTTAAGATTCCGGGTTAATTTTTAAAACGATCCAGCTTCGGTAGGGTGAAACACCTACTTGTAGATATATTTTCAAATTCCGCATAATTTTTGAGGGTCAATGAAAGGAGTTCCAGCTACTTTTACGGCCAGCGTATTGGCCTACTCATTCATTTTGATTATCTAGTACTCTTATCCCAAACTGAAGAGAAGTAATCGGATTCCAATGTCGAATAGAAAACATGTGAATTCAGTGGTCTGACAGCAGCTTGATTGTCGTAATGTATCGCCATGTCACATCTTCGTTACTTCAACACAAGTAAGTGGAGCTTAACAAAAGTCAGAATACTCTAGCTTTACCTTTATGGTATTTGAGGATAGTGTGTGTAGGTACCATTAAATATTATTTCTCGTAAAAGTTTCCTCTTTTGAGCTTAACTGAGGTCTGGCCCATTTTTCATCTACATAAATTTGAAGACTTTCAAACCCTGATACACGCCGACAAAACTGTCATAAGACGAAAGAGAGGAGTTCCTTTCACTATAAAAAAGGTGGGAATAGTGAGTATTCTTAGGCGCGGTTGTTGATTTTGTTTGTGATTTGATTGTAACATAAATCACAGTTCAACGTGACGAAATTGAATGAAACCGTCAAAATTAATCTAGGATTGACTTAAAACTCCGCTTAAACCTGAACTGAGTGTGAACAGGCCTTAGTGTGGTACTAACTAAGTTAAGTTAAAACAGGCGCACAATATAAGTTCAGAGGCACTCTCTGCGAGTGACATAAGGAACATTAAATCATTAAATCCACCCATTTTCGTCAAATGTTTATCGGACAGGTGGCCAATCAATGCATCAATCACAAGACTCATGTGTTTCCTCTCAAGGCAAGGAGTTTTTTAAGCTCAGGCTTAAACTCTAGTCATCTGGTAAAGAAGTTGTGCGACAGATGGACAGCGCCGGTTGTGAAGCAGCAAAAGCTGAGCAAATTTCCGAAAAGTTAGGTACCAGAGCGCAGATCGCACATAGCTTTCCTGCATTCTCCTAGAAAGTAGGAGTTTACCTTTCTCTGAGAAAGAGATTTTAGTCTATCCGCTGCAGATTTTCTCCAGAGTGCAGTCAAGAAGACCATAAAAAAAATTCAAACTGCATGATGAAATATAGAACATGGTCCTTTTTCAGAGAAATTTACTGGTTGAAACGAAATCCCATAATCCCCACACCAGTCCCTGCGCACAGAGCCGTGAACTAAGTGGGAACTTCAGGCACGACAATTGTATTGTGAGCTTCGTCAAAGCAGAAGCTAGTTCCCATGTGGTCCTTTTTACGAAGATCTTCACGATCTTGAGGGCCCTCTCTTACCCCCTGAACAGTGCACTAAAACCAGAACGAATTCGCAACCTAACCGGCACATACCTCCTTTCAGAGTAATCTTACAAAGAAGCTCCTGATAGATGTACAACAAATGGGAAACAACAGTATCGAACCTACTAAAGCTAAGCAATGTACAATTAATGAATATTTTCAAGGAACTCCGTATGCACCGGAAACTAATAACTTTCAGTAATTGATAACTTCTCGGTTTAAGGAACTGGATGAAAACACTTCATCAAGAAAACAACAGACAACGTCAATGTTCAATCTGATACTTCCACCCTTAATAATATATATATAAACCTCGTTAAATAGTCGATGAATACCCCTGTGTAGTGTTTCCTATTTGTGTTTTGGTAGTAAGAATTTCATATGTTCAATGTGATAACTCGCCCGCCGGTCTCTCTGTTTAGTTGATTGTTGGATTTACTATGAATAGATTACCAAGAAAATCTCAAGTATTTACCGAGCCCTCTAAGCATTTATTGCTATTATGTTTTATTTTTTATGACTTTTCTATTGACTGGTTCTTCTTTGAAGAATAAAGGATTTCTTAGGTAAGAGATTATGGGCGATGATGTTTTCGATTCAATACAATCTAGTCAGTCTCCAAACATTGAATTTTTTGTAAAGTTGATTAAACAACCTAAATTTTAAAAAAATTTGTAATAGTTCCTGTAATCTGTTTATGTAGATATCGATATAAGTTTGTTCTAGCCACATAGTCGTCCATGTATTGATGTTTTTTTGATTTCTTTTATAATTGTAGCCTGAGGAAGGCGAAATATAACGCCGAAACGTCGCTCTAAGAGTCCAAAGTGTTTTCATCCAGTTCCTTAAACCGAGAAGTTATCAATTACTGAATTCTGGAAGGAACGAGAACTATCCACAAACATTAATAACTTTCAAATCGTTACTATAATTCAGCCACCACATAGTTTTCTACTTATAGGTTGGCCATGATATTTGAGAAAGATTTCAGTTTTTCTTGATTACCTCGTATGTTTATGTGGAAGACACTTCTGCCTTCAGTATGGAACAGTCCTTTCCTAGAAGATTGCACATACTCCTATTGTGTGATGTTCCACATTCCTTGCAGCAGTTCCTGTGAAATTCACAGAGCTATCGTTCAGGTCGGACCTTCTTGCTAATGAAACAAATTTAATGCTGTTATCATAACGTCATGGTGGGTTCTGTGCAGGGACATCGGTGGACAAGAGGGAGACCTTCAGACTAGAAAAGCCAATTCAATGTTTCTATCATTAGGTTAGGTCTTTCCTGTGAAATTCACATAGCCATCGGTAAACCAGATGTTGGGCTAAGTTCTCGTTGTGGAATAACCGAAGCCATTCGAGAATCAGTTGGGACCTTCAAGCTGAAGTAGACAATTAGTGTTGTGAGGTTAGATTTTACCTTTGGAAAGTACAGAGCCATCGGTCAACCTATTAGCTTTAGGTTGAAGAAGCCAATTTTTTGTTTTTACCATTAGGTGGTTAGGTTAGTTTCTTTCCGTAGAATTCATAGAGCCTTTGGTAAACTAGTAGAGATCTTGGCTAAAAAGCCCATTCAATGTTCTTATCATCAAGAGAGATAAGGGTATTTCTCTGGAATTCACAGAGCCATCGGTGAATCAGGTGGTGCATTTAAGCTAAAGAAGCAAATTTTATGTTTTTATCAGTAGGTCTCGTTAGCTTTCCTAGCTCTGTAGAATGCCATCAGTAAACTAGGTTCTTCCTGTGAAATTCTCAAAGCCATTAGTAGATCGGTTAAGTGTTATTATCATCAGGTTAGGTAAGGTTCTTCCTGTGGAAGCCATAGAGCCATCAGTGAACTGGTGACCTTCATTCTTAGGAAGCAATTCAATTTTATATCAACAAGTTAGCTAGGTTAGGTTAGGTTAGGTTAGGTTAGGTTAGGTATCTATCATTAGGTGAAGTCTTTCCTGTGAAATTCGCTTAGCCATCGGAAAACCAGATGTTGGGCTAAGTTCTCCTTGTGGAATAACCGAAGCCATTCGAGAATCAGTTGAGAACTTCAAGCTGAAGTAGACAATTAGTGTTGTCAGGTTAGATTTTTTCTTTGGAAAGTACAGAGCCATAGGTCAACCTATTAGCTTTAGGTTGAAGAAGCCAATTTTTTGTTTTTACCATTAGGTGGTTAGGTTAGTTTCTTTCCGTAGAATTCATAGAGCCTTTGGTTAACTAGTAGAGATCTTGGCTAAAAAGCCCATTCAATGTTCTTATCATCAAGAGAGATAAGGGTATTTCTCTGGAATCCACAGAGCCATCCGTGAATCAGGTGGTGCATTTAAGCTAAAGAAGCAAATTTTATGTTTTTATCAGTAGGTCTCGTTAGCTTTCCTAGCTCTGTAGAATGCCATCAGTAAACTAGGTTCTTCCTGTGAAATTCTCAAAGCCATTAGTAGATCGGTTAAGTGTTATTATCATCAGGTTAGGTTAGGTTCTTCCTGTGGAAGCCATAGAGCCATCAGTGAACCGGTGACCTTCATTCTTAGGAAGCAATTCAATTTCATATCAACAAGTTAGCTAGGTTAGGTTCTTTTTCTGGTATTCACTGATTCATTAGTGAACCAGGTGGTACCTACATGTTAATGAGGCCAATTCAATGTTGTCATCATAAGGTTTCCGAATAAGCCTCAATAGAGAGTACACGAATTCTTTACCAACCCATTGGACCAGTTGTGCCGCCACCTTCGACCCGAACCAATACCTGGTTTTCTCTGCAAAATACCACACAAACTGCCGTAACCAAGTGCCACCAATGATGACGCGAACAGAATTCGACGATTGTCCGATGGCAAGAAGACTATTTGTTTATTTGGTACTCGATGGCCATTATTGGACAAATGCCCGTCGATCTTGCCATAAATATTCTCTTGCCGAAACAGTTCTTGCCGGACGGTTTCTCGGAAACGGCAAATTCCTTCCGTAGTATGCAGTCGTCATTTTCTTATGAGGAATTCGAGGGGACAGTTCCTTTCCCGAGTAACCGAAGAATGTACGGACGTTCGATCGATTCGTGCGATGATTGTTATGATGCCGGGATTCGAACGATTCTATTGTATCAATTTCGACATTATTCGCAAGACTTTCAACATCCAAAAGCTAGCAAAACCACCCTGCAATTTTGGAATTTTTATTAGGGCAGGGATTAACGACTTTCAAATTATTTCAACGAGAGAAAAGGTTGATAGGTTTCAGGTCGAATCAAACGAAAACCAATTCAATAATTTGCCGACGTTTCGGTTTATTTGAAACCTTCTTCAAAGAAGCAGTATAAAATTGGCACTAAGCAATCGTACAGATTAATAAAAAGTAAATGAAAATACGTATATAAATTTGAAAAATAACAATGGCACAGGTCCACAGTCTAGAGAAAAGACAACAATGTAACCCGAAGAACATAAGTACAATTAAAAACAGAGCAGTCACACACATTTTTCAACCGGAGAATGTGGAAGGACTCACATTACTGTTTGATTCTATTAGTCCTTAAATCTCTGTTAAGAAAACAATGTCGTATTGAAACTAAGGAAAAAGTTGTAAATTCATGTTGTAGGCCAATCCAATTATATTTGAAATATTTATGTATTATTGAACTATGAATCCTTTGAAAATTATCAAATCTCAAGCAGAAACACAGGTGATATCTTTTCTTGAAATCAATCCACATAATAAATATTCAATGTACAAAAATCCATTATTTCTGAGCAATACGAATTTCTTCATATCGCACGCAGGCGAAATAATATACAGGGTGTATTTGAAGGTGAGGCTTTTTTTCAACAGAAGGTAGAACTGGTCCAAATGAATCGTTTCACCAAAAATCACCTAAACAAAACTTTCAAAATGACAAAATTGAAAAAAAGCTGAAAATGAATACTGAAACACATCCTAATACGACCCTAGACCGTTTTTTAGCTGAATTATCGCAAAGCAGTGGGAAAAAGCCTATCTCCTGATTCGACCATGTGGTTTCTTTGAAAATATTGGCTCGTTCGATATTTACGTGGTAATGAAAATGAAAACTTAGAATTGACGAACTCTTGTCATTGTTTTTCAGTAACTTACACGATTTTATGGAATTGCTCATTTCGATACCAACTGACAAAAGAGACTAAGGACACAAGTGTAAAAAATAGAATAATACTTCGAAATCTCACTAATAAAATTTGTCTTAATTATTCACGAATTTTTTCACAATGGGCATCACAATCTTCTTGTTCGAACATTCCAACAATCGTCGTAAAAATGGGATGAAATGGAAAAACATTTCTGCATAACTAACATAAACACTTTCAAGAAACTGCCTCGATTTTCTGCATTTTTTTCATACACCAAATTGCACGATGCAACAATTATGACTCTCTCAAAAGTAACCTGATGCATCTAATCCAATGAATTTGGTACTGGACCGTTCATTGTCCAGTCATATGTTTTTGTTTGTTTCGTTTTTGCGATGCCGGAGTCACCTTCCACAGTTCAATGAAATTTTGTCCGAACTTCTAGGGGTTGTATCTCAATCATTTTGAATATTTTATATAGATAATTTTTGGTTGAACGACTTATTTTGATGAGTTCAACCTTCTGTAAAAAAAGCATCACCTTTGAAAACATCCTGTATTTTCCTAGATCGTACTTATCCTTCATTCTATCTTATATACGATAATTTCATGAGAATTCATAGTTCAATCATACATTTTTCAAATATATTTTTAAGGTACGTACACTACTTCCACAAACATGCATGAAAATCATAAGCCCAATCATTTAGTTCATTTAATCTATCAATGTGTCCATTGATAGTTCGCCTGAAAGAATTACAACTGGATTCGTATGTATTCTTTTATATGGTCTGCATGAATTCTTCGTCACCATTTACCTTAAAAGCAATTTTGAGCCATATACGTAAATAAGTAGTAAACGCTTTAACCTCATTTTATTGAAAGGAACTTATACATTTTATGAACAACTGACAAAGACAGTGTCATTTATTGTCAATTCGCATCACGCAATATTTTATACATCTGGAACTCAAACATTCTTCCATTCAGTCATGATGTAGACTTGTATTTATAATGATGGTAGTCGTAATCGAATAAATTATTGATCCAGTAATATTGGTTGTAATTTAAAAGTAATAATTCAAGAACTGAAAACATTACAGACAGTAATACAGTAAATGCAAATACACTTAGTTATGCATATGACCTATTGAAAAAAATGCATCAACTTTTACTCAATGCAGCGGCAACTCACTGAAACAAAGTAGTGATGAAACTTTTTTAGACAAAAATTATGTTGAGTTATATTATAATCGATCCTTGAATCTTACAGTTCCAAGCTGTAAAAAGATCTTCATAATAACGTTCATCCTCACAACAATGAAATGACGAAGCTATCGTGAATTTCGAGCCTGATTTGATAAAATTCGGGAATGTTTTCTAAAGAATCGAAACGAAACTTTTCAATATAAAGAGTTGAAGAGAACCGATTGTGGAAAACTGATAAACTATGGGGATAACAGACAAGAATTAATCGAAAACTGCCAAAACCAAAGTTTATGGAAATAATCCTTTGTCGAAAACAGAACGATTGATCCCTGGTGAACCGGAAACCCAGCATAGTGTTGACAACATAAACTGTAAGAAATTGCTCGAATTGTGCGAAGTCCCATCTGTTTGAGAAACAATCCTTCAAATCCATTGCAATGCCACCTTCTGGGCTTGATAGTGAATCCTAACTCCCGGGACCTCTCTCAAACCCACAGCATTAACGAAAAAATTTCCTTAGAAAAGGCCCAGCCAAGAAACAATCCTCTATCTCGACTGCAATGCGTGGGAAAACAACTAGATGGGGATGTAGTTTTTCCGATACCCTGAATGATATGCAATTCAATGTGAAATCAGTATTGAATGTGAACAAACCATAAAAACCTCATCAGAAGTTTTCATAACTCAACAATACGTCAAATCCAAATTAGTTCGGAAACTAGTCGCTCTTCACGAACTCTCATTCACGATTTTACTGCCCTAAACACACCATCTTTACGACGACTATAAAAACATCTCGCGACCAATTCAGCGCCATCTAATAGGTAGCAATTAAAACTGATTAACAAACGCTAAACGTCTATAGATCACGGGTGGTTCGATAGAAAGAGGAGCTGATCGTGATGCATTTTATTTTTTCCACGATGGATTAACGATAACCGAGCATTAAGAACGTTTATTGAAGTGCCAAAGCTCGAACTTGAACGTAATTGATTGTTCGATTCATTTGTTGTTGTTTCAGTTAACGATGAGAAAGTTGCTAGCATCTATCATGAAGCCAGTAGATGTAGCTCTTTTGGAGGTTGGATATAGAGGTGGATAAATTCGATTTCAAAAGATCGAACACGAATCGTCGAAAATGACATCTTTCTAGTCAACAGTCAAGCCAGATTCACGCTGCTTAGAAATTGAAGTGCATAATTTTCGTACGTCAAAACATGAACCAACAAACATCATTACCCCGACTTAAAAATAAACGCCAGACCCCAGAATCCTGAATAGAAGGATCAAATCAAGACCGCGACTGTCATTAACCATGCAATAGTACCACCACGCACAAACTTCCGCGTTCTCAGAAACGAACAAATGAAATTCGACACCGGTGCGGGGGCGACAAAGATGGCGCTCCCTCGTTTGAGGTCGACGCCAGCTCCACCTATGTCGCGAGCTGGGACAATCGTCCAGGTTGGGTGGCTGATGTTTGTTTTTTCGCCAGTCCTGTCATGCGATTATTCATATGTCAAGTTATACGAGATCTTTCGGCCCACTGAACTCTGGTCATATTATTTTCTATGATCGCGGATGCGTGGGGCGAGTTCCGCAGGGTCGGCCTGCGAAGTTTTTGCGCATTTAGCAGTCAGGTAGTTGAACCATTGATGCAGCACCGAGGTGGGATCCGATAGTGGGGATTTTTCGTTCTTTTTGTGGCGTCAAGTTCAGCAAATCGACACGCTTCCAATTCCAGCGTAAAGTCGCCTAAAACCCAGTATCAAAATTTCTCTCTTGGTGTTGAGGTAGAGAAAAGGCTTCGGGTTGGCCACGTTATGATCCTATTGATGTAGAAAGTATGATCTATTCACTTTTATAAAGGCAGTCGTTTGGCGATTGAGGTTATGACACTACTCAGAAAGTTTTTGGGTTTTAAATTAGCGCTTTATGCTGTAGTGTCTAGACATGAAGGTCTCACTATTTACGTTTCTTTATAATGTATATTTACTTTTAAAGAAAAATAAATTCGAATATATGTTATGGGAATAATTAATGCTTATATAATAACTGATTGAAGGTCTAGTAATTTGCATTTAAAGTAAAATAAATCGTTATTAGAAAGGAATTAAACGACAACTTCCACAAAATATTTCAATAATTTTACGACAATTGTTTCGCTAACATTGTGGTTTCATCAGATTATTAAAATATAATATTACTTAGACATCAACCTTCGAATATATAGGTTGATGTCTAGGGAATATTATTTTTGAGATAACCTGATGAAACAATTGTCGTAAAATCATTAAAATATTTTGTGGAAGTTGTTGTTCAATTCTTATTTTACATGGATTATTATACTTTCCATGTAAATAACTAGACCTCATAGATCCTAGATCATTTGTTATCATCACGAGATAAAAACCTATCTAGTGATGACTGACTCATCAATATGGTTTCGTTTAGGATATTGGCCCATTCGATTTTTGCTTTGGAATATAAATGGAAACTCAGGAATGCCGAATTTTTCCATTATTTAGTAACTTAAATGATTTTATGTAATGACTCATGTCGATACCAACTGACAGAAAAAAACTTAAGACCAAGTGAATATCTATTATATCAAAATCTGACCAATAAAATTCGTTCAAGTCATTCACAAATTTTTTCACAATGGTCGTCACAATCTACTTCTTTTTTCAACCCTCCAACAATCGCCGTAAAAATGGGATTAAATAGGAAAGCAATAATAGCACTTTGTGAACATAAGCACTTGCAATAAACTCTCCCAATTTTCTACACTTTTTTTACCCCAAATCGCACGCTACAACCATTTTTTTAAGTGACCTGATGCAACTAATCAGATAGACTGGCATGTACTGAACCATGCTATGTTAATGTTTTGTTTCGTTTTTCCAGTGCCGGAGTCTAAATTTAATGAAATTTTTCGAACTTCTAGCTAGAGGTTGTAGCTCAGCCATCTTGAACATTCAATATAGACAATTTTTGGTGGAATGGCCCATTTCTATGATTTCTTCCTTCTGTCAAAAGAAGCCTCACTTTGAAAACACCTTATGTTTCTTAGAATAAATTTTGAAGACAAGTTTTCGCGGTGTCTGGGGTGTTAACGACAACTAGTGAAAATCGACGTACATAAATTTTATTTGTCGACTCGTAAAAGGAATCACACTTGAACAGGTTTTATTCGGAATCAAATACAAGTAACAATAAAGTTGTGAGTTTACGGAGTGAAACGGACGGAATGAAAAAGGGGGATGCGATCACAAACGCGATGAAGGATGTACGGACTGGTTCGCCAGCCGGAAACTAAGACTCACACTTAACGGACAATAGTGTCGGAAATCAGCAAGGTTACGGGTTGAAATAAGACGCCACAGATCTACGACGGTTCACCGCTAGGTGCGTTCTGCACCCCCTGTGTATCCACACCAGCACAACATAATACTCAGAGTAGGGGTGTACACAGGAAAGTAATGGAAAATTTCGAAAAGGTAGCCACCCCAAAGTAAGTTCTTTACGTGTTAAAAATTGAGCGAAGCCCCCCTCCGACCTCTCTCTAGTCGACGCTCCTGACCAGCTCCGGTGGCCACGTATGGTACCCCGATTCGGCGGTGCGCTGGTTGAACGACGCAGCGGCCCCACTTTCCGTGTTTTTCAGAAGTGAAAAACTACACATTTACTCTCAAAATCTACGATTAGAGATTTATTTAACTCAGTACTCTCATGACTTCTCTTAATTTATCAATTGTTTCTTCTGTTTTTCTGATGAATGTTCTAATCGTGCTTACTTGTAAGCAGTTCGTCTCTGTAAATGTTGAATTCATTGATAAATTTTTGCACTCTTCAAGATCATCTCACTGTATATGAATTATACTATAATATGTTCTTCTCAGATTAATTATGATTGTCCTTTTCATTTAATTAATTATTATTGAACTTCTCATTTAATTAGAATTTATTGCCCTTTTCATATTATTTTTAATATTTTAGTGCTTCTCAAATTCATTAATTCTGTGCTTCTCATTTAACTTGTGCTACTCTTGTTCTGCTCATACTTACATTAACATTATTGATCAACTCAAATTTAATGTATCGATTTCTCGTTGATGATCAGACTTAGACATTGCAGTTTCACCTCGGGCCTATTTATCTGTACTCTCGCGTCTTCTCTTTAAAATTCAGTATTCTAACCTTCGCGTTTTCTGATAGAATAAGGAGGCTCTCGCAATCAATTTTCAATTGATTGCCCTATCACTGTGTAACCGTTGTGTTGATATTGAATTTATTGAACTCCTCAACGTCTAAGTCTGACATCAAGTTACTTCTCATTTGAACTGCTCTGGACCATCTCTTGTTTTTAGTTGGATATTGTCTCTCTGAGTTTATAGATGTGGTTAATATTAGTTGCTTTTACTGTATTAGCTTCATGCAGGTGACATATTCATTTTATGATTGTGAACGATACTCAATAAATGTTTTTATACCATCTCCAACTCAATTATCTTTTCATACAGTCCACTACTCTTTAATTACAAATTCATAACATTTAACATTACGAAATATAAAACCTTATTACAAGCTTAAGTACAAAAACTACATTTTCGACTGATTCACATATAGAGAAACGTTTGTTTTCAACTTTTACCATTGTTTTATATGGTCCTCTGAAACTCTTCATTCAGCTCTGACGCACCCTGTAGGAGGTGCTAAAAGTCCAGCTCTCCTCCTCTTCCTCTGCTAAATCTTCTTATTAATAGTTTTGGCAACGTCGTTTTGACATTAACGACATTCCATGCGTGCCAACCTTACACCATTCTAATTAGAAAAACTCAAAGAAATTATTCCATGATCAATCAACTGCTTTTGTAGAAGTGAATGCACTATAGCTACTTATTCACGATGTGAAATTAGCCTGGTTGCTGACAGATGGCGCACTTTACCTTTTTTGGTGTGTATTAGGTAGGATTTGGCTGGATTCACCCCACTCTTGATTTCTCCAGAACGCAGTTTCAATATTTTCCCGATGGCACAAGTTCAGAAAACTCTTCTGGCGATATGAGGGGTTACGCAGGACTCGTAACCGTCGAATTACGGCACTGGCCAATAGCAGCGTAGGTCGCGCGCAATATACCCCCGACCAGCCTGAGATATACGACGCAGGGCACAGCGGCCCCGCTTTCGTTTTTCGCGAAAAAAAAAACGCCCTGTTTACACATACTTACACCGACGATTTACTAGCTAATAAGTTACGGTGCGCCGTTAAAGTCTTCCGTCTTTTGTTTCCCCATGGCGCGTTACAAGCCAACTTTGATTAGGATTGATCATCGTCGGCCGCTCGGCCGAAATTGATAGCCTTTTTGTCCGTTTGGGAAATTCGATATGCTTGTTGCGAGGCGCGGACGTGTAGGACGCGGTTGTCCGAGACAGCTTTATTTTGACGCAGATGATCGACTCGATTTTTTGGAGGAAGTACGGACAGTTAAAGGATAACTCGTTTACCTCCACCCACCGGAAGATGCTATTCTGATACCGAAACACGTGTCGTGGTTTAAAACTCATTTTGTAGAAATCGTATAATCTGTTCGTCTGTCTAATTGAGTATAGTCCATTCACTTTTATAAAAGCACTCGGTTGACCATGGAAATTCGACACATTTCACGCTATATACTACGAAAATATGAGTTTTTTTGGGCTTTAAATCAGCGCTTTGTTGTCCGTTTTACGCATATTAAAAAAAAACGATCATTGTACATACTCGAGCATGTCACATTAAGATATATGTGGTTAATTACAAGTTGAAAAGTATATATTTTCTCAATCTGACAATTTAAGCGAGACGAAAATGTGTGGAAGGGCGCCAAACTTGCAAAACAAAACGTCACGTGTACATTCTGGAGCGCGGTAGCTTTTTGTCTTATTTTAAAGAATAACGGGAAAATATGATCCGGCAGTTTCAGCAAATCGAAACAATAAGAATTAGCCATAAAGTTCACAAAAATGAGTTTTTCTTGAATTATCTCCTCTCCTGAGCTTCAAATTGTTTTCGCATTCATTATAAAAGTTGTAGAGCGTACCCTTTTCTACAAATTTTCTCCGAAGCAATTTTTTCTACGTTTAAACACGCTCGAAAAAAAATTTCCACTCTTACGTACGGCCAGCCCCACCACGCAATCTGTCTGATTAGCATGAAATTATTATCATAAACGTAGGGCTTATACAGTATCTTAATCTGACACGCAGGAGTACGTACACCTGACGATTTTTGTACATCTTTGAAAACCTGCAGACGCTTTCCCCACCGGTGAAAGTGCATACATCATAGAACCGTTTTTTCTTTCTACCATCTAATCTTCAAAATCCACTAGGTGCCAACGACGCTCGAGTAAATTCCGATTCAGCATTGTCGGCTCCCCAACTTTTTGGTCAAGGAGTAAATGAATTCCAACGAATTAACGTTTATGCAAACTGATTAAAAGGATTCCTCTTCCAGTTCTTTGCATGGAAAGCAAGGAAGGAAGAGATCAGTTTTTGAATATATTCATTCCATAGACATAATAATATATGGACTTGCCGTCACGTGACTTTCGGGAAGAAATGAATGTCCGGAGCATTAGAGAGAGAATCACCGAGAGAGATAGACATACTTTGGGCTAAAGATTTAATTCCACTAAGGTAAAGCATTGGTCAAACACGAATTTTTCTAGTATTCTGAAAGAAACTTATGATTATTTTGACCAAAATAATTTATAAACATATTGAGGAATCATCAGAAATCAGTTTGAGGTAATTATGCTTTGAAATTTGTTAGCAATTGACGAATTTGATCGAAAATCCATCCGAGCGAAAATTATTTTTATTTCTGGTTTCAGGTCCTATTACTGCAAAATCGTTACTTGAATCAATGGAAATATATAATATTTATGTAAGAGAACTAATTTATGGGGAAATTTTCGGAGAAAAAACCCTAAAATAAGGGAAATAACTAGTATGCACTATTTGAAGATAGAAGGCAAGTAATAGTGCGTTTTTTGGTACAATCAAATTTTAAATTGGTTTGAATCTTCCTTCAATTAATTTTATGAATCAATTATTTTATATAGTTTTCAGGAAAACAATTACTGAGATTTAAGTATGTCAAAGAAACAGTTCGAAATATTGAACACCCAACATTCCCTAAATTCCCAGTCAAGATAGTTGAAAAAAATATTTGAATAATTAATTGTTTGAGTAGAGGTGCTTTTAGCAATACAGAACACATACAGAGGTATTCCTTTAAACCTAAAGGTTTATCTAAGTCCCCAAGAAGGATGATAAATAAATAAAATTATCAGTTGAAAGGTATTTATTGAAAATATTGTATATAACATTAGCGATGTGAAAAATATAAAATTGGACAGATTTTTATTAAATTTAATATTAATTTTTTATTGAATATACGACTTTAGCCTGTCAGCGTAATAGATAAATTCTCTCTTCTCGGTGGGCTTTCACACTCTCCGCTAAGGAGATCGTTCACTCATCTAGGATATCACAAATATCAAAAAGATTGAGCTCAGCTGTATCTGGTCCTTCCTTCTTAAGGACATTATTGCCATAGTAATCCTCGTCCTTGAAATGCCTACTGCAAATTTTTGAACTAGCTGACGGGTTAAAATGTATTCTCCTCAAAGCTAAAGTCCATTTTTTCCTTAATATTTCATCCTTCGGAAATCTAAAATTATACCATTTTACTACAACTACAATCACAATCACTCCAAGACTACTTACGAATGAAATTTCAAATTTTCGCCTTTCTTATATCGAGCCTTGCAATTGAATGCAGCACAAGTCCAAGGCATGATTACTTACTACTTCCTGAAAATATAAAAAGTGAAAGGGTGAAAAAAAGAACAGTAATGATAAAACTATGAAAATTCTACACCACTTCACCGAAATCACTTCAACTACTGCCGAAAGCTGAAAACTAATGAACAATAATCTTCACTTTATTAACACTCAAACAACCGCAAGTCACTTCACAAAAATCACTACAAACAACCACTATCGAGAGCTAGAAACGCAAAAAAGTAAATATTTATTTCACGATATTCACGCACGTAAACAAAGATTAACCTCAATCTTTTGACAAGGCCCAAAAGCTTTGCATCTCATTCTCCGGACAATGTTCTCTCTCGCAGGGCCAGTCCACGCTTTATTAAGTCTATGATTCATTCTTGCTCTGGAGGAAAATTAAATTATTGACCCATAATATGCAGTTGCTTGAGAAAAGTTGTAATGTTGGTTAAAAGTCCAAAAGAGGAAATGCATCTGAAGCAGTGATAGGGAATTGTTTCCTGTGTATATTAATTCCACATTCATTAGCATAATCAATTGATCAAGTACTGTGTCAATACTGGAGTGTTCATTTTTCAAATTTGTCTTTGCAGATCTTTTCTAAAAATAAAGTGCCCAAGTTGCCATTTTATAATTATTAAAATATCTGGTTTACTATTTGAATGAGCAGGCCTCAATTCTAAAAAGCACTGATGTTCTCTATCTTCTATCTTTTTCAACCACTTTCGACATTTCTGTTATATCAATTCAATAGCTGTGGCCAACGTTGACATTAACGACATTTTATGAGTACCAACCTTACTCCATTCTAGTTAAAAACACTTAAGAAAATTATTTCAATGCTAACCGAGTGCTTTCATAAAAGTGAATAGTATGCAATGAAAATGCACGCACTTGACGCATAATGGACGATATAAGAATAATCATAATGGTCATAAAATAGTTCATTTCACCGAAGGTTACACTTGGACCAGGATGTGTTTAGGTAAAAAACACGAACCCTCCATTCTTTTTTTGCTCCGACCAGTCATTGGCGTATTCGCATCGAGTTCATGGTTTTCTATGGTTATGGCCCATTTAAACCGACACAGAAACAGCAAAACGGACGTCTGGAAAAGAAACGCCATTCATTCCCGATTGGCATATTTCCTGCTTAACAAATTACTGCTCCGCAATATATTATAGTAGCGACTTTGTGAAAAAACCATTTTACGTTGGCAAAAGGCGTAACTTAGACGGCTGCGTCGTCATTTTTTACGGTTCGTAACAATTGAATAATTATAGGCAAATATTTATATTGAGGTCGTTAAATTTCTTGCGTCGGTCTGCTGCGACAGTGTGGTAGTTGGAATTGTTGGGGAATTCTTGGAGTAATGAGTATGTAGTTTCTTGAGATGACTCTAAGCCCGCCACAAGCCTAGAGAAATGCTTGAACAAGTCTATCGGAACGTGTGTCGGAACTACACTGTATTCCAAGCAATTTCATATCGTAATCAAGTTCTAACACACAACTATCTACTTGTGAAAGTATTTCACTGAGTTCACTCAGCATTTTATTTCTCAAAGTTTCGTTTTTTCGTGAAAACATTGTTATATGGTCTAACGAGATATTTCAATACTCAGCATGCTCTCTCCTCAATTGGATACAATTATTACAACGGTTTTGCTATGCCTATAAATATTCCGAAAGCAAATTTTCCAATTTTCCCTATACACCTACAACCCAAAACCCTTTTAATTTTTTGACGCCACTGGTGGTTGGCGGTTGTCACGAACAATATAATCCTATTTACATAGTAATAATCCCCAGACCATTTCCATCCACATTACGAGTGTTATATTGGCCGGAGAACAAATAACCTATTATATAGGGGCGGTTTTATTGCCCATATAGATCCTATGTCTTGAATTTGATTGCTTTCGGTAATATTACAATAAACGGAGGTAGAGTCGATTTGAACGTGTAGATAGTGGGTCACTCACCTAGGTGTGGATTACGATGACGTTGGAATGTGGAGGAATTGACGGGTGGGAGAGTATCTAGCGCATTGGGGGTTCTGCGATATCTACGTGAGATACCTATGTAGATACCCTTTTTAGCAGAAAGTACCGGCTATTTTTCATAAAAAGAGGTTTGTTAATTGGTTATTATCACCTCTCATAAGGCACGAAAGTTCACAGGCGATGCTGTAAAGGGGGAGTCTTTGAATTGTACCTACATACAGGGAGTTATTGACTCGTACAAATATTTTCACAGCAGATTCTTGAGGTTGAAAGAAACACTTTTTCTATACCATTTTCTCTAATTCGGCCTTGATGAGAAAATAAAGCCATTTTGTTTTTAAAATTACCTTCAGAATAGGTATCTAAATCTGTGACACTATATCTGAGGATCTTTTAAAAAGAGTTGCATTCGGTCAAAGTACCAAATTTTTGCAATTTCACAATTTTTTTTAACATCAAATTACTCGAAAACGGCGCATTATACGAGAAAATATGAAGAATACTTTTATTTTACAAAACGTTCAACTATTCATTAGAAAGCATCCAACTCAGTTTCAACAGTTGGGTTCTTTGAATTTTTGGTATTTACATGGAACTTAATGGTCATAATGAGAAAACTGGAAGGCGTGGGTGATATCCGATGTTCGAAAAAGATTCTTCAAATAAATTAAAAACAATATTCCGAAATTCATTTCATTCGATGAAACAGATTGTGAGAACCACAATCATTTTTTCATATGTTTTCAACAGCCTGTATATTTTAAACTGAGCCGATTCGAAAATAATGATAGGGAAGAAAAGTGACCTCAAGAATCTACTGTGGAAGTATTTGTGCGAGCCAAAGATTAACCCTGTATATTTCAACAGTAGATTTTTGAGTTCGTAAGCATTTTTTCCTCTTCCATTTTTTCGTTTCGGCTTGAATAAAAATATACCTATAGCCATTTTGAGTTTTCACGATAAAATGTGACATCACTGGAAACCTGAAACTGAAAGTTTTTCAGACATTAAATATTAAATGGAAATAAGCTTTTATTCCGGAAGAACAAGCATAAATTTACTTTTTCCATTTCATTTGGTGAATAAAGTGGTATTTTTAATGCAATAAATTTTGAGTTGTTGGAAATAAATGTTGAATATTCTTCTCTGGATTTCTTTCTTATGTTCCATAATAATTACTGATTCAAATTGTAACCAATAACCATTTTTGCTCTGGGATTCATCAATGACTCACCCCCACTACTAGTATTCTCATAAATACCCAAATATTGGGTATATATGGACGAATATGTGTAGTTTTGTTGTTACTCGAACGGAGGACCATGGATCAATTAATATACAGACCACACTCGAAGTGTTACCAAGTCAAAGAGCTGATATTTCGTCAATTTTAAATATTTTTAGGAGCAAATTAGTGAAAATGTTGAAAACATATTAAAGTGTAAGAAAACCATGTCATTGTTCGATATGTCTCGGATGACATCCTTGATTCTGCCGATGAACGCATCGCACGCTGCTCGAATGGAAGCTTGAGGAATTCAATACCATTCATGGTGAAGACTTTTTTCAGCGACTCCAAGCTGTGATGATTTTTTCGAGGACACTTTGGCCTCCAAAATAGTTCAAATGAAGAAATCCATCGGGTTCAGATCGGTTGAATATGGAGGCCACTGTTATTGAGATTTTCTAGCCCTATGGAACTATGTCGAGTCCTGATGGAATGTCCATTCTCTCTTACCGAAAGTTTTGTGTGCCCACGATATTATTGCAGATTTTAAAACCTTTCGATATGAATATCCTTGTTGAGTTTGATGCTCTGGTCGATAAATATTGGCGGAGAGCGACGTTCGGTAGTCCAAACCATAACGTGCTGTGGTCCTTTCACTCTTGTGGCAGCTCTTTGTTGCAGTTTGTCGTTCGTCCTTCCTGGTAACTGCACACGATTATGTTGTTTTTTCACGTCTTTTTGAACAGTCAAAATTTTCTCATACGAAAAGACGAAGTTCGGCCGAGCTTGAGTTTCGAGCAAGCGTTTCAACTCGTTCGATCTTTCGAGTGTTTTTTTCCGCACTTTTTGTATTTTGAGAAGCGCTAATCCAAGCTTAGTTTTCAATATGTGAGCAAGTCTTTCAAGCGATCCACTTTGCCCTGGATTTCGTTGAATTCGGCATCTCACTTTCTGGATCATTTCCGTAGATGTTGCTGTTTTTTTATGACCACCACCATGGCGTTTTGCGTTGCTACCAGTATCATCGTAACTTATGATGGTCCGGTATACGAACATTTTATTCATACGTAAATGCTGCAGCTCACGAACAATAGCTGATTGCTATTTTCCGGTCGGCTTTCACACTGTTACGTTTGAATTTTATTTTATAATAATATTTCTTCGATTGCGACACAAAACAATGTCTTTTTGGTTTAGAACACAACATCACTCACTCATCACTCATTGCTGGATCCCGTTACCAGGAATAAATCTACAAAAAAAACGGTGCGAACCGACTTATAATTTCTTAAGGCTAATTGCGACTGTGTGCCCTCCTGTGACTGAAAAGACCCAACCGTGATCTACAGATCCTTCCGCACTCCGGGCATGGATAGTCACCAACCAGATCTGGCCGCCGCTGAATCCTTCTCGAGTCTCCATTATAACTGTGTACCAAAGACCTCCACTCTTAGCTGTCTAACGCTAGCTGTTCCCAGTTATGATGGGCAATAACCGATTTTAGGGAGTGATGTAGTATATCCTTAAACAGCTTATACTGGCCTCCTGGTTTCCAGGCATCCTCAGAATTGCCGCTCCATCTGAATCGGGCCCTCGTTACTAGAGTCTCAATTGTTGTACAACTCGCGCGTTGCAAGACTTCTGCATTCGACACTTTGTGGAACCATCTGATATGCACTATCTGTATTAGATGACGTTGTTGCGTTTGTTCAAGCTGTTTAATATGTCGCCTGTAGGGCGTCCAGCTTTCGCTTCCGTAAAGAAGCGTTGGGGGGACCACTGCTTTGTAAACATCTGTCTTGGTCTTCAGATTGAGGTCGTGATTTTGAAACACTCTTTCCTTTAGCTTCCAGTAATCTGTGTTTAACGTTGTTTTTCTTGCATACCGATGAAGATTTCGACGTTTTCTGATGTTGATATGCGATAAACCGGAGCTGACGACGTTTTTCTTTCTTGTCGCATTCTGGAATTTTCAGATTTTTAACGTGTGGGGGGATTAGCCTATAAAAGCAGATTTTTCCCCCGCGACGGTCTCTTTTACTTCAGTCTTTCACTTGGTGACTTCTACTTTTGACTTTTGATTCTGTTACTACAGTCGCTTTTACTGCTCTTTTACTTCAGTTAGTTTATGCTCCGTACTTTCTGCGATTCGACGTTTAAGAATAATTTTGTGTTGCTAGCATCAGTGATATTAAGAATTAATTTTTAGTTTTTCCTTTGATTTTCGCGAGTGCCTGAAACAAAGGAGGTAGGTCCCCGTCTTTACCGTTCAGTTTCTTTGTTAGACCCACACCGGTTACTTCTTTGACTTTGACACTGCTGTACTGTATCGCTTTCTGTTATATTTTATCGTTTTTTACCCTACTTCGCGAGTCTGACTTTTCCCTTCGCTATCAGTCATGGCGCGTAAGCCCTTGGGGTACTGAAGGGAAAGTCCCGTCAACCCCTCTGTTCGCGTTCCGCGTCATAAGTGTTGAATCCGAAATCTCTTATTTTCTATCAGTCATGGCGCGTTATAGCCCTTGGGGTAGAGAATAAGAGATACCGCTCGTCGTCAGTGAAATCCCGTAGTTGCGCTAAAAATAGACCTTTTCTTCGCTACCAGTCATGGAGCGTTATAGCCCTTGGGGTAGCGGATAAAAGTCTCGAATAGATCAACTCTGGCTGTGTTTCTTTCATTCTGGAGAAATACAATTACATCCCGATACCGTATAGCACTTCCCGAGGTCATCCTTAGTATCCATTTCGTCAGTTCTGGTTAGCGCAGTTTATTGAACAACCTTAGATTTTTCACTGCACCCAGTATAAACTTTATAAAGTGCTCGTGAGCGGATAGGATTTCCCGAATGTATGTTTGTTTATAGATTCTACATATAATCAGTTTCCGAAGGTGTGAATAAACTAGTACATAATTTGATTTTGACTACTCCGTTATCGCTACCACCCTAGATAACAGCGAACTCTGTCTCCGACTAGCAGCTACTCTGGTAGGTTTGCTATTCTTCCTAGTGAAAAGAATAGCTGGCGCTCGAGATAAGTATTCTCCGAGGTAACCACGTTACAACTTCGAGTCAGCATCACGGTAGTGAGAGTAATTTCATTATCACAGCAATTGAAGGTCCGCAGTTCAAAGCGTAGAGAAGGTAGCAGAAAGTTCTAACGCAGATTTGTCTTAATCTGCGTTACTGCCGAATGAAACGAAATAGTGGTGGAGCGCTTCATTCCAACAAGATTGACGACATGGTAGCGGCGGAAGCGGAAATATATTGGGATCACTGGGACTGTTTTTCTCTGGTCTCGACAAAGTCGATATTCGAATTCAATACAGGGAATAGAATTCGAATTTCGCTCCCTTCAATTAGGCAAAATTTTTATCAAACAGTTTCCTGTATTGACAAAACCTTTACAACGCCATCTCATTGTCGAATGTGTGAAACACAGACGAAAATGTCTGTTTTCAGTAGTAGTACTATCTTCCTCCTTTTTAATTTTCACCGTTATTCAACGGTGCATTTTGACCAGTTTTTCCTTTTGTTAAAAACAAAGAGATTCCCTTCAAAGACACCCTTCATACTTCATCGATTCTATACAGGTCGTCGGTCAGAAACAAGACGATATTCTGTGCCCCCCCCTGCCTCACCCCCCTCGCTCGAATAATTAAAAATGCACCTGCCCCGTCGCCGCCGTACGGAACCAGAACCGCGAAATATGCACGGGAAAAATTCGCAAACAACCATTAAAAATGGCCGTGCGAAAAAACGGCTCTCCGCGATAATTTCGCCGAACAATTACGGACAAAAACAAAGGACCCCCCCTCGCCCGGATCCGCCCGGACCGGCCCGATCCACGAATACGGAGAGTTATTCGGGCGTTTTTTTTCCCGCAGCAGGCCGAGTCGGAACATTCGACGGCGCACTTTTTGACAGTCGGTATGCAACGGTGACGTGATCCTTTTGATTAATGCCACGTCGCATTCATTTGTTTCTACTTATCATAATTAATTAGAGGTTTTTCGGGGCAGCGCGAACGTCATTGTTGGGGAGGGGCGAGGTGGCGCAGGGGGGCGGTCGTGGGCCTTCGTAGCGAGATGGGGTTCTCGGAGTGGCTTAGACGGGGAATTTCTGCGGCTGGTAATACAACGGAACGGATGCCTGTTTGGCGAGTAACAAGAGTATGTCGTTGATGAAAAAACGGATGAATTTGGCGGTCGTCAAACGGGGACTACTGATAAGTGGGTTCTTGGCCGACATTCCATGACATCGGACACTATTTCATGAATTCCTCAACGTCCGTGCTTTTCCTAAAAAACTACTGAAGATGCACAGATGAAATTTGGCAGAATAATCTAGTACTTAGTACAATTCGTCTTCTGAACCATTAGAGTTGGACATAATGCTCATAATTCGTACACAATAATATTCTTCTCCTCCCTATATTGTAAACAGAGCATTTTGACACTATTTTGAAGAACGTAAGTACCAATTAGCAAAAAGGTATCGATTGCCCTTGATGACGAGTTTTAAGTCAACTTACCACCCTTTAGTGATAGTAATAAAATTTTCAAAATTTATATTCCTGGGACACTGATAATAGACGAGATTATTTTATGACAATCGAAGGCTCGTTCCTTGGTAACAGCCTTCGGCTTCGGGCTGTCACCAAGCAAATAGCTTGAGAAATTTGTCATAAAATTATGGGGCATTTGACAAGTTGCGAGGGAAATTCGGCGGAAATATTTTTAACAAACAAAAGTATAACTCAACATAACGATCCATTTATTCATTCGTTGAAAGTACAGTTAGTGAAAGTACAATTATTGAAATCATAACATTATATTCGTTGCTGTTCTCTACTAGAAGGTCTATTACCACGCATAATAATTTATGATCTTATTGTGCTGTTCTTCATCGAAATTTGAGTATTTTTCTTATAGAATTTTGATTGTTATGATCAGTAAGTTTCAGCTGTTGTACTTATTTCTTCAACACTTTTTGCCAATTCGCTAACTACAGTTTATCTATTCGAGCGATTTTTCAACTTTTCGTCAATTGTGTCAACACTCCTTCTATTCATAGTATTTCTTCCAACAGGTACATTATCTTACTATTTGTCACATTCATTTTTACAGTGTCGATTTGGTTTAAAGAACAGTCGTGCGTGGTGAGGTAATATTGTCGCGTCTTTTTCCTATCACCAACCATCTTGTACAGCTTTTAGGACCAGCTTGGCACGTTTTACTAAATAGTATTCAATGCGATTTCTTTCCTTTATGAAGAATTATTTTTACTAGGAAATATCGACATCATATGAAATCACCTTTTTTTTTTGAAATTCTAGGTGTAGTTTCAAAATCTCTGCGCCGATGTTGGATTTTTTGCTAGTGATACAAAGTACAATTCTTATTTCTTACAGAAATGATCAAGAGTGTTTTCAAGCGCTTCCTTTAATGCAGGTTGTGAATATAAAGAAGCGAAAAATTTACATTATTTTGGCTGAGAATTCGGAAACAGTGAGGGCCTTACAAAGTTCTTCTTCATGTTTAGTAGATTTAATTCAAGATTGCAGTCATTAAATGTGTGATGTTTATAATCAAATAGCTTATTAAGTTTATTTATTTGTTGATTCTTTGGATGAAATCCTGAAGGTATATATGGGTAGGGGAGACTAGGGAGCATTGATACATGGGGAGGCTTGATACAGGCTTATATCCGCGATCTGTAGCCGTTTTCAAAAGTTTTATACTAGTGAATACTATTCTTTGGCAGAGGGCATTGCGTGACGTTAATCTGTAAGGCTTACAGTAGTTTGTTTGTGAAATATTCAACGAAGAGTGTTTCGAGGTGAGAAATTGTAAGTTTTTACTCAAGTTACCTAAGGTTTTTATGATCATGCATTAATTCTTCGGCATGAACAAACATTTCACTGGGAAATATGCATAAAACTACTCAATTTACAGTTTCATTCGCCTTTCAAAATATATGAGTATAAGATGAAAACATAAATCCCTCTAAAAATTGCTTTCGGGGAGGTTTGAGACATTTGTCGTGGGGAGGCCTGATACATGAATCATCTTCAAAAAAATATTCCGTAGCTAGTTGGATAGGCCTACATGACGGCGTTTTCACCATCCAACATATCAAAGGGATTTTTAACAACTGGAATTTATCCGTACAATCCCCATGTATTTAACGAGGTCGACTTTTCTTGTGCGGAAGTGACTAACCGACCATTTCATGATTTTTCTACACCTATGGGACCAAAGCAAGCCAGTATCATTGCTGACCTACCTACTGAGCTTAATAATCCTCTCGATTACTCTCCCAGTACATCGTATCAATCCTCCCATATGTGGGGAGGCTTGAGACAGTTTGCATGTTTTTGTGTTCAACGTTCTGTATAGAATAAGATGGTTATGTTTTGAGACTTCTATATTTATTTTGTTGAACGATTAGTTGAAGAATCATATAATATAAGAAAAGTCCTGTTTCTTCATATAATTCAGTTTCCAAAATAAAAATTCCAAAAAACGTATCAACCCTCCCTAGTCTCCCCTACTATTGAATAGACTAATTTCAGTTTGTGATTTATTCTCGTTTTTTTCTCTTTTTTTTTTCAGTGTTAATTGTGTGGCTCAGTAATTTCTTAATTGCATTTTATGTTTTTTGATATTGTAATTTTTTCCAATTTATATTTATTCTATCGTATGGACATTTCAACTGTTCCTTGTTCTTGTAATTGGGTGTATTTATAGCTGTTTCAAATAAAAGCTTATTACCATATTATATTATTACTATTATTATTACTTCGTTATTGTTAAGTCATTACTTCGGGACGTATTAGTTATTTTGTCGATATATTGCGTTATTTCGCAATTAACGCTATTTTATGGAATTTCGTTCCTCTTTTAGAATTAGTCTTTTTTTGAAAAACGAAAGCAGAGATTAAGTGTGAACTGCATCCAAGGAATAGTGTGTAATGAAATAGTATGTCATGTGGAATAGTGTGTCATGAAATTGATCAAAAGAAGTGGCGTGCATATGAGGTAAGTAATAAAAAACGAGAAAAAACATTGATTTTATTCGAAATTTTCTAGTTTTGTTGAACTACACTTCGAAGAAAGCTACAGATGAAATGAGTTCTATTCATAGGCGTTCAAAGTGGAGTTTACAAGTTTACAACTTCATCCAATAGGATTATTATCTGAGGATCTAGAAACAATTTAATAGGATTAAAAGATTTTGCTTTTGACGCCCACAAAATACAAAAACAAAATCTGCACTCCACGTTATCTTTGAAGCTGTTAGTACTCAAATAATTGTAGAAATTGATACTCAAAATCAAGTTTGATCTTTATAGATCAAGTCTCCTTATTGCGTCAATTCAGGTGATTATTTTAATTATCATATTTTTGATGCAGTTCAGAGCTATTGTTATACAAAAAAACGCGAGTTTCACGAGAAAAACAAAATTTCATGAAATATCGGTATTTCCCTACTGACGCAAAGTATCGAGAAAATGACAAAAACGTCTCGAGGTACTCACCTAACAATCCCAATATAAAGGCAAATTTAATAAGGCCCTCATTATTTCTGAATTCTCAGCAAAAAGAAAATTTCACCTGTTTATATTCACACTCCGTATAACAAGGAACGCTTGAAAAATATACCCTGCTTCAGTTACCTCAAAACATCACTTTCGAAAAAACCGACATCCCCCAAGTTTGAGCTATAATTTCAACAACAAAAAATGATTTCATTAACTGGTCTATTTCTATACCAACGCAGATTATCCAAAAAGTGTCCCGAGGTATTAACCTAAGAATCTACCCAGCATCAAAAAAAACCTTGTACCTACCACTGTTCCCAAATTCATACCCAAAAACCGAAATGTTTGGCTGTTCTGCATTTACAGCATGTGAACAAGAAGGTATTGAAAAAAAATACCTTTTGGAACTGTCATACAGACAAAGGACATCTGCATCTGCATCTGCAATATCGAAGTTATAGCTAGTCAAACTTAGGCAATTTTTTAGGTGTCCCACTTCATTTACTGCATGGTTTAGTTAGTCAGCTGCCAAAATGATAAAAGCAAAGAGGTAGCCATCTCCGAACATGAATAGGTACTGTCCAAAAAAAAAATGTGTTCATACAGTATAACACCAGTTTGTGCTCATCAGTACCTGTAAAATAATATTTCTTCAAATGGTACAAATCCATGATACTCAAGTACCAGTGAAAATAGAAGCAAAATATCTTGGTATTCATCTAGACCAACGCCTCACTTGGAAACCACACATCCTAGCCAAAAAAACACAAATAAACATGAAAATCAGACAAATGTATTGGCTCATAGGAAGAAAATCCAAATTATCACTTCAGAATAAGATACTGGTCTACAAGGCGATAATTAAACCGATCTGGACATATGGCATACAATTTTGGGGATGTGCTAAAAGATCCAATATTCGAATAATACAGACTCCAATCCAAAATACTACGCTCGATAACAGATGCGCCGTGGTATGTATCTAACTACATTATCCATAACGATCTAATGATACCATTTATCGATGACGAAATCAAAAAACGCGCAGCAAAGTACCATCAGAACCTTGAAGGACATGAAAACATCCTCATAGACCAACTGGCACGAGATCCCTACAACATAAGAAGACTACAAAGAACTTGGCCAACTGACTTTAGTTAAAGTTTTGTACAGGAGTATCAATATTGTTTGATAACTTCTTCATGTCAATTAATAGTTCAACATATTTACTTAATACTTAAGAATAGTAGATTGTAAATTTCAATAAAGAGTTATAAAAAAAAAAAATGGTTTTATTAATTTACCAACCACCGGCTGTTTGTGAGAAAACATATTTATTAAAAACGCTTGTTATCATGAAAGGAAACTTTTCTTATCCTTTTTTCTCTTCTGAATGAGTTTTTTCCTGTTCACCTAATCCAACAACTGACTATTTTGTATTTTAAATTTCAACTACATGAAATGTTACTATTTTGTATTCCGTATTCTGTAATTTTTATTTCAATAGAAGCGATGCAACAGAAATAGAGCCTATATTGTCAAGATTGCGGGAACAGAGCAAAAATTCATCAAGGGGATTGCTAATAAGACTATAATAACATCACTAGTGCACCATCATTACACAGAGAGCCCACCAAAGGCCAAACTACCAGCACTACCAATTTATGAACATCTAATATCATTGGAATAATTTTTTTTTTTATACAATGGATACAATTGATAAATTATAAATGTAATTGGCAGGAAGACTTCGGTCGATAGCCATTTGATGATTTTTTATTATCAATAAAGTTAATTTCTCTCTCTTCTCTCTCTAGAAGCGATAGATGTATTTTGCCCAACTCTGGATATTCATGAAACACTAGTGATTAATGACCCATATTTCTGTGATTGTCTAAGAAAACTTCATTAATCACTTGAACATTGAGATGGATAGACTCAACCATATACTGAAAATTCAACATTTTCTTCTACTCAGCCAAGTTTCAACCGAACCTCATATTTTCTTACTTCCTGAAGAAATTCAAACGTGCACGATAAACAGCGTTCGTCCTACAAGGAAACAAGCAACAAACAACATCTGTCCAGTTTCCACAGACGTCCGTCTGTACGAGAAGAGGATTTTTTTTCGTTTCTACGTATAGAAAACGCCCTGTCGTCAAAGTCACCGACCCCGCCAATTTTTTGCCGTCCACTCCGGTTCCTCTTTACAGTGTACGGAGTGACACAGATTCGGAAATTCCCTTTTTCCGTCATCTGAAAATAGATCTAAGAGTGCCCGGTCGTATATGACAGACAAACAAGAAAACGGCCGCAGAAAACAAACGCAAAAACTAGAATGTCGTTTGTTCGTGATCGGCATACTGGGCTAGAGGGACAGAGGTGGACTTGATTAAGTTTTTCTATGGAATTATCTTATAAAAGGTTACGCGTACAAAATTTTGGAAGGTTCATCGTGGTGGTGGTTGGACTTCAATTTATAATTCATGAAGTATACTGCTCCACAAAAGTTAAGGAAGCATCACACACTTCTACACTTCTATCTAAATAGCTTCTCTTCTTCAGCTACAGAATTTGATCAAGTCTGCCTACTGACTATTTATTCTATAATATACTGCTTCACGAAAGTTGAAGAAGTTCAGAAATTTTCCGACTGTTTCGAAAGTTGCTGTTTCATATCCCCTTTTCACTCATGAGGAATCAAATGTTTACTCTCTAACGTTCTTACCATCAACTGTGATTCAAAATCTGAACAAAATTATTGTTTTCCAATGTGCCTAGACGTAAGCTTATTGCATAAGATGCCAATAGGGCTCTTGGTATGGTCGAGTCGGGACGTAATCAGAGAGATGTTTCGAATTCCTTTCAAGTAAGTGACCGAATTTTGATGTGGTGAGAACCGGGTCAACGGTATAAGTAATGAACATTTCATAACGCCAACAACTCTGGCGTTGTGGTTCGATGTTTGTTTGGCGAGTCGATTGATTATTAACCCTCTCAATACTCCATACTCAAAGGTAAGACATTTGTTTTAATGGGCCTCATAGGTCTTATTATCCCCATCAATGCAAGCATCACAGTCATAAAGTATCGTCCTCTGATTGTAGAACCCATGTTTGTTGAAATTTCGATCCCCTTGTATAAGAGTTTGGAGGTAATAGATCTAATTTCAGAATTCTGATACTGAACTGACACTGATACATAATAAATTTCAGCTTTCTAGGACTCAAGAAAGTACGCTTGGGGTTTTGATGAGCATCAGTCAGAGACCAGGAAGATATGTGTTCTTGGGAGAACTTATAGGGAACTTTGTTATGTATTATTTTTCTGTAACCATAACGTGTCTGCCCATATTATTCGAGATATCCAAACAATATCCAGATTTTGTAAATCTAAGGTTTACGCTCCATGATATCTACGTTACATATTTGTAACATTGTTCTTTATTTGCCATGTATCATTTTGGGATCATAGAGAGGGTATGACCCTATTAGCGTTGAGGTAGCAGCTAGACGTAAACAAATAGGGAGAATTATGAGAAATGCGATTGCCACCATCATTTTGATTAGTGGATATGTTTATATTCATTATCATTTATTTTTTTAGTTATATGTAAATATCTTCAGTTGATATTGAACATTTAATCAGTTTCTTGTGTGCCACAGGAATTTTTCAATGAAATGGTGAATTACTGAAGAGGAAGTGCTATAGATGTCGAACTGTAGGCCAAATTTCTGGTGGTTTTATAGCAGTGCTATGGAACATAACAGGCTATGATTTTATTATATCCAGAATATAAATACCATATTTGAATATATAATGAGCTGTTTGGTGTAGATTATGATATGGATTATTTCCTCACATACTAACTTTTTTTGATCTCTTCAGAAAGGAGATGTGTTGCTTGTTTGAGGCAGACCTAGTTGCTCTATAACTGATCTATATTTGTGCATTGAATGCTATGAATAATGTACAAAACAATAAGGAATATTGGATATATTTCTGCTAAATAGCAGTTCTGTAATGTGGTCACCTAGGCCAGTCAGTCACGAAATTGTTTTTGTTCAATACCTATCACTAAAATCTGTAGTAAAAATGTTATGTTTATGAAACTTCATCATTTCTCAATGAGATCGCATCATTTTATATTTCGAATATTATAAATGTGAAAGTTTGTCTCCGAACTTCATAAAGCTTGATCAGGGAATCAACGCTTGATTGACAAATAGAGGTCAATTTAATTCATGATCATTCAGAATATCATTCTCGCATCAAATTATGACGTTCGTACGTCCATTCAATTATTCTCAATGGCTACGTTTTTGTATGGAACTCATTCCATTATAAAGAAAAACTTATTGATTATTGATTTTTGTGTTAAACAAGTCGTAAATGAAGCATTTGATTTCAGGCTTTCATGACAGATGCAAGATAGATTATAAGATAAAAAGCCTGGCAAATTTTGTAGAGCTCAAAAAGTTCTATTAAAAAGTCCGTGACACCAACTTTTGAGGATAACCCACGATAACCAATTTTAAAATTTATAAATCAATATTCATTTCTGATGGGAAATACTCTTTACAGCATGGTTCAACGGATATTTCGGGAGATATAACAGGTTGAAAAAATACGAATTTAGGCAAGAAACGTGACGGCTACTTCGAGGCGAGGTTGTAGATTGTCTATGACTAGGATCGTAATAAGACGGTGATAATGTTCTAGGCCGTAGAGAATTGCTGTTTTTTTTTTCATTGTTGCGCGAATCTTGCGGTAATTGGAGTTTGTTTTTAGTTTCATCATCGCAAAGGTTTTCGTTATATGCTTATTAATTTTTTGATGTTGTTCATTCATTATTATTTCTTTTCAATTTCATTTTTCATAATTAATTTTGTTGAATTTTTGCTCATTTTCTTTCTTGCATTATTTTAATTATATCTCAACTAGGGTTTTGTTATGAAATATTGCGCTAGCGAAACGCGGGTTTAAGTTAGTCCAAACATAAATAAGGCTCGTCTTCGCGACACAAAAACCAAAAATCGTGAAAAACAAGTTCAAAATCCTTCAGCTCCAAATTTTAACCAGTCCGTCCCTGTCCTCAACCCTTCAATCCAGTGCCGGACCGTCGGAAATTCGCCATTTATATCTATTGGCAGGCCGGATGGATGCAGTATCGTCCGTCTTTCTATGGGACTTGAATAGTACGTAATGGGCGCTAGGTTGTCCGGTTTTTCTTCCACTTTGCCGACTGGAGATTTATCACAATTTGTAGTTGAAAGCCTCGACAATTTTTAAATCAACTCGCGAAGTTTTTTCAGAGCCGCCCGAACAGGTGTCTCATGTCTTCGCGGAATGAGGGACAGTTAAGACGAGTGTGTCGTTAGCACGGAGAAAAGTGAAACTGCGTTCCTTAGAGAATAAAGGGTGGTTTTTTCTCGTTTCAGAGACGTTTGGAAGGAATGTTTCTATTTTTATCGGTTGAACTTGCGTCGACTGTGATTCTAGAGGTCTGTTCTTGGATATATGAGTAAATTCAGAAGACATTGATCAAATTCATAAAGCTGATCCCACTGTTCGTTCTTAGAAAACAACCCCTCAGTTCGAAAACGTTTTTTCCTCTCTTTGATTGACTGAATCAATGTATTCCATAAATTATACGTTACGAAATTTAAGGTTTTTCATGGGAAAAGTATTTCCATGGATTTTTTTCAAGACACGATAATGATTATAGTTGCTCGAAAAAATCTGTAGTCCGTCATGATATTGAATCATCAATAGGAGATCGATGAGTTTTCAGAATCATGTGTCAGCTGACAAAGATCAAGAATGTATTTCATTATTCCAAAATTTAAAGGTTGCAGGCTGAGAAAAAGGATGTTAAGAACTAAGCAAGACAGAGAGCAGTCATAGAAAAACATCTTGCTGAACAGATAATTCAATACATCGAGTATTGAACCACTCAATAATAATACTTATTGAAATTGACGGAATACGGAATCATTCATCAAAACTACAGTGAAATAGCGAAACAAACTGACTGCAAGCGTCATCTATACGCTCCTAACGAACTGCGAGAATGAACCGTGGATATTACAGAAAACTATCTTCGCTCAAGGCTTACAGAGCCCTTATAATATAGAACTCTGCATTGAAGAATTCTTTTCACTGGATAATGGAAAACTGTACTATCGGCAATATTACAGATTCCTGTATTTCCAAGACGACTCCTGAGGATGTGCGTTTTAATTTTCCGGGATTCGTTTTCATCAAAAGCCAATAAGGGGCGCAAAGTACGAGTAACGAAAAAAAATTCCTAAATATAATCGTGTTTTTTAGACTTAGTAATATTAGTATGTTTTTGATAAAAATTTTGACACGGTATGTTGGATGTCCAATTGATAGAACTCAAAAATGAGAGAAATTATTCGTTCGTGTAGGTGCGACAGCTTGTAGTTGGAAGTTCAGCATGTGTAAAAATTTGAATCAGCCAAATTATTTGGAGTAGCATAAATACTATAGTATTTTCTAGCAGTGGCAAGTATTTTCAAGCTCAAAGGCGTTTAAAAACACGAATCTCCAGAATAAATTATTTAACGATGTGATGTGTTTCTGATAGAGCCTTGCACTGGCTTTCATCTCGCCAAAAGTAAATACAGTATATATTTCTCATTTTTTTTTGTGCTATTTGACGTTCACAACGACGAGGCATCGACAGAATTTTTCACGATAACATCATAAAACCTGTTTTACATTTTTTTTTGCTTCGTAATGTTCGTAGAGAATTTCATTTTAGGTTGGAAAGTACAAATCACTTAACTATTTGCCTAATCATTTATACTAAAGCCTCATCTGCCTCATCATATTGGATTTCTGTCTGACTAATTTTCATAAAATAATGATAAGAATACAGATTTTTGAGAATATAGATAAATGGGCATTTTCCTCTGAAATTTTTTCACTTTATTATCTATTAGTTTTGAGTCAATAGCATATTTCGAAGATTTTTTGTGAAATTCTCTTCGCAGTGATATCAGTGTTCTTTTTTTCCCTACAGGGAGTTTCTAAATTGATGCAAAAATTTGAAGGGTTTATTTTACAGCCAATATTGTAGGGATTCTTTCAACTAAATTTGTTTTTAAGTTACAGCACTTTGAAGTTGGGGCAAAATATTCGATTTTATTCAATATCTCCGCGACAAGTGTATATAAAAGAATAAAGTTCAACAAATGAATAAACGGGCAGTTTTATATGGTTTTTGCACCCAAGAAATGTCCAGAGGGCGAAAAAACGTCCTATATATTATATTTTGGACCAGATTTTTTTAATGTGCCTGCATTTTCGTATTCAAACAATTCGATAATGAATAGAAATTCAATATGAAATTTTTTTTCTTCCTGACTTTTCGTCATGAAATTGTTTTGATCACAAAAAAATAAAATAATATTTAGAGTCCCTCCACAAAGAATAACACTTTATAAGGTATATACAATGCGTTAAATGGTCAAGCAGGCTACTTCATAATGACATTTAAAGATCACAATAAGAAATTGAACAATAATGGAAACACATAACATTATCAAACAACTGATATTGAGTGAACTGAATCAACTTGACTCAACTTCAAAGGGCTTTGAGGGAAAGATCTTTTGGAGAAAAGTCATATGAAAGAAAAACGTTCAAAAAAATTTTAGTCCACATTCCATACGAACGGAAGGGTTTGCACGCCGTTCATTCGTTTAGATTGAAAAATATTCCAGGTCGAAGAATAGCTTTTGTTGTTCAAAGGGCTTTTTTGAAATTCCATAAAAATATCTGGGGATAGGTGTTATGATTGAAGTTATGATGAAAACTTGAACACCCTGTAGCTTGGAAGAAAAGAGGTTACTTTCACACTCTTACACTCTCATCCATTTCATTTCTTCAAAAAATCGCCTGTGCTAAAAAAATATATTCTCATAGTACCCATACATTGGTAACAGTTGAAACAATTTTTTTTCTTGGTAAAAACTATTTCCCAACTTTCTGATTCACAGAACAATAGAGCCCAAGAAACCTTGGGGTGTCAGAATCACTTGGTCCCTCCCTAACGACTTTAGGTGTCACGCACATAGAAAATCCACAATAAGCTCCATTATTCCCAACTGTACTACCAACACAAAACATTGGCATAGAGTCCAAATCGGGATCGAACCAATAAATTGGACCTTAAACTAACCGGAAACGTATGGCCCGGAAACGAAGCCCACGTTCATCCCTTTCAAATTACTAAATAACCATATTTTCGGATGGTCAATAGAGGACCGATCTGTGCCCATTCTTCTCGTACCGGAAGCATCTGTTTGTGAAAACACCTTTAATTCTCGATGTCTAGATTGGGGAAGGCAATCGTTACGGTAGTAAAGTCCTTTTTTTCGCGTTTACCTGCGGTAACAGGTGCGAACCATCCAGTCGAAATTGGAATTTAACAGCTACACAAAAAGAATGGTAGGTTTTAAACAGTGGAATGTTCAGATTTTTATAGACTGCGAAGAACGAAAGAGAAGTTTTATAGCCACTTTGACGTAGGAGAAAGATCTTTCACCTGGTCTAGATTCATTTCGACTACTTTATTAGAAATTTTATCACCCGAAAAAACTTCAACTCTAATGAACTAAATGAAAGAAAAAAAAAGATTCAAATTATAAATATAAATAGGTAATTTATTAAGCCATCTTTCACCTTTAACTTCGATGGTACAACTAAGCCAAGCTTGTGAGGACATTTATTCCATTTGACCAAAACAGAAATAACAACTGAATTGGAGAAAAAAGAAATGAATGAAAAGTTAAAAGAATAACTCCTCGAAATTTTGGGATTCATGTGAACTAAGCTGACCTGGTAGACATTGTCCTGTTATAGTGTAGGAATATTAAGTTATTGGAAGAGAGATAAAAGAAACTAGTTAAAATATTGTGCGAAGTAAAAAATAGTATTTATTTCGAAGTTTTCATCGAAGAAATTGATTTACAACATTATCATACGTATAATATTATTTACATTTTTTTTCCAAGTGAAAGACAAAAAGTGCCTTTTTGTAAACAAGAATTTTGTCTGTTGCATAAACAAGTAATGCTGTCATGCTAAAAATGATTTAAAAAATTTTTTTTTGACTAACTAGTTTTAAATTTGAGTGAACTTGAGAGATTCAAACAGTATACTCTGAAATTTGTGTCTCATTGTCACCAATTAAAAAGTGTAAAAATTAAGAATCCTCTGTACGAATTTGAGTCATCTTTGAAATTGAAGTGATATCAGTTTCAACAAAGATTATAGAGTAGAAAGATAGGAAACGCCCTCATATCGCTAGTACTAAAAACCGACCACCAAAGATTATAGAGTAGAAAGATAGGAAACGCGCTCATATCGCTAGTGCTAAAAACCGACTACATTTTGGCCAGTGAAAACACATTTGAGAATGAGATGGCGCTGAAAACATATTGTCAATACAGAAAAACTTTTTAATGACAGTTTTCTGTTTTATAATTGACGGGCGCGAAATTCGAATTCTATTCCTGGTATTGAATTTCAATATTGACCTTGTTGAGACCAGAAAACAAACATCCTGAGCGACAAAACGAATGGATGGTTTTGTTTTGTGACCAGGATTGTTGGAATCGATTGATATCAATGAAATACGCTGTTTGATGTGATAAATTTTATTTGCAATCTATAAAAAATTTACAAAAATTTGAAATTATGGACAACGAATAGAGCTTTGACTAGGATACAAGAGTACAAGGTTATCTGCTATGGGTACGTGAAAGGTGTTTTTTCTGTGAAAACGTTTTGAATTAATAAACTGAGTTGAATTTGTACAATTTATATCAGAAATTGATACGAACCAATATTCAAAATTTACCGTCATAGGATACACATTTCCGTTACTTACATTTTATTCACAAAATTTTCAGAACCACAATTGAAAAAAACCTTACAGAGGTATACAAGACCGTCAGTATAATTTCTTCATGCTTTTTTATGATTTCTTCATGGTATAATCTCTTTATGGCACAACAGGCCCGGATCTACGATTTTTCGTGACCGGGGCGAAAATTCATGATGGCGCCCCCCCTCTAAGGTTCTTAGGAAACATATATGTAATTGCATATTCGTCATCGCGATTTCAACCCGAGTTATTTTTTTCACTAATTCGAGGTCGTTGATTACGAATATGCAATTAGATTTTTCCTAAAATGAGTACTTTGGGAAAAAAATCACTCTTATTTTTTTCCCATTGTTCCATTAAAAGTTATTTTTTTCCCAAAGTACTCATCTAAGGAAAAATCGAATTGCTTATTCGTAATCTTCGACCAAGAATTAGTAGAAAAAATGACTCGTGTTGAAATCGTTCGAAAAATAAAAAAGTTTGTTTTTACAAGAATGTCGTTTGCAACCCTCAATCACCTACTCGCGCTTTACGAACGAAATTATTCCGAAAGAAAATTAATTTTTTCAGCGACATATATCGACCCGGGTCGTTTTACTTATTAATTCGAGATCGTAGATCACGAATATGCAATCTGATATTTTGTAGGATCAGTATTTTGAGAAATAAATCAAAATGTCGAAGAAATTGGTCAACTTTGAGGAGGTGTAGCAGCCAGACAAGAAGCACTAGTCATATGCTGATTCTTTTGTGATAGATTGGTTCTTTGCGAATGGAAAAAACCACACTTCATTCATCTATCGCTAACAGTTTAGATTTTATAATTTTTTTCGTTAAGGTCCTAAATTTCCGATTTTCCATAGTCCAAAACTTGAGAACTTAATTTTAAAAAAATTTCTGTTTGCATATTCGTGTTCTACGCCCTAGTATTCAGTAAATACACCAAATTCCTACTGTACATTGTAGGAATTTGGTTTTGATCGGAGACCAAAAATATTTTTCAAAAAATCCATACAGTATGGAAAATTTTCGATCTCTGCGATTTCCACCAATATTGGTGTATTTACTGAATCGAGGGAGTAGATTACGAATATGCGAACAGAATTTTGCTGAAAGGATTAGTTTTTAAGTTATGGTCCATAAAAAATCGGAAATTTTGGCCCTTAGTTCCAGATGAAATGGGGATGAGTCTGTAATTCCCCAGGCAGAGAAATTACTGGCTCTATGCTTGCAACACATTGTAGACATATCCTATCTTTTAACCTATTTCACCCAAGTGTGGCGGTCATTCCTAGATGACTGAATAATACATATACAGTTAATTTTACCCTCATTGATTTTGAAGATTTTTGGCATAGTGATGGTTCATCATGTTTCCATTCTACAGTTTCGATTTTAGCACTAGGAAATTAATTTTTTCCGAGAACTAAAAAAAAAAATTTTAACCTCTGGTTGATTTTGGCGCCCCCTTAAGCTGACTCCCGGGGCAAGCGCCCCGCTTGCCCCCCCCTAGATCCGGGCCTGTGGCACAATATACGAATTAATTCCCACAGAAGGATTCATAAAACTTTGACTTTCCAAACGACAATTTGACAGTCACCCGATTCCCAAATCGAAATCCATAAAATATTGAATGCAATTGAGAATCTCTGAATGGACGTATAAAAGTCATAATTTCTCCTAAATGAGCTTTTCATGTAAGTGATGCTTCCTGCATACAACAGTTTACGTGGATGAACAGTTCTCAATCGACTTGCAGTAAAATGTTCATTGCACATGGTGTAGTCAGAAGTGTTTGCAGGCCTTTACGCCCTGAAAATTTTGTCCACTTCGTAGCACTGAAAATAAATATCAATGAATGACCGAGTCACATGTTACCAGTTTTAATACTTACATTCCCATTTTCCTCAGTAAAATTCGTTTTATTCAATCCACAGTTTTTCACCATACAATAATTTTCGAACGATATTCTGAGGTTTTTGCCAAGGAGTTAGACACAAATTTTAATAATCAGCAACTAGAACGGGCTTGAAAAACGAAAGGCGATACGAGGTTGTCTATGGATACGAGAATCAAAACATTCAAAACCTGTTTGATCAAAATGGCCATATGACTCTGACATCTCGCAAAATTTCATATGTCCCTCGAATTAAAATTTTAATCAGTTTAGGGCCTTAAAAACACATTTGAAATAAGATGGCGCTCGCATCACTTTAGTCGCATCGTTTCCTATCTTTCTACTCTATAATCTTTGCCGACCACATTTTGGCCAGTGAAAACACATTTGACAATGAGATGGCGCTGAAAACGTATTATCAATATAGAAAAACTGTTTAATAACAGTTTTCTGTTTTATAATTGAAGGGCGCGAAATTCGAATTCTATTCCTTGTATTGAATTTCAATATTGACCTTGTTGAGACCAGAAAACAAACATCCTGAGCGACAAAACAAGAGGATGGTTTTGTTTTGTGACCAGGATGCTAGTTTTCATCTGAACATTGTTTGGAATCGATTGGTATCAATGAAATACGCTGTTGGATGTGATAAATTTTTATTTGCAATCTATAAAAAATTTACAAAAATTTCCCCTAAATGGGCCCTTCTTGCAAGGGATGCTTCCTGCATACAACAATTTACGTGGATGAACAGTTCTCAATCGACTTGCAGTAAAATGTTCATTGCACATGGTGTAGTCAGTAGTGTTTGTAGGCCTCTACGCCCTGAAAATGTTATCCACTTCGTAGCACTGAAAATAATTGAGTTTCAATATGATATCTGAGGTTGAAGGATACAGTTTGGAGTAAAAATATTCATCCATAGTAATTTGACACTTTTTGACTGTTTTACTTCCACGCCATTTGACTTGAGTCATTTATTTTTGTAACAGCGATTTTTGTTTCAGATAATTCATCGATAAATGGAATACGAATTAGTTCGGTCCGTTTGAAGAAAAAACCTTTGATTGCTATCATAGTCTCATGATGGCAACTAATTTTGATGGTTTTCCAGAAATTAGATCTCATTTCATAATATTAGGTTCATATAACTATGAATTTCATAAAAAGGTTGTCTTTCATTGTGTTAAATATGTTAGATTATGTGTTAATATAATAGCATTTGCGCAAGGTTTCAGTTCAATGATTTAATTGGAAAACTTGTGCAGCTAAAATGCATCGAATGATTGTGGATATTTATGTTAAAAATACTGAAATACTGAGTCTTTTGCTGGCAAAAAATCGAAGACAAAGAATTGGAGGCATTACTCGATGAAAGATTCGTGTCAAGTGTAAATTTTCGTACATTTGAAAACCATGGTGATCATTGAAACCAAGAAAATTGAGTGTTTCATAAATTAAGATATCGATTGAAATTTATTCTGGGAGGATTCTGCATTTCTTCATAAACTTCTTAGGGTTTTCACTCGCAATCTCTGAAACAAAATCAATTAAAATTGAAATCAACGATTTGCTCCTGCGTAAATTCTTGCACTAATTTGTCAGGACCAAATTAACTATAAAAAATTGTTGCCTGACAATGAACAATAAATAACGTTGAAATTATAATTCTAAGTTGTAACATTTCGGAGTCTATATCAGACTCCTTCATCAGACGAAAAATCTATTTTCGAAAATCTTCTGAATTGTGGCTTTTGTTTGACATTAACCGTCGATACACAGAAACAGAGACTGCATAGAAACGTTGATTAATTTTGAAATTACCGGATGACAGTTCCTTCTTTAGTAAATTGATCCAAATATGATCTATTCCTACCGAACAATTTGCCAAATTATTATCTTGATCTAATAGAATACACGTAGACTCTTTAATCTTTCGTTTACAATGGTTTGGTTCCGTCATTAAAATTTTAGTTTTATCCCAGTCCATCATGTAGTCTCCCGACAAATGTGATCTGCAATCTGTGATCGATTAATTTCTCTATTTTTAACATAGATTAATAAATAATAATCTATGATTTTTAATATTATTTTTATGTTCGCGTTTTCTTATTTCTAGAGGTCTGGACGTTTCACCTGTATAAGTTTTACCACAAATACAGGGTATGTTGTAAATACAATTTTTTGATTTTTGTTTTTCGTTCAAAGGTTTAGTGTTTGTTAATATAGATCTTAAATCATTTTGCGTTTTAAAAACAGTTCGTATGTTGAATTTCGAACCGATTCTTCTTATTCTTTCTGAAAGGCCATTAACATAAGGAATTACATTCAATAAATTTGGTTGTTCTTGACGGTTTGTTGGTTGTTCCTGATCATTATTACGATTTTGGTTAGTCATTTTTCTCTCTAAATTTAATATTGTTTTTTCAATAAAATTTTCCGGGTATTGATCATCCCTAAGAAAATGTTTAATAAAGTCAACTTCATTATTTCTAATTTCGGGTGTAGATGAAATTAAATTAGCTCTATCATAAAAAGTTTTAATAATACCTCTTTTGACACTTACTTGGTGATTGGAATAAAAATTCAAATATCTATTAGTATGTGTCTTTTTTCGGTAAACGCACGTTTCAAAATAATTCGAAAACTTTTTTATTGAAACATCTAGGAATGAAATTTTGTTATCCTGCTCTAATTCCATTGTAAATTTTATTGTAGGTTCTTTGTTGTTAATATGATTAAAAAAATTCTCTAGTTCATCTATACCATGTTGACAAAACACAAAAATATCGTCTACATATCGCCACCAAGTCAGGCAACAATTTTTTCTAGTTAATTTGCTCCTGACAAATTAGTGCAAGAATTTACGCTGGAGCAAATCGTTGATTTCATTTTTAATTGATTTTGTTTCAGAGATTGGGAGTGAAAACCCTAAAAAGTTTATGAAGAAATTTCATAAATTAAACTTCGAAACATTGACATGCTGCATATCTCACAAGTCGTAAAACATATTGAAACACTTTCAAGTGAATCATTTTACCACACCCGCCCTAATCTCTAGAAATTTTGCGTTCTGATTCACTCTGTTGATCCGACAGATGCAGCACGACAAAAATTGGCCAACTTGGATCGCCTCAGAAAGAAATAAAATTCAAAAATTGCCTCAGACATAGAAAAAAAGGAGACGAAGGAAAAAAATTGTATTTTCATATTCACACGGTTCCAGTTGCCTCTTCAAGTCATCGAAGATGTTACTCTGAAATCGTAATCATTGAGCAGTCTAAAAAAAACCGACGAGAATATTGTATCGCACCAGCTTATTAAAAATGTCGGTAATGATAACGACTGTACTTAAACTTAACACCCCAATCTTCCTTTTTACGATTTTTCAAACTATCTTCCCAACCCAGCTGTCACACTATAACCGCAATAATGAGCTGGCAGTCACGTTTCTTGAGCAGTCATCGACTCCTATCTAGAGCGCAAGAAACTAACTATTTCCTCCAGTCGATCGTAAAACTTTCATTTTAATACGCCCGAACAAAAATCCAATCATAAAGTCAATCCCTTCGACGTCCAGGTTCCATAAAATTTTAACAACATCCCTAATAAATCACGGTGAACTGTTCATTTTCGAGAGTTGCTACGTGTCCAATTGAAACATCCGACATCTGACTGACACCTGTATACAATGACGGTGGTCAGATGAGGTGAGAAATTTGTCGGCCACACCTGGTAGCTCCAGAGAGTTGACAAGCCGGACAATGGTGTTGTTATTGGAGGATCACCGCTGTGATTGTTGAAAAAACAGTTCGGTTTTGGCCTCGAACACACCTCACAGATAGGGCTGTTTCCGCTGAGAAGAAACATCGTTTAAAGTCCTTTTGAACGAATGGCAATCCAAGAATAGAGATTCAAAGAGTTACTTCTCTACAGACATGAACAGGAGCATCAAAGAGATTTTACTAGATCTAAGGAAGTGAATTGAAGATAGCCACACTGCCAAATCACCCTGCCGAAACCGGGAGTATATTGCAATCAATTTATTATCAACATTTTTTCACAATTTATTGCACCAGTTCCGAATTTTATTGCACTTGCCATTTCCGAGTTATGGGATCAGTCTTTAAAAATTCATTAAAACAATAGTACTAACTCATTTGTATACAGAGGGTTACCGTTTTTAAATGAAAAACCCTATATTTCATTTGGCATTTGAATAGAGCTTTAGAGGACAAAATCGAATATACAGGGTGATTCATAACTATTGGGGCATAGGCTAAGGGCAGATTGTTTGGACCAAAATATGGCGATAGGACCAAATATGCCTCAATAAAATATTGCTGTGGAAAAAGATAGAGGGCGTTAAAGTTGACTTTTTTATAAGGGGACAGAATAATATTTTCTTCGAAGTTCGAAAGTCCTTTATTGAAAGAATTAGAGAAGGCATAGAAGTCGGTGGAGGCCACGTAGAACATTTTTTTTTCAAATCAAATCAAACTTTATTAACAAGTTAAATAAATCAAATATTTTCACAGGCAGTAATACTTTCTACTAACAAAGTAGTAACATTAAATTTAAGTTTATCCTTTTTATGTTACATTGTTTTTAATTATGCTTTATCGTCGAAATAAATCAATAAAATAAATAAATCGTTACTTCAAATCTTCTTCCGATGCTCTGAACTGTTCAATTGTGTTTTTCTTAAAAACTGATGAAAAAATATACAGTAAAATTATTAGCAAAACACGGAAAAAAAAATTCAACTTCAACGCCCTTTCTCTTTTTCCACAGCAATATTTTATTGAGGTATATTTGGTTCTATCGCCGTCTTTTGGTCCAACCAATCTGCCCTCAGCCTATGTCCCAATAGTTATGAATCACTCTGTATATGTTTCATGGGTTTTGGATTGCCCGTTTATTGACAATTCATTGACAATTTTCAGCAAAATGGTCCAATATTCGAAATAATGTAAGTAGGTTATCTTTGTAGCCAATGAATTGGAGTTTTTGCCAAAAAAATTGGAGTATCTGATATTTTCTTATATACAGTGTGAGTTTTTGACTCGTACAAATATTTCAACAGTATATTCTCTAGGTCAAAAGAGACTATTTTCCAATTCGGTTCGGTTTTAAAGATACAGGGTGTTGAAAAACCATAAGAAAATGTTATTTTTAGTTCTACCTCACAAACGCTTTTATCGAATTAAATGAATTCGGGAATATAGTTTCTCCTTCATTTAATGAATCTTTCGAAACACAAAATATAATTCAGGTCTTCCAGTTTTCTCAGTATGACCATTACGTACCATAAAAAATTCGAAGAACCGAATTCTTGAATCAAAGTTGGACGCAATCTAATGAATATTTGAACGTTTCGTAAGATAGATGTATTCCTCATATTTTCTCGACGTTTTCGAGAAATTTGATGTAAAAAGTATCTGTGAAATTTGGAAAATGGGTACTTTGGCCGAATACAACTCTGTTTTAAAAATCCAGAGATGTGTTGTGTCATATTTAGCCAGTCATCCTGAATCTAATTTTGTTTTTCCAGGGGTGGCAGAGCTCATTATGAAAACTTAGAATATCTATATCTTTTTATCGTGACCGAATCAGGAAAATGGTATAGGAAAAAAGTGTTTTTTTTTACCTCAAGAATTCACTGTTAAAATATTTGTACGAGTATTTGTACGAGACTCACTCTGTATAGATCTGAGGGGTCGAAAGCAGTGTTGCCACATTTTAATAATGCAACATTTTTCCTTTATCTTCAAATGGAACACACCATATAAATGGCAGCAATTGAAAGAAAGCTCTTGAAAGATAAAAAAGAAGTTAATTTCTGTTTAAAGGAGAAGGAATTTCCATCATGAGTTCATTCCGAAAAACCACCCCCATAAAGGTGGCATTGAACATCAACATTATGAATAGGAAAGAGATGTCGAGTGGTGGTTAGTTTGAAAGTTATTTATGCTCGGTACACAACCCAGTTAAAAATTTTCAAAATTATTCACGAAATAATGTAATAATTGAACTTACCGTCAAAAGGTGATGTTGAACAGACAGTTGAACCGTCCAAACTCAAGAACCTAGGAGTTTTGAAGAATCCAAAAATAATTTTCGAGTTCTGTATTAGGGAGAAAGAATTCCCACGATGGCATCCAATTTTTATTAATAAGAAAGAGGGGGCAGATTGATTTAAAAAAACTTTTTAACTAAACCATATCAAACATCTTCTCCCAATTCGAAAAATGTTGGAAGTTGGTGTTACCCTCAAGTGGTTTTCTTAATGTCAAAAATAATGTTAGCTTATTAGCTGATAAGATTCGATCCTGCGAAAGTTTGAGTCATTCTCCTAGCCAAAATTTGTAGAAGTTACGCTCCATTCACTTTTAAAAGAGCAGTCGGCTGGCCTTGGAAATTTGACACATTCCACACTGTACAGTACGGAAATGTGAGGTTATGACGCTTGTTAAAACATTTTAGGATTATCAGTTGTCCGTTATACCATTGAGTATTTTAATACTCAATGTTTATACCTAAGAGTGTCAGTAATTAGGTATTTTATCACAATGTGAATTCAGTTCGGAAAATATGAATTCGAAATAATATGTGTTGAACAAAATGAACTTTTGTATATAAAGTGATTGAAGGGATTTCTTATCTAGTTTTTTGCATGGAAATTACAAGAGATCAGTGTTGATTATATATTATATTTTTGCTATGAAATGATATTGAATTATTGACACATATAACATGTAGTTTCTTGAGAACAGTTAATGTTGGTTATCCTGATATTTTCATCTGAACATTCAAATTGTAAAAAAATTCGCAAAAAACTGATTCTGGGTGCAATTACATCATACTTTTAGTCACATGAAATTTTGTATTTATATAATCCATTGTCTCTTTTAATTTTAAAAAATGATGTCCATATCCCCTTATATTACCCTTTGTATTAAAGTCCCAGGGCTAATCCCTACGAACATTGGTTTGTGACCATCTGAATTATATCAATTTAAATCCATATCACACATACCTATCTTTCACCAGTTGGGAACTTCAGTTTCATTGCATTTGTTTCTGAAATAATGAACAGCACAAATTTTGATATCTTTGATGGACATTCAATGGCAAATGAGAGGCAATTCAATTTGTCACTCTCCGAAACAGCAATACAAATTGAGAATAACATTGCTTTGCTTGCGGGAAGAAGTAGTTCAACCTACTGCATCGAAAGAACATTGAAAATTCTTTTATTTTGGGAGGATACACAATAAGCATTTATAAATTGTGCCTTTTAAAATTTTTCTTTTCACCGTAGTTTATACTTGTGATTTTGCTGTATGCAATGTATAAAAATGATTTTAAGTTTAAAACTTACTATTTCACAATCTATACTGATAATTTTTTTAACCGTCTAGATATTCAATAATCCAGATTTGACACTGAAATAGTATCTGTACTTCTTAAGGGTCCCATATGTATCTTAAATATCTCAGAGCTTTATCAAGTCAAAAGCAGTCCAAATAATCATCCAATAAGTATAAATCTGGCCAAGACCTCAGCACATGTGGTATATAAATATTAATTCATCATCTGAAGAATAATCAGACTTATTAAATTCGAGTATTTCAGTTTCGCCTAACAAGTGAATATATTAATCACACTTTTTCTCCGTTTTATAGTTCATTATTTCTGTTGTGTCTACTTCAGACATTGGTAATTATTTATAAAAATTACGCCGTATGTTTTTAAAACAAGGTGTATCCTACAGAACATCCATTGGTCCAATAACTCCAATATTCATTCCATTTTACTCAATCAAAGTAGGTAGAACTACATAACATACTTAAGAGGAAAGTTACTCTGGTTAACTTTGTGTGACGTCATTGTTACGTCATAGTTAAATGGTTATCATCGCCAAAATGTGGTTAACCGAACCACAACGAAACCACAGTTAACCACTAGCTTTTACAGGTGACATAAACGTGAACAAACTATAGAGATTTTCGAAAATGTATTCAACTCCACACTGTGTAATTTATCAGTTAAAACTCCTAGAGCTTCCAAAATAGATCCATGTTGGACTCCTCACATTTCAGCCAAAAAGTAAAGTTTTTCTCGATCATCATTTCCTCTTCTTCCACAATCTCCAAAACCACAAGGCAAATCCTACACTCCAACCAATGAGCAGCATCCAGAACGCCCCTTGCATCTTCGACAGATTCAGAATCGTATTCGCCTCCCCAGAATAGGAAGAATAGAACAACTCCGAAACCTTCCTCTGCTCTCGATCCACCATTCTCCTCATCAAAATATCGTCAAAACCGTAAGAAACAACTTGGAGAATCTTCTTGTTGATGTAGTCGTAGTACGGGGAATTGTATGGAGTGTTGAACGACAGATAGTTCTTCAAGAAACACTCGTTAACGACCTTCAAGTGTCTCCTGCTGTAACCGTCCAAGACGTCCATATTCACCAGGAATCTGCCCGGTAAAGATTCCACGATCATTCCGAACCTACCAGTTCTCATCATCCTGTTTATGTAATCCCGATCGTTGCTGTGCAAGAACAAATCCGCTATTTTGGCGTAGATGCCGCCCAAGGAACGAATGCTTTCCCTCATGGCCGCAATCTTGAAGAACCAGTGTATCTTCCTCTCCAACATGTCTTCGAACGTTCTGACGTCTAAGTGGAATCGTGGTAGTTGCATCAAAGTAGTCAAGCCGGCGTTGCAGTAGGTTACTATCCAGAGTGAACCCAAACTCCAGAATAAGATAACAGTGTGCATGGCCAGGGTTCTGGATGAGGTCCCTTCGAAAGAACCACCAACGAGAACACTGATGATGACAGTCAAACTTTCTCCTAGTGGAAACCTGGACCTCACCATCTTCTCCAAAATCGCCAGGAGGATGGCCAAGACTCCAACAACAACCATCAGAAACAACCAAAGCGTCAGATCGAAGTACTGGAACATGAAAGTGGATTCCGGTAGAAGAACTGGCTTGTGGACAACGAATTTCAAGCACTGTTGATAGTAGGGAGTTGTGATCTGAATCCTGAACCTTATTGGCTTGTTAACCAACCATATGGCTCCGATGTTCAATTCCGAAGTCCCGTTACCAAGCCTTTCGTTCATGTAAAGGAACGGATCATTGGTCTGCTTTATAACCTCAAACGAAAGAGGAACATCTTCCAGAATTAACTTGACTAGTTCCACGTCAAACCCTGACAGATGTTCGTCTGCATCCTTGATGTAAGGGGTTCTTGCATAAGCTAAAACATTGAAGGTTACGTTCAGTTCCTTCACCGTATTCACCAAATTCCACTTGGGTCTCTCTAAGACCTTCGTAAGGTTGAACGAAAGATGATTCTCTGCTAGTATATTCCGTTTTTCAAGAACTTTATATAGCATGACTTCAGAATTAAGGATATTGGCTGTATGGAAAAACTCCATACTTGAGTTTTGTCTGATTACCAATAGATCCAGGTCATTTTTCAAGCAGATGTTGTAAAGGAGTCCAAAATCGAAATCGTGAACATTGATCGCAATCATCAGAACTCTACTGTGAGTTGTTATAAATTTAAGCTCTGATCGCAATAGTTTCAACATTGCTTCTTTCTCCTCGACCACCACAAGGTTCATTGTGCAACGTCGCTGGTTTTTTATCGGGTTCAAATCTGAAATAATGAACGATACGTTTTCGTTTGCCAAAAATATCATGAGTTTGCCGAATTCGTCGCTCGTTTTTCCATTGAAAACGCACACTGTATCGACATCTTTGACCATTCGTCGCGTTGTTTCTAGGAATACGTTTCCGAATATGCTTCTTATATGAAAGAATGTTAGATAGTAAATGAGAAGGGCAAATGTCAACATGTTGATGTTTTCGGGCAGGGATAATGAACGAGAATGAAATGATTTCTGATTTTCAACTTTACATCGAAAGTGTAGTATTTCTACCCTATCATTACACTGATGGATTTTTGATTGAACTAAGTAGTCAAAATGCTTTCAAAGTTTTGAAAGTTTTTAGAATTCTTCCCTCAGTTAATTGATGTCTCAACGTATATCTATAGATAATTCGTGGGCTAACATTTCGGAAATTCAATGGTTCCATCTATACAGGATGTCCGGATATACCTATACTTCATTCACTTTTATTTTAGCAGTCGGTTAGCCATGGAAATTTGACATATTTCACTCTGTATAGTACGAAAATGTGGGGTTATGAACCTTGTCAAAACATTTTTGGGTTTTAAATCAACGCTATGTGCCCGTTCTACGTAAAAGTTTCTGTTATTACAGAGTTCATCACAATGTCGAATCTCTTCGGAAAATATGTGACGAACATAATTGAAGTTTATACAAACTGATTGAAGGCATACCAAATCCAGTTATTTGCATGGAAAATATAAGAGATCAGTATAATATCACAATATGCACTAGCTTGAGGAGAGTTAATGTTCGTTATCTTCTTTGGCTAACATCATTTGTAGATTTCAAAAATATTAACCAGAAGATGAAATGCATATGATGCAGTGGTTGGGAATGGGTATCTCCCGAAGGAATTAACAGATAATTACAAGAATGTTAAATTCGTCAACAAAAATCATCTTGCATCAATATAAGTGAAAGGAATTAAAGGAAGTTTCAAGTTAAGATGAACTTCACCTTTGAACAAAAATTTCACATGATTGAATAATTAACAGGACAACTGGCGCGTATTTGTGGCTATTCATCTTAATACCTTGATACAATTATAATAATTGTATTCAAATTTTTCGGGCTATTTATTGGAAATATAATTTTTTTTCGTCGACCGAAACAAAAATTACATTTTACTTACTAATTTCTAAACGAAAACTTTACTCTTTTTGAAGTCAACTACCTACTTTTTCTTCTCATACACTTTTCGTCCTCAAACACTTTTCGTCCGCTCTGTTCCTCGCTTAGTTGAAGATGCGATAGTGACGATTTTATCAATTTTGAGAGCCAGACTTCGAGGCTTTAGTCTATCTATATTCTCGACGACTTTTGAGAAGGATTGCACTAAATTATATGCGACTTCGATTGCAATGGTTCAATGATCTCATGAACTTGAACGATAAATTGAGGTCGGTATACTGTTCGCAGATGAGCCGATATATGGACGGAATATCTTTGAAACGTCACATTTTGAAATGACCATTTCAACCGTTTCCCAAAAAAAAATTATTTTAGGTACTTAAAAATGAAAAATAAAAATGGGTATTTAAAATTTAAATCGTTTGGTTTCCGTTTCCTTTGCACAAGTGGGCAACATCGACTGAAATATGCGTTGATAATAAAGGACAACAAATACACTATCTTGATGAGATAGACAAAGATGGCTGTCTATGAAGTCTGCGACGAACGAGGAAAGTCGTAAAATTTTATGGGATTTTTATGATCGCTTGCTGTTGAGGGTCGCCAGTGAGTACGCGCCTTATGATGGCTGTACATCAACAGCTTTTATTTTATAAACAAGCCATTGTTCTTTTTATTTTCTAGTAGACGCTGTTGCCAAATCGTAAACTAGAAACTTCATATTTGAAGAATGATTTTTAATAGTTTCCGCGATGCATTTGAACAATTCATGAATTAAACTCATAGTTATTCAGTTCAAACTTGCATATGCTGTGAAAACCCAAATTGAGAAGAACAGGTGAAGCTCTGAGTACTCATGATGTTGCTCCATCCCTCTCAGGAAGGGGCAAAAAGACTTCTTCAACAATCTGATCGAAAATATGCAAATGAGATTTCAGCTTATGGTTGATGTTCGAGGAGGCCATACCCTTTACCGAACTCTATTTTTCATATTTTTTGAGTGAACTGAGTTTGTGCTACAAATACAAAAAATAAATTCTTTCTTGAAACTGTGGAACTTATAAAGAAATTGGCAAAAAATGAGTTAGATCTATGAGTAAACATTTAGATTTCTCATATTTGAAAAATTGGTGAAAAACAAAATGGAAACCTTCGAAACTTTCTGAGCTTCCTTTACTTTTATAGAGGAGTATATTTAACTTCACTTAACCGTGGAATAAGTCTACGTTCGACAGGGAACTGTGAAATGAAATATTTCTCGTTTTTTTTTTCAAATTATTTCCACAGAGTAGACTGCGGTAACGAAAAATAAGCATCTTTTCACATGGCTGCAAATTTCGTGAAGTTCCACTTATGGAATCGCTGAGTTAACTCGAACTTTCCCTATGGGAGAATCTTGAACCAAGCTTCAACCGACTCTTTGCGGTATAATTATCAATTTTCTGTCTGCTTCCTTTCAGTCAACTAGCACTTAAGTGGCCATGATCCTATAGTCTCCGTCAGGAAACGCCTAAATTAGGGATGCACAAAAGAAGATAATTCACTTATTAATATTAATATTTCCGTTTTCTGTTCGATACCTGCACGCGTTTCTCCAGGCTTGGTGGGTTCATGAGGAAGTCTCATAAACGTAATCTAATCTCGAAGACATTGTTATAACATTAGGTATGCGCATTTAGAGCGAACCGGCATCCGGGACTCGAATCAAATATGGGGGGCTAGAGGGATTCATGACTGTCTCTGAAAACGGAGGAAAAAAAATTCAGACACGATGTGGGCAGATTGGAAACATTTTCAATATTTTCCATCGCACCTTTTGGACATTGCATTAGTATTCACCTAAATACATTTATCTTATTGAACCAGTACGCAAATCCGAGCGTTATTACGTTTCCTTTTAGAAGCGATTAAAAAATGAAATACATGTCTGCTAAATAATGTACAGAGCGTCTGCCAAAAAATACCCAATAACTTATATGCGAAACTATAGGAGCTACCAAAAAAATTATCGAGCAACAGTTGTTCAGTCTTCAATAATTCAATAACACAATACGATTATGTCATTTGTATACAGAGTGACAATAAAAAGTTACCTTCTTTCAAATGGAACACCCTACATTTCAATTCACATTTGAACAGAGCTCAAAGAGACGAATTCAAGTATCTATATATAATTTTATTAGTCTCGGATCTCCCGTATAGGATTCATTGATAATATTCAGCAAAAATGGTCCAATATTCGAAATACTGAAAGTAGGTTATCTTTCTCGCTATCAAATTGCAATTTTTGCCAAGAATATCTTACTTTTAGTCCTTTTTAACAGTTAATTTCTGAGAGCTCAAAAGCAGTGTAGCCATATCTTGAAAATGCATAATTTTCCGTTTTTCTTCAAATGGGACTCCCCTTTTAGAATGGCATCATTAAAAAGCTCTTTAAATCCCAAATTTACAACAAAACACCTCACAGAATTTTTTCAAGTTAGAGACACGCACTGGGAAAATAATCGAGAAAACCAAAGCACAAACACCTATTTTAGAAGGTTTAATGTGGTCGTTTATACAGAAAATGAATGGGCTTGCAGAAATCTTTATGGTGTCTCCAATTCTGAAGTATCTTATTGGAATTAACGAACGCAACACTCAACCGAAAAGTCAAAATCTCGAAAGTATTTTTCTGAAACCATTGATAAATTTCAAATTAATATTTATTGATTTTCCATATTTTTCTATTTCTGCATAGGTATATCGAAGTTTCTTAAAATCTATTTAATAGTGAAGTAATCTCGAACATTGAATAAATTCCTCGCACAATAACAAAATTGAAGCAAAAAGTCTGTCAGAAGTGGGATTCGAACCCACGCCCTCAGAGAGGACCAGAACGCCCGAAACCTGTAGAACAGGCAAGTATCCTTGAGTCTGGCGCCTTAGACCGCTCGGCCATCCTGACGATGTTAATCGTTGTGAAATGACACAATCTCAAATTAGTGTAGAAAAATATATACAGGGTGAAATCGTGATTTTTTATTTCGTATAAATAGGTAAATAAATTTCAGATATCGATTAAAATTCATTCTGGGAGGATTCTGTATTTCCTCAAACTTTTTAGGGTTTTCACTCCCACGTTGTGAAATGACACAATCTCAAATTAGTGTAGAAAAATATATACAGGGTGAAATCGTGATTTTTATTTCGTATAAGTAGGTAAATAAATTTCAGATATCGATTAAAATTCATTCTGGGAGGATTCTGTATTTCCTCAAACTCCGACACGCTCGAGCATTTACAAATGACGATATTTAGTTGCATCTTCAAAGGACCACTGTCACTGGCTTCTTTGGATACAATTGACATAACCTCTAGAAATCTGACACGCTCCAAAAAAATTCACTATTTTGAACTCTTCCGTACGGCTTGCCCCACCACGCAAACCGTCAGATCAACGTGAATTTATTATCAGAGACACGTAGGGTATAAACAGTATCTTAATCTGACACGCTCGAGTATGTACCTACACCTGACGATTTTTTTTACTTCTTTGAAAACCTGTAGACGCTTTCCCCACCGCTGAAAGTGCATACATCATAGAACCTTTTTTCTTTCTACCTATCTAATCTTCAAAATCCACTAGGTCTTCACGTCGCTCGAGTAAATCCCGATCTAGCATCGTCGGCTCCCCAACTACAAGGCGCAAAAAAATTAACGCACATTCTGAAAATCTCAATTTTAATGAAAGTAAACTCTACATTGACTTTATAACTTATTTGTTATGTTTTGAACGAAACAAGACACGTTAAATGGAAGAAAAATTCAGGATTTCACCGAATCTCATGTGAAAGAAGAGAAATGAACAATTTTTTTCAAAATACTGAAATGCTGATAAGTGATTTAATATTTGTTATTTCCACCCCTTGCGTTAATTACAGCTCGGCAACGACGGTTCATACTCAAAATGAGTGATCTTAAAATGTTCTGATCTAATACTTCCCAGATTTCTCCGAGTTGGATTCCTAAGTCATTAAGAGTAGCTGGATGATTTTCTGAACTTCTCAGCCTTCTATTGAGGTTGTCCCAAACCTGCTCAATCGGATTGAGATCTGGACGGCCATTCCATTCGAGAGACTTCAACCCCTTCAAGGTACTCCTGAACAATGCGCGCACGATGGGGTCTGGCATTATCGTCCATAAAAATGAAATTTTCACCAATGTATGGGGCAAATGGCACTACATGCTCTAGAAGAATGTTCCTTATATACTTATCAGCATTCATAGCTCCATTATCAACGACCACTAGATCTGTGCGAGCAGTCACAGATATTCCACCCCATACCATAATCGATCCTCCCCCGAAAACAGTAGTATTCAGGAAATTGCACTGAGCATATCTTTCATGTGGACGTCTGTATACAAGGGAACGTCGATCACAAAAGCAGAGGCAGAATCTAGACTCATCGTGGAGAGAACTCGAGCTGGGCCTCTCACAGCGACACGAGGCCTTAAATCATATTCTCTGAGGCGATTTCTTATTGTCTGAGTGCTAATTTGCACCTCATGAGTTTCCTCAAGCTGAATTTGAAGGAGGCGAGCGGTTGCAAACCGTTGTCTCAACGAAGAAACTCTCAAGTAATGTTCTTGAATGGCAGTTGTTACCCGTGGTCTACCCTGTCCTGGTCTTCGGACATTCATACCTGCCTCCCTGAATCGCTGCAACATTCTGGACACACTTGTATGGGAAACTCCAAACCTTTCTGCAATTCTTGTGTATGTTCACCCTTCTTCTCGCAAAACTACCGCTTGGGCACATTCCTCTTGGATCAAATTGCGTGTTTCGCGTTGCATAGCGATCGAGTGTAGAAAATCAAACGAAAGTAAAACTATTGATCACTAGAATTGATCGAGAACAACTGATTTTAGAATGGAGCCAATACATTCAAAATCTGATAATATCGTCTTTTTTTATTCCTGCTGGGAAAAAACATCAACAAACCGTTGAAAGTGGATAACATATGCATGCATAATTCTGTTAAAAATAATTATCATTGGGAACACCTTCAGTAGTAGAATAAATTTGAGATTTCCATAATGTGCGTTAATTTTTTTGCACAGTGAATGTAACTGCAGAGAATTCACAGCGCATGAATACACTAGTAAATTTTCTAGAGAATTTTCGGCTGTTGCCAAACGGGAAGTATAATATAATGGACCAGAATGAGTAACTCTTGACACGGTCGCAAAATTTCTAAACATTCGTGGATATTCAACACAGCAAAAAACATAGATTTCGTAAGAAATTCAAAGCTATATGAACAGAATATTAGGCTTGTTCGTAGAGTGCTTTGCAACGGTTATGAACAGTACAGAGCAAGCGCAATTCTATTTTAGGGTAGCGCTTGCTCTGTACAGTAGCATTCAACAAATACAATACAAACTGATGTCTAAACTCTCTGAACCATCGAAAAAAGCGTCCCCTATGAGACAAATATTAGTAAAATACATATTTGTAATGGGCTGAGCCAATTTGTGCACCCAATTCTTCAGGAAGAAAATGATTTAACATTCCCAAGTTATAAGGGTACGAAAACCTGGGGCAACCGGTATGTACGGTACACCTTTTACATATATGTATCTACAAATGCATATAATCGCGCGTTTTCCCGCCCCATAAAAAGGTACCGTCCCCGCGGGAATCCCAACCCCCTGCAGAACGTACGCACCTCGGACAATGCGAAAATAATTACCGATATTTCCTCGAGCATTTTTTCTTCGTTCCCGTCCGTCTTGGTGCGGACCGGACGGGACCCAAGGCCCCGTTTCCTGTTCGACTGCACACACAATTGACTTCCGCTTTTCTGGGTCCGGACGCCCGACCGAAGGACGTAGTAAACGGCGCGCGGGTGATCTGCTCGGCCGGACCTCCCGCGGGCTCATCTCGGTCGGCGGCCGTGTCTGGTTCGGCGGGATATAACCAATTTCTTCCATTATTGTTTGACGCCTCTGAGTCGTTCTCCGATCGTGTGACAGTTGCGACTTGGATGCGGAAGGAGACGACAGGATATTTGTTCACTTAGCACTGTAACTTTTTGATGAATAATGGCTCTTGATGGCAGGTTTTGGTCGAACGAAAGGAGAATATGGCGAAACTGAGATTTAAACTACTCCACAAAAGATAAGGAAGTTCAGAAATTTCGTGAACGTTTCAAAAGTGGCCGATTTTTGTCCACCAAATGTTCAATTATGAGAAATTATATCTCAATGGATTTTTGGCTTCTCGTTTGATAACTGTCAGTTTCAGGAAAATTCTTTTAGTTTTAGTTGGAGAACCGACAATGAATGGGGATTTACTCGAGCGTCGTAGAGACCTAGTGGATTTTGAAGATTAGATAGGTAGAGAGGAAAAAAGGTTCTATGATGTATTAGGATATGAAATCGAAACACTATTCAGATGTAAGTACTTTTGCGATTTTAATTTGTAACTCCACATGTTTCGAGCTAATTCAGCTCATCTTCAGGAGTATAAAAATCACATAAGTGAAGCTGAAAAACAACAAAAACTCATGGAGAAGACGCAAAAATTCTCTACAGTAAAATACAAGGACAAAGTAAAGAAAATTCAAGTAAAAAACATCCAAAAACGGCAAAAGCAACAAGCTAAAGCAAACTAATGAAAGCTTACAAAAGTCAAAAAACAGCAGTCAAATTATGAAGGTCAATTATATAAAATAAAACAAATTCAACAGTATAAAAAAGTTTGAAAAAAGGAAATATAAGTTTTTAAAATGGTCCTAACTAAAAATAGCGGGTGTAAAAAAAACCGCCATGAATAAAGCTGAACTGAAAAAGGTAGAATGTCATTAATAGAAGAACTTACATAAAATCTTCAGAAACAATTCAATGAAAATCATCTGAAGTCATGCTAATGATCTGAAAAAATAGTTCTTTTAAATTACTTTAAGGGGAAGCAGTGGCCTTCAAACACAAAAATATCCCATTTTAAAAAATGGGCAATGTCGTAGATCGATCGAAGAAAAATCAGAACAGTTATAACCAAAACGAATGAAGATAAAAATTAAATTAAAATCGCAAAAGTACTTACATCTGAATAGTGTTTCGATTTCATATCATGGATCTCCCAGATGTTAGGACATTCAATTCTAATCTATGATGTATTCACTATCAGCGATGGGAAAAGCATCTGCAGGTTTTCAGAGATGTAAAAAAAAAAACGTTGGGTGTACATACTCGAGCGTGTCAGATTAAGATACTGTATATGCCCTACGTGCGAGCCTACTTGTCTCTTATAATAAATTCATATTAATCTGACAGTTTGCGTGGTGGGGCTGGCCGTATGGAAGAGCGTGTCTGATTTTTAGAGGATATGTTAATTGGACCCAAAGGAAGCTTCTTTTCAAGGGACTGACAATTCGGATGTGACGCAAGGTCACAACGCACCTTTGAAAATGCAAAAAAAAACGTTACTTTTATACACTTTTCACACAGATAGTTAACCTCGGTGTTGCAAACGTCTTGACCCATTAATCTGATAATAATCAAGGGGGGTTTTCTTAATCTGACAGCTTGAAGATGATAACAAGGCATTTTTTTAAATATCTCCATTCCTGTACCTCTAATCCTTTCTGTATTCATTATGAAAGTTGCAGATAATAAAATTCTGTTCCACTTTTATCTGAAGTAATTTTTATACTCTCAACCGTTTTTCAGCTAGAGGGCGATAAGAGTGCGAAGCCAAGACACACATGCGAAAGGCCAAGGTAGAAACCCAGTCTAATGTACATTCATCGCCATCGCATGCTTCGAACAAAATTTGTAGAAAATGTTATGCCCTACATATTTTATAATGAATGTGAAAAGAATTTGAAGCCCAGAAGAGGAGATAAATAAAAAAACTGATTTTTGTGACTTTGGCCAATTTTTAAAGTTAGACAATCTTGAATCATTAGCTTCAATATAAGAAAAAAAGCTACCGCGCTCGAGAATGTACACATGACGTTTTTTTTACAAGTTTGGCGCCTTTCCACATATTTTCGTCGCACTTAAATTGTCAGGGAAGTAATACCTCAAGAATACCCATTCAAAAACAGCTTTAACTAGTTCTTGATTTACGCTTTCAATTTTCTAAGGAAAGCCTTTATTTTTTTCTTCATTGAAGTTAAAGGACTTCTTTATGTCACCCCGTCTCTATTTTCTCCAATTTAGTTGGTTTTTCATGAGAAAAAAAATTGAACTTTAGTGTCATAAAACTTGTTTTCACAATCATTTTTCGACAGTCTTTCAACATATTCCGATTAAAATAGCGGCGATGTGACATCAGCGATTCAATTCTTTATGAAGCAAAAAATTTTATAGTGATATATACCAAAATTACGCTGAAATTTAGGAATAACTGAAAATCTTTCCATATTCCTAATATTACCTCTCGCGTCGTAATTTCCATTTTTCAACTGTATCAGTTCGTAATTCAGGTTATTGCTCAAAGATGTGACACATTTCCGTATTTGGGGTAGCAATGTGTGTGAAGTTGGCCTAGCACTTTTCGATTTTCGGAAAAAAAATTTCTGAATTGTGCTAGGTTTGTGCTGCTTTGTGCCGTTAAAAATTTTTTTTATTCCACACGTTTCTCAAAATATTTCACAAAATGTATAGAATGGGCCAGCCCAGCACTTATCGAAAAAATGAGTTTTGGCGACTGAGACAGGTTGTGCTATGCATGTACAGTGTTGTGCCGTTCTAATTTCTGCGCAAGTCCCTCTTATCTCCTGGCAAATCGAAAATGAAGAAAAAAATTAGCCCAGCACTTTTGTTTTTTCTTCTCAAAAATCAGTGGAAACATTTGTGCTGACTTGTGCCGTAAATATTTTCTCGAAAATTCGTCGGGTTTTCCGGAAAATTTTGAAATTAAAAAAAAGTTAGCCCAGTACTTTCGTTTTATCTCAATAAAACATATGTGCGCTATACGTGTGCTAACTCGTGCCTTTGAAATTTTCACGAAAATGGAAAAAAGTCAGAATTTTGACTTGCAACTCGAAATTCCGAGATACAAGTCAGAATTTCAACATGTAAGTCGGAATTCCGAGATACAAGTCGAAATTCCTTTTTCTCTGTGTCACTTCAACGCTTCCGTAATTATCTTGAAAAGAATTTGAACAAAGATCGTAGAGTAGAAAGATAGAAAACGCCCTCATATCTCTAGTACTAAAATGGCCAGTGAAAACACATCTGACAATGAGATGGCACTGAGAACGTACTCTCAATACAGAAAAAGTGTTTGATAACAATTTTCTGTTCAATGATTGAAGGATGCGAAATTCGAATTCTATTCCTTGTATTGAATTTCAATATCGACTTCATTGAGACAAAAAAACAAACATCACGGGCGACAAAACAAAAGTATGGTTTTGTTTTGTGACTAGGATGTTAGTTTTCATCTGAACATTGTTTGGGATCAATTGATATCAACGAAATGCTCTGTAGGATGTGCTATATTTTTATTTGAAATTTATAAACATTCACAAAAATTTGAAATTATGGACAACGCATTGACTAGGACAACTCTTGTGATCTGCTATAGGTCAAAGGTGTTATTTCTGTGCAATACGTTTTTCAGATTTATAAACTTAGTGGAATTTGTACAATACGAGACCTGTATGTTAGCCCGTCAGTATAGTTTCTCTATAATTTCTTTATGATATGGTCTCTTTATGACACAATATACAAGATGATTAATGAATAAACAAATGAACAAAACACTCACAGCAGATTTCACAAAACTTTGACTTTCCAACAATTTGACAGTCACTAGTTGCCCAAAACGAAGTCAATAAAAACTCTGCATTTCTCAATATATTGAAGGAGTAGCAATTGAGAATCTTTGAATGGACGTATAAAAGTCATAATTTGCCCTAAATAGGCCCTTCATGTAGGGGATGCTTCTACATACCGCAATTTACGTGGATGGACAGTTCTCAATCTCACTCTACTTGCAGTAAAATGTTCATTGCACTTGGTGTAGTCAGTAATGTTTTTATGCCCTGAAAATTTTATCCACTCGTAGCACTGAAAATAAAAACCAATGAATGACCGAGTCACTTGTTACCAGATTTAATACTTACATTCTCATTTTTCTTTTTTTTGATCGACAGTTCTTCACCATATAATAATTTTCTAACGATATTTTGAGAGAAAGAAATCAGACAAAAATTTCAATAATCACTAACTAGAACGTGATTGATGAACAAAAGGCAGTACGATAATCAAAACCTCTTCGATCGAAAGGGTCATCTGAAATCTCACAAAATTTCATATCTTTCTGCAAATGTCCCTTGAATTAAAATTTTAACCAGTCTCGGTGCCTTAAAAACACTTTTGAAACACAGATGGCGCTTACATCACTCTAGTCGCTTCGTGTCCTGTCTTTCTTCTCTATAATCTTTGAATTTGAAAAATTTTGACTGACAGTTCAGTGTTTCGAGAAAGAACTGATTTTTTTTATAAAAATTTTTTTCAATTTTTTCAGTTCGTCCGAAATCATGCTTCTCCCATGGATGCCTATATTACATCCAGTTGTATTATTGTACAAAGAAACAAAATCCAATTTCTTCGTGACGCACCTAATCGGATCAAGGGCAAAGAAGGATGTTATCGAAAACCGCCACCCCTTTGTACCCACCGAACCAGGAAACGTCCAACAACCCCAAAACCCACCCCGCGGTCATTAGTTCTATCCCATAATGGATTTCCGGCGTTTGTCCGGGATTCTTTCGTTCGATTATTTGTTACCGGATTAAGTTGTTTGCCTTTGGCTCTCCTCTCGTTCTTGGCGTTTTCGGAATGATGGATATCTGCGTCTTCCTACTCGAAAAATCGCCGTATCCTGTACACAAGAACGATGGAACAATAATATTTGTTTTGGTGCGATTTTGTTGAGGTATAAGCCGGATATGTTTATCCGACCTGGTCCTACCTCGTAAATTCTAAAAATACGTCCGTGTTTGTGGGTTTATCGATTCGAAAGTATCTATGTTAGTACAACTGGGGATTATGTCTTATTTATATTTATATTGAAGGAAATATCGGAGAATTTTGATTTATTGATACGTGAGCGAAGGAACTCGCAGAGAAAAAAATATTGATCTCTATATTATAGGAATTTTTTGCGATCTTTTCATCATTCCGGATTTTCCCATTTAACATTTCGACACTGATTCGTCAGCAGTCTTCAGATACTATCCCGTTTTGGTCGAAGAAGTCGTCTATTTTTACTTACCTATGTTTTTTTGACCTTATATTCCTTGTCATCCAGAGATCCGATCATTATGGAAATTTCAGTAATATACGAGGATATATTGAAAAATTCTTAGCCTGCTATAGAACCCAACAAAATTTCAATGTCAAAATATTTTATTACTCAACATATTCTCCTCCTAATTGGATATTTTTATTACAGCGATTCTGCAACGTTACTAGACCTTTTAAAAAAAATGTTTCTTCTTGCTCTGCAAACCAGACCTCCATAGCTTTTATTACTTCCTCAATGGAAAAATTTTTACGACCTTTTAAACTTTTTTTCAGTTGAGAGAAGAGGTGATAGTCGGATGGAGCCAAATCTGGTGAAAAAGGGGGGTGTTCTAACCCTAAATCGCGAATTTTTTTGCATAGCAACATGGGATTTGTGTGCAGGGACGTTGTCCTGCAAAAACAAAACACCTTTGGCTAGCTCCCCGCGTCTTTCTTCTTTGATTTTTTCCCGTAGAGTGGTCACTAATGTCGAATAGAAATCTCCGGTTATTGTTCTACCCTTATCCAAAAAAATCAATCATGATTACTCCATGGCAATCCCAAAAAACTGAAGCAAGAACTTTTCCAGCTGATTTTTGGACACGAAACTTCTTAGGTCTTGGAGAACTAGAGTGTCGCCATTCCATCGATTGTTGCTTTGTTTCTGGATCGTAGAACTGTATCGAACGCGATGCTTCTACCCTTGCATGGTTTTGGTCAACATTCAAACATTTGGGGATCCATTTTACAGCAATTTTTTTCAAGTCCAAATTGACGTGAACTACATATATGATGAACGTTTCAGTCCAATTCGACGGTCTGATAAAATCATGTCATGAACTGCATCGATATTTTCGAGGACTGTCACAGAAACTGGCCTTCCCAATCGGTCATCATCTTCAATGGAAAATTTACCTCTTTAGAAGCATGCAATCCAAATACGAAGGACATTGATCACCAAGGGTTTTAAGCATATCTTCGTAAATCTGCTTACCTCTTAACACTTTTAAATACATATACTTGATGATGGCTCCATACTCCAATTTTTGGATTTCCACAATTTCGGTTGACATCTTCTTTCTTTCAATTTATTGCGTAACTCAGGTTTACTTTTTTGACCTCAAACTCCACACTGACATCTCTTATAAGTTATTGTTCATTGCTATGGTAACGAAATATTTTTTTATGCATGGAACTGGTCTCGGCTAACTAGATATCAGTACATCCTCGTAGTGAATAAATCACGCCTTCAGAGTGGGACAGGTGAATAATAAACGAATTAATTCAGATGCATAACATATCCGCAGATAATTAAATCAACAAATGTTACAATTCAGATCGAACTAACAAACTAACCATCGCTCGAAGTATTACCGAAAATTTTATTTCGTTGACAAAGAGTAGATGCTGACTATGGTCCTTCAATTGAATTAGTGTAATTGGTTAGTGGCTTGGGGACTATGGGCAATATACCGCTTGAAATAGTTGTTGAAGTAAAAGTTGTGGTTATTTTCAAAGTGGTGTATTGCAAAGGCTGTTTTTTTCATTACTCATTACATACTCCAGATCCGGAGTAGTGTTACTGATATTCATTTCGCTCTCACTATCCATTCTTGATCATAATGAACACTAACATTCAAACCACGTACCTAATTCGCTCGTAAAATCTACCAGATTTCGTGAAGAATTAATTTGACAAGAGCAAATGACGATTATTGTCACTGGCATTCATCTTTTCACCAAATTCTGAATAACCAAAATTGATTAAATCTGTCCTCTATCTAATATTGTTAATTTATTGAAAAACAGCCAGACGAAAGTGTATGCGGACGAAAAGTGTATGCGGATGGAATGTACTTGCCTTCAAAAATAGCTTTTCGTTAGGAAATTAGTATACAAAATGTCATTTTTTGTTTAGATCGACGGAAAACTTCCTCATGAGTTTTCTCTCCAGTCTCGCAATATGTAAAAAACAACTAATAATAATGAAAATTTTTAGTTACAAACTGCTCATAATCGCCGACGCTTTTGGCTCAACGATGTTTCAATTGTTCTGCCTTTCGCCTGTCTATCCTAGGAATTAGGGTTTTGCTGAGAGATAACATGCTTAAAACGGCCATATTTTGAGTAACATGTTTATTGACCACTCAAGAACCTCAAAATGGTATGTTCTAAAATGGAGAAGCACACGATTTACAGAGAGCACTGTTTTCTTCTACTGAAACTCACGATTATCAGTAACATAAATAGAGGCCCTACGTTGGGTGCCAATAGAATACCAGGTTCAATGTCAAGGTTTGTGAGCTACTCCGATTGATCTAATATACAGGGTGTATTTGAAATTGAGGTTTTTTTTTTCAACAAAAGAACTGGTCAAAATGAAGCGTCACACCAAAAATCACCTATACAAAACTGTCAAAATGACAAAGTTGAAAAAAAAAATTGAAAATGATAACTGGAATAGATCCTAATACCCTAATAGACCTTTTATTAGCTGAATTATAGCAAAGAAAAAACTCATCTCCTGATTCCATGTGTTTTCGTTTTGGATATTGGCTCGTTCGATATTTACGTGGTCATGAAAATGGAAACTTATAGGATTGCCTGAGCCTACTAACACGATTTTATGAAATGGCTCATTTCGAAACCAACTGACAGAAGAGACTTGGGACACAAGTGTAAAAAAAAGAATAATACTTCAAAATCTCATAAATAAAATTCGTCTAAATTATTCACGATTTTTTTTCACAATGAGCATCACAAACTTCATGTTCGAACATTCCAACAATCGTAGTAAAAATGGGATGAAATGGGGAAACATTATAGCACTTTTCCAACATAACTAACATAAGCACTTTCAAGAAACTGCCTCGATTTTCTAAATTTTTTTTCACCCTAAATTACACGATACAACAGTTGTGATTCTCTCATAAGTGACCTGATGCTTCTAATCCGATGAACTTGGTACTGAACCATTCATTGTCCAGCCATATGTTCATGCATTGTTTAGTTTTTGCGATGACGGAGTCACCTTCCACAGTGCCGTACTTGAAATTCAATGAAATTCTATCGAACTTCTAGATATTGTATCTAAGCCATCTTGGATATTTTATATGGAGAATTTTTGGTTAAACGACTTATTTCGATGAGTTCTACCTTCTTTCAAAAAAAAGTCTCACCTTTGAAAACCCAGTAGATTTTAAAAAAAGCTACTTCAAAATATGCAGCCTGACACTTAGTCGTTTATGGAGTTATGAAGTCTACTTGCTAGGATTAGAAGCAACAACATTGTTTTCACTTTGGATTCATCCATCTTTGCACAATATCATTCAGGACTACAAAAACATCGAAAATATGTCAGAAATTTTATTTCGTTCTCATTGTTTGTGTGCTATATTTCATTATTTTAATTTTTCTGGGTTAGACATAATGAATAAGAGCAATTTTTCCCTTCAATTCAACCAAAAATTTATTATTTAAAAAAAAAACCTTTTCGATACCAGAAATTGCTTCGTTGATATTATAGGTTTGTTCGTAGAGTGGTTCACAACCGTTGTGAACTGTACAGAGCAAGCGCAAATTGATTTTCGCTACCCTAAAATGCAATTGCGCTTGCTCTGTACAGTTCACAACCGTTGTGAACCACTCTACGAACAAGCCTTATATAAAAGTGGGTACAAGGGACAACGCAAAAAATCATAAAACGACTCATCAACAGTGAATTCAACGACCCAGGAACAGAACAAAAGAAGAGGATTGACGGATATCTCGGTTGAAATCTGATCCCCCATTGTCGTCGAACTTTCCTAGAATTTCTCAGTTCGCCAACAGAAAGGCGAGATAGATGTTATTCACGAAAAAATTAGGAAAGAAACATCGTCTAGACTCTGGACGGGCGCGCACGGTATCTTTGTAACACGAACCACCTTTCTCCGATCACAAAACGGCCAACGCCGTCCGTAACAAACCCTATTATGATGGGGACTCGAGAGGGTCATCAGATTTTCCGTACCGTAGAAATCGGATAGTGGGGTCAAGATGCGTGAAAATCGTCGGCAGATGCGTACGTCGCAGGGGGCCGTGAATTCCTGAGAAATTCGCGTGGATTTCGAAGGTCCTTGCATCTTGCATCTGCCACGCTTACCTATAAGGTCTCGTGCCGGAGGGAAAAGGTGCAGACAAGGCCTGAAATGTTTCCCCATGATGAATTGATATTTGCAACTGCGACTGCTGGAATAACAATTCACGTATATTGCATGGAGGGGGATCTTTTTCTTTCCGAATGTGATATGGTATAGATATAGCGAGTATCCAAATATCTGTACTTCCATTTCACATCTAGAAAAAATATTGCCGATTTAAGGGTTAGAAAAAGATTTATGCCATCTCAAGGTTATCAGATATAGAATGTATGTGAATGACTCCGAAAAATTGAAAGGCGTGATTCTTTGAGGAATTAAAGTTGGTATTAGCGTATAAAATTTTTTTGAAAAACCTCTCTACCGAAAAGTTACACTCCGAAGATTGACAAAGAAAACTGTTTTTTTATTTTCACTGTATATTAAGCTGAATGACGGAGCATAATTATTGTTATTGAAACAATAATTACCTACAAGATATTAAGGCAAAATACCCTAACCTCATCTTTTTGAAAATGCATTGAATTTTTTTCTCGTATATGCTCAAGCTGTCGGAAAAACTTGTATAGAATTAATAAGTTTGTATATGAATTAGGCTGATCAGCCATGTTTTTTCTAAGAGGAGAATTTTCATTAAAAAAAAAAGTTGTGAGAAAAAATATCTTAGCGGTTTACTATTTAAATTTTTTCTGAGCATACTTCGGGATTGAAAAAATTGCAACATGTTTAATTTCGTTGACAAATGATATTTACCCAGTTTGGTGTCTTCAACTCAATATACAGGAAAAATTTTTGTTTTTCAAAAAAATGTTATACCTGATACCCACCTTAATTTTCACCACAGAATCATCCCTTAAATTTTTTCGATGATATTCAAATATACCCCGTATATTGAAAATACCAGAAATAAAATTGAAGGAGCAAAAGATATCTCAATCATATTTTCGATATTTTAATAGTATCACACGTTCTTTCAAAAAAAAAATCAGGTCATCCGCCTACTAAAATATACCCTAGATTCGAGTGACTTGGGACGATTGTTGAATTCAGCTTGTCATATTTTCAAAACGGTGACCTATTTTTATCTGAAAAAGAGGTTCGAATATGCTTAATGACTCAGACTATTGATCAGGATATATACCATGCTTCAGAATTCGGATATAAATTTTGAAAAAAATAAAATATACTTGTCCCAAGTCACCCATCGATTTCGGAGGCTTGGGACACAAGTTAAAATCTATTGATTTCTCAACTCTCAAATGAAATAGGTGACCTGGGACGGTGTATAGTTTTGAAAAATTAGAATTTGTGATAAAATAGTTGAAATTTGGTAAGGGGAATTTAAATGATAAACCCCTATTACAGTGAAAGTAAATATATTGCAACTCAAATATAAACAAAATAAACAAAACAAGGGAACTTTGATTTATTTCATTCTTTGGTGATTTCTTTGTGAAATAACATAAATAATAATATCCTGCGTAAAATATGCATATTTACTGCTGCCAATGCGCCGCTTGGATATGTATATTCGGCATTGTCCCAAGTCAACCTATGAAACAACAAAATAAATGAATGAGATTCGTGTTGCCATTTGATTTGTAAACAACCTTGTTTCATGACATATCTTATATCCCAATATCCCACGTATCCAGAAAAAAAATTACACATGCACAAAGTGAAACACATGTAGAGGACACTAGAAAGTGTAAGGGCCATAAAAAACGCGCTTTTATTCTTCTGAAGGCCTTAATTTTTCCTGTCAAATTCAAACGCTCTGGTCACGCCAAACTCAACAGGAATTAATTTTTAAACTAATCGAAAAGACGCTACACAATCTTATAAGTTTGTCACCCGAATCTACCGGTATTGAAAAATGCCCGTTTTTTAAATTTCAGGTTGTTTTTCTTGAAAACGGTTGGGTTCAGAACAATCGACCAAGGTTTTACTTTGCTTAGAAATTAGAAGATTTTAAAGGGTGTTACACCCCAAAAACACTACTAAACCAAACAGTATATAGATCATCTTTCTTCAAATGTTTTACAATACAGCGTGTCTCAAATTTGAGATGTGATGTCATCGATATTTTTTCATGACAATTGGCAATCTTAACTCTTTATGACTATTCTGAAACGAAACATTAAGTAATATAGGCGTTAGGCGTACGAAATATCCAATTCTCATTCGTAGTCGTTAAAAAAGATACATATTTAACAAATATCAACTGATTCGGATGTGAACGAAATAATTCAGGCAGTTTGATGATGAAATAACTAGTGCTATTCATGTATCATTTTCTGCCAAACAAAAAGCATTGGTAACTCGATATAACCTTCAAGAATAGTCATGAAAAATTAGGATTGCCTTTTAGAGAAACTTCATATATTGATGACTCCATATCTCGTATTTGGGACACGCTGTATAGCATTTTTTCGTACATCCAAAACAGCGCAATTTAGAATTCTAAATTGTCGCAGCATATTCACAACAACAAAAAGTGTCTTTGGTTTACTGATGAATTCATAAAAGGCTCGCAGGCTAGATGATTTCAAATTGAAACGACCTTTATACTATCAGGAAGGATCAAATAATGTTGACCGAGGTGAGGGGAAGAGTTTTACAAAAGGGATGTGGGCGTATTCATTGGACATCTCACGGAAATATAATTTTTGGTCATTCTGGAAACACAGCTCAACAAAAAAAGAATGTTCTGAAAATTCAGAACAGAATAGTAGGCACCATTTTTTTTCCTTTGATTTAAAGCAGTGGTTCCCAACTAGTGGTCCGTGGACCACCAGTGGTCCACAGAAGCCAAAATATGGCGTTCGAAAAATCGAAAAATTTCTAAAAAGATGGAATCAATTAAATAATCGTCAAGATCGAACTGCTGCATCGAGCTCCATAAAATTTTCTGATTTATTACTAGCAGAGTTGCCCTTTCAGAATTTGTATCATAATTCCATCTACGGTTATTGTTATTGAGGGATAATCCAGTAGAAACGTGACTATCGAAAAATTTCCAAAAATATGGAATCAATTAAATAATCGCCAAGACCGAACGGCTGCATTGAGCTCCATAAAATTTTCTGATTTATTACTAGAAGAGTTGCTCTTGCAGAATATGTATCACAATGTTCACATTTGCATCTACGGTTATTGTTATTGAGAGGTAATCTACTCGAGAGGTGACTATGGAAAAATTTCCAAAGAGATGGAATCAATTAAATATTAAATAAAATCGTCAAGACCGAACGGGTTCATTACAGGTGATCCCTGCTAACAAGAATAATATATAAGAGGTCCCAGGCCAAGAAGAAGTTGGGAACACCTGATTTAAAGAAACCATAATTTTGGCATGAGATATAAGGAGCCCAGTAAATATTATCTATTATTATATTAAATTGTGTGAGAGTTACCTATTTGATAGTAGCTAGTCGTTTTTCCGTCTAATTCATAATAAAACAAAGAATCATCTAAAAATACTAGTTCAGGTTTTTATTCTCATCAGTCTAAGTGAATGAGTTCAAGCTTTCTTCAAATACAAAGAGATTTATTTCTAAGTTTTCAAATTATCACCACTAAACTTAGTATCGACGAATCCTAAATAATTTAAAAATTTTAAAAATATACAGGTCGTGCCATTCAAAAAGAATTGGAGAGCATTTCCGGTGAAACCCTAATTACAGTAGTAACAAGAAACATGGCATCAAAGCGTCTGTTATTCATCATTGTATTTGCCTGTAAAATATCATAAATATCGAATATCATCTATTTAGTTTTGAAGATATTTATGTACTTGGTATATTTTATCCCATCCTGTATACAGGGTGAGTCTTTGACTCGTACAAATGTTTTAGCAGTATATTCTTGAGGTTAAAAGAAATACTTTTTTCCTATATCATTTTTCCGATTCATCCCTGATAAAAAGATTTACCCATTTCAAGTTTTCATAATAAGCTGTGCCAATCTTGGAGAAACAAAATCAACTAAAATAACTAGCTAAATCTGTGACACTAGACATATACTCCATTCACTTTTATTTTAGCACTCGGTTGGCCATTTGACACATTTCACTCTGTATAGTACGAAAATGTGGGGTTATGAAGCTTGTCAAAACATTTTTGGGTTTTAAATCAACGCTTTGTTGCCCTTTCTACGTAAAAGTTTCGGTTATTACGTATTTTATCACAATGTCGAATCTCTTCGGAAAATGTGTGACGAACATAATTGAAGTTCATACAAACTGATTGAAGGCATACCAAATCCAGTTATTTGCATGGAAAATACAAGAGATCAGTATAATATCATAATATGCACTAGCTTGAGAAGAGTTAATGTTCGTTATCTTCTTTGGCTAAAGTTTGAATAGGTACGTTACATCAGTTGTAGATTTAAAAAATATTAACCGAAGATGAAATGCATATGTTGCAGTGGTTGGGACTGGGTATCTCCCGAAGGAATTACCAGATAATCACAAGAATGTTACATTATTCAACAAAAATCATCTTACATCAATATAAGTAAAAGGAATTAAAGGAAGTTTCAAGTCAAGATGAACTTCACCATTGAACAAAAATTTCACATGAATAATCAATTAACAGGACAACTGACACGTATTGGTGGCTGTTCATCTTAATACATTGATATTATAATAATAATTAGGTATTTATTGGTACCTAAAGGCATTTTCAATGTATAGGACAAGTCAAATGAAAAATAGAGAAATCAATATTCGGGAACTTATTCTACGATGACATTCATTGAAAATCCTGTAGTAAACATTTCTCATTAATTCACTCAAACATAAAATACTCAAATGCCACCACTTTTTAGAATCTCCCAATAGAAGGAAATTCTTTCTCATCCTCAACATTCACAATCTTTTTGATTGTGAAAATATTCAGCTGAAATATAAGTCGTTTAGATACGGATGAAACATTAGGTATATGAATTCTCTTACATTGAATATTTTCGCTACCGTCTGACGTATTGTGGATTTTAGAATATGAGGGTATAACTATTTGAATGAGCGTACCTGAATTCTAAATAGCACTTGCTATTTTTCGTAATTTTCGTAATAAAGATTGATATTAGTTGTGGCAACGGCGTTATGACATTCACACCATTTCATGAGTGCCAACATTACTCCGTTCTAGTTACAAAAACTTGAGAAAATCATTTCATGGCCAACCGACTGCTAAAATAAATTTGAATGGAGTATACACATATGCGAATCTTTTAGAGAGTTGCATTCGGTCAAAGTACCCAATATTTCGAATGTCACAGATATTTTCTATTTTTGAACATAAAATTATTAGAAAACGACACATTAAACGAGTAAATGTGATGAATACCTTTATGTTATAGAACGCTCAAATATTCATTAGATAGCGTCCAACTTAGTTTCAAAAGAGTTGGGTTCTTTGAATTTTTGGTATTTTTGTGATACGTCATGGTCATAATAAGAAAACTGGAAGACCTGGGTGATACTTGTGTTCGAAAAAGATTAATCAAATTAATGAAAAATCATATTCCAAAATTCATTTCATTCGATAAAACCGTTTGTTATTTTTTCATTGTTTTTTAACAGCCTGTATCTTTTAAACCGAGCCGATTCGGAAAAAATGGTAAAAAAAATGTTTCCTTCAACATTAAGAAGCTACTGTTAGAATATTTTTACGAATCGAAGACTCACCCTATATACGATGACATTAATATCTTAATGATGATAAGAATGAGTTTTCAAAAAAGGCGTCAAGTAGTGTATGGAATTTTCAAGATTGATGTTTTGTGTCTTAACGTAGTAACACCTCCTTTTTTAGGTTGAATATACATATTCAAATACATATGTCAACAACATTAATCTCGGGTTTCATAAAGCTTGATCGGGGAATCAACGCTTGACCAATTTATTTTCAATCCATAATTCAGTCATGATTATTCAGAATATCATTCTTGCATCAAATTTTAATATCATATGTCCATTCAATTATTCTCAATTGCTACTTCATCAATATTAGCAGAAATAAAAAGGTTTCAGTGATTTCGTTTCAGAAATTGAGTGACTGCCAAATCGTTGATCGGACCATCAAAGTTTTATGAAACCCGCTGTAAGCTGCTAGTCTTCGGCGATTTTCGATATTAATTAACTTTTTCAGAAGAGAAAAGTATTAACTTGATAGTTTGCATCTAATCGGAAAGAAAATGATAATGTGCTTTTGAAAGTTTTTCAAAGGCTCGTTTTAAGTCTGTCATCATAATATTTAGTCTATACTTCCATAATAAATCAATCGATGAATAAACCAATTATGGGATCAGTACCAGATATATCGTATTTCTATTTAAATTTTCGTGACATACGCTAGCCCGTTTCCTGTCTAGCGGACTGATTGCGATTGCAAGTTTGCACCTTATGTAAAGCGAAGATGTAATTGAGCATGACCTATATCAACACAGAGCGGAATCGTGAGAAGTTCAAGCTCGGAAAGGCTCTAACGGAAGTTTGTAGATAAACGTAATCGATACGTTATCTGAACTGGGCTGTTTATATTCAACAATTTCGTTCAATATCAATTTGGCGTTTCCTGTTCTTGTCTTCGTACTCTCGGCAAAGAAGTTTTCCTTTCATTTCGATCCGGAAGATGTGGAAAAAACCTTTGGATCCCTGTTCTGGGATTTATCGAGCTAAGTTCTTATCGTTATCGAATGAATAGAATGAAATTTGTTTGTTTATATAAAGGATCCATAAAATAACACAATAAAAGAATTGGGTTTTATGAGAATAATCCAGTACTATGATAACATTACCTACCTCATTAGTCATTATAAATATTCTTTCGTGTACATTTTTAAATTTTTCTGTTATTTTCTTCGTTGACTAAAAAACAACGAATTACAAATCTCATCGTAATAAAAATTCAGGATGAAAAAACAATTTTTGGGCCAAATTTTCATTCAAAGTACAACAGAAGAAAAATTCATTGTCATTTTCTTCGATAACGAAAATACAAAAACTATGAGCGGACTTGGAGAAAAATATATCATAATTTTAGTTAGTTAGTTTTAACTATGTGCCAGTTTGAACGGAGAATAGTACATATAAATGACAGTTCGATATAATTTAATTGTCTGTTAAAACTGAAAAGTATACAAACTAATTGCCACGTCGAGCTGACAATTAGGTAGGTATAACCACATAATATCCATTTAAAACTAGCAATTATGTATAACTGTCAGTTCAGAATGACAATTATGTATAATAATTGTCAGATGTGCATTTTTGACAGTTCAAAATATGTAGTTAGGTACAATTGCCAGTCCAAATTGACAATTATATCTAATAGTTTTTTCTTTACATCCGCTCAACGCTTCCGAACTGAAAAGCAACCGAGAGCAAAGTAGCTTTTCTTTCATTTTGATCCGGTAGATGCGAACAAATTATTTATGTACCAAAAAAAATTTTATGAAAAACTGTCTATTCAAGTCTAGCCTATAAAATGATAGCCGTAGCGCCACCGAAGCTAGCAAGTAGTCGAGACAATATACATATACAGTTAGATGCCAAGGTTCATATTATATTTTTTCGTCGACCTCACATACCTCTATAAAATTTCCCGTTTGATAGCCTCTTCTAGGTCGTCGCATTTGCAAATTACCCCAGCTTTGGATTATAGTGTTACTGATATACATACATATCTCTATCACTGTCCATTCTGGATTATAATGAAAACTAACATTCGAACCACTTACCCAATTCAATCATAAAATCTAGCAGATTTCGTACAGCATTAATTTGACAACACCAAATGACAGTTATTCTCACGACCACTTATGTTTTCATCGAATTCTGAATTCACAAAATTGATTCAATTGCCCCTCTATCTAGTATTGGTAACTTAGTAACGAACATCAAACGAAAAGTGGTTGCGGACGAAAAGTACTTGCCTTCAAAAATAGTCGACTTTTTTCGGAAATTAGTACGTAAAATATCCCTAATCTTGGATTCACGAATTTATAATTTTTTTATCATTATGAAATGATGAGAAGGAAAAAACTTTCAGTTTTTGGTCAAAAAATAGCACAACAAAAAATTATAATTATATATGAAAACCGTCTAGTGTAATCGACACCAATTACATATCTTATTATAATAACGTCGCAAAATATTTCATTGTTCAATTTCGTGAATGAATGTTTAGTTTGAAAAATTTTGTTGTCTTCTTCGTTGACTAAAATACAAACCAAGGCAAGGAAATGATCCGGAAGATATATAAAAAACGTCTAATCACCTATACTCTTGGATTTCTCGAATTATTATCTTTCTCAATATAAAATGAATGAGATGAGGAAGAAAGAAGAAGTCTAGTGTAATTCACGGTAATACGTACCTTATCACGATGAATCATTTTTTCAAATTTTTCAAATAGAAATCCAATATAAATTTCTTATCATCTTCATCGTTGACTGAAAAGCTCAAAATAAAATCTTCATAGTATAATTGAATTCATTGTCATCCAACATACTCGTGCATGCAAAATTTCAGGAATTTGATACAGAAATGGATGAAAAAATATTACAACAAACAACTTTTCTCATTTACTGTTCCAAAAACATATGAATTTTTAATATGAGGTTAGCATCTATTTACTTAGTAAACTGCTCTGATACTGACTCTGAAGTCTGAATCCACAAACTGAAGGACACAAACAAAAGACATGGCATATGTGCCATGTCAGTATCATGTACCTATGGGTACATGATAAAGGCGATTCATAAGTTCCAGATATCGCACATATGAGTGAAGTTTCACTTATTATTTTGCATCGCCTTTGTCATGTATGTGCCATGTCAGTGCTACGCTACTTTGGTGGGCACTTTCCCTTATATTCAAATTTTCAATGCTTAACTTGTCGATTGTTATGCCATGCTTACTGATTATGCTCCTATTCCTATGCTATCTTTTAATATGATACTATTCAGTGGATTTTGCCTCGAGTTTTGGGCATTTCCTCTGAAAAGTCTTAATTTCCTTGCTTTTTTCCCTTGAAAGTCAGACAATAATGAATTTGGCAATGAATTTTTCGTTAATGCTGAATTCGTATGAGCCGAACGACATTCTCAAAATTCTAGATGTTAAGGCAATATAACTCATAACACTCTTTTTCCTAGGAAAAAGGGAGAAAATATAAAAAATAAGCTCTTTCCTCTTATCAGTTATTGATTCCGCCGAGCCCGGCAAAACACCTCATAACATTCAGGGCATGCCCATTGGTCCCCCACCACCACCGCAACCCCTAAACGAGACCACTGCGCGCCTTCCTACCCTATCTTGCTTAGGCCCCCCTCACGCTATTTATCTGAGCCTACTTCGGCCGTCGAAAGGTCATTCTTCAAGCTACGTTTCGTGCTTACACACGTGTGAATCGCGTAGGCTCGTTCCGTGTCTCATCTGTCAATTGTCACGTGCTCAATCCCCGAGCCGATTGTGTCCTGTCACCGGGACGTTTTGTGGTCGTGCGTACGTTAATTTGGTCGACGTGTGTCGTCAATTGTGTCTCGAGGATAACCGTTTCTCATTAGGTAAGTCGCCTTCAGCCGCTTTGGCGGTAACTTTCGATTGTTTATTTGACACGAAATGCCGGAGTGCATTTCGATTGTTTCGGGGCGACGTTTCTATTGTTGGGTTTTTATGTATTTGAGACAATGAAGGGAAACTCCTGAGGAATTATTAAAATTCCATAGATTCGGAAGAGATTCAGATTGCTTTGAAATTTCACTATTTTCTTCTACCCATAAAATTTTTTTATTGTTGAAAGTCCTCGAATAGAAGTTTTTTTATTTCTAATTTTTGAGAAGAAAAAAATATCGAAAAGAAAAATTTTCAAAATTATAAGCCGACAAAATTCTTCTACTGCATGTTTATCTTGTACTTTTTACGTAACTTCAACTTTTACAATATATAAAAAATATTTAGCACTAAAGATTTTTCATCGTTAAAAATAACTCGTCATAACGTGAAAAAAAAATCATATATGTCTAAAACTCTTTTTTGATGCTCAAACAACCCATATGTTTACCATTTCAGACGATTTAAGGTATTTAAAAAAGATGGGGCTTACCTAAATAAACCTTATAAAATGTTAAAATGATTCTTTTTTTCGTGTTTTCCGGAAGTCACAGATTAATCAAGCAGTTAAAAAATGGCTGTTTTTCATTATTTTTAGTTACCCTCTTAGGTTAAGGTTTATTTAGGTTTTTCCACCTTTTTTTTATTAGAATATACTGAAACAATAAAAAGTATATGTAGGTTGTAATTTGAAAATAAACAGTTCTGATGAAAATAAATAAATAATATAATGATAAGAATCCCAATAACTCATAAACCGTTGAGTTTTCACACAAGGTATAGTGAAGTACTGAAATTACCATAAAATCAGCTCTCTTATGACACGAAGATATACTGGGTGTGCCATTCACTATGAGAAAGTAGTAGGTGTTTCCGGTATAACCGTCAGCTGCGTAGGTTTAAGTTTTCCTAAAGAGCTGTGCCACCCCTGTAAAAACAAAATTACCTTCAGAATAGCAAGCTAATAACAATGACAATACACATTTGTGGATCTTTTAAACAGAGTTGTATTCAGCCAGAGTACCCAATTTTTCAAATTTCACAGATATACCTACTTTTTGATTTTTTAAAATCAAATTACTCGGAAACGGAGCATTGTACGAGAAAATATGAAAAATATTTTGCAAAACGTTCAAATATCAGATAGCGTCCAACTTATTTTCAAGAGTTGGGCTCTTTGAATTTTTGGTATTTTTATGGTACGTAATGGTCGTAATGAGAAAACTGGGTGATATCTTTCTTGTGTTCGAAAAAGATTCAAAAGATTCATTAAATAAATAACTACAATCCGAAATTCTTTTCAGTCGATGAAACCGTTCGTGAGAACCAAAAATAACATTCAACATTTCAATTTCACATTTCAACAGCCTGTATCTTTAAAACCGAGCCGATTCAGAAAAAAGTGTTTTTTTTTTTACCTTAAGAATCTATTGTCGAAACATTTGTACGAGTCAAAGACTCGCCCTGTATACATTGCTGTATGCATAAATTTTTTTGAATGCCTGTAATACATTTTTAGTTTTCAAACAATATAGTATATGTATGAGTTTAAACAGAGGTTAATGAAACGGGGTACTATAGAATACGTATGATACAAGAGCTTAGGGAAAATCTCAGTAAAAAAATCTTGTCTCCCCGTGAGTAGTGTAGTGATGACAAATTTGTTTACAGAATAAGCTTTTAATACCGAAGGGCTTCTTTTCCATTGACATAAAAATTTCTTTCCTTTCCCTATTTTTGAATTATATCTGAAACAAAAAACCAGAGCTAAAAATAAGAAAGGAAAAGTAAATAATACAGCCATCATCAAACTGATTCGACGATTTGATGATATCTAAAGAAGAAATAATTTATCATATAGGTACTTACATAACTTGTTCTCCAATTGCACTGTGAAAAATATCATAACTGCATCAAAAATTCTCTCTTGATTTTCGTGAAGGATCATTCTCGTCTTCAGAAATCCCTTCCGTATTGAAATTAATAATTTTCAAAATCTTGCTTTTGACCGGGAGGGTCTTTCAACCAGGTTTGGTCTTCCAAGGGATGATACTTCTGTTCGTCAGTTGTTCGATGAACACTACAGGACTCTTGAATTGTGGAATCATCTCCCATAGATATATCAGTGGTTATTCATTTGAAAATGGGAAAAAACGAAAAACAAATTAAAAAAACCTCTGACACTTGATTGAAAATTTGTCTAATAGGCCATCGCGATGAATCACCCTGTATAAAAGAGAAGCTTTCATGTATACCATTGAGACTCTGGTTAAACGACGATGGTGTGGTTTTGATGGATTTAAAATTGCAATTAAAAAACAATTTTTGATGCTTGCGAACCAATTTTTTTTTAATTTTCTGTTCCTTCGAAAAGACCTGTTTCTATCTGGTCAAACTGATGTTCCTCATCATGTCTGTGTTCTCTAGGTAGCATCAAAAATATAAAGTGTGTGGATTTTGAAGGTGTGCGTTTTCTGTATCTTAGAAAATGGGTCACTCTGTTTAAAACGTGAAATCGTACATTTTCCATTAGTTGCAGTTAAATTTCTGGTTGATTATTTCAATGATTCCTTCTGTGAATTGAACAAAACCTTAGTTTCTGGAGATTCTTCCAAATTTTATGAAACATCCCCTATGTTCAAGTATTGATAATCATACATTTTAAATTGCAAGTCCGCAGGTTCACATTTGTTAAAAACCTTGACCGCGTTTTTGGAATCCTCCCACATAATTCCTTCATTCAACGACCAGTTTATTTCCATTTTTTTCCTAGAAATTATCGTGAAAACACGAGGATCGTCCCATCCCATCCGGCTGTACCGCGAAAAGCGGTTTCCCGAATTGAATGTAAGCGGAAAAGCCGATAGCGAAGAATGAAAATTCGTAAATAGAGGCGAACCGTAGAGATAGATAATACGTTTCCCTTTCCTGTCAACGGGCCGCGGAAACCGTCAAACGTACAGAATACGCTATGAAAGCAGCTTTTATACGCGCGGTAAAGGATATCCGGATCCTGTGTCCGCTTTGGGACGTCCTTTAAAAAAATATATATATCTGGTATTAATCGTCGTTCGGGGCTCGTTTGAAATAGGTTTCGGTGCTCCGCGTCCTCGATCCAGGTGTTCAGTTCGCGAAAATTACCGAGACCTAGGTGATTCGGTATGTACCTACATCTCTATTTATGATTGACGTTTTGTCCACATACTTACGAACCGTGTAAATTGCCACTTAAATCTCGAGTGGAATGATGAAAAATACAATATTGAATCACATTCTACTTATTTATTATTTTTATTTATATTAACATCAACCTTTAAATTAAAAGACATTTCGTTGTCTGTTTAATCATGATTCTTTTCGTTTTCACTGATAACGAGTTCGTAGTTGCCATTGGATTGAGAGCGTATACAGGGTCCTGCAATAGTGCGTTAGGCCTCCATAGCTGCCAAACCAGACGTTTTAGGAATTTAGTTGAGAAGCATTCCCTTTCTACTTTCAATTCTGCATCTCAGGAAATTATTTTCTGATATACAGGATGTTCCAAAATGAAATTATTCAACAAATGAGTGATTTTTAAATGGAACATCCCTTATATTTTTGCATATTTTCAATGCTCTTCAATACCTCTACCATGATGCAAAATATTACGGATATTTTTCCAACAATGCGGATCTAATTCAGAAAAAAACTGTAAAATTTCGACGAAACAGTAGTTCGGTAAAAGCCCTTTACCGATTTCCAGAAGCGATAGAAACATGAATTTTATCAGGATTTCTTTTAACTTAAGAATTGCCTAGTCATCGTTTCTAAATGATCAACCTCTCTTATACAGGCTGTCCGTTATCAATGTCCAAATATGAAGAATTTCAAATTGTTTTTTCTCGAGTTTTTCAAATGTAACACTGTATTTTTTCCATGATGATGTACACAGTTTAAAACCTTACATTTTTTCAGAAATAACCAAAGGGCTTTTTTCACCCCTGCACGAAAAATCAAATCAGAACGGAAAATTTTATTTAAATATTGGATATAAAAACAAACGGGCGTTGAAAAAGACAAAGAAAAATTGTGTTAGTCCATTTCATGAATAATAATATTTTTGGATGCCGATAAAACTCAAGGATTATGATTTTGGAAGGGTTCTAAAGTTTTTCAAAAATTGGTCATTCAGTTTAGTTTCATTGTGTGACTCATTTAAAATATCCGTTAGATTTTATGTTCATTATTCCTGAAATTTTTGGTTGAAATGCCATTTTTACTCCAGAAAAAATGTAAGGTTTCAAACTGTGTTCATCATCATGGAAAAAAATACAGGGTGTTACATTTGAAAAAATCTAGAAAAACAATTTGAAATTCTTTATATTTGTACATTGATAACGGACAGCCTGTATAAGAGAGGTTGATCATTTATAAACGATGCCTAGGCAAATTCTTAAGTTAAAAGAAATCCTGATCAAATTAATGGTTCCATCGATTCTGGAAATCGGTAAAGGGCTATTACCGAACTACTGTTTCGTCGAAATTTTGCAGTTTTTTCCGAATAAGATCAATACCGTTGGAAAAATATCCCTTATATTCTGCATCATGGTAGAGGTATTGAAGAGTATTGAAAATATGCAAAAACATAAGGGGTGTTCCATTTAAAAAATCACTCATTGGTTGAATAATTTTATTTGGGAACACTCTGTATATTAGAAAATAATTTTCTGAGATGCAGAATTGAAAGTACAAAGAGAATGCTTTTCAACTAAATTTCTAAAACATCTGGTTTGGCAGCTATGGAAGCCTAACACACTATTGCAGGACCCTGTATACCTACAGGGTTTCCGGATAATTTCAGGGGGTGATTCTAGAGGTTACAATACAGGGTGAGTCGTACGAATATTTTAACAGTAGACTATCGAGGTCAAAAGATACACTTTTTTCCTTCACCATTTTTTCTGAATCGGCTCGGCTTAAAAGATACAGGCTGTTGAAAAACCATGAAAAAATGTTATTTTTAGTTCTATCTAACAAACGGGTTTATCGAATGGAACGAATTTCGGAATATAGTTCTTCGTTTATTTGATGAATCTTCTTCCAACATAATATATCACTTACGTCTTGCAGTTTTCTCATTATGACCATTACGTTCCATAAAAATACCAGAAATTCAAAGAACCCAACTCTTGAAACTAAATTGGACGCTATTTCTAATTAATATTTGAACATTTAGTGAAATAAAAGTATTTTTCATATTTTCTCAATATGCCGTTTTCGAGTACCTAATTTGATATTCAAAAACTGAAACGTTTCTGTGCAATTTGAAATATTGGGTAATTTAGCTGAATACAACTTGGTTCGAAAGATCCACAGATGTGTAGTGTCACAGATTTATCTAGTTATTCTGAAGTTTTGTTTTTCCAGGAATGGCACAGCTCATTATGATAACTTAAAATGACTATATCTTTTCATCAGGACTGAATCGGAAAAGATGGTATGGGAAAAAAGTGTTTCTTTTGACCTCAAGAATCTTATGTTAAAATATTTGTGTAAATCAAAGATCCACCCTGTATATCAGATTGACCTAAAATTCAATCCAATTGAAGAAAGATTCGAAAACTGAATTTTTAGCCCTTAAACCATCCTGAAATTTATAAATGAGACAGAGATCAACCAGATGATTTTTGGTTCCTTCTGGTACCTCGCATTCGCTCAACTGTGGCTTTTAACTGAATTCCATCGGAAAAACATAGGTACCATAGCAATATCCGTGACCTATTCTCATACATATCAGAATACACCATATTTTCCTGGGAAGAACTGGGACCTCTATTCGAGTGATCACTAACTAATTCTTGGTGAAAATAGTGCACGTATTCCTTGTCCCTTACATTCGACTAAAGAAAAAAGTTGGACCATAAGCGTTTACGAGACTGCATTCTTGGGAATCGTCATTTCTGGAATATATAATCCAATGTGCAGTTTTTACGCCTTCCACCATCCATCAATGTTTATAATCGCGAAAAAGCAGGATGTCTAACGAATCCCATCCAGGAAGTGGCTTAAAAACGGACAGCGCAAATTCCAGAGACAAAAATACCCAACGAAACATCACGTCCAAAGAGCTAATTGGCAATTATCGAATTTCAAAATCCCTCAACATCCGACGAGATCAGTCAATTTGCCAAAAGACCAGAACCAAATTACCGCTTCCTTTCCAACTGTCCGAAACGCATACTCTAGACGTGTGAAACGTGCGTTAAGAGTGGATACTTTCTCGAGAGCTAACGACGTGCCATACCGGGTAAGCTTCGCCCACTCCTCCTCCTATCACCTTCGGAAATATTGAATGACGAAAATCTGCTTCCGAAGAATATTTTGCGGACATCGAAAACGTCTAAAACAACCTCCGGCGTGATGCTTTATTAACAGGGCATATCCGGTCATTAATTGGGCCGTGTTTGGAGATGCTATTCGGCATTCTTCTGCATCCATCTCTATTTCTCGCCCGCGGCCTTGTGCCAAGCTCGTCGCATACACTGCCCAACAAGATTTGTAGGTCAAGATTGCGGGCGGAATAAAATGTTGATATGATCGTGTTTGACCGACTTTCAATATGGAGAACTTGCTTTATGCGGTCTGTTTTTTGGTGGCATGTCGAAATTTGTCGAAACGATATTGCTTACATTTCCGTTTTTCCAAATTTATCATCTCATAATATTTTCCGGTGCTCAAACCCTAAATCATGAATTTTTTACGTGGCAACATGAGATTTGTGTGCAGGGGCGTTGTCCTGCAAAAACAAAACACCTTTGGATAGCTTTCCGCGTCTTTTCTCTTTAATTTTTTTCCGTAAAGTGGTCAGTATTGTCGAATTGTAATCTCTGGTTATTGTTCTACCCTTATCCAAAATATCAATCATGATTACCCCATGACAATCCCAAAAAACTGGAGCAAGAACTTTTCCAGCAGATTTTTGGACACGAAACTTCTTCGGTCTTGGAGAACCAGAGTGTCGCCATTCCATCGATTGTTGCTTTGTTTCTGGATCGTTGAAATGTACCCAAGTCTAATCCATAGTAACAATTCGGTTTAAGAAGTCTACATCGTTTTCAAATCGAGCACAGATCGAACGCGATGCTTCTACACTTGCACGCTTTTGGTCAACATTCAAACATTTGGGGATCCATTTTGCAGCAATTTTTCTTATGTTCAAATTGACGTGAACTATGAACGCATACTTATGAAATATTCAGTGCTTCAGATATCCGTTTTAGCCCAATTCGACGGTCTGATAAAATCATGTCATGAACTGCTTCGATATTTTCGGGGACTGACACAGAAACTGGCCTTTCAGATCGGTCATCATCTTCAATGGAAAATTTACCTGTTTTGAAGTTTGCAGTGCAATTTTTCATGGTCCCATACGAAGGACATTGATCACCAAGGGTAAATCTGCGTACCTCTTAACCCTTTTGAATACAGGTACTTGATGATGGCTCGATACTCCAATTTTTCGATTTTCACAATTTCGGTGGAAACCTTCTTCCTTTCAATTTATTGCGAAACTATGGTTTACTTTTTTAACCTCAAACTTCACTCTGACACTTCTAATGTCCGAAATATGTCAAAAAGTATTTCAGCAAAAATTTTCCTCTGGAATTAATTATCTTTCTCAGGAACAAAGCCTGTGAAACAGACTGCATCTTATTTCAGCTGAATACACAAATTTTGGGATTCTTCATACATAACCTAGAAGAATTCTTCAAAAGAGTAAAGATATTCCCTACGACTGATTGCAGGATTAACGTCATCGTGATGAATCCAATGAAAAAGGAAATTCCATTCCAGTAGTTGTCTTCAATTTTGAAATTCTCTGATATTTAGATCAATATTTTTTTGAAAGGAACGTACAGTATATTTCAGAGCCAACTGCTAGGTTACGATAAAAATAAAGACCAATCCAACCCCTATCAGTTCAGCATATTTTTTTAATTCAATGTATTCGTTTAAGAGATATACAAATTTTGATTTTGTACAGATTTTGTCATTTCATTAAACATGCTGTGTGAATTAATCGAATTTCCACTAATTTCTTCTATGGTTCCGATGATAATCAGTAGCTGCCATACACTAGACATAAAAATAATACTATTTATATCTTTGATTATCAATTAAGTTGAAAATAGTTTATTCATTGGTAAAAAACAAGTGCATTAATTTTCTCATTTTTCGAAAATAACTTGTACGGGAACCATAGAGCAGATTCATCATCGAAATTACAAAATGAATTATTAAAAATTTGATTGATTTATACACATGCTCGAAAAACCAACATTGTTTAAAATTTGAATGTCAATATTTCGAAAACGAATAGATTAAATGACAGAAAATTTGATATTCTGAATTGAATCAAATGAGATATTACTCAACCTTTATTTTCTGTTCAAAATTAAGGGTTTGGTGTTGTAACACTAAGGGTTGAAGCGATACGGTTTTGAATTTTATCTTAGAAGTTGCCCCCCTTGAATCAAAAATTGACGTATCCGAGCATTTTTTCAAAATAAATTATTTCCGCCTGTAATATTGTCTGATTCGATTCCACAAGCCTACCCTGTATTTTTGGAGTACATACATGATTTTATATAAAAAATTTACAGTTGTTTTTGCTACTTAGCAATCTTTAAAACTAGGGGAATTTTGCTTGTAGAATAAAGATTATAATGCAGATTTTATGGAAAAAAACTAAAATATTAAACGAAAATTAGCACATCTTATATGATTCATTCATTTACAATATAAAAGAACCGAATACTGAGGACGCCCCACATGCGTACCTAGAATTTCAACGAAAACAAACAATACAAAATTCATTCCGAATCCGCCCCCAAAACCATACACGGGCAGTGTATTTCCGTCTTTCTATTTTTGCCGTTTGCGGATGTCATTTAGCACCACCAGTCCTGACGGAAACGTCCCGACTGAGGTATACACCCCTTCCTGTCTATCGAAAACAACCCCCCGGAATGGCTTTTAAAACGACATATCTACCGCCGCCCGACAGGAAGGGGACGGGGATGTTTCTTCGATTCAGAATTTGGCGAAAACAATCGGTATTATGAGGGTGGGTGCTTCCGGCGAAAATACTGTAGGAGATGCATCTTTTTGGGCCATGTTGCCTTAAATTTTTTTACTGGGGTATTGAATTAACCTCGAATTATCAGGTCATCTAATTCTTGATGAACAAAATTATCGCTTTGAGTCTGATGGTTTGACTTTTCACTAGGTTATTAAATAAGCATGAAATTGTAGTAACCTTGAGTGGTCCAAGAATCATATTCAGTGGTCAGATTCTTCATTTATGAATAAAAATTCGATTTGCTATTTAGTTCTGCTAATTTACGTGGGGGAAAATCGGTCATTCCATCAAGAGCAACAAATATTTTACTAGTTAAAAAATTTACCTGAATTATGATCAGAAAAAATTAAAAATTCCAAGGTGGCTCTTCTAGATTCATTATATAAGCATTTGAATTGGTATTCGTTCGAGCTAACCTTTGATTTATTCAACAATAAATTGAACATTGAACAGCAACAAAGGTTGCACTAAATTGAAAATACGACTAAATTATAATATATAGAGCAAAAATCCACAATTTCGTGGTGATTCTTCTATAGCTTCATACATAAAATTATATTTGGTTCTGCTAAATTAATCATTGAAGTAGCAGAACCGGTGATTCCTTCTACAATAAATTGAACAGCAACAAATATTACACTGGAGAAAGTAGTATTGCCAGAAAATATGAGATACAAACGAAACGAGGAGATTTCTTGAGTAATTTTAAGAAAGAAACGTCTCATAAACATGGTACCTCAAACAATTCCTTTTCGAGATACAGAGTTAAAGTTAGAATTTTTGTCTTTCACTTATAGTATCTACACTTCATAAGATATTCAACTGAAATTTGGCATGAATATTATAAATTGATAGTTCACACCATGTGCCAATTTCTAGTGGGTTATATTTTTTCTGGAACACTGCCCCTGATCTCCTCCAGAACTTTTTTTTTTGGTAAACCGCTGTCAAGTTGAAAAAATGTGAAAAGAAGCTTTGTTGATAAACTAAGCTTTATGGTTTCTTGTAGTTTTGTGGTATCTGCAACCGATTTCGACAAAAATGTATGAAAATCAATTACATTAGTAACCTGATTTCAACGAATTTCTTTATCATATATGGTCCATTATGAACAAAACCGGATGAAATTCCGACTAAATATTTAAATAACATAATGTTATAACTGATTTTAATATATCAAAATAAATGCCTCAAATATTCTTCACCTCATTCTTGCCAATAAAAACAAAGTTTCCCATAAAACTCGTTCTACTTTGTTTAATGGTTCGGTAGAAATTTTCCGCATTTCTGTAGTTATTTCACCTTGTATTGAATCAGGTTGCTTTAAGCTTTAAAAATATCGAAATATGCAGGGTGTTCCATTTAAAATAAAGAGGACATACTGAGCTGAACTTGTGCGAATCACCCTTTATATTTGAATTTATACTTCAAAAGTACCATTGAATTCAAAAGTTGACGTGTCCCAGTGTTTCTTATAATTTTCTAACATAATGAATTTTACTCCATAAGTAGTTTCCACCCTGTATAACATTCGAATTGCCATTTGGTTCTGCTTACCAATCGTTAAACCAGCAGTGATTTTATCAACAAGCAAATTGTTCAGCAACAAATGTTTCACTAGGGTAAAAAATTATTCTGAATTCCAAAGTGTCTGTTTCAGCTTTACCGGGGCATCATCATTTTTTCGTGCTCGTGTCCCATGGCTCATAGTCAGAAATCACAAACAAGAAGCTATTAGTTTTGAAACAGCTTGGGCAATTTTATTCCGAAAATCCGTTTACTTAACTACCGTTCAGTAATTTTGGAACGTGTCTAGGACGGATGCGTGGCATATGTGGCATTGCCGGAATTGGCGTTTTTCCGACAAATTTCCGAATTGCGTTCGTTACGCTCTTGATGAATGGGGCATATCCGGGGTCGTTGGTTACGGCATTAATTTCTTCGACAGTTGCGCTTAGGAAATAGCACCGTATGTTAAGTCGTTTATCTTGCTCTGAGGGGAAGATAACAGTGATTTCGGTTCATTATTTCCAATTATAAACCGACGCAAACGGGCAAGATTAGTTCCAGGGGAAGTTTTCACAGTTCACAGAAAGAGGGCAGAATTTTTCAGAATTTACCAACAATGTCAAGTTTATAGAACCAATTTAAGCATAAGGAATTTGAACATGAGTGCCTCCTTTCAGTGGAACACTTGGTGCTTCATAATTCAGGCTTTCGTCTCCTGGTAAACCCAAACTAATTGCTTTCCGCGCCACCTTATCCATAGCCGCTTACTTGTCACTCTTCGACCGCTCTAAAAAGCTCCAAGTCGGCGATAGCTAAAAGCACCTATACGATATCGAAAGCCCGCATCCGGGCCGAGGTGATAAGAAGGCAGAAACGTGGCGATAAGGAAGACAGGATGAATCGACACCTAAGTGTCTGCATAGCCGGCTTATCGCCAGCCGGTATGATTTAATGCAGAACACTCCTTACATAATGTTTGATATTATGTACGTAACAGGATACCGGCAGTGTTGGGAAATATTATCTCGCCTGGCTGAAAGCGTATAGAGTTACACCCTTTAACTTGATGAAAGTCACTGAAGATACGAATAGATAGGCGTTGCTTTCTAGCCGATCTTGTTACGTTGCTCTTTTAAAACCCCTTTTCCGTTTTCAACGTCCTAGAACAAGTCAGTTTCGGAATATGAATGTGAAATTTGATAGAATACTTCACACAAGTTAAGTTGCCAACTTCCGATCATCTTCTGTAAGTTGAAAGAAGTGTCCATAACGTGGATACATTCAGATCTTTCTCACCCTCAAAATATGCAATTAGGACTTTCTCATTAATATGTTTCACGTTCTTCTCATTACACCAAGTTAACTGATGAAAGAGCATTACCCCTTCAACATCGCTTGGCAGCTCTTCAGAACTTGAATCATTTTGTGAATGTAAATAAAAACCGTTCTGGCTCATTTATTTACAAAACCTAAAATTGACATGAAGCGATAGCAGTGAAGAGACTTGATTTACGAGAGTGTATTGATATCTAGTTAGCCTAGACCAGTTCCATGCATAAAAAAAATATTGCGTTACCATAGCAATGAACTCATGGCTCATTAGAGGTGTCAGTGTGAAGTGTGAGGTCAAAAAAGTAAACCAGAGTTACGCAATTAATTAAAAGAAAGAAGATGTCCACCGAAATTGTGAAAATCGAAAAATTGGAGTCATCATCAAGTACCGTATTTAAAAGGGTTAAGGGTAAGCAGATTTACGAAGATCTGCTTCATACCCTTGGCGATCAATGTCCTTCGTATGCGACCGTGAAAAATTGGACTGCAAGCTTCAAAAGAGGTAAATTTTCCATTGAAGATGATGACCGATCGGGAAGGCCAGTTTCTGTGTCAGTCCCAGAAAATATCGATGCAGTTCATTCTGCTGGAAAAATTCTTGCTTCAGTTTTTTGGGATTGCCATGGAGTAATCATGATTGATTTTTTGGATAAGGGTATAATAATAACCGTAGATTACTATTCGACATTACTGACCACTCAACGGGAGAAAAAATAAAGAGAAAAGACGCGGAAAGCTATCCGAAGGTATTTTGTTTTTGCAGGACAATGCCCCTACACACAAATCTCATGTTGCCATGCAAAAAATTCGTGATTTAGGGTTTGAAATACTAGAACACCCCCCTTATTGACCAGATTTGACACCATCCAACTATTATCTCTGTCCTCAACTGAAAAAAAGTTTAAAAGGTCGTAAATTAGTGAAAACGCCATCATCAAACCCTATTGCAACTTAGTTTTAAGGTTAAATGATCGAATTCACAAATCTTAATTTCTGCATTTTCTTTTCAGATAAAAAAAACCATCAAAATAGGATACTACTCAAAAAATAAGAAACTCAAAATGGCTTTAGGAACAGCAGGTATGACGCCAGTGCGATATGAAAGGAGCCCGTGGAATTTGTACCAGCCACACTATCCGGAAGTTGAAGACAATCTACCCAAAGGTGAGAAATAATCCATATTAAAACGATTCCGACCGACAAACAACAGTTAAGAGATGGAAATCCTAGATACTACGCATTTACAGTGCCATCCGAAGGTTGTATTCAAATATCTTTGGATTCCACTGATAAATATAAATGTTTATCTTCTCTAGATGATGCTCCCAAATTCCAGAATATACGGAAGAAAAACAATTTCTGTCGATTCAATTAAATCGTTAAAAAAAATATGAGAAAACATATTCTGAGCGAAAAACGAAATTTGGCAATGTTTTATTGCTGTTTAGGTTGCCCTAAAAAGTAGAAACAGTCTTGTAGTATTTTGTATGAAAACTTCTAAATATGCCTCAATCTAGATATTTCTGGAGACAGATATTGAAGGAAAAATTCGACGTTTGAGATTTCTCTCAAATCGTTATTTCTATTACAAATAACAACTAGTCAGCACATTTTATGTTATGTATCTACTGAGTGCGAATTATTTGCCAAAGAAAAAACTAATAATTGAAGTCCTATTGACAAATATACAGGATGTCCCCCGGCGAATGGCCTATCAAATGTTTATAGCTTTGTTGAATACATTTTTGTACCAGTAGATTCGGGTGACTTGGGACAATTACCCCCTTGCAGATTTCTTTGTTTCTTAGCATTTATGAGTGAAGGGACAAACTTATAAGATTGTGTAGCGTCTTTTCGGTTAGTTTGATTGATTCCTGTTGAGTTGGCCGTATCCAGAGTGTTTGAATTGACAGGAAAAATTAACGAATTCAGGGTAGTAAAAGCGGATTTTTTTATGGCCCTTATACTTTCTAGTGTCCTGCACATATGTTTCACTTTGTGCATGTGTAATTTTTTTTTCTGGATATTGGGATTTTAGATATGTCATGAAACAAGGTTGTTTACAAATCAAACGGCAACACGGATCTCATTCATTCATTTTTTTTTTTCATAGGGTGACTTGGGACAATGCCGTATATATACAAGCATCGCATTGGCAGCAGGAAATATGCCGATTTTTCGCAGAATATTATTATTTACTTTATTTCCACAAAGAAATAACCAAAGAATGAAAGAAATCAAAGTTCCCTTGTTTTGTTAAGTTTTTTACATTTAAGTTGCCATATATTTACTTTCGCTGTAATAAGGGTTTATCATTTGATTTCCTCACCAAATTTCAACTATATAATCACAAATTCTAATTTTTCAAAACTATGCACGTTCTAAGTCACCTATTTCATTTGAGAGTTGAGAAATCAATGGATTTTAACTTGTGTCCCAAGTCTCCCAACTCGGTGGGTTACTTGGGACAAGTATATTTTATTTATTTTTTTAAATTTATATCCGAATTCTGAAGCATGGTATATATCCTAATCAATAGTCTGAGTCATTCATATTTGAACCTCTTTCTCACATGAAAATAGGTGACCATTTTTGAAATATCATAAGTTGAATTCCAAAATCGTCCAAGTCACTCGAATCTACAGTTTTCAGAAGCAAACAGACTATCCAGGAGCAAATTGTATGAAAGATTCATAAATTTTACGCCATGTTCAAAATAACCTATTAAAATGTGTTCTATTCATCGACTGAACCTGTTCAGGATTTCTTCCAAAATTCCCTCAATAATTTTCATTTTTCTTTGCAGATCCACGACAATGGACAAGAGACGACGTTGCCACATGGGTCAAGTTCCTAACCTCCCAGCACAGGCTTCCTGAAGTACCAATCTCTAGATTTCTGATGAACGGGAAAGCCCTATGCCTGATGACCCCCTCCATGTTCCTCGACAGGGTACCTCTGGGGGGCAAGCTGTTCTACAAGGACTTTCAACTGAGACTGTCCTCGTCTCTGTACGCTTCAAACTGAGTAAATGAATAGAAAGACACCAAAGAACAAAGTACAAAAGTTACCTCGTCAAGAAACACTGTAGAAAAAGAGATGTGTACATATGTTTATAGTATGATATAATAATGTAAATATTGATGAAGACGTTTGTTGTTGAAAGTTAATTATTACTCTAGTTATAAGTAATTAATTCGAAAAGAACTCTGTGAATACATGAAATTGAAATTAATTTTTCCCAAACAGTAAATTTCTAACAATATGTCAGAACAAGTGAAAAAATCTAAATCAGGCAAGAATTACTTTGATCGACCTTTGTAATAACAATATTGTTGTGCACTGATGAAGAACAGTTGGAGATAATAATTTTAATTTCCTACTGTCTTTGAATTTAAAACGGTGTTTTATTTCATTATGTTTTTTCTCTTGTAAATAAAATCCGTCATTATTCTCGTTAGATGAAAGTTTTATTGATTGTGAATTTCAATATTATTCTGTTTGTGTTTTCTACATTATATCATGTTTATTGTCTATATTGTGGTTTACTAGTCATTATGTAATATAATTGTAAAGTTTTATTTTGAGTAAATAATTGAACTGATTAGTTTCTAGTTTCTTTTAATGCGATCAATTCAGGAGATATACAGAGTAAAAAGTGACTAATTATGATTTTTACATTTGTGTCGACCCCTCTGAATTCCACCCCTTGTATCAGCAGCATATCCCTCTAAAATATGAACGTCGATTCGATATGGAATTTAAACTAGGTAAGAATAATTGTATTGCTTCATTCACCTACGCAATAACATAAGAAATTCAATCGATAGGACATAGGAATGACATATAAAAATGTATCCATGATAACATGATATTATATAAATGCTCGATAATTATATCTAAGGACAAGTTGCTTTCCAGGGAAATAGCATGTGTAATTCAACTCCAGTTATGAATTCATGAAATCAGTAGTAATAGATTGATCGGAAATATCTCATTTCGGTTAATTGTCTTTGTGGTAAAATTAAATTAAGGAATGTTTCATAATAGAGTTGGAGTTGAAGGTTAGTTTTACGTAAACTGAAAAATATTCATAAGAATAAGTTGGGTGGTACATGTATTTGGCATCCTTTAAGAGCTATCACTCGTTTCCAGACCAAAATGTTTAATGAATTGCCAAACATTTCTTTTCTCTTAATCTCTTTTGACTCATCATTTTTGTTCGGAAGGGATATAGATTCTATAGCTACCCTAAATTTAAGACAATGGGGAATGTGGTTTGAGTAGTCTGCTTCTATTCTTACAAATTGGTTGAAAGCAATCCACTTCAAATAGTTTTATTTCTTTGAGACAAAAAGTAAATAATCATACAAAAACCCTGTTATGATTGGCAACCAAACTCAAATCTTCATTAGATTCATTCGGGTGATTATACTACGATAATATATTGAAAAATTCTTAGCTCTCTTCTTAATTGTATACATTTATTACAGCGAACCTGCAACGTCACTAGACCTTTCAAAAAAATTTTTCTTCTTGCTCTGCAAACCAGACCTCCACAGCTTTTATTACCTCCTCGATGGGAGAAAATTTACGACATTTTTTTAGTTGAGAAAAGAGATGATAGTCGGATAGAGCCAAATCTGTTGAATAAGGAGTATGTTCTAGTTACTCAAACCCTAAATCACGAATTTTTTGCATGGCAACATGAGATTTGTGTACAGGGGTGTTGTCTTGCAAAAACAAAACTTTTGGGTAGCTTTCCGCGTCTTTTCTCTTTGATTTTTTCCCGTAGAGTGATCAGAAATGTCGAATAGTATTCTCCGGTTATTTTTCTACAATTATTCAAAAAATTAATCATGATAACTACATTGCACACCCAAAAAAGTGAAGCCAGAACTTTTTCAGCAGATTTTTGGACACAAAACTTCTTAGGTTTTGCTTGGAGAACCAGAGTATCGCCATTCCATCGATTGTTGCTTTGTTCCAGGATCGTAGAAATGTACCCAAGTCTCATCCATGGTAACAATTCGGTTTAAGAAGTCTACATTCTACATCGTTTTCAAATCGAGCACCCTTGCACGCTTTTGGTCAGCATTCAAACATTTGGGGATCCATTTTGCAATAATTTTTCTCATTTCCGATCGGTCATCATCTTCAATGGAAAATATACCTCTTTTGAAGATTGCAGTCCAATTTTTCACGGTCGCATACGAAACGAAGGACATTGATCACCAAGGTTATTAAGCATATCTTCGTAAATCTGCTTACCTCAACCCTTTTAAATACAGGCACTTCATGAGGGCTCGATACAATTTTTCGATTTTCACAATTTCGATTTCTTTTGATTCATTGCGTAACTCTGCTTTACTTTTTTGACCTCAAACTTCACACTGACACTTCTAAAGAGTTATTGTTCGTTGCTATAGTAACGCAATATTTTTTTATGCATGGGACTGGTCTAGGCTAACTAGATATCAATACATCCTCGTATAACTCCTATTTCATTTTATAACGGGCAGTGATAAGGATAATATGCATATGATGGTTAAAAACTATTAAGTTTTCCTCATGAAAATGTAAATTGTTTTAAAAATACATCTCGATTATTTGAACCCTGAATATTCATCTACCAATGCATTTTTATACATATAAGCGCATTCACCATTAAAGTAAGTACATATAGCTCTCAAAAAGTAGCAAACGGATTCTGGAAAATGATGAAAAACCATCGTATTGAAACATTCTGTTTCGCTCTTTGTCCAAATCGGAAAGTACCTGATTCATTTCGAAATGAACGTTCTTTGTCCTATTTTAATTTCGAAACAAAATATGTTTCGAGATTTTGTACAAATGCCAAGCTCAGATTACAATCTATCTATAAAAAAATACAGCGAACAGATCCTATGTTCGGGTTTATAGTGATTTCTCAATTGAAATGAAAAAATGAAATAACCTAATGTATTTCAATCGAAATGAGCACATATGATAAATCGCATTAGGAGAAGTAGGATTCAGTTTCAGGAGTCAGTTCAATTTTTTTTATGTGGCTTGAAGATATTTTGACTATCGTTCCTTCATCAAATTTCGCAGGATTGCATTAACACTCTTTTCGTGCCAATGCCAAAATCATTATATTTAGAGCGTATGCGGTACCAATATTGTGTACTCGTCATAATTAGGTAATCAATAGCTGTCGTTCGTAAGAGGAATAAAATTGAGAGTGAAATAGACATCAATTGAAGGTCCATATGGCAATAGACAAGAAAAAATTATTTCATCAACTCAAGCAATGAAAACAATTGACAAGTTGATAAATATCCAATCACATCCATCGTGCTCCACCACGTGGAAATATACCGTTCAGTTCAAAGACAAAAAAGAGGCTTTAAGAAAATGTTCTTTTACTTCATTTCCCTTTTTATTATTATTATTTTTATAATTGTACCTATAATATACACCTTTTATAGGGGCTCTTGACTAAACAATTGTCAACATAAAATGTTCACACATTTTTCACAAAAAAGCAAACTGTTAAATACCTCAAATTTTCTTGTTGGTCTTGTAATAAGAACTGGTTACATATACTACACTGCGCAAAAAAATTAACGCACATAATGGAAATCTCAAATTTATTCTACAACTGAAGGTGTTCTCAATGAGAATTATTTTTATCAGAATTATGCATGCATATATTATCCACTTTCAACGGTTTTCTTCAATACACTTTTCACAACATTTCAATACATTTTCCACACTCGATCGCTATGCAACGCGAAACACGCAATTTGACCCAAGAGGAATGTGCCCAAGCGGTAGTTTTGCGAGAAGAAAGGTGGACATACACAAGAATTGCAGAAAGGTTTGGAGTTTCCCATACAAGTGTGTCCAGAATGTTGCAGCGATTCAGGGAGACAGGTATGAATGTCCGAAGACCAGGACAGGGTAGACCACGGGTAACAACTGCCATTCAAGAACGTTACTTGAGAGTTTCTTCGTTGAGACAACGGTTTGCAACCGCTCGCCTCCTTCAAATTCAGTTTGAGCAAACTCAAGAGGTGCAAATTAGCACTCAGACAATAAAAAATCGCCTTAGAGAATATGATTTAAGGCCTCGTGTCGCGGCAAGGGGCCCAGCTCTTACCCCAGCCCATCGAAGGGCGCGTTTGGATTTTGCGAGAGAGCATATCCATTGGGAAGAGGCCGATTGGGAAAGAGTTGTCTTCACAGATGATGTGATCGACCATTGTGATCGACGTTCCCTTGTATACAGACGTCCACATGAAAGATATGCTCAGTGCAATTTCCTGAATACTACTGGTTTCTGGGGAGGATCGATTATGGTATGGGGTGGAATATCTTTGACTGCTCGCACAGACCTAGTGGTCGTTGATAATGGAGCTATGAATGCTGATAAGTATATAAGGAATATTCTTGAAGAGCATATAGTGCCATTTGCCCCATACATTGGTGAAAATTTCATTTTTATGGACGATAATGCCAGACCCCATCGTGCGCGCATCGTTCAGGAGTACCTTGAGGAGGTTGAAGTCTCTCGAATGGAATGGCCAGCAAGAAGTCCAGATCTCAATCCGATTGAGCAGGTTTGGGACAACCTCAATAGAAGGCTGAGAAGTTCAGAAAATCATCCAGCTACTCTTAATGACTTAGGAATCCAACTCGGAGAAATTTGGGAAGGATTAGATCAGAACATTTTAAGATCACTCATTTTGAGTATGAACCGTCGTTGCCAAGCTGAAATTAACGCAAGGGGTGGAAATACCAAGTATTAAATCACTTATCAGCATTTCAGTATTTTGAAAATTGTTCATTTCTCTTCTTTCACATAAGATTCGGTGAAATCCTGAATTTTTCTTCCATTTAATATCTTGTTTCGTTCAAAACCTTCCCGAGAGAACATAAAAAATAAGTTATTAAGTCAATGTAGAGTTAACTTTAATTAAAATAGGGATTTTCAGAATTTGCGTTAGTTTTTTTGCGCAGTGTATATTCCTAATAGATTTTAAGGTTGTGAAGCCTCAAACAATTAAACCTAGTAAAAAGAATGCGTTTCCTTCAGAACAAAAGAGAATATTCGTGAAATTGTGTTGAAAATTGTCAAGTCGTTTTTCGATTATACAGTGTGTCAATTTTCAATTTAAAGAAAACGTACCATCTTTGGTAAACTTTGGTACGTAGGGGGGCATTTTATACTTTTGGTTTCAATCAATTTGTATCAACAAGTTTTTTGTTGTTTTTTTGGAATGAAGATGATTTCCCGGATAACTGTACTTTTGTAGACGTTTATATGTTTTCGTATTCTATCTTTTTGTGGATGTTTTTTTGCTGTATTCCATTTCTCAATAAATAAATAAACCCTGTGAGCGTGGACTGTAACCCCTAAAATCTTAAAAGGAGAGGGGGGCTGAGTGACACCTTGTTTTAAAGGTATTTCGATTTTTTTCCAAAAATGCCGTACACTCAAGAGGGTGTCAGAAAAAAGTGCGCCCAGAAAACTAGTTCTCAATTGACTAATTTTGTTTACGTTTTCACATTCAAATTTTGTTTACTCAATAATGTATTATTAATCCATTAATATTAGAGACTTCCTGTATCGAATTCAGTATGTCTGATGTAAATTACGCCGCCTATTCATCTAATTTATTCAGATCGCTATAATTGCAAACCAAGCCACTAATCTAATGCCATTGTGTGATATTTTAAATGATACACCGAAGGATAAAATTTGATTTAATACAAAGAAAAAACTCCCCGAAAAAACCGAACGCAATTATGAAGATCTACAATTTGACGCCCCGCTAACTAAAGTATGTCAAATTGACCAAGTTATGAGCCTGGGTAGTATTAGAAGGCGGACCCTGCATATACTTAGGAAAAAAAAGAATAGCAATGAAAAATGAAGAATTTCAAATTGTTTTTTCTCGATTTTTTCAAATGTAACACCCTGTATTTTTTTCAATGATAATATACACAGTTTAAAAGCTTACATTTTTTCAGGAGTAACCAATGGGCTATTTTAATTTTTCGTGCCTGCTGGACGTAGGAGTGAAAATAGCCCTTAGGTTACTTCTAAAAAAATGTAAGGTTTTAAAATGTGAACATTATCATGGAAAAAATACAGGGTGTTACAATTGAAAAAATCGAGAAAAAAACAATTTGAAATTCTTCATATTTGGACATTGATAACGGACACCCTGTATGAGAGAGGTTGATCATTTAGAAACGATGACTAGGCAAATTCCTAAGTTAAAAGAAATCCTGATCAAATTCATGTTTCTATCGCTTCTGGAATTCGGTAAAGGGCACTTACCGAACTACTGTTTCGTCGAAATTTTGCAGTTTTTTCTGAATAAGATCCGTACCGTTGGAAAAATATCCCTAATATTTTGCATCATGGTAGAGGTATTGAGGAGCATTGAAAATATGCAAAAATATAAGTTGTGTTCCATTTAAAAAATCAGTCATTTGTTGAATAATTTTATTTGGGAACAGCCTGTATATAAGAAAATAATTTCCTGAGATGCAGAATTGAAAGTACAGAGGGAATGCTTTTCAACTAAATTTCTAAAACGTCTGGTTTGGCAGCTATGGAAGCCTAACGCACTATTGCAGGACCCTGTATATTATGTTATAGGATATATTATATGATCCCTTTTACGTCCAGCACGGACACCTACTGCTGGATATCTGGTATGGACATCTTTTTGACATTGAATGCATTAAGTCGATAAAGGACCATTTTATATCATATAGTCCTAAAATAGTCCCTGACCAACTAAATACAAGCATTGTCAAAAACATCTCTAAACTATATATGTAGATTCGTGATCCATAGATCCATATCATATAGTCAGTCCTTGATCGGTATAATACAGTCAATGTCAAAAAAAGTCCAGGACACAAGCCAAAGAGTGGTTTGCATTCAACATGATATGGTCCGAAGTGACGCAACACGCATTATTAAACGAACAATAAACAATAACAAATACATATTTCCTAAAAACGTAAGCTAGGAGAAAATAGTATGAAGGTTATCAAAAAAGTGCTCCATAATAGACTTTCAACAAGCCACCCTCTAGGAGAATCGTTAACACAGTATCTGGCCGATGCACATCCATTTGAGGTCTATATTCTATATGGTATTATACATATGTATGTAGACTAGAAACGAACGTCCCACGGACCTGCATCAATCAACTACAAATGAATTTTTCAGGGCATAGGAGTATATCTTCCGATTTTCTATGATGAACGAAAAAAAATACTCGAGTTATTACTTTGTAAAATAGTTTTCGTTTGAGTTTTACGATTTATTTGGTTTTTGATTTTCATTTTATTGATTTCTGTATCGATTTGTATTCCATGAATGAGTTGATAGGACTTTCTAGTCAGTACCAACGGAGAAAGCAGATTATTACGGTATTGAAAAGGACTACAAACATTAATAGACAAGGCTTAATCAGAAAATAACACATCTGGTTCTGAGGTACCACATTGGTATCAAGCAAACTGAGAAGGTAATAGGTAGGTCCAGGTAACGTCCATTGTTGTACCGTTGTGATATCTAATGATGGACGTCCAAATTCAGTTCAAAGTTTTGACATTTGTGCGTCCTTGGATGTCCATAGAATGTCCACTGTACCAGAAATGGACTTCCAGACCCATGGATCTCTGTAATGTCCGAAGAAAACGTTCTATGGATGTCCGTAGGACTTCTTTTGTAACAAATTCAGTGATTTTCGTTTGCCCGGATTCTCAAAAGAAAGGAAAAGACTGTTCACACCGAACCTCCAGGAAAAAAACCGAAATAGTTATTTAATCAACTAGGTTATTAATGAAAGCGATTAATGATTGAGATAGTTTAATGTTCGAGATCATTAATCGCTCAATTAATAAACGAGTTGATTTTTCCGTCGACCACATTTTGAATTGAATGTGAATTCTTGATTGCAAAAATTTTCTATCGATACCTAGTCAAATTTGACACCTTATAAATTTTCTATGTTCATATCGGAATGTTGATATTTATGCGGCCGATCGAACAATTCGACAAATCACATCGATATCGTTCCCTATAATATCTGTCAAAGAATGTTCGGAGCTGGTAGGTGCTGCAGTTGTAGATATATTGGTTACTATCTAACCATCAACATTTTTCTGCAAACTCCAGAATTCATCTCTTCTCAATTCACCTGCAAGGCACTACGAAAATCAATGCGACATACAAATAAAATAATTATTTGGGAAGCTGCTGAATACTTCTATGTTCGATTACCCATGACAATAATGCATTAATAGGAAATTAACCAATAAAAGGGTTCATTAACAGCTAATTTCGTGAACGTTAAACAGTGCTATTATTAAGAGGTCGGCGGAAAAAGTTATTTTATCTCGGAAATCTGTGATTATGATTGCAGGGCATTCTCATTAAAAATTTGTTGCTATTTTTGAATTTATATTATATCATTCGTCACCTAAGAGTTGACTATTATCAATAACGATGAGAATGATAGTATGTACAGGCGAGAGAAGCAGAAAATCCCAACCTTTAAAAACCGCCTCGTCCCAGACCCTCCGGGTTAATCGAAAAGTTTCCGAAACCAGAAACTATTACGCAATAATCCTTCTCGTCTCATTAGTCATGAGAACTCCCATTCGAACCCGAAATCCTCGTGGCATCTCCGCCAATCCATCATTTCGCAACAACTGCATATAATTCGGACTAGCTGGAAATTGGGCAACCGCTGTTTTGACCCAGACCTAGTCACGGTGTACCGCTTATGGCTAACGCACCTCAGGTCAGGCGTACCTGAGGAACTGAACGTTGTATTAAATAAATTTCGGCCGATCTAGACTGAGTTTATTTTACGGAACGGTATGTTGGGGTAATATTGGAAACATCCTCTTCTCGAGCAATTACAGGCGAAGGATATTATGAAATGGCAGCTTTATTATTAATTTCTTCCTACGATGGAAAAGTACTGACGGTGAATTTTTCACTTGAGTTAATTCTGAAACAGGCGGGAAGAGAAAGTTTGTGGAGACCCACTCAGATTTGCATACGCCTGTAATGTGACCAAACATATACAGGGCGAGTCGTTGACTTATACAGGATATCCCAAATTGCTTGAATTTTGATGTTTCTGGTACTTCAAGACTAGATAGGTGAAAACGTTGGAAGGTGTTCTGTGCTCGATTTTCGTGAAAAGTTCATTAGTGGAAACCGTTTCACGATATCTTCATTTTTCTTGAAGAATATAACAAACTTTTGATATTTTGTCGATTTAGAAAATGTGCTATAACTAAATTGAGTACAATTATTCTGTAAACAAATTCGACATTTTTTTTTAACAGAATTCACTGTATTCAACAGCATTCTATAAATGTCTCTGGAGACTTTCCTGACTCTCTGCTTCAAATCAGCCCCATTTCTGACTGGAGTCTTGAAAAACGGTTGAGGTCTGGCGACTTTGCTTATTATCTGTGACAGGAATAAATAGACCTATCTTTCAATGTTCAAGGTTTTTCGCAAATAGGTTATGAAAAGAATACGTTAGTTGGGAAAATGGAATATTTTGAGGCAAAATTAGGGCTTCTTCCTTTGAATGGGCTTCGAGATTGAAAATGAAAAACACTGACATGGACTTTCAAAACTTTTTTTTTTTTCGCTTTTTGTCCCTCGATGGCTCAAGTTGTGAACACCTTCCGGGAGATCGCTCAGTAGACCAACCCTAAAAGGGACAAAACTGTGCTCTAAGAATTCCAGATCGTTATTTTTCTTCAGGCCCATCTCGAATAAAACCCAAAAAGTAAGTTTTCGGTAGAAGAAGAGTTTTTGACCACAGCGTATTAAAGACAATTTTTAATTAATTATCTGATGAAGGGGTTGTATGAAACTTCGAAACGATGTATTGAATTATTTATATCCAATCAGTTTTTTGTGGTATTTTTTCAAAATGCTGCTTATCCTTAAGAATAGTATGTTACTTCGGAGGCAAAAGCATTTTCTAAAAAGAATATTAATATTAATTTCATAATTACTCAACGTCAAAAATTTCAAGCTTTTTCCCTCGTCTGCCATAGGTCTTCAGGGCTGGGTTGTTACCTCTATATATAATATATATTTTATTAACATTAACATACTTTTAGTGCAGTGTGAGAAATGCACCATAACTGTTATGGTGTGTTTGATTCAGAAGCTTGCTTTGCTAATCTATGGAATGCTTAAGATTATGAATATTCGAAACCAATGCATACTAATCGTGTCTTTAGAATAATAATTTTGTCGAATTTACCACATAAAATGTGAAACAGGAACCGGCATCATTACGAGAATTCTTCAGGAAAAGAATATTTCAAGACTATCAAACGTTTCTAATGATTAGGAAGTGAGATCTAGGATACCAATTTCAGGGAAAAATCGTTCGAATATTTAATTCCGTTGATTTAGGCAAAATAGAAATTTTAGTATAACTTGATTATGATCAACACAAACCTCTACAGGAGTTCTATTTTTTTTCCAATACCCCTTCAAACAAACCTGTTTGCTGGAGCACTTCGTATATATAACAATTTCATGTATCTACCACTGAATATCGAGAATTTTCCATTTATAATTAAAACGGACCTGCGAATTTCCGAATACACAAATTTTTTCTTCAAACTACCTAAAATAGTTTTTTTTGGTAGCATCATCGAAGATTTTATGCAAAGCAAAATGGAACCAAAACTCGAATGAACATGAAGGTGATATGAAGGGAATGAAGCAACATAATACTTATTCTATGAGAAGTACGAGAACAACTGAATGCTAAAATAAATGAAATAAAGAGGGATAATTGAAAAACATGATGAAAATAAGAAATGGGGACAAAACAAAGAGCAGAAAATGGGGAAATATCATCCAAAAAGTCGGTAGAAAAGTGAAACGGATTGGAGAGAAATATATAGAAAAGATGGAGAGAAAGAAATGGAGCAAACATAAGGTTCTGGAAGGAGACTAATAGTTGATGAACATTTTTTTTTTGTAAAATCGTATTTCAGTTCAGTTTCATTGAAATTTCTAATCCAGTTTTATACCATAAAAAATAATTCAGTTTTGATACTTGGATATGTTTATTCCTAAAGTCTTCAATTTGAGGAATAAATATGTTAATTTTTGGGGATTTGGTTATTGTTCAAGTTCTCCAAATATAATGTATTCAGTTTGTTCAATAAGTTGCGAGTATCAGGAATTAGACGAAGTTTTTGTTAATTCAGAATCAATAAGAAATTTATTCATCATAGAGATGCTTGGAATTAGGAAATTTTGCATGGTGTGGTGAAGTTAATAGAAAATTTTCAATCAGTATTTTTTTTGTCAGTTGAATTGAAAAATAAAATAAAATATTAATGAAAAGGACTCCTTGAATAGAATGAATTGCTTTTGGACTTAAAAGTTGCGATTCTATTGATATTAATATGACTTGTCCTATACACTTCTATGTCTGTGTGGATTGGATCAATGAAAAAATACTATTCAAAATACTATGATACTATTCGAAATACTATCAAATTATCTTTCTATGAAATAATGTTTTATTTATAGTGATCACCAACAAATCTTTTCCGCTCTCTTAAAAACTGTGAAAACCGTCCTGCTTTTTTTTTTTTCGGAAATTAATGTTGATAACTCGAGGTAACTGGTCTGTTCTCTTATAAGAACTTTTCATAGAACTCGCAAATAGAATATTTCCCATGCTGATAACTTTTTTGTTACAATCTGAACAAAATTGTATTTAGATATCGATTGAAATTTATTCTGGGAGGATTCTGCATTTCATAATAAACTTTTTAGGGTTTTCACTCCCAATCTCTGAAACGAAATAAATTAAAAATGAAATCGACGATTTGCTACTGCGTAAATTCTTGCACTAATTTGTCAAGAGCAAATTAACTAGAAAAAATTGTTGCCTGACAATGAACTGAAAATAAATAACGTTGAAATTATAATGAGTAACATATTCATGGAATCTTTCGAACAAAAATATATAGATACATATCCACTAAAACCAAAGACTTGGTGGCGATATGTAGATGATATTTTTGTGATTTGGCAACATGGTAGAGATGAAGTAAAAAAGTTTTTTGATCATATTAACAACAAAGAACCTACAATAAAATTTACAATGGAACTAGAGCAGGATAACAAAATTTCATTCCTAGATGTTTCAATAAAAAAGTTTTCGAATTATTTTGAAACGAGCGTATTCCGGAAGAAGACACATACTAAAAGATATTTGAATTTTTATTCCCATCACCAAGTAAGTGTCAAAAGAGGTATCATTAAAACACTTTATGATAAAGCTAATTTAATTTCATCTACACCCGAAATTAGAAATAATGAAGTTGACTTCATTAAAAATTTTCTTAGGGATAATCAATACCCGAAAATTTTATTGAAAAAACAATATTAAATTTAGAGAGAAAAATGACTAACCAAAATCGTAATAATGATCAGGAACAACCAACAAACCATCGAGAACAACCAAATTTATTGAATGTAATTCCTTATGTTAATGGCCTTTCAGGAAAAATAAGAAGAATCGGTTCGAAATTCAACATACGAACTGTTTTTAAAACGCAAAATGATTTAAGATCTATATTAACAAAAACTAAACCTTTGAACGAAAAACATAAATCAAAAAATTTTATTTACAACATACCCTGTATTTGTGGTAAAACTTATACAGGTGAAACGTCCAGACCTCTAGAAATAAGAAAACGCGAACATAAAAATAATATTTAAAATAGAGAAATTAATCGATCACAAATCGCAGATCATATTTGTTCTAAAACGGGAGACCACATGATGGATTGGAACAACACCAAAATTTTAATGACGGAACCAGACCATTTTAAACGAAAAATTATAGAGTCTACGTGTATTCTATTAGATCAAGATAATAATTTGGCAAATTGTTCGGTAGGAATAGATCATATTTGGTTCAATTTACTGAAGAAGGAGCTGTCATCCGGTAATTTCAAAATTAAATGAATCAACGTTTCTCTGCAGTCTCTATTTCTATGTATTGACAATTAATGTCAAACAAAAGCCACAATTCAGAAGATTTTCGAAAATAGATTTTTCGTCTGATGAAGGAGTCTGATATAGACTCCGAAACGTTACCACATAAAATTATAATTTCAACGTTATTTATTTTGAGTTCATTGTCAGGCAACAATTTTTTCTAGTTAATTTGCTCCTGACAAATTAGTGCAAGAATTTACGCAGGAGCAAATCGTCGATTTCATTTTTAATTGATTTTGTTTCAGAGATTGGGAGTGAAAACCCTAAAAAGTTTATTAAGAAAATTATATTTGCTTATTGATTCACATATCTCTCAGTTGAATATTGAAAATATAATCTTTCATTGGCCACAGGGCATAATTAGTTACGAATTAAAAACTCCACTCTTATAGGGGCTGACGAAATTAGTGTTTAGTAATGTATCCCAAGAGAACACAAAAAAAGGTCATTTTTAACAATCGTTATAAAAAGTATTTCACAATCAATAATTTCAGCTTGTTGTTTCACATCCAAAGGAACCAATGCAATGGTGCATCCTAAATATAGTCGAAAGTAAACCGAATATTACCAATGCCATCCATCGTTTAGTTCCAAGCGAACATTTGAAAGCACCTATTGCATTCCCTCGCTATATTTCACGTTGAACATAAGATATTATCTCAATTTCGTAAAAACCCTATCGAAAATTTCCAATTTCTCAACTGCCAACGGAAACACCTTTCGTTGTACATGCGAGGTGAAAAACTTTTTGGCGGGTTTGGAAGTACGAAAAGAAGCGATCCAGTTTGACCTTAGAATTTCCTGAGATGTGTTTCCAAATCGGCACTCTTAAGTACAGACAAAGCAAGGTTAGCATCAGTCATAAATTTAACCTCACAATTTTATCACGTAATATTCAGCTGGGATTGTCACAATTTGAATCCTAATCGACGGTGTTATAGATTGCATATTGATGGAGTCGACTCAAGTTGCTACAGAATTGCTTGTAATATCGCTAATGAACCGACAGATGTCGAAAGAAATTGAAAAATCAATTGAAAATTCAATTTTCACCAATTTCAATCTGAAAATGGTGCGGTGGTGTATTCATTCAAAAGGCCCGAGGGGTGTAAGCATGGTAAATTGGAAGATATTTGATATTCATTATTATTATGATTTGATAATTTGAGAAGAGGAAAGATAAACACCCATTATCAATTCTGAAAAAAAATAAACATAAATAAGTATTGTTTTTTGAGAAACAACAGAATAATATGCGAAAGTGTAAAAAGTTCTCAGGTACTCTTGAACCAATTGTTCTGAATTTGGATATGTTTTGTGGGCTGACCTATGCTTGAAAAAAATAATAGCTCCATCGTTTAATAGAATTCGTGAAAAATGAGATATATTTTTTTCGATTTTAAGTAATTTTGGCAAAGTTATGAAACATTTTTTTTGGAAAACATATCTCTTTTTCTATGAAATCTTGATATTTTCCGATCCCAAAAAAAAAGTACACCATAGTACAAAAAACAAGTGTTCTTTCGCCAAGAAGAATATAAATGCGCGAACACAACAACTGTCATATGTGTACTTTATTACATGAAATGAAATAAAAATTTCATGATTTCATGTGACCTAAAGCTCTTACGCCCTTTCCTCGAAAAGTTACACATGGCCAAAAATAGGTAGAAAATTATTAATATTTTTTTGTCGAAAGATCTAAAGAGTTGAAGAAATGACATTCTGTGGGAATATACTATTAAATAAGAAGTCTCTTATAGAAATCAAAGCTACTTTTAGGATTCCGATAATGCACAACGATGTAAGTATTTTAACCTTTATTAGGAAACTATTTTTACGTTTACGGACATAATACTTACAGGAGACGGGAGATAAAAAGATTTGCTACGAATCCAGTGGCGTAGCTTGCCTTGAAGGGGCCCTGTATCAAAATGTGTTGAGGGGCCCTAAGGAAGAGGTGAAGTAAAAATAAAAGTAAAGTTCGATTTGTATCGAAATACATAATTATATGTACCTACTTATAATTAAAAGTTCTAACTCATACTTGATGCGAAAACAGCGAAATAATATACAAACAACATTAAATGATAAACAAACAAATAATAAACAAACATTACAAAAAATTAAAGATACACTTTTCTAGCCTTTATTTCAGCAAATCTTTGGCGGTATGTGCTGGGGTGAGTTCACGCCATTTGAAGAATGGCGTGCTCTTGGGGTGATTGTTTCGTCCCACTGCTAGGGTCGGACTCATCAGGTAGGTTAATGAACCCTAGCAGCTTCCTACGACAATCGCCGAAGCAGCGTAGTTTGTGCCTGCTATAAACGCCGGTTACGTCGAGGGTATAGAGTGTTGCGTCGCCGGTGGCGCCATCGTTTGGCGTATGCTGCACCGCAATAGACGTATAATCTACCCTGTGATCGCAACCGTCGTGCGCAGTGATGCCATCGTTTGGCTACCCTTGGTACCATCATGGTGAGATGAAGTATTCCTCTACCATGGGTACAACTACGCCGCCACAACACTCCCCCACCAGCGGCGCTGACTGGGGAAGCGATGCGATACGGTAGGCAGGGTACCGCCGTTTACGAAGATGGGAAAGGGCGTCTAGAGTAGCGTCAGAAATACCAGAGATGGGAGCGTGCATTGTGAGCGAGCTATTGTCTCAACCGGTCTGGCCTTCTGGGATACGTCGTTAAGACGGCCCTCCCTCATCACGTCGGGGTCACCACTTTGGCGGTATGTGCTGGGGTGAGTTCACGCCATTTGAAGAATGGCGTGCTCTTGGGGTGATTGTTTCGTCCCACTGCTAGGGTCGGACTCATCAGGTAGGTTAATGAACCCTAGCAGCTACCTACGACAATCGCCGAAACAGCGTAGTTTGTGCCTGCTATAAACGCCGGTTACGTCGAGGGTATAGAGTGTTGCGTCGCCGGTGGCGCCATCGTTTGGCGTATGCTGCACCGCAATAGACGTATAATCTACCCTGTGATCGCAACCGTCGTGCGCAGTGATGCCATCGTTTGGCTACCCTTGGTACCATCATGGTGAGATGAAGTATTCCTCTACCATGGGTACAACTACGCCGCCACAAATCTATTTATCAAATCAGCCATAGCTGATGAGGACAGACGACAGATAATTTTTTATGAGTTTTAATTTTGAAAAACTCCTTTCAGGGGTTGCAGTTGTAACCTGAAGGGTCAAAAATAAAAGGCATGCAGTAATAACGTCCAGAAAACTGGATGCAAGGCTATTGAATTTTATCAGGACTAATTCTAAAAGTTCTTTGATGGCACGAAATTTCCTAATTTCATATTTTAAGTATTCGTATCTATCTGAATGATTAATTCGGTGTAATGAACGGGATTTCGAAATGAATGGTTGTCTTAGCAGTTATTCTCAAAAATGCTATTGTAAAACCTGTAAGAAGTTTTGGATAATATTTTTAGGAATTTTTTGTTTACAAACATTCGGGGGCCCCTAAAGCCTGGGGGCCACTTATCACTGATACCGCTGATACCGCGGTAGCTACGCCCCTGTACGAATCGTTCTTTTCTCGCATATAAGTATTATTTTTAAATCGGAAAATTTCGTTCAATATAAAAATTATAATATATAAAATATACAGGGTGTCCGCACCATGGGGCAGCGATCGTTTACTCTAATTCTATTACTATTAACTTTACAAAAAAGAATTTGAAATAAAACTTTCCTCTTTTCAAGTAGAGCATCTCCTAAAATTATTTAGAACTATAGAAAGTGTTTCGTTTCTTCTGCACAGCTATCAACTTAGTTATACATTTTTACATTTTCGAATTCCTTGTTGAATTTGAATATACGTTTGATAACACAACTATGTCTAAATTCTCAACGATTTTCGAGAAATTTGGCTTTTTATTAATATTTTGACAGTTTGAGGTACTTACATACACGACTAAAGCTCCGTCCCTATTCTATGTAATTAATTCAAATTTGGACTGTGTCTAGTCAATAAATGAAACACTAAAAATATTTTTCATGAATAATCATATTATACACAGGGTCCACGAAAACGTAGATCCAATATCAAAACAGAAATTCATCAAAATCTTAATTTTTTTGAATGGCAACCCATATTTTTTTTGTTCATTGTTTGAAACAAGTAGAACAACTTAAAGTTGAACGACAATTTTTTAAATAATGAACAGAAGAAAAATATGGTTTGCCATTTAAAAAAATGAAGATTTTGGTGAATTTCTGTTTTGATAATGAATCTACGTTTTCGTGGACCCTTTTGTACAATATGGTTATTCCCAACGAAAATTTTTGGTGTTTATGACTAGACACAGTCCAAATTTGAATCAATTACATATAATAGGGTATGTGAGTACCTCAAACTGTCAAAATATCAATAAAAAGTCAAATTTCTCGAAAACCGTTGAGAATTCTGACATAGTAGTGTTATCAAACTTATATTCAAATTCAACAAGGAATTAAGAAATGTAAAAATATTTATGGTGTTCCTTTAAAAATATCTAAGTTGATAGCTGTGCAGAAGAAACGAAACACTTTGTATAGTTCTGAATAATTTTAGGAGGAGCTCTACTTAAAAAGAGGAAAGTTTTATTTGAAACTCTTTTTTGTAAACTTGCGCGGACACCCTGTATAATGTGAAAAATGGCATAGGGGTTAGATTTTTCGCATCTTATCGCAACAAAATCGAAAAAATACTCAAATATAGCGTTTTTATTGGTAGAACAGGCCCTCAAACTGCCATGCCTCCAACTGTGCACCACTTCCAATAAAAAAATATTTTTTTACTAATTCTCGAAAGCATGTAACTTTACGAGGAAAGGCATAAGAGCGTCAGTTCTCATGTAAACCCCTCTTTAATTTTGGACGAAGAATCCCCCCTAAAAACATTCGCTCTTATTTTGTAACAATCTTTATCCATTTATTTATGACAAGGAATCACCTCTTAAATTTTTCGGAACTAGGGAGAGAAAACACATGTTTAAAATTGAGTTGAATTGAAGGTGAATGTGAAATTTCCCAACCTAACCTTAAGAAAATTTTCGATTTCAACGACGCAATATTTTAGCCATTAACTGATATAATTGTATTTGTTATTTTAAGAGTCAATTTATCGTATATGGATAGTTCCACTCAGAAAACAAAAATCATAGCGTGAACAAACATTTCGAGTTCATTGTCATTCTTCTTGAACTTGAGTTGATCCAGACGCTCTTGCGAAAAATGTTATCGCTGATAAATTCTATGTAACATCATAATAAATACTATTGGTTATCTTGTTAATTTCTACCAACCGTATTGATTTTTATACAGGAAGTTTAAAATATGAACGACGAATTTTGTCAACATTACCTTCAACAAATTTGCGTATGTAGAAGGATACAGAATGAATAAATAATCTCACGTATCTTTTTGATTCGAATTCATTGAGACCAGAACATTCACCTGAAGATTTCAAGCATCAGCTGTTCCATTATAATATGGACATTGGTCATGGTTCAAAACAGAGAATCCTTGTATAGGTACCTTAGTTTCTGTAACTTTATCGCAAAATCTGTCTATTTATCTGGACCAATTCATTTTTTATATAATATATACAAGCTGAGTCTTTGTCTTGTGCATATGTTTTAACAGTAGATTTTTGACGTTGAAAGAAACAATTTTTGTTTCACTATTCTTACCGATTCGGCCTATATGAAAAGATATAGCTATTCTTATTTCTTAATGAGCTACCACCCCTGGAAAAAAAATCACTTCAGAATAATAAGTTGGATCTGTTATGTTTAAAAGATCCAGCTGAATGCTCTGTTGAGCATTCAGCCAAAGTATGCAATTTTCTTAATTCCACATAAAAAAATCAACACACATTCTGAAAATCTCAATTTTAATGAAAGTTAACTCTACATTGACTTTATAACTTATTTTTTATGTTCTCTCGTGAAGGTTAAGAACGAAACAAGACACATTAAATGGAAGAAAAATTCAGGATTTCACCGAATCTTATGTGAAAGAAGAAAAATGAACAATTTTCAAAATACTGAAATGCTGATAAGTGATTAAATACTTGGTATTTCCTCACCTTGCGTTAATTACAGCTCGGCAACGACGGTTCATACTCAAAATGAATGATCTTAAAATGGTCTGATCTAATCCTTCCCAGATTTCTCCGAGTTGGATTCCTAAGTCATTAAGAGTAGCTGGATGATTTTCTGAACTTCTCAGCCTTCTATTGAGGTTGTCCCAAACCTGCTCAATCGGATTGAGATCTGGACTTCTTGCTGGCCATTCCATTCGAGAGACTTCAACCTCTTCAAGGTACTCCTGAACGATGCGCGCACTATGGGGTCTGGCATTATCGTCCATAAAAATGAAATTTTCACCAATGTATGGGGCAAATGGCACTACATGCTCTTCAAAAATGTTCCTTATATACTTATCAGCATTCATAGCTCCATTATCAATGACCACTAGGTCTGTGCGAGCAGTCAAAGATATTCCACCCCATACCATAATCGATCCTTCCCCGAAACCAGTAGTATTCAGGGAATTGCACTGAGCATATCTTTCATGTGGACGTCTGTATACAAGGGAACGTCGATCACAATGGTAGAGGCAGAATCTAGACTCATCTGTGAAGAGAACTCTTTCCCAATCGGCCTCTTCCCAATGGATATGCTCTCTCGCAAAATCCAAACGCGCCCTTCGATGGGCTGGGGTAAGAGCTGGGCCTCTTGCCGCGACACGAGGCCTTAAATCATATTCTCTGAGGCTATTTCTTATTGTCTGAGTGCTAATTTGCGCCTCATGAGTTTGCTCAAGCTGAATTTGAAGGAGGCGAGCGGTTGCAAACCGTTGTATCAACGAAGAAACTCTCAAGTAACGTTCTTGAATGGCAGTTGTTACCCGTGGTCTACCCTGTCCTGGTCTTCGGATATTCATACCTGTCTCCCTGAATCGCTGCAACATTCTGGACACACTTGTATGGGAAACTCCAAACCTTTCTGCAATTCTTGTGTATGTCCACCCTTCTTCTCGCAAAACTACCGCTTGGGCACATTCCTCTTGGGTCAAATTGCGTGTTTCGCGTTGCATAGCGATCGAGTGTAGAAAATCAAACGAAAGAAAAACAATTGATCACTAGAATTGATCGAGAACAACTGATTTTAGAATGGACCCAATACATTCAAAATCTGATAATATCATCTTTTTTTATTCCTGCTGGGAAAAAACATCTGCATTGAAAGAAAAGGTTGAAAGTGGATAACATATGCATGCATAATTCTGATAAAAATAATTATCATTGAGAACACCTTCAGTTGTAGAATAAATTTGAGATTTTTTTGCGCAGTGTATATTATGTTTTATTTTTGCATATCAAATCAATTGAAAGAGGCGTATTAGATATACGAGAAAATAAGAAAGTACCTACTTTATGCTCCAAAATGGCCAAATACTCCTTAGTTCAACTGACTGTCAAGAGTTGGATTCTTTGATTTTCGGGTATTTTTATGATATGCAGTGGTCATAATGGAAAACAGGAAGAAGTGGGTTCAATTTTGTGTTCGAAGAAGATTCACCATATAATAAAAAACTATATTCCGAAAATCATTCCATTCGTCAAAATCGTTTGTGAGATATAACTCAAAATTAAATTTTTTTATATATTTATCAACAGCCCGTATCTTTTCAACTGAGTAGAATTGGAAAGAATGGTAGAGATAAAATTTGTTTCTTTCGAATTCAGGAATCTCTATTTGTACAAGTAAAAGGCTCATCGTATAAGAATTACCCTTGCAGAAATTAAGTAAAACTTCTAAATATTACACTATTCACATATCCAAATCATATAGTAGAGGAGACCGTGGGAGATCGACCTTCACCGATCTGATAACTCGATGAGACATATTTTCTATCAAATATAATTTATAAACAAATATGCCTATGATAACTTGCCTATCGAAAAGTGTTCATAGCTATCTTTAATTCAATTAATTTTAATCAATTTTTATTCATCACCTTCAATCTTTTGATAACCGAATTAGTTTTTCTCATTCATTGATAGGTTTTAACACACAGAATACGCCTAGGAAGGCTTGCCTACTTATTTCTGTTCAGGGCTACCTGGCAAGTGGATGTGAACAGGTGCGTCAGTACAGGTAACTACACTGATCTGATAACCAATCGAAATTGTTGTCATAGATAGGATATTTTAATTACAAAACTAATCTTATAGGCTTGCCTGCAAAAAATCGTTCATAAAATATTATTGCCAAGCTAAAAAGTTTTAGAATTTTAGCTATTTGATAAGTGCGAGAGAGAAAGTAGAGCGTCCGAGGTCCGTGTGATGGAACAGGACAGAACATAATAGCTGCTCGCAGTATTGCAAGCTTAAAAAAAGAAAAAGCGGTAGACATGACAAACAAGAAGCAGTAGATATGTTAATTCAACGGTAGCACAGCGAGCGAGTAATAGAAGGGGGTGGGTTGATTTTGATTCCCTATAAATAGCTAAACTAGGCAAAAAAACAATTTTTTAATGTGACCACCCAATCCAAGTAGATACTTCTTCGAATAATAAGTTTGCTGATGCTAATTATCTATTCACCTTGCGACAAGAAGAATTTTTATTGCACCCCGACCTGTGTATGCGTTCTTTTCGGCATTCCATTTATTTAATTATCAATAAATCAACAAAAACCGATGAGCGAGGGTTACTGTATTTTGAATGCTTTGTACTTATAATATACGCTTTCAACAACATAAATTTATTGAATTTTATTTGTCGATATTGATTTTTTTCCCATTAATATATTAAATTATTTATTTTTTATTATTTCATATGTAGTTGTACTGATTACTGATTACTGATTGCTGGGTGTGTTGGACGGACTAACCCAAACCTGCCACCGCGACCAACGGTCTATTGTAGCACACAAGCATGCTCAAAGAGCTAAATCTCTCCCTCTAGTCCCATCCTACCCAAAAAGGAGATGATGTCGGAGGGAGAGTGATTCTTGAGTTCCTCTAGGATCATCTTCGGAGAGCCGAAAACTCCGAGTCTGACCCTGTCTGCCGCCGGGCAGTCACAGAGGATATGCTCAATTGTTTCGTCTTCCTCTAAGCAGAGTCTGCAGAGTGGGTCGTTGACGATCTTGAGTTTTTTGAGGTGGGCTCTGAGTCTGCAGTGTCCTGTAAAGTTGTAAGTACCTATATATATTATAAAATAATAAAAAAATTGTGGTCGAAATAGAGATATAATAATAAATCAGTTCAAAATTACTATCAAGCATAAATAAATGCTGTCACTAACATGTACACGAGCATGCGCATTCGGATACACTCAGCGGTCAATTAGCGTGCAGCTACTATATGTAATGGCTAAAATTCTAAAACTTTTCAGCTAAGAAATAATATTTTATGAACGATTTTTTGCAGGCAAGCCTATATGATTAGTTTTGTAATTAAAATATCCTACCTACGACAAAAATTTCGATTGGTTATCAGATCAGTGTAGTTACCTGTATTGACTCACCTGTTCACATCCACTTGCCAGGTAGCCATGAACAGAAATAAGTTGGCAAGCCTTCCTAGGCGTATTCTGTGTGTTAAAAACTATCAATGAATGAGAAAAACTCATTCGGTAATCAGAAGAGTGAAGGTGATGAAAAAAAATTGATTAACATTTTTTTTATTTGTTTTTAAATTATATTTGATAGAAAATGTCTCATCGAGCATCGAGTTCATTCATTCATTCATTGCTGTATCCCGTTACCGGGAATAAATCTACAAAAAGAGAAAAAAAAAATTGCGAAGACTTGTAGTTTCTTAGGACTCGTTGCGACTGTGTGCCCTCCTGTGACTAAAGAGACCCAACCGTGACCTGCAGATCTTTCCACACTCAGGGCATGGATAGTCACCAACCAGATCTGGCCGCCGCTGCATCCTTCTCGATTCTCCATTATAACTATGGACCAAAGACCTTCACTGTCATCTGTCTAACGCTATTCTGTTCCTAGTTATGATTGGCATTAACTAATTTTAGGGATTGATGTAGTGTATCCTTAAACCGCTTATACTGGCCTCCTGGTTTTCGGGCTCCCTCATTGAATTCGCCATATAGAGCTATTTTGGGGAGTCTTGTGTCTTGCATCCTCAGAATGTGGCCGCTCCATCTGAGTCGGGCCCTCGTTACTTGAGTCTCAATTGTTGTACAACTCGCGCGTTGCAAGACCTCTGCATTCGAAACTTTGTGAAACCATCTGATGTGCATTATCTGTCTTAGATGACGTTGTTGCGTTTGTTCAAGCTGTTTAATATGTCGCCTGTAGGGCGTCCAGCTTTCGCTTTCGTAAAGAAGCGTTGGGAGGACCACTGCTTTGTAAACAGCTGTCTTGGTCTTCAGACTGAGGTCGTGATTTTGAAACACTCTGTCCTTTAGCTTCCAGAATGCCCGTGATGCCGAATTGATACGGTTTTGTATTTCCGTGTCTAGATTAGCCCTAGTATTTATGAAGCTTCCCAAGTATTTGAACTGCTCGACCTGTTCTAGAGTTTCATTCTTCAGGCTGATATCTGTTTGAAGGCTTTCTGGCGGACTTACCAGGATTTTGGTCTTGTCTATATTGAGTCTAAGGCCTAAAGCTTCGTATATATGTTTATAGGTGTCCATCATTATCTGTAGATCCCCTGAGCTGCTAGCGATGAGTGAACAGTCGTCTGCATATTGAAGTTCCGTGATAAACTTGGTACGGGTTTTTGCTCTGAGGCGCTTCAGGTTAAACAGGCCTCCATCAAATCTGAATCTTATCCCAACACCTCTTACGGGCATTCTCATGTCACCAATTATCGATACAGCTATGGCGAAAATATTGAACAGTAAAGGCGCTAATACACAGCCTTGTTTTATTCCAGAGTTGGTTGAGAAATGGTCGGTTGTAGAGCCATTATGCTGTATTCTAGCGGTGTTGTTGGTATGAAGACTTTTACAGACTGCTAAGAATTTTTCGGGTACTCCAAGACGTGCCATGATTTTCCATAGCGCTCTCCGATTCACCGAGTCGAATGCCTTACTTAAATCGATGAAGGCTGTATAGATCCTTGATTGTTGTTCACGGGCCTTCTCTTGTTGCTGTCCCAGTGTAAAAATTAGGTCCACAGTACCTCGATTTAGTCGAAAGCCGCACTGGGATTCAGTAAGTAGCTTTTCTAAGAGTGGAACCAGACGATTAGCCATAATCTTCGAGAGAATTTTACCGGCCACACTAAGCAACTCGATCATCGAGTTATCAGATAGGTGAAGGTCGATCTCCCTCCGGCTCTTAGACTAATAATATGAAGTGAGCTTTTGAGCCAAGAGACTATTGAAGCTGCAACTATATAATGATCGCTCTTAAATAGACTGAGCTTAAAATGCTGAGCCATTGAAAAAAACTAATGTTTGTAGCTAGAAAAAGGTGATATTTTATAGCTCAACACAAAATTCGAATTTCGATTATTTCGACAGTCAAGAGATGATAATATTGACTTATGCGAGGAAAAGTGCTATTTTTTAAGATTCACAACATAATTGACAATCGAAACAACAGATTCATTTCTATTATTCATTCATTAAATATAGTTGAACAAAGAAAGAGCAACATTTCGAAAGGGTTCAATGCAAACAATTCGAAGAACTTTGTGGGTGGAAAAGGATATAAAATCGACATTCTACTCGAATGTATGAAAATTGTTTCATAGATCTGAAAAATTTCACGGAACTACTTTAAAAAAATCATAAAATATTCTTATGGACAGAAAGAACAGGATTCAATTGTCGTGTTTCGAAGAAAAGAACGCACACGGAGCTCCATTGATAATTCTGTTGACGGCGTCTAGATGCTAATAAATCATTCAATATCATTCGTGTTCACAGTCCATGATATATGTTGCTAAGAAATAAATTCTATCGAATTTTCCACCTTTCAAGCAGCTATTAAACATATAGATAACAGTCCACAAAAAATGAACTAATTGGATGGATGTATTTTCCTTCTGAAGTGTTATTATGATCATAATATTCATAATATCGAGATTGAAAAAATTGATAAAATGCCTACAACAATTTCAAATGAAACGTGGGTCTGGGATCATCTTTGAACTCAGGAATTTGACGAACTTTACCTACATCCATTAAATAAACTGCTCCACAAGAGTTAGGGATATCGTACTAAATCGTCGTTAAAAGTACATATGTAATCTTAGAGAAAATCGCTGTAAAATCATTTAAAACTCAATAACAACTTGAATCGATCCAATAAAAATCAGTATGAGACATTTCGTCAATCTGGTCGCCTTTTTTCTGAAGTTCGGTTCTTTGCATATGCTTCATGAATGTTCTTATTTTGAAATGAAGTTATCAACGGCTTTGATTTGCAACGAGTTTTCTGAAAATGCCAAGACGTGAGTTAACAAACGCTGATGCTAATAGGGCTATCGGAATGCTACAGGGTGGCCTAACTCAGGTTGTTGTAGCGGAAAGGCTCCAAGTCAGCCAAAGTGTGATATCTCTACTTTGGAATAGGTTCAGGGAGACAGGTTCCGTGTTGAAAAGACCAAGGCTTGGTGGGCGACGAAAAACAACACCTACTCAGGATCGTTTCATCATCGTTTCGGCGAGGAGAAACCCTACATCTACGTGTAGAATGCTACGGAATACTCTTCAAAATTCAGATGGGGTCCAAGTTTCCATCGAAACCATGAGACGACGTTTGAGAGAGGTGAATCTAGGTTCTAGACGTCTATTAAGAGGAATTCCATTAACACGTGACCATAAGCTGGACTAGAATGGGCAAGGCAACATATCAATTGGAACGATCAATGGCGTAGTGTCCTTTTCACTCATGAATCCAGATATGGACGATTTTCAGATTCTCGAAGAATAATGGTATGGACAATCCCACGCATACCCCGTAATCGTCGCTATGTCCAAGAAGTCTATCCATTCCGAGGGGGTAGTGTTATGGTATGGGCCAGGATATGTTTCAACGGGCGCACAAATCTACTAATTTGTCCTCGGAATATGACCGCCTTACACTATAGGGAGCGTATCATTAACAATGTTGTGCCAAATTTTCACGCTGCTATCGGTAAAACTTTTCAATTTCTAGACGATAACGCTAGACCCCACCGTGGAGCCATAGTTGAGAATGCACGCGAGGAGCTTGGCATTCCACATTTACCAATACCTCCGCACTCACCAGATTTGAATTGCATAGAACATGCATGAGATATGCTCCAGAGAAGATCCTTAAATGATCTGAGCTTCTGCCCCGTTTATGGAACCAAATTCCTCAAGAAATGTTCAACAACCTCGTGTGTAGTATGCAAAGAAGATGTCAAGCTGTTAATGATGTTCGTGGAGGCCATACATTGTATTGATAGTCTTAAAATGCTTGAATTCTCTGGGAATAAAATTTCGTTATTTTACTCGATTTTTCTTAACCACCCTATATACGTTGCAGACCTACAGGCTAAAATTAATTTGCAACTTGAAATCATATTAATATGAATCTTCATCACAAAAATCTTATTTTAACTATATTTTTTTGCAATTTTAGTCTATCCTATCCCTTACTAATGTGGAGCAGTTTATTTAGGAATAACGCTCAACAAAGGCCTTAATTGGAAAATTCATATCAAACAAGCAATCGATAAAACGAAAGCAGCGAAGAATAGAATCTACCCTCTGATAGGAAGAAGAAGCCACATGTTGAAAGAGACAAAATTGAAGATAATTAAAGCCTTTGCTTGGCCTCAACTGACTTATGGATCAGTTGCCTGGGGTTTCGCGGCAAAGAGCCACATCAAAAGAATTCAGGCCACTGAAAACAAGCTGCTACGATGTGCAATAGATGCATCTTGGTTTCTCAGGAATAGAAAGATTTATAGGAACCTAAAATGGGAAAACATAACGGAATTCATGATAAGAAAAGCAGAGAAATTATTCGAAACAGCGAAGAACCATCCGAATCAAGAACTCAGAACTCAGTGGACTACGACACAGAGGAAGACAAAAGGAGAATGTGGATTTGCCGAAGGAGACTAAGAGATCAATTTAAAAGAGATTGAAATAAGAACAGAAACTTATTGAACAATCCAATAAAGTGTTATCCAATAGAGGATAAACACATAAAATCAAGCACGATAGTGTGCGAGAAGAAAACCTACTAAGAGATCAACGGTTTATAGGCAAATGCCCGAAACCAATACTCAAGAAGCAGTTAAGGGTTTTTAGTGGATCTCGAGCTCAGGAGAGTGAGAATCCCCACACTTGTTCCCCCTCAGGAGAGGGTGGTTCCTCTGACCTGCTGAACAAAAAAAATGTTCTTTCATCCTAATGAAAGAACGAACATCTAACATAGTAGTCAACGAAAAAAACCTTCTCGAGGAGATTCCCAATCAACAATAAATGACGACGCCTTACTTTTATCCAATAGTATTTCATCGAAAGAGACGGTGAATCGAAAAACATCCGGAATACCATGAGAAATTTTCTCGATTTAACTCAGCCTCCATGACGTTTCGCATCGACATCCGAACATCATCAGTGTCAATATAATTTACGCCTTTCGCTCTTTTTAACGCGGGTCCATCGCTTTTAATGCTCTTAGAAATGGACGAATTAGAAGCGTGAACGCGTGTTTAATTGTCTTATATCGGTTTTGTAGTACTATAACTCACATCGACATAGCACGCGAACAAGGTCGATAAAAAGTGCGGGAGAAGGAGCACCTCGGTCAGTTCTGGCGCTTGACACTGTCGAGACGATCACCTATTTACAAGACGTTAGATAGGCGTCTGTGGTACCGCACCAAGAGCGTCGCGAACAGTGTCCGCCACCCCTTTGAGCATCGGGGATTGCCAGTGTCTTACTGTGTGAATTTCAATTTGGATTTCTTTGAGTTACAGTGAGTTTTTTTTTTTTTGTACATAGATTCTGTTAGTTTTGGTGAAAATTACGGAAAAACTACCCTTAATTGAGGATATTTTACGAATTATTTTAAAGGCTTTTAGTGCGAATGTACATTTTGGGATTCCTAATTGGTGTTCAAAAAATGTCCTAACTTTATTCGTTTATGATATACAGGATTGGCATAACTCTTGCACGCATCCACAGATTTTCAGGAAAATGACTAATATTAATTCATACTAATTTTTGATAGCGCAGGTTCGGTCGGCGAAAATTATACAGCATGTCTGTAAACAAATGCGAAGGACTTAGGAAGATGATTCCTCGATGAAAATAAGCAGGGGTAGTTCCTATAAATTTTTCTCGAAATTGACCTCCCTACATAGATACAGCCTTTGGAAGGCGATGACGAGTTAACAGTTTTAAATTTTTTTTACGGGTTCTAAAACACACTGAGTCATAAAACCATTTTTATAGATCTCATAACTTTATTATTAGGAGTTGAAAATAACAACTCCTTATGATTCTCCTTCAAAAATTGTTTTCGTGGGATAGATTTTCGAAAAATAAAATTCTCTTATGGTTTTACATTTTCAGAGAAAAAAAGTCTCTTTCAAAATTTGGATACAGTCGATACTTTTCTCGGAATAAATAAAAACTTACAAGCAGTATACGAAGGTCTATGAGGCAGAGAGTTGATGCTTGTATTTTAGCGGGAAGTATTCCATGGAACCCTTATACGATGAAGCGGAACTGCTTGTAAGTTTTTATTTATTCCGAGAAAAGTATCGACTGTATCGAAATTTTACAAAAGACTTTTTTCTCCAGAATTGAATGGGAAACCATTAGAGAATTTTATTTTTCGAAAATCTGTTCCACGCAAACAATTTTTGAAGGAAAATCATAAGGGGTTGTAATTTTCAACCCCTAATAATAAAGTTATGAGATCTAAAAATATTGTGTGGAAAACATTCAGATGCTCGTTATTGTAAAACAACCAAATTAATTCTACTGTATCTCTAGAAAGTAAAAAAATATAAAAAACGCTCTGTATTGCAGAAACTATCAGACAGATAACTCTCAAAGTTGGAACGAGTTTTCGAAATATTTTTTTTACAGCCAAGTGCTAATTCAATCGGACATTCTGAAAATAACTTTTTTTCTGAAAACCAAGCAGAGTTGAATATGTTCAATACCTGGATGATTGACCGCTGAAAAGAACGTAAAGTCATTCCGGAAATTCTTCAAGATTTTCCAGGGTCTCAATTGTGAATTCTTGCAATATTTGTCAGCAGCGAATCAGATGGAAAAAATTGTTGCCTGAAAATGAATGAAAAATTGAACTTTTTGTTAGATGCAGAGTCCTTCCAGGTTGAATTTGAATCGATATCATTACGGAAAATCTATTCAAGAAATAAGCATTTTTGAGCTGTTACTATTTCTCAAAATCAAATGGTTTAGAGGCAATTTCTGACTATAAATTTCTTCATTTCATCTTCCGGTTTTAAAAAAATTTTTCTGGTGCAATATATTAGAAATGTTTTGCTCATATTTTCTGAATGATAAATGAATTATATCAATTTAAATATACGAAATGAATACCATGTTGCTTTTACATTCATTCCAAGCAGTTTCATTCGAAATTACCCTGAGGAAATTAACAATCGAAATACCAAAAATACATCTATGTTGTCTTTGGTTCAATAAAAACTTTACGTCAAATGTGATGAAAGAAATACAACTTGAATATTAGACGTCAAGTAAACATTGAACCATAGACCACATAGATATATTTTCCGAATGTTCTTTTCATTTCCTCTGGATATTTTCTAATAAAATTGATTGAAATGAATTAAAAAATTCCTTTTTTTTATATACTATTTGAGTTGAGAATTTATTCAACATTTTTAAAATTCGAAAAAAAAGGTTTTTAATTATATTGGGGAAAATAAGTTAGAAGCTGTGTCTCTAAGCCTTTTAATTTTAAAGAAAAATCCGCAAAAAAACTTTTTTAAATGGTTTTTCTAAAAACTTTCCATGCCTATGTACGATAGTTTTTCAGTATTTTCTACAATACTTTTGTGAAGTGCATCCTAAATTCGCTGTAGGTACCCTAAGGGTTTCTGCAACCGTTGAAGATAAAAAATTTCAAGTTACAAATGTATAGGCGACTTTTTCATGACAACTTCGAAGAGGCTTTCATATATTAAACTTTGAAAATTACCTAAAGGTCATTTTGAAATTAATGCCTTTTCAGGTATAGTGTGTATCTCGAGAACCTCTCATGATATTTTCAAAATGAAAACTGCCTTTGATAGATATTTTTACGAAGAATTCATTGCATACTCTAGAAATTTCACTATGCTATTATTTTCGAGTTTCATTTTTTTGAAGGGATACCCTATATTTTATTTTTGCCACTGAATTCCATTTGTTTCTGATTGAAATAATATGTAATACTCGGTACGCTTAAACAGTTTTTAAAATTAAAATTAGAATTTATAATTGAAAGTCGATTTATCTATCAACACCAGAAATATTTCAAAATATTTCCACTTGTGAAACAATTCAAATATTAATTATTAAGACTATTTTTAGATACCAAGATATTAGATTTATTATCAAAGACAGTTTTCATCACGAAAATATCGTGAGAGGTTCTCGAGATACACAGTATCCCCGGAAAGACAATACATAATTTCAAAATTACCCTGTAACTCTAAGTTTAACATAAATCAAAAAACTGAAAGCAGCTTTGAAGTTATCATGAAAAAGTGGTCCATACATTTCTAACCTAAAATATCATATCTCCAACGATTGCAAAAATACTGGGGATGCACTGTACATCCAGAAACTATCTTTTATAATTGCCTTTGATACGTTTCCCCTTCGATATTGGAATCATCTCTTATTGAAAAAGAGTGTTTGGGTTAAGGCAAGGGGGTTCGTAATGACAAACTTTGACACTCCCTCAACTGATACTCTTCCATTCCTCATTCCATATTTCCCAACGGATCTTACCATAACCTTGCATAAAGTCATCTCAGTTTGCGTTCACAAAACGATAACCCTTACGAAAGTAGACGACCTTATCCAAGGTCATTTTCGAATAATTCAACAAAACTGTAATTTTTGCGGTCAAACGAGTAATCTGGCACTTTCGATTGTTGTTGCGTAAAAACGTCAAGCAAATGTTAACATCGATACCAACTTTGCCAGATATTTGGATACACCGTTCCACGATCAATGTACACCTCATTCACGATAGTCGGATTTTAAATTATTCATGCGTTCAGAGCTGATGAAAAACTCAGAATTTTGAGTGAAAGAGCTATTATTTCGAGTAGATTCTATGCTGATGAAATGTTTCCAATCGCGGGCGAAGGTTGAAAATTATTAAATTCGAATTTGTAGAAATATGAAACACGGTCAAGATCGTTTTCGACAATTATATCGTTCAATCCGGAATATTATCAACGATTTCGTAACTGAAAATCGTCGGGAATTCATCATCCTCAAGAATTCAATCCAATTCTTGAGTTCCGAAACACCTGTAGAGATGGAAAGATGTAGAAGATTTTCCAACAATTTGGCAGTTTATCATATCTCTACTCATAAAACAGATATGATCTATATTTTTCATGATAATACCTAATATATATATAATCTTTTGAAAAAGAGTGTTACAAACTTTTACAATCTGAAAAACAATGAAGCGGGTGTAAAGAAATGGCAACAAGAGACAGATCCTAAAAATCTGTTCCTCGTTCCAGATCTCAGTGTAGGCAGAGGAAAAATGTCAACGGGGTACCATACATATCTTCGTATGATACATGAAAAAACAGAGATAAAAACCTCAGAAAAAACACTCTGCTTGCCCGTACAAGTGTAATGATGATGTATTTGTGTAAAGAATAAGCTGAAATTATTATATTGAAGGACATCTTCTTCATATGACAAAATCCAAAAACTTCCTTCCATTCTTTCTACTATGATGGTTGACGAAGAATAATCTGAAAACAAAAAAAAAAGGAAAAAACGAGAGGGGTATTAAATTTTATATTACTCATTAAATAATTTTGAAATCACACCTAATAATCCGAAATTGGCAAAAAAAATATTATTGGTCCCAGAGAATATTCAATTTTCAATGGTCCAAAATTGATTATTTCGACAGAAACCAGTATTTTCAACGCTTTTTCGGTTTCGTCATGGAAAATAGAAAATACCTTTACGCATTCAGACACTCTTCGAACATTTTTGACATCTCATTCGGCTGTAGAAAATAGAAATAATATTAGTAATAGCCCATTAAGTAGGATTTTGAGTTGAGGAATGCACATATAGACTTGATAAGGCTGATACTTGATGAAAATTCATATTTGAACTAAAAACAGATCATATGATTTCCACACAAATGAGTTGTTAAACCACGATACGTTATTTGCTGAAGCGAGTTTTGTGAAAATTATACAGGGTGAGTTTCGGCAAATATTTCAACAGTAGATTATTGAGGTCAAAAGAAACACTTTCTTCCTCTACCATCATTTCCAAATCGGCTGGGTTTGAAAGATGCAGGCTATTGAAAACCCATAAAAAAAAATTATTTTTAGTTCTACCTCGCAAACGGTTTTATCGAATGAAATTAATTTCGGAATATGGTTTCTCATTTATTTAATGAATCTTTTTCGAACACAAGATATCATCCACGTCTTCCAGTTTTCTCATTAGGACCATTGCGCACCATAAAAATACCAAAAATTCAAAGAACCCAACTCTTGAAACCAAGTTGGACTAAATTCTTCATATTTTCTCGTATGATGTGCATTTTTATTGCAATTTGATGATCAAAAATTAAAAAGTATCTGTGAAATTTGAAAAATTTCGTTGAACTTTGGCTGAATACAACTCTGTTTTAATGATCCAAAGATGTGTAGTGTCACAGATTCAGCTACTTTTTCTGAAGGTGATTTTGTTTTTCCAGGGGTGGCACAGCTCATTATGAAAACTCAAAATGGCTATATTTTTTATCTATTATCTTTTTTATCTTTTTATTTATTTATTTTTATTTTTATTATATTATTTTAATAATATAATTTATTATTTTAGCTATTATCTTTTTATTTTATTTAGCCGAATAGAAAAATATGGTACAGGAAAAAAGTGCCTCTTCTTTTTTCACCTCGAGAATCTACAGCTAAAATATTTGTACGAATCAAAGACTCACCCTATATAATCTGTTTTTAGTTGGACAATTAGGGTTGGTATTGGAAATAACACTGACCCATCGACCAATAACATATAACTATATGCGTCACCGGAGATATTTTGAATTTTGTACTTTTGTTTATGTTCTTGTTACAATGGAAAAAAATCTGTTAAAATAATTGTATCAATTATGAATGCTGCAACATTTACATCTGGGTATTTCTTCTGTTAACAATAACAATAACAATAACTTTTAACTTCAAATACTTTTGTAGGTTATATTTATGTACGGAGTAGGTCATTGAAAACAAAACTGCTGTGCTGTAAGTCGGCAGAACCTAATTATATAAAAATACTTCAACCCTTATTGTTACAACTACAACCCTTATATTTTGAGTAGCGAAGATTAGGTAAGTGATACCTCAAAGGAAAAGCCTTTCTATTCTGAGTTCAGCATTGTCATTTTTTTTGCATTCAATCAATTTGTTCTTGAGATATTTAGATTTCAATTTCTTACAAAATTGGTCATTTCGTTTAACATGCAATGTGAATCAATCAATTTTCACTAATTTCTTCTATGGTTTCCTCGATAATCGTTAACTGCCATACACCAGATATCAAAATATTACTGTTTCTCTTATTAACAAATAAGATAAAAATTGTTGTTTCATTGCCAGAAAGAATTGATATAATTTGCTCATTTTTTAAAAATAGCCAGTGCATGAATCAAACAGCAGATTCATCATCGAAATTGTAGAATAAATAAGTAAAAATTCGATTGATTTACACAGCACGCTTGAAGGGAAAACCAACGTTCCTGAAAATTTAAATGTGAATATTTCGAAAACGAATGAATTGATTGAAAAAAAAATAAATATGCTGAGCTGAGAATAAAAAGGCCTTCAAAATGAGGCCTCACTTCTCCCTATTAATAAAATAGTGTTTAGGAATGTATAAGGGTTGAAGAGATACTGTTTTGAGTGTGATCGGTTGTGCCAACCTATAGAGCCGCTGTTTCGTTATAAGTGAATCTCTCTGTATATTAAATCACAATCAAATATAGCCTAGGCTTTCTAATATCAATTTTCAAAATATATTTAGTAATTCCAGAGATAACTTCCTACAAACATAAACTAGGTATATGGTACTATAGAATATAGATGAATTCTCAAATATTTGTTCTGAATTTTAGTATTTTTCCATTCAAATACTTCAAAAGGTTATATTGATAAATTTCTCATTTTTATGATCAAACTACAGGAATTATTATTTTTTTGTTATTACCAATTAGAACAAGCTCCGATGTCAACAATTCTTATAGCGAGTACATATATAGGTACTTCCGAAATATTTACCGTTTTCAAGATTTTCAGTTTTCAGTATGACAATTTCCTTTTTAATTTGAATTTGCCACTCAGAACATTTGAAATTATAAAAATTTGTGTGAATAATCGTCGAAATTAATTTCTGATCAAATATTGATGCTATTGTGATAGCGAAACACGTGTAGAGTTTGAATAAATTATTCTATTGAAAATCGGGAAATTCAGTTCTCAATTTTTACATATGAAATTGTTTAAACTGCAACTAAGTAGGTACCATGAATAGGCTGATGTCTGCAGAGGACGCCCAAAATCGTTATCACATTCTAAATCTGAAGCATAAAAATCACATGAATTTTGTATGACATACCTACATAGTTATATACAGACAAGTGAGAAATTGAATGAAAAATAAATTATAGCTCTGAAGGTCTCGGTTCCGTTAGAAAAATACCGAATTGAAATTTCAAAAAATGTTTCCTATTACAAAAAATAATATTTTCGCAGTAATGAATCATTGTCAAGTTGTTAAGGTTCCTTGTTGAAATAAAAATTCTGCTATGTAATTATATATTTTTATGGCCAATTCTGTTGGAACTCACAAGATATTCAACAAGATTTCAGCAGTATTACTATCGAGGGAAACAGTTACATGGCAACTAGTGACTCGTTAATCAAAGCGTATCGTTCATGAATACCCTTTCTTGTTATATGTCCATATTTCTAACTAAACTAACTAATTTATTGAAATCTTTCTGTACTAATAATACTACAACTAATTCAGTAATGAATGAGTAAAATCGTATCCATAGCAACATATAAAAAACTATGTGTCAAAGCTAGAAATGTCAGCTCTAGATTATGGAGATAGTATAGCAACGGTTTCTATATAAAAATCCACTAATGAGAATCAAATTACATTTTTTTAAATATAAATTGATAAGTAGCTCTGAAATTTAGACTAGGAAACCTATGATATGATACACATTATCAAATAGCTCTTGAAATTCTCTATTTGAGAAGGTATTAATATATAGGGTGTTCCATTTAAAAAAATTGAGAAAAACTATGGTTCTCAAATGTTGGCAACACTGATTACTCGTTGGTAGCATTAAAAATTTGAAAGCATTAATAAGAAGCAGACTAAATTACAAGTTTTTTGACATCACGTAAGACTTTCTAGGTTCAATAGAATACATTTTACAGGCTTTTGAAATTGGATACTTGTGGACAGATAAATGCACGCAAGTCAAAAACAAAAAATTACAGACCCCCTTTGACCTATATATTTATTAATGTCTTTTCATTCTTTCCATATAAATATCTAGTAATATATTAAATTTTTTTTAGCTATTAAACTTCCACAGATGAGGAGATAGGGAATTTTAAACGGGCCACCCTGTACTACTGAATTTACTTAATTTTTCTCCAAAGGGAAGTATCATTTTTATGACAGAATATGGAATAAACAAAGCTTCAGAGTTCGCTCAAAAATTCCTTTTTCATTGATTTTTCTTTGTCCTCATGAAAGACAAACAAAACGTCAAATGAATACCTATGTGAATGATATTATCATAATGCATCCGGTTATCTGCACTTTTGCAGGATGATCACGACTGACTTCATTCGACAATTTCAATAACGCTTCTCTCACAATCACCAAGTGGAGTGTACAATAACACCGTATTGAATATATTGCTGAATTACCTCACAAAGGTAAACTGGAAAGCTTAATTATAATAAATAATATATCTCCCGATCCTTTCAAATGTGTAAAGAACAACATTAATTTCTTCACTGCTGTTTCAAAACTACAAATGTTTGGATTTCTCATTGTAATTGGCGGATATTTGAATGATTTTATGCCTTTAAAGAATGACGAACTGAAATTTCTGTAATTTTATTCCGAGTACTATCGATCATCCTTCGTGGAGTGATTTTGGGACTGTTCTGTTTTAAAGTACAGTGTGTTTCGCGTAAGACGATCACTGGATTTTGTTCCTCATTCTTCAGGTAAAATAAATAAATCGAACATCAATATTGCTTAGGGGTCGATCCAATATTCTGTCTAACAAATTATTGATTATGGGCATGAAAATTCATTACGGTCTTTCAAAAGAAAAACGATTCTGAAAATTCGACATGTATTCAAAACTGTACGCTATAGATATAATTTCTGAAGTATTTTCATTTCAAGTTCTTCTTCTTCTTATTTCCTATATGCTCTAGTGGCGCACCCAAAATGATATTTTGGGATACACATAGGTTCTGTAGATGCACAAATAGCCGTATGCTTAATGCGTTCATTAAGGTTTTACCATGGCAAAAACAGTTAGCTTTTCGACGTTTGGGGCGGGCAACGTTCAGTTGATTTTACAGATACAGGGTGACTCTTTGACTCATAAAAATATTTTCACATTAGATTTTCGAGGTCGAAAGACACTTTTTTTGCCGTTATCATTTTTTCCGAATCGGCTCGGTTTGAGAGATACAGGCTGTTGAAAAACCATGAAAAACTTCAATCTTTAGATCTATCTCACCATCGAATTAAATGAATTTCGGAATATAGTTTGTCATTTATGACCATTACGTATCATGAAAATACCAAAAATTCAAAGAACCAACTATTAAAACTAAGTTGGACGACTATTTGATCGTTTTGTGGAATAAAAGTATTAAAAAGTATCTGTGAAATTGAAAAATTGGGTACTTTGGCTGAATACACCTCTGTTTAAAAGATCCACAGATGTATAATGTCACAGGTTAAGTTAGTTATATTCTGAAGGTAATTTTGTTATTCCAGAAGTAGCACAGCACTTTAAATGGTTATATCTTTTTATCAGTGCCAAATCGGACAAAATGGTATAGACAAAAATTGTCTCTTGTGACCTGTTACAATATATGTACGAGTCAAAGACTCACCCTAAGTGAGTCCGACCCAGACATTGGTCATTTTCGAAAATAAACCCTCGTGGAAGTTGAATTAATTATACCTATGTTGAAAGTTGTGTAAGCAGTTATACAACAACGAACAAATTATAATTTTTCCAAATTGTTATCTGTTCTAATTCATCATCTGTAATATTTTTTAATAATTGTTCGTGTTTCTCAGCAGACCCCAGCAGGCTACAAAATTGGTAAACAATACCAGATATTTTGTATTGAAACCTGAAAGTTCAACAAAAACCGGAAATTGTTCTACAAGAAATAAAAAATGTGCAGCACAAAGAATTTATCAGAATAAAATTATCGAACAATAATTGAAAAAACCATTAGAATATTCGTTGGAAAATATCAACAATTTAAAATTTTGGTCTGACAACATATTCAATTTCTTAACTAAATTTACATCCTATTATTATCAGGTGTCTATTCCAATGAGGAAAAAATACGGAGGTATAGATGATCAGACAGATCATCATTTCATGAGGTTATTTATTGGCAACTAAATTCAAAAAGAAAGGTAATTGATCGAGAGCTACCAGTAAGATTATTTTCATATATTAGATTGGACAACATTTTCAGTTTGTCCATCGAATATAAAGGATCATATCGAGTCTTCCAAAATTAACTTAAAAGTACAGAAAGCAAAGTTGCTGACTTGATATTGAATGTTTTGCTATGGAAAATAAAGTATTTGTTTTATAAATTTAGTTTTATATTCCTTCGCCTACAAATCAGAACTTTTTTATTAAAAATCTGCAAACTTCTATGATTTCACTGATAAAAAAAGGTGAATGAAAGTAATTAACAAATATATTTCCGAAACTAATAATAGTTTCGGATGATGCATGTTCCTAAAAAATTGTACATGTTTAAAAATGTATCTTCGGAAAATATACATTCTTCATGTTCTTTCTCCCTATACATTATTAGGAACACCACTCAGGAGAGTTTTTTATAGTTTGCACTGTTTGATTTCTAATCACGTCTATACTTATTTGGTTGTAGGGACTTACATTGATTGTTAATAATATAATAGATTGAAGGTAAATTTGAGAGGAGCCTGTATTTTCCATGAAACTTTTGTGTGGATTTGTATAACAAAAAAATGAGAATTCTTGTTAAAATAACTCCTGCATTTAACACTATTTTTAAATACAAATGAAGAGAAGATTTTCACGTCATTGTCTGATTAAAGGAATCTGATCGAGGCTCTGAAACGTTATACACAATTATTCAATTCACAATTAGCATAATTTATACCTACCTATTTGTTACACAATATGGTTCGAAAAACAAATAGTTTTGGATAAATTATAACTTCCACAAAGCAGAGCAACAATTTTTTTCAAACAACAATTTTGTATTGCCTTCGATTACGATGTTTGGAAAGAAAATCCATCAAAACCACTATTCATTTCTGTTGAATTGTTTTTATCAAATTAATCTCCAAAAACCTTCAAATTTATCTTTGTTAGAAATTGCTGAAATTGGATTCACCATCGATGAAATTCACTATCAATGAAATTTGAATAATATGCATAAAAATATCCCATGTAAGTATCTATTTAAAAAGGCGGGAACACATCTCTGTCAATCCATCTTCTGTTTTTACCGCCACCTGGCCTATTTCAAATTTTCGCTGGACACTTTTCGTTAGCCTAGTTTGTTCTCCTTCTCTCTACCCTCCATAATTCAAACTTAAACTGAGCTTGAACTGGAACTGTACAACCTAATGTTTCATCCATGTTGATATAAGAGTTCAAGGACAATAAATAGATAAAAGATATGAGTTTCGAATTTCGATTTTAAACTTCCACAGGGTTGTCTAATACTTTCACCAAGAAAAAAAACTAGAGCGTCTCTAAGTAATTTTCAAACATCTGACGTTATTTGTACGTGATCTAAACATAATGGCTTTAAACAAAAAACCAATCGCAAGATTTCACGCTGAATTCCTTCGATTCAAAAATAATCACATTACCTATGTGCAATAATTTAATTGCAGATAGAGATGTCTAGGTCAACTTGACAAAACATTTCACAACAATCTTCACCGTTTTAAGTTATCATATTTCCTTGTACACCCATAATTGTCACTTGTGTTTTTCGACAGTTCTTCCCGACCTTCTTACGGTGTCAAGTGCGTATGAAAAATACAGGGGAGGTAACCGTAGATTATTTTTCCATTAACGTTTTAGTCACCTCCTATTGGGAAACCGTCCTGGAAGGTGTTGAATTTGACAGTTTACGAGGAAGAAGGGAGGTCAAGTAATGGGTTGTTTATCATTTACGTGACAATGGATGAAAATTGATGTGAATCATTTTAATCATAACTTTCCGTTTAGTCCTTCGGTGTATTACAGTTAATTCGTTGATTTATTGCTTGTAGAGAGATTACAACATTTGTTTCGCTTATAACTATGAGAAGATACACTTCGTTCCGTTCACAAAAAAAAAATGAATAATGGATGGAGTAGTTTCAAAACACAATTAATACGAATTCTTGACCGATATTTCATTGGATTCCGAATTTTCTTGTTCCAATTTCTCTTTTTTCAAGCAAACGTAGCATCCCCATATACTCACAAAGACTAATGTCTGTGATTTTACCTTTGACTCAAGAGAAATATTTTTCTTTATTTTTGTTTTTTCATTCTTTTAAAAATTTTGTCTGTTGGACTGAATTCAAACAAGGCTATAAAACATTACGAAAATTTCTTCATTTTGTAATGAAAAATCTCTCAACTTTAACATCGAAAATCTTCAATAGTTTCTTTTATTTCCGAAAAGAAGCGAAATTGAAACATGTTTAATTCTTGTGCATTATATTTAATTTTCACTAGTCTTCAAGAAGCACTATCATCATTAACAAAATTGTGTATTTTAATGCTTCAAACAACAGCACCTTTCATTCATCATTTTCAATCAATTCTTTTCTGATATTGAATGAAACCTTCGAGGTTTAACCTACTACAAATTGACCAATTGGGGACAATAACGCAAAATCGCCGGTAACCTCATTAAATAAATCAACAACAATCGCTCGAAGAAGGAGACGGGTGCATAGAAATTAAAATTGTATTCCGTTTACGGGTCGAGAGGTGAAAATGAATAAAATAAGAATAAAGGTGAAATGTAACTTGATATCAATTTAAACCCTACGGACCAAATATTCGGATATCAAATCACGATCAGGGTCAGGAAGAAAAGCACTGACGTGAAATTATGAGCCTTCCGACTGAAATTTATAAAGAAGGCGGTACACTTTACAGGGTGCATATTTGACTAGACTTTTTTTCCTCGCCATTTTTTCCGAATCGGCTCGTTGAAAAACCATTAAAAAATGTTATTGTCTTATCTCAAAAACGGTTTCATCGAATGAAATGAATTTCAGAATATAGTTTTTCATTTATTTGATTAATCTTTTTTGAACACAAGATATCATACTCACGTCTTCCAGTTTTGTCATTATGATCTTTACGAAACATAAAGTAGTTCTGTACGAATTATTATATTATCAATGAAAATGATCAGCCAACATGACCGAACTAGGTTTTGGGTTTTTTATTGGAATTAGAATTAACTACAAGACGTATACTATATATTCCGAATCAGAAAAAATATTAGTCAGAAATATGTGAAAAAACATGGGGTTTATATTTAAAAGAATTAAAGTAATGGGGAGACCGGGAGAGTTGAACCCCTTTTCACTCTGAAGGCACTTAAGTTATTTCTGTAAATGCTAGCAACTAATTTTTTGGCGTGAGAATATCATGTCCAAATAGGTAACCATAGATATGGTGAGATGAACATTTTGAGTACTGCAACTCATATTTTAGGAACCGAAAATTGGCTCATGTCTCCCTAACCCATGGGAGAGTTGAATAGGCGGGAGAAACTTGACGATAAGTTTGTTTATCGGAAAAAACATTGAAAGAAAACAATTTCCAATGACCAACGATTGTCTATGTCAAGCTTTTCATTATCAGATGTATCAGCTTCTGAAATACATATTTTCTATTTCAGAGTCACTCTCACTTATTTCCGAGATGTTTTTTACTTTTTTGAACCTTTCTATATTCTTTATACTTATTTCTATTATTTCAATTTTTTTTTTTTAAAGCAAACTATTATCTAAGCTCAGTGCGAGAAACTTGGACCACTGATTATGTCTCCCGAACATAGCATGGGTCAAGTCTCCCGAACTCCTTTTTAGTCTGTTCAACAGATGTTTTCATGATTTTACAACTATTATTAAAAAGGCTCATCGTTTGTAAAACAATATTGATCAATGAAAGCAAAAAATAACAATAAAACTAAATGAAACCACGCACCTATTGAACTTTTCTACGAAGGCGTAGAAGGGCCACATAATATTTTAAAAATATTTTTCCTTAAATTCCGACTTTGAAGTCGGAATTTAGTTAAATTCCGAGTTCAAAGTCGGAATTTAACAAAATTCCGAGTTCAAAGTCGGAATTTAACTAGATTCCGAGTTCAAAGTCGGAATTTACTAAATCCGAGTTCAAAGTCGGAATTTTCCGACTTCAAACTCGGAATCTTATTCAGTTCCGAACTTCTACAGGGTGTTCTACGACGACGTAGATTTGTTCCTGAATTACAGTTTGCTTTTCTACAAATATTCAAATTCATATAATACAAGGTGTTCCCACATTTATGATGAACGAATAATTATGTATACAGGGTGTACATTATTATTTGAGAAATCAGTACACCCCGAGGTACACCCGGTGTGCTTTGATGTTTCTTACATGAAGAGGTCATTACAACGGTGAGAAAACCTCATATAGGCAGCTCTATGACGAATTGGTTCATTTCCAAATATGCTGATGAGATATTCATGAGTGGATTCAAATTTCACAAAATAAATACGTTGTTCTTTAATAAATATTGAACTTGATGTATTTTATTGGAGATAATTGTCATTAGGTCCATGTTTTTGAATAATTATGAAATTATGGTAGTAGACAGGTAGAGGTAAGGTTGGGCACAACCTCCCCCCACCCCAGTACTGAAATAGTAACCATAAAATAACATTGAGCTCCCAGCCTCCCACTCTGTATATATGCAGAAATAATCTATGTCGTCGTAGAACAACACCCTGTGCATCTAGCCTGTATCGGTTTCGAAGTAAATAAAATTCCGACTTCAAAGTCGGAATTTTACTAAATTCCGACTTTGAACTCGGAATTTAGTTGAATTCCGACTTTTAACTCGGAATTTAGTTAAATTCCGACTTCAAAGTCGGAATTTAAGGAAAAATATTTTTAAAATATTATGTGGCCCTTCTACGCCTTCGTACTTTTCAGACAGTTTAACAAACAAAAATTATTCAATTCCTTACTTCCTAACAACAAAATCACGTTCAACCCTCTCACTCCCGAACTGTTTTGATGGCGGCCAAAATGGAGCCGCCATTAGTTGGGCCTTGTTACGACTATGTCGCAAACTATTTACGTTACTGGTAGCGCGAAATTTGAATTGAAAAATATGAGGTAGTTCAAGTGTCCTACCTAAGCAAGTCTGCCGGACTCCCCTACATTACATCACTGAAGTGGCGGACTGAAAATATCTCTGACTACGCCAATGCTTTCTACATAAAAAAGTGTCTGTAGAATGTTACACTTGTTTTTCGAGATCCTTGAAACTACACGAAAAAGAGGAACCAATTCAAAGAGCCCTAGATTTTACGGTTACAGAGAGCTGCCATTCAATCCCATCGAATGTGCAAACTTTATGTACAGGATGGGCAAAATTGGTGATACCTGAACTACACCTTTTTCAACCCAACGAGATAGAGGAAAATGTGTGGCACACTACGGTCGTCTTTTTTTCGAGAAATTAATAATGCCATCAACTGCATTCCTCTATCTTCTTTTGTTTCCGAGTTATAGGCCAAAATTGAAATTTCAACTTTGAACATTATCTCCGTTTCTGTTTGTGCTAGGATGTTGAAATGAAAACAATATAAGTACAGACACTTTTTCGATAGCAATCCAATGGCGTACTATGATTTTTTCCAACTGGTATATTTGCTGAGCTATAACATAAAGATGTGTTTTTTTCTTATGAAAACAGTAATTTAAAATGACTTAGAAAGAATCGCAATTTTTTTAGCGGTTCAGAAATATATCATACATCGCCCTCAGTATGAATAAGTCATTTCAAACTACCTATTTCCGTAAGAAAAAGCACATCTTTATGTTATAGATCAGCAAATATACCAGTTGGAAAAAATCATAGTACGCCATTGGATTGCTATCGAAAAAGTGTCTGTACTTATATTGTTTTCATTTCAACATCCTAGCACAAACAAAAACGGAGATAATGTTCAAAGTTGAAATTTCAATTTTGGCCTATAACGCCTATAACATAAGGATGTGTTTTTTCTTATGAAAATAGGTAGTTTGAAATGACTTATACAGACTGAGGGCGATGTATGATATATTTCTGAACAGCTAAAAAAATTGCGATTCTTTCTAAGTCTATTTTAACTACTGTTTTCATGAGAAAAAACACATCTTTATGTTATAGCTCAGCATATAAACCTGTAGGAAAAATCACAGTACCTACGCCATTTGATTGCTACCAAAAAAGTGTCGTAAAATGTTTTCATTTCAACATCCTAGCACAAACAGAAACGGAGATAATGGCCAAAGTTGAAATCGCCCAAATTTCAATTTTGGCCTATAACTCAAAAACAAAAGAAGATAGAAGAATGCAGTTGAAAGGCATTATTAGTTTCTCGAAAAAATACGACATGAATGGCACCTTAATTTTCCTCTATCTCGTTGGGTTCAAAAGTTGTAGTTCAGGTATCACCAATTTTGCCCACCCTGTACAGCGAAAAAATTATTTCACGAGAAATGGTTGAAATTTTTTGTGTTTTCATCCCACTTCGCAAAAATTCAAGTCAGCATTTGGAGTTGTTATAAACGGTATAATCTAATTTGGGTCACCTCCTCAAAAACTTTCATACCAAATTATTTGAAGGGAAGAACCAAAAACTATTTTCCCATAAAATGTACCATGTCCTCATAAATCAAAATGTAAACGTCTGAAACCGAAACATTTCTTTTTCAGGTCAGGACCACCGGTACAGGTTCGACACACGAATTCAACGATTTTGCAACCGGTAATGTACCATTTCGCAACGAAATAATCGTCGAGTATACCAGCCATCGACGTAGACGAATTATCCGAGAAAGATGCAAATTGTTTCGGACTGCCTGAAAGCGAAGACTTCGAAAAATCAACAGAAAAAATCCAAACGTCGCGATATCTCTGCTGGGATGACATGCCAAAAGGACAGTTCCGACGACGTCTCCTTCGAGGTTGGCAGAATTTCGCCCTGCGACGACGTCAGCAGGATCAACACGGAGGATAGTCTGCTGAGTTCCAACGCCAGTAGTGTCACCATCGACAATAGCGGGGAAGTCAGCTGTTGCGCCGAGAGTGACATCGAGTGGAGATGCTGCGGTGAGTTCATCTTCAAAGATCCTGACTCATTTCAGTCGTTTCTATTTTCTCGAGGGCCGAAGGCCCGAGCCACGTCGGAGGCAAACCGTGAGGGCCGTAGGCCCGAGCTACGGGCGAAAGGCGAATCAGCCCGAAAAGATGAATCTACATAAAAGGTGATCTACCAGAAAAGGTAGATCTACGTGCTTACTAGTCTCGAACTATACAAAGATGACAGCACCGCCGGTAGGAAAGGAAAGCAGATATGTTACATGTCATCTGGGCTTTCCTGTGAGTTGTTACAACTTATCTCCTGATAGATAACCTGTATATTCCCAATGTGCAATTTATGAATAACTAAAGAAAAAATAATCTGTTTCAAGATAGCCGAAACTTCCATGCAATAATACTGAGTAATATTGAATAGCGTCAAGCTACAATATTTCGATCCTTTATTAGTTCACAGCGATTAGCAATTGTGAGTAATTAGGACTTGGCAAGTTACTTAATCGATTCATTACATATAGGTAATTTGAACTTTAATTCTCGTAATTCAGTTATGAGCCATTTTGTTCCATCAATCTTCTTCCATAGAAATCTATCAGAAAAAATGTTCCCGAAAAACTTTATAAATCCCAACTAGGAGAGTTGGATAATACCGAGCCCCTAAGTACTTGGACCTATAATTAGGAAACTGTTTGATATTGAGTAAATTGGTAGGACATTTATTCAGGTACGCATACCGTATAACAAAAAATTTCAAAATTCAAACAGAAAGTAATCATTGTCAATTTACAAAAAAAATAAAGAAGCAGTATTGTCAAATTGTCTGATAATATCGTGCCCAGAGTGGGCAAAATCGTGCCCAGGGTGGACAAAATGGTGCCCACATTAATTGCACACAAATGGGTAAGTAATAAAAGTATATGTAAAAAAAATTATTCGAGCATCTACAACAAGGGAATCACATTTCTCCATTACGACTAAACTCTTGACATACGGCGCAAATATCACGGTTCCCTATGTCGTCATCTTTATCATCATCGCTCAGGGACACATCTTCCACACTATCTTCACTGCTGCTGTCGATACGTTTCTTAGACTTCCTTTTGCCCTTCTTTTTTCCTTGCCTGACCCTTTGTCCCTTGGTTTTCATATTATTAACTTCATCCTCACTCTTTTCGCTACTGTTCAAAACTTTTCTTTTGACAGACTTCACTTTAACTTTCTTATCTGCAGCGTTCTTTTGTTTTGTTATCTTCATTTGTCGTTTTCGTTCTATTTCCTCTAACTGCTCCTATGGTGTTGAAGTGAGAGCAATATAGTGCTGTTTTTCAACACGCCTCTGTATTTTTATTTTCTTTTGTGGTATAGGGCTCAAATCTTCTAAAATACATTGTGAAGTGAAGTGCTCGGCTGAGAGATATTTTGTCTAATATCTTCACTCAAAGAAGCAGAAGCCGTGTTTTCAATTGTATTGCTGTTAAATGGTATGTCTGATGGTGTTTCTTCAGCAAACATGGCAACAGGATGCTGGTCGGTTTGTCTCTGGGGAGTATAAGATCTAATTTCGTTGGACTCGTCTAAAATTGGACCCTGAGTATTTTGATTTCCCAATGTAACACTCTTTATAAAGGATCCTGCAACAAACGAGCCACTTCAGAAAAGTTATACAGGACATTTTCGAAAGCTGATACCGGACTGAGTTTACGTATACCCTCACCCATCAACAGATCATTTTCCACCCATTCAATGGATTATCACTCAATACGAAAAGTACACATGACAAAATAGGGAAATAAACATCATCACGGCCTAACGGTAATCATGATAATAATTACCCACAACGTATTAGATAGTTTTAAATGCAATCAATCAATTACCCGTGCATATAGAAAGACCGCGAAGTTATTGACACAATTTTGCGTTGGGACAATTATTCACAGGTGTGTCGCAATTTCAGAATGATAATTAGCTGATCAATTAATGGGACAACCACATGAGCATCGAGGCATTGAGGAATCGATTAGAAAAAACGGGTTTCATAATCAAACTCAAAGTCCCTTCAATTTTGATGGCACTATAGGAAGCTTAAAGGGAATTCAAATTCGATTATGAAAGAATATCTCGAAAATATCAATGTACAACAAGCACGTTGGAAACATCAAGCTGAAAACAACAATTCCGAAGAATTGTCGTTCCAATAATGCGAGCTAGTCTTGAACAGCGTAGGAAATCCCAGAGAAGTCGAAGCTGCAGACCAGTTTCGGGAATTTGTCTCTCGTCAGTAAAGTGTAGCGCTAAATATTCCATTTAAGACCGTTTAAGACTCGTCTTAAAGTAATAATAAAACGTAATCAGGGCGACGTTTTGAGAAATTCACCATGCGCCACCTGTCAAGCAAAGACTGTGTCTGCAGAGTGCAGAGAAAGTGAGGTTTTGGTTCAATATTTGCGGAACAGGTTTCGTTTTAGACCCCCATCCTCCGGTTGGAATATTCAACGCTGCGCTGCACTGACGAGGGACAATGATCCCGAAACCGTTCTACAGTTGCGTTTAGATGTCTCGACTACCTACGCCCGTTCATGACTAGCTGGCAATATTAGAATTGTTGTTTCTAGTTTGAAATAACCTTTTATGTTACCCAACTAATTTTTCAAAAAATTTTGCACCAAAATCGATTTCAGGATGAGACATTGGAAGTATCTTGGTGGATTTTTTGGACTATTTCCATCCGTTTGTACTTTGTATAATTCAACGTCTTCTTCTAATATCGTTGAGTATAATAATATTGCAATATTTTTAAACAATAATAATTTATGAAATTATATTGGATGAACATGGGAGACAAGTTATGAAATGAATATGGAGCTCGATATGTATTTCACCAATATTTTTTTACTATTCATTAAAAATTTGTCATTTTCATCCTCCAAAATTCTGAAGAGGTTATTTTATGTTTAAAACAAATTTGTAGATAAATGCAATGCACAATTTGAATAGTAAATTGTCAGTTATCATCAAATAGACTGCCTCCTGATAAGGCTCTTTTGATTTCTGGCTTCGATTGACTGATGCTGAAGTTTTGATACTCCTGACAAATTTTCTGAATATTCAACCCGAAGTATCTAATCCTTTTTCCACACAATTAAATTTGGATAATTTTAGCTGAATTGTGGTTGAAAACTTTTCTGCATTTCAAATCGTATAACTCGTAATTCCCTGAAGTTAATATTTTTAGTGTTGCTCAGTTAATATGCTTTTAAGTGTTTCATTTGAAGAGAAGAAATCCGACATAATATTTCAATCTCTAAGTGATGAAAATAGGTAGCGTGGGCTTTGGAAAATGAAACAGACGGTATAATAATAGACGGAATGAATTTTTCTTAGAGGAAATGCTATATTTTGTTCAAGGGGACAACTTTTAAAATAAAATTCATCACCATATCGCTTCAGGTTTTAGTGCTACAACCCTAATTCCTATATTTTGAATAGGAAAGGTAGGAAAAGTGATACCCCATTTGAAAGGGGCTTTTTATTCTGAACATCATATTTTGTTTTCATTCAATCCATTGGTTTTCGAGATATTCAAATTTAAATTCTGTCAAGTACTATAGTGATTTCATTAAACATGTTGTGTGAGTCAAATTCTCAAATCACTAATTCATTCTGTGGTGTCGATGATAATCATTTATATAATATATAATAATAAGCCTTTATTCTCCAACAGGTTTTCAACCCAATTACAGGAAAAACAAAATGAAAAATACTATAAGAAACACTAGAGCACATAGTCATGCTTGACACAGCTATAAATCGAAAAAATCAAATATTACAAAATTGAATTTAGCAAATATCCAATTCTACATAAACTTGGAGCAATTTATACAGAGGGTCATCATTAATGTCACACCTATTAGCTATCTTATTATAAATACTACACATGTAGTGAATTGGTGACTTTAAATTCAAATTGGTTTTTCCCGCTCTCATATAAAACAAGAAATTAGTTCTGCCCTCTAAGCATGGAACAAGAATTGGTAACTTCTCCAATAATGGTGGACAATCCACCCTGTTATTTAAAAGTTTATAAATGAAACTCAATGCTAGCATATCCCTTCTAGTTTCCAAACTTCTGCCCTTAAACCTGCTGAGTAGTAATTTAGTGCCATACACCAGACATTAGAATATTATAGTTTGATTCTTTCATTAACAATTAACCGTAAAATAGACTTATCTCCAAAATTACAGAATAAATGAGAAAAAATTCGATTGATTCGAACGGTATGCTTAAAGAGAAAACCAATATTAAAATAGAGAGTTCTTTCAAATGAGATAACTCTCATCCTATCCTTCCTACTCAAAATTTAGGGGTTGGGGTTGTGTCTGAGTATTCTTCCGAAATAAATTCATTCCACCTGTTTTGTTTTTATAAACCAACCTTGTTTAATAATGTATCACGATCCTAATAGTCACACAATACAACGGATTCCTCAGTTTTGGAATGTAGAATTTACATAATAGCAAAGAGTATCAACTCTTTGGTAATAGTGAGGCTACAATCAAGTTGGATGTTTGATGAATGGATATGCAGGGTGAGTATTTGACTCGTACAAATATTTTAACAGTAGATTCTTGAGGTCGAAAGAAACACTTTTTTCCTTTATCATTTTTTACGAATCATAAAAAACCATGAAAAATGTTATTATTAGTTCTATCTCAGAAACAGTTTTGTCGAATGAAATGAATTTCGGAATATAGTTGTTCATTTATTTAATTAATCTTTTTCGAACACAAGATATCACCCATGTCTTCCAGATTTCTCATCATGACCATACAAACAGCAAAAATTCAAAGAACCCAACTCTTGAAACTAAGTTGAACGCTAACTACTGAATATTTGAACGTTTTGTAAAATAAAAGTATTTCAGATAAAAAAATTTTATCTATTTTTATCTTTATTGCTACACCAATTGTATGATCCATGCCGTTGTTTATAAGTTGGTTTTTGTTTTTAGCCTGATGAAGGAGCTAAATGCTCAAAAACGTTGCCATTGAATAAATTGTATACAACTGTTCCTTGTGACTGATACTCCTCACCATCGAATAGAAGTATTCTTCATATTTCCTCTTATAATGCGCCGTTTTCGAGTAATTTGATGTTCAAAAATAAAATTTGAAATTTGGGTACTTTGGCTGAATACAACTCTGTTTGAAAAACCCACACATGTGTAGTGTCACAGATTTAGCTTGTTATTCTTAAAGTAATTTTGTTTTTCCAGGGGTGGCAAAGCTCATTATGAAAACTTATACTATATTTTTTATCGGGGCAAAATTGGAAAAAAATGGTATATAAACAAAAGTATTCATTTTGAGTGACCTCAAGAATCTACTGTTCAAATATTCGTACGAGTCAAAGACTCACCCTGTAGAAATGTCTCCAGAATAAAAGGAATGTCTCAAAGATCATATTTATCCCATTCAGAAGTATCAAAAACACCATCTGAACTTATAACGATGCATCAATTAACATTGAAATAAACTTTCACCCGCGCTCTTGCCGTATTTTTCTCTCTGATTGCGGCTAAAAGAGTCAAGTTCATTGTGCATTTGCATAACAGAATTAACCGGCACAAATGACCGTGAATTGCGTTCAATAATTGATACGGGTGAATGGATAAATTAGCGGCAATCTGGTGATTCAATTCGTGGGCTAATTCAGTATTTCGTTTATCCGATATAGCGCGGAAACATGCGATTGGATGTGAAACAGAACCTACTCATTCCGAACGGAAAAAAAAGAATTGTAATTAATATTAAAAAAACTTTTTTATTTGAAAGCTTCAAGGAGTATATAGAGAATAAACTTTGAATGCTAACGAGCCCATCAATTTACCCATCCTGGCGAACTGCATTTTGTATATAAATTTAGCATTTTTTTATGAAATAAACACCTACATATTTTTTCTAATCAAGATATCTCAGTGATTCCCCGACAAGCTTTTCTTCTAAATGAATTGTAATCCTCCATTAAACAGTGGCCATCTATAGATAATTTATAGTTTGATAAGGGGGTTACATGTCAGATTGTGCCCCCCATTAGAGCTGCTCTCTATAGTACTTGAGATGGCTCTCGTAAACTTCTTTTTAATGGAGGATTAAAATTTTTATGGACAACCAGTACGTACGAGGATGTATTGATATCTAGTTAGCCTAGACCAGTTCCATGCATAAAAAAATATTGCGGTACCATAGCAACGAACAATAACTCATTAGAAGTGTCAGTGTGAAGTTTGAGGACAAAAAAGTAAACCAGAGTTACGTAATAAATTTAAAAAAAGATGTCCACCGAAACTGTGAATATCGAAAAATTGTATCGAGCCATCATCAAGTACCTCTATCTAAAAGGGTTAACAGGTAAGCAGATTTACGAAGATATGCTAAATACTCTTGGTGATCAATGTCCTTCGTATGCGACCGTGAAAAATTGGATTGCAAGCTTCAAATGAGGTAAATTTTCCATTGAAGATGATGACCGATTGGTAAGGCCAGTTTCTGTGTCAGTCCCCGAATATATCGATGCAGTTCATGACATGATTTTATCAGACCGTCGAATTGGGCTGAAACGGATATCATATAGTTCACGTCAATTTGGACATGAGAAAAATTGCTGCAAATGTGTGAATGTTGACCAAAAGCGTAGAAGGGTAGAAGCATCGCGTTCGATCTGTGCTCGATTTGAAAACGATGTAGACTTCTTAAAGCGAATTGTTACTATGGATGAGACTTGGGTACATTTCTACGATCCAGAAACAAAGCAACAATCAATGGAATGGCGACACTCTGGTTCTCCAAGACCTAAGTTTCGTGTCCAAAAATCTGCGGGAAAAGTTCTTCTTTCAGATTTTTGGGATTGCCATGGAGTAATCAATATTGATTTTTTGGATAAGGGTAAAACAATTTTACTATTCGACATTACTGACCACTCTACGGGAAAACATTAAACAGAAAAGACTCGGAAAGCTATCCAAAGATGTTTTGTTTTTGCCATACAACGCTCCTGCACACAAATCTCATGTTGCCATGAAAAAAATTCGTAATTTAGGGTTTGAATTACTAAAACACCCCCCTCATTCACCAGATTTGGCTCCATCCGACTATCATCTCTTTCCTCAACTGAAAAAAAGTTTAAGAGGTCGTTAATTTTCCAACAAGGAGTTAATTAAAGCTGTCTGGTTTGCAGAGCATGAAGAAACATTTTTTTTTAAAGGTCTAGAGACGTTGCAGGTGCGCTGTAATAAATGTATACAATTAAGAGGAGAATATGTTGAGTAATAAAATATTTTGGCATTGAAATTTTATTTGGTTCTATAGTAGACTAAGAATTTTTCAATATATCCTCGTATGATATAAGAGATAGACAACAATTTCGTGAATTGAAGAATTTTATTCTTGTAGTACTCCAATTTTCCATGATATTCTGGTAGACTCTGCTCTATTCGTCGGAAAATGATATGGAAGCAATAAAATGCGAAAATTTCAATTTCAATTTATTGAACCAGTTAGAAAAAATATACATAGAAAATACACTTTCCAGCATACTCTCACAGAGGTAAACACAGTTACCTGTTTGTGAGACTGGCTGTTTAAAACTAAGGAAGTAATTATAAACTAAACTAAATTAGAAAAAAAAACAGAATTTAATATGAAAGCAAAAATCTGACATCAAAATAAAAGTACCTGTGAGTCCTTTCCTGTTCCCTTAATATCTTGTTCTGTTGACAATTATTATCATTGTAATTATATAATTTTTTCATTTTTTTCCATTCATTTTTTTTTTCTATTCAAATTATTTTTGAATATATTGTTTTTAATATTTGAATTTTTTCTAGGTCCCAAATCGAAAATTTTCTTCGGCGCCCTGCTCGCTATTTGGGGGGTTTGCACTGTGATCTGGACCCCCTATGAGTTTTCCATGGTAGAAAGACTAAGAATGAGGCCAGGTAAAAAAAATTCTTCTGAAAAAAGCACTGTACAGAGAACAGCTTCATAATCTTCACCTATTTTCAGGGCTTCCACCGTACGACTGGTGGAAATCTCCGCCTGATATGGTGCGTCTCAAAGTATATGTTTTCAACATCACCAATGCCGATAGATTCTTGAGTGGCGAAGACTCCAAACTCAATCTACAAGAAATCGGACCGATTGTTTATCTGTGAGTTATGGTTTATTCAGTTTACACATCCCTTACATCCTTTCTAGATAGTAGATTTTAAGGGGGTTTGCGTTGGACTGCGACCTTAAGATCTGTTGTGTCCTATCAGATATGTTTTTGCCGCTGTATCTTCTACAGCCCACAGCTCGCCATCCAGTTACACAGTTCTAATGAACAGTAGTATCTGAGATGGCTTTAAGGATGGCTCTTACAAATTGGCCTTGACTGGCAATGGCTACACCTCCTTGTTGTATGACTCACAGTCCATTGTCGCCAAAAGAAGCACCTAATGAGATAGGGTCTGGCAGAAACAGACGAGTGGAGATTCTGTGGAGAGAAGGAAGAAACTCCAGATCACTTGGTGACAGAATGCCTTGCCGTTGCCAAAACCATAGTGAACCTCCTTGAAGCTATCCCAGATACTGGAGTTCGTTGGAATTGTGGAGGCGAAAACAGCTCTATTTTTGGCACAAATAGATCTTGAGCAACCCAATTTGCAATGTATATAATCCAAAATAAGTGAATCCGAAGGAGCAAAGAAAATAACGTGTCTTATTGATATTCTAACGTTTTCTTCACTCAATTAAAACGTCCAACTCATTAACGTCCAGTTGCTGAAAAGCTCATTAAGATTTGGTGCCTCATCAAACTTTAAAACTGTAATTTTTGAAGGGAAAAATGGAGGATTAACATTTTGTTGGAGTAGGTATTAAATTTTAACTGGGCGTAAGACTATTTATTCACACTTAAACTCCGCTGGGCTTATAAAGACGTTGGAAACTTTCCAGCCGCATCTTGCAGTTTCTAGAAGGAACAGGGCCGGACTGATTGCAGTATCCTCAATAATACCATTCAAGGTTTTTCATCATTAAAGGAACACCACTTACTTCTTGATCTTTTGTCATCTCTAAAAATATTGCTCGACATTTCCGATTCACCTTGTATAAGTTTAACGTACTGTAAGTGAAAAATCAAAGCAATCAATGATTTTTTAGAGAGAAGTTAACACATGATGACGTGAGGTTCAATGACAATGGTACAATGACATACGTTGCCACAAGAAGGGCTATATATCTTCCCGATGAAAACACCATAGATTTGAACCAGACTATTACTGTGGCCAATTTGCCGGTTTTGGTAAGTATCTCATTCTGCTGATTGCTTAGCATTCAATAATATTGCCCACTCATCATAGTTGTAACTTCATTTCAAGCACTTGAAGATAACCCCCAGAAATGTTCGGTTTAACTTACTTTATCAATGATGCTTTACTATGATTGCTTTTTTGATGCAGCTTTACGATGATTAGGTACCTATGTACATAAAATAATAATTTTAAAATGATATTTTTTCGTCGACCTGAACAAAAACTGACAATTTACGTACTAATTTCCGAACGAAAAGTCGACTATTTTTGAAGGCGAGTACTTTTCGTCCTGATTCACTTTTCGTACTGATTTACTTTTCGTCCGGTTCTTCGTCACTAAGCAATATATTCGATCCTGGGGCGATTGAATCAATTTTGTGAACACAGAATTTGATGAAAACATAAGTGCTTGTGACAATAACCGTCATTTGATGTTGTCAAATTAATTCTTTACGAAATCGGCTAGATTTTACGTCTGTCAATACCTGGCTAGTTACAGCGAAACAACTTTTTAGTATTCATTGGGAAAAAACAGCTTCAACCTTTGTTTTCCAGGGAATGGCATCCTACTTCTGGGATTCCCCCTTTTTCGAAAAATTCGCCTTCAACATGTTAGTGTCGAGTGCGAATTCAAATGTGACCACGAAGACAACGATCTATAACTATTTGTGGAATTACACAGATCCGATAGTAGAAATGGGCAAAAATATTGCACCCAAGTTGGTACCGGTCAACAATCTGGGCATGTTGGCAAGAGTAAGTACCTAAATTAAAGTGTTTACACTGAATTTCTATAGTGCGGGTCTCTAACTTGGAATAAATTCAGTAAATAAGAGACAGTTTCTTGTTTGGAATATGCTCGGAAAGATCGATTATTATTTTGTATTGCGCCCTTTTGGGTATTACAAAATATTACAGCATGTCCCAAATTTGGAATACGACGCAATACAAAATTTTTACGATTGGCAATCTTAATTTTTTATGACTATTTCTTAAGGGTAGGTATATAAAGTTACATATTTGTACCCAAATCAAATTATTCTTATTTCTTGTGGTTGAAATGATAGTTAACAAACAATCAATAAAATAAATGGAGAAATCTGATGTCTGAATCCCAAATAGGGATTGAAAATATACTAATTAAAACTGAAGGCATAAAAATTTACCGAATTATCTTGAAATAAAAATTTAAAAAAATCAAACAAACGTTAAACGTTACAATATTTGCAACAAACAGAATGTCTTGGATTTACTGTATTTACTCCAAGTTAACTTGGAGTCGCTCTGTATAATGCATAATTAACTGAGGGCGTTGTATAGTTATAACGCCCGCTCATTATACGAGAAGGACTATTATGGCCATGACGGCTCAGGGCTTTATGAGTATATTATAGCAATCGTATCCAAGGAAAAATTATCAAATTATATTCAAGTAAAGTATAAGCATTTTAAAAAATTCGCTTAATGATCTTTTTGTCCGTAGATCTACCAGAATTTCACCGACACGGTCACGGTGTACATAGGAACAGAGAATGGTGACGAAAAATTTTTGCTCATCGACAAATACGACGGTTCGGAATACATCAGTGGTAACGGAGAACGATGCAAAGAAAAAGTAGTCAATTCGACAGAGGGCGTTTCATATCCCCAATATTTAACGAAGAATACCACAATCAGGTATTGGCGGAAGACGATGTGTTTCGTTGTGCCACTCTATTATGAAAGTAAGTTGAAGAATTTCATGGTATTTTCTTGGTGGTTTTTTCGTCATTCTCAATGCATAAGCATAAAGTAGTTCCGATGGTCAGACATATTTTTTTACGGACAGCAGAGCTTGCGAGAACAAGCCTCGGTAAATTTTGTGTAGGTATTCATATCCATTTAGGTACACAGGGTTATTTTTCTCTTTCAGTCTCAGTCATTTTCTCGACTTCTGCAGTTTATTTGCCCCAAAAAATTGCATATCTCACATTAGATGCGACAAAACGTCTGTCTGTAAATATATAATGTCGGGATACATAGTATGGAAGAAATTTTGTAGTTATTCATTATCAAAGTTGTAGATAATAAAATTCGATACAACTTTTGTATGAAGCAATTTTATATACCTACTCTCAACTGATTAGAGCTAAGGGAGGATAAGTGCGAGGAGCTTAGACATACACACGAAAGGGCAAGGTCAATGTAGAAATCCCAGTCTAATGTGCATTCATCGCCACATATCCGAAAAATGTAGGAGAAATTGCTTCGTATAAAATTTGTAGGAGATGTGATGCTCTACAACTTTAACATTGAATGCGAAAACGATTTGAAGCTTAAGAGAGGAGACAATTCAAAAAACCTTATTTTTGTGTCTTTCATAGCTAATTTTTATTGTTTACGATTTCTGAAACTGTCAGATTCAAAATAAGAGAAAACACCACTGTGCTTAAGGATGCAAGCTTGGCAAGTTTGGTCCCACACATTTTACGCCACGCTTGAATTGTCAGATTAGGAGAATGTGGGTATACTTTTCAACATGAAATTAATCCGATATAATCCGATTAATCTAACGCGCTCGAGTATGTACCTACAATGATTATGGACAAGTTTCCTAAAACTCCAAAATCGAGTTTAAAATTATTTATGGAAACCCTTTTCCATTAGTTATCCAACACGTAAAAGATTCGCTTCAAAATTAAGATATTTCAGAAATATACCCTTCGAAACTTCGAGTATGTAAAGGCTTGTGACGTGAATGCCTTTACTAAAGTCTAGTAATTTTTGTTAATTAGACAACAGTGGAACTGATCAAGAAGATATAGAATTCTATATCCACACATTTCAAAAAATTGTTTCTGTAATCTGTGTCTATATATTCTTAAAAACGATGACATTTTGTGTCATTGTTTGATATTTCTATGCACTATTTGTTTTCCTTGTCAAATGTGATCACCAAACTTGATATTTATTTAGTCTATGATGATCATAAAACTTTCATGACCTTTATTGATTCGGCGAGCGTTGCCGGATTGTGAAAATGACGTAGAATGTTCATAAGAGAGCACTTCTGAAATCAGAATTTTCGTAAGTGAATACAGACTAAACGCAACATGTTGAAATTCTAAAAAATATATTTCGATATATTTGAGTTATAAGGATTTCAATGACATATATTTTGAAATTTAGGAAAATACCCCATTATCATCATCATCATCATCATCAGTACATAATACTAAAAGAATAAGGATCATAGAATTGGTAAAAAAAAGGAGTGGTAAAACGCTCTAGATGAGGCCGCAAGGCTCCGAGGGAACTAGGGCGAAACCCGAGTTCCTGAGTCCAGGAAATGCCCATTCCACCTATAATTTCCGAATAAGTCAATTTCGGCTTTTTTTGTCGATTTGTCGAAAGGTGCAAAACTGTTTTTAATAGGAAGATCGCACGAACCTATGTATTTATTGGACCAGGGACCGGCTATGTTTTGTCACGAAACACGAAAGACCGAATTAAGCCTTAAATATAATCTTGCCCACTTTACGACTCCCAAATACCCGAAAATCATTTTTCCATCGAACATCAGTTGAATCACAAGTGTCATCTGTGGGACGAAGCACAAGTGTCACTTGTGTGACGAAGCATAAAGCTGCATTCACAATCAATTCGCGGGACGAAGGTCACTTCGGCACGGAAGCTTAGCAGATGGCGTTCTCCGTTACCATTCATAATGAAATTCAAGACTAGCACGGAATTGAAAATTGACAAAATTTCTTGCAATCTGCAAACTATCACTTCGGCAAGGAATTTCGTGCCTGCCATGGATGGTGCTAATGCTTATGTTTTGATCAGTTACATGTTTAATTCATTTGAGTATTTTGTCCGAAGTTTAATGCGAATGGTAAATTTCGTGCCAATTTTCGTGCCCGCGAATTGATTGTGAATGCAGCTTAAGTTTATCTGTGTGCGAATCATAAGTGTCACCTATGTGACAATCGATGATCAGAGAAATCTTATCTTAGACCACTTACAGAGCGGGATGTTCCACATCGATGGAAATCATAAAGGGGCGTTCTTTTTCTAGTATCGAAGTGATGACGGATTATTTCGACGCGTGACCGTTTATCACGTGATGATTTTTCTGGGTGGAAAGGATCTCGGAGATCTGGGCACATAGACATAGAATCTCAGCGACAGTCGCAAAGTATAGAAGATGGGAGGGCGAAAATTTTTTGAGGTGGAGCGGTTAATACTCCTCCAACCCTTCGGGATCGAAGAGGTTATTTCTCGGCCCAAGAAAGAGCTACAAGTACCGTTTTTTCGAATTTAGGATAAAAAAAATCTTTTATTTTCATTGTCCAACTCCTCTTTTTGAGGGGAGGTTATCTCGGAGATCTGGCCACCCAGGATCTCGGCGATAGTCGCAAAGTATAGAAGATTGAAGGGCGAAAATTTTTGAAGGGGATGGTGTAATACTCACCCACCTCAACTGGTGGAAGAACGAGAGAGCTACGAGAACCGTTTTTTCTAGGTTGAGATGGAAAAAATATATATTTTTTGATTCGCGAGGGCCGCAGGCCCGAGCCACGGCTGATGCAAACTACGAGGGTCGCAGGCCCTAGGCGTATCAGCCAGAAAATGTGAATTAGCCCGAAAAGGCGAATCTATAGGCTCACTAGTTTTTTTTTACTATTCTGAAATACTGTCCTGGACAATTCCCTCTATATGCAGGTCCAATTTTGGTAGAGTTTGTAACCCCACAACGTATTCGCCTGAAATTGAACGTGACATATTTCAAGGGCTTATTTTCAGGATAATCAGGTCCTTGAACTTAACTCCATTAGAATTAATATACACTCAAAAATGAATATCTAGGTATAATCAGAGAAATGTGTCAAACCGCATAGCAACTTAAAACATATTCTTAGCATAAAATGTTTTTTATTTGCATTTTTTAGGTGAAAGCGAGATGTACGGACTAAAAACATACAAGTACTCCTTGGCAAACAACACTTATGACAGGACAATGCCGGAAGAAGAAGACTGCTACAAGAGTGAACCTGTATTGCCTAATGGGCTAAAGGATATCTCCCAGTGTTATTGGGGTGAGTTGAACACACTTGCGCGCCTATTTTCAAGCACTTGAACTTGAAATATTGAATTGAATTGAGAACGTGATCAACACAGTATAATATAAACATTTCATGACTCTGCCAACTCTATTCGATGGTGGCTCAGTGTATATTTGGGGGAGCATTTGTTTTAATAGGCGCACAGATCTTAGATATATTATCCCCATAAACTATGACAGCGGTAATCGGTAATACACCGCTTACCTGACCCACCGCAGACAATACCATAGCTCTTCAAATCTTTGATGTGCACTTGGAAAAGCATTTCCAAGTATCACTGATAACCTCATCAACAAAAAGCCGAATAGTCTAAGAGCACTACAAACATCTAGAGATCATAATTCCCCCACCCGATATTAAATCTTGATTCAAAAGTGTTTGTAACAAAAAGAATAATTTTTGAGCCTGCAGAATTCACCAGGTGGAATCATATTCCTCTCCTATGTTGTCTTTTTAGAGCAGTGTTGCTTATATACTGTTGCCATTTCTGTCAGGTAAACCGTATGTAGACAACTAATAATACATGGGTATGGGTTATACATATACACATATACTTACGCAAATTATCCACTTCTATTTTTGACCATTTTTTGTCGAACTTGTTATTTTGTAGAAGTCAGATTTCACCTCGACATATTCTTTCTCAACACTTAAAATTTACTTAACCTTGATTCAATTTCTATAATTTTCTATTCTTTTCTAATCATTTCATTGAAAGAAAATTATACTATTTATTCCACAGATTTTCCTGTTGCAACAAGCTATCCACATTTTCTTTATGGAGATTCAGAACTGAAGGGTTACGTTGATGGACTGCAACCAGAAAAATCGAAGCATGATTCTTTTCTTTTCGTGGAACCGGTAAGTAATGAAAAATGCTTTCGGTTTATTTTCAATTAAAATAACATCAAAAACTCGAGAAATATAACTCATGTTTATTCGAAATTTTCCCAAGAACAAACTCAGACTTGCTCAGGCTATCGTAACTTAAATTCAAGGTGCAAACCTATAATTCTTGAACCACCCGCCTGCATTAAAAATGATATAATATTTATTATACTGTCAAACGCAGACATATATATTTTATATATACTACACCTCGTTTGAAGAAATGGCAAAGAATAATGATGTCCAGAACATCTATAAAGACACCGCATGTTTATTTGTTTTAAACAAATTTCAATGAAATAAATACATATAGCCCCTGCTCAATTCAAATATGTACATTTGAACTGAATTTTTAGACCGTTGGCATTCCCACGACCTGTCGTGCAACATCTCAGAGCAATCTTATATTGAGAAAACTTGAGGGTTTCAACGAAGACATTGAGAAATTTAGTGAGCAAGTTATACCTATGTTTTGGGCAGAATATGTGAGTATTTTAGGTCTAAATCATCCTCTAATCATTTGTCAAATAATGTTCATTTCTGCCTTTTCAGCATCAACACGGACTGCCTTGGTATATTGTGGGCTTGATGTACTTCACTGTGAAAATACTGCCGGTATTCCAGATAATATGGACAGTCATCCTGTTCCTCTCAGCCATCTTCTTAATCACATCTGGATCGAGACAACACGCTATATCTAGAAAAAACTACCTGATGAAGAACAAAGTTATGCAGTACGAACAAGAAGTGTTCATCAAGGCGTAGCACTTTAAATTAAATAGCAGTGCAAATTTTACCAAAGCTAAAACAAGAAAGTGATGAGCATAGATTATAGAGATTGCTCTATAATCTTTGGTGATGAGAAATATTCCTAAGTCCTTATATTTATTGTCGTAGATAGTAACTGTCAATAAGTCTTCTTATTTTTAGCGATGGGAGACAATACGACAATTTTATACTTTTCTATTTTTATAAAATAATTTTAAGTTGTTTATTTCCTTTGATTTGATCGATATATCAGGGAGAACTGCAAGAGTAGAATGTTACACTTCTGGTAACTAGCCGGAATATATTTTTCCTACGTTTAATTGTGATATAGACATATAGGATTAAATTTAAGATGGATTGAGTTAAGGTGTAGTTAATGCTGTAGACGAACCAAAGTAAACATGTGACATTAATTTTTTTTTTCTTTTCCAAACAAAAGACAGAAACGAGCATCAAAATAAATAATTCCACCAAAATTCGCACCTCTAAATAAATCATTAAAGACATAGATATCATCCTCCGATGTTGAATGAAAATGATATCATTCCTGTAACTTGGGACAATTGCCCCCTTGCAGATTTATTTGTTTCTTACCATTTATGAGTGGAGGGACAAACTTATAATATTGTGCATCGTTTTTTCTGTTAGTTTAACAATTAATTCCTGTTGAGTTTGCCGTGACCAGAGCGTTTGAATTGACAGGAAAAATTAACGAATTCAGGAGAGTCAAAGCTCGTTTTTTATGGCCCTTATACTTTCTAGTTTCCTGTACATGTGTTTCACTTTGTGCATGTATAATTTTTTTTTCTGGATACGTGGGATATTGGGATATAAGATATGTCATGAAACAAGGTTGTTTACAAATCAAACGGCAACACGGATCTCATTCATTTATTTTGTTGTTTCATATAGGGTAACTTGGGATAATGCCGAATAGATACAAGCGGCGCATTGGCAGCAGGCAATATGCCGATTTTTCGTAGGATATTATTATTTACGTTATTTCCACAAAGAAATCACCAAAGAATGAAAGAAATCAAAGTTCCCTTGTTTTGTTTAGTTTTTTCCATCAACTTATTACAATAATATTATATAATATATTGTCTTGTAATTGGGATTTCCTGTTCAGACAATAAACGTTTTTTTTTTTACATTTAAGTTGCAATATATTTACTTTCGTTGTAATAGGGGTTTACCATTTAATTTGCTTACCGAATTTCAACTATATATTCACAAATTCTAATTTTTCAAAACTATACACCCTCCCAAGTCAACTATTTCATTTGAGAGTTGAATTTTAACTTGTGTCCCAAGCCTCCCAACTCGGTGGGTGACTTGGGACAAGTATATTTTATTCTTTTCTAATTTATATCTGAATTCTGAAGCATGGTATAGGTATATTCCAATCAATAGTCTGAGTCATTAAGCATATTTGAACCTCTTTCTCACATGAAAATAGGCCACCGTTTTAAATATGACAAGTTGAATTTCAAAATCGTCCCAATTCACCTGAATCTGCGGTAAATCATAGTATTTTTTATTGGAAGAACAATTCGAAACGCAACGTATATAATTCTGAAAAAGACAAAGATCGGCAAAGGAATATGAAAAACATGTGGTTTATAAAAAATAAAGTTACTTGTATATTATATCGCCACTGAAGTGGCAGACTAAAAAAAGCTTTGACTACGCCACGCTAAGTTCTACTTTAAAAGGTGATTAGAATTTTACATTTGTTTTTCGATATTACTTAAACTTTACGAAGTAGATGCACCAATTCAAAGAGCCTAAAAATTAGGTTTCGCCTATTACTTCAAAACAAAATAAGATAGTGGGATGCGGTGTCCCCTAGCCTTATACCGACGGAATTTTTTTTCTGAATTCCGGCACATTTAAGAAAATGGTATTCTCGTGGTGTCGTGGTTTGCTTCTAGCGGTGTTCATCTTTGAGCGATATCAGTATGGAAGACGAATTGCCCGTCATTGCACTTTATTGGGGGCAACTGAGGAGACAAAATGGGATTAGGGCTACACTGAGTATTCAGAGGTTTCATTCACAATTTTCCAAGCCATGACTGAATTGATGAGAGAAACGAAAATAAATTGAAAATTTGTATTGAAAGAAATAATCAAATCAAAACTGAAAGCTTACTAAAAGTAATTGATCTACTGAAACTATATTATGGCTTTCCACAAAATAATAATATAAAGAAAACGCTCAAAGGTAGGTTTAGAAATAAAAACGATTTTTTAGATAGGTACTTATTTATTGAATCAATTTTTTCACAAGCCAAAAAAATTCATGATCATCAAATCATGTTCTAAATATACTGAGTAAGTAAATAACATAAAATGAAGTTAATACTACTACCAAAAATTCACATTAATGTAAACATTAGTTATAAGAAATGAAGTTAATACTAATACCAAAAATTCACATAAATGTAAAACATTAGTTATGAGAATGCTGCGAATCTCAAGGTTGGACTTCATAAAAACACCACTTTATATACATATGTACATCGTCTTATGTAATTGTGGAACGACAAGATGACACAATACTATAATCAATTAATGTCTATGAGTGCTTCCACGACTTCATCAATCAGCATAATATCGTTCGAAGTTCGTGCAAAAATTTTCCTACATGACGAAACTGAATTCAATTAAAAATACTTAAAGTCATTTAGTAAAGAAATTTTAGGTTAGAATCATAGCAATACTAATACTTAAAGAACTCTGAAAGTCTTTTAGAGTTCATGATCAACGGCAATATTACCAGTCGGTATATTTCTATGGTTCTAACCTATCTTTAGAAAGTATTTTAAGAATTCGGCAGATAAGTGATTAATTTTCTGAGAAACATCCTAATGAATGAGAGGACAAGATAGATCATAAGAAAAATTTAAACTCATTCAAATGTTACGAAGAGATTATGACTTTGAGTAATTATACGCAGTTTGAAATGAAAACGATACAAAATGTAGATGCAATATGAAACGTTCAACCTCACACTTTCGAATACTTCGCTCGATATCAAAACCATGACCAACAACTCAACCACACGAAAATTTTAGTAAGATCTTGAAATCCAAATTTCCCTACATCCAGGCACTTGAGAAATTGGTACGAAATATTGATTTAAAATCAGTTTCTTATTCGATTTATCTTTCAATTCATTTAATTATATAATATACCATTTATAAAGTTTGTTACAAGTGATAAAGAAAGATTAGGTTAGGTTAAAGAAGAATCAATGGAGATCATAATTCTCAAACACAAACTGTAACTAGAGATTGGAAATTCAGAATTGAGCATTGAATGAGAAATTATTGGTTCAATCAATAAAATTAAACCTTGAACTCAGTGACAACTTTACCTTCTTATTATCGAGTAAAAAAGCTAAAAAAACGTTTTAGTCAGTCTTGAAACTAGTAAACATAAAATCTTGCGAATACACGATTTTTACATCCAGTTATTCTTTGGTTACGTCGACACATTTCCACTTTTGAACGTCTAAGAAACACAAGAATTGCTATCCGAATCAATTTGTCGATTTTCAGAATGCAGAGAACGATATAGGTACTGCTAACAATCCACAGGGATAGGCTCAACGTGTTCTGGTGTGAAGAGTACGTGAGACCGCGACTTGATTAAATATACTAAGAAAAACGAGAATATCATCGCGATACACCCGATAGCCATGGTCATACTTTCTTGAGCCGCTGAAGGCTTTAGGAACAAGCGCATACTAATTTCTCCCCACGTAGATTCTGTCCAACTGCTGTACTTGTTTGAAGACCAATCGTAATCTGAAGAAAAAAAGGTTGAGAATCACCAGGCTGAAAGTTTGATCATTTTTCATTACCTTCAATGATGAAAGCTGGACTTACTGCTTCAGTGAAATTCATTACCATACTGAAGCATTTTGTGGTATTGAGTTTATCTGTACTAACAGACATATTATAGAAACGGAATGCCTGAAAAAGAAATAAAGATGGAGAAACATATCAAATCTATGATGATTTTTATTCATGGGACAACAGCAATTTTTATTTATATTCCATCTCGGGTTCGTTATTGTCATTCATTCATTCATTGCTGCATCCTGTTACCGGGAACGAATCTACAAGAATAAAAAAAAACGGTGCTAACAGATTTATAATTTCTTAGGGCTAATTGCGACTGTGTGCCCTCCGTGACTGAAGAGACCCAACCGTGACCTACAGATCCTTCCACACACCGGGCATGGATAGTCACCAACCAGATCTGGCCACTGCTGTATCCTTCTCGAGTCTCCATTATAACTGTGCACCAAAGACCTCCACTGTGATCTGCTAATTGTTCCCAGTTGATGATTGGCACTAACTGATTTTTAGGGATTTTAGTATATCCTTAAACCGCTTATACTGGCCTCGTAGTTTCCGGGCTCTCTCTGTGAATTCGTCATACAGAGCTATTTTGGGGAGTCTCGTGTCTTGCATCCTCAGAATGTGGCCGCTCCATCTGAGTCGGACCCTCGATACTTGAGTCTCAATTGTTGTACAACTCGCGCGTTGCAAGACTTCGGCATTCGAAACTTTGTGGAATCATCTGATGTGCATTATTTGTCTCAGATGACGTTGTTGCGTTTGTTCAAGCAGTTTAATATGTCGCCTGTAGGGCGTCCAGCTTTCGCTTCCGTAAAGAAGCGTTGGGAGGACCACTGCTTTGTAAGCAGCTGTTTTGGTCCTTTAGCTTCCAGTATGCCCGTGATGCCGAATTGATACGGTTGTGTATTTCCGTGTCTAGGTTAGCCCTAGTATTTATGAAGCTTCCCAAGTATTTGAACTGCTCGACCTGTTCTAGAGTTTCATTATCCAGGCTGATATCTGTTTGAAGGCTTTCTGGCGGACAAACCAGCATTTTGGTTTTGTCAATATTGAGTCTAAGGCCTAAAGCTTCGTATATATGTTTATAGGAGTCCAACATTATCTGTAGATCCTCTGAGTTGCTAGCGATAAGTGTGCAGTCGTCTGCATATTGAAGTTCCAGGATAAACTTTATACGGGTTTTTGCTCTGAGGCGCTTCAAAGGTTAATAGGCCTCCATCGAATCTGAATCTTATTCCAATATCTCTTAAGTGGCCTACAGACGAGCAACCAAGTAGAACGTCTGTGGGCCGGTTGATGGTTGATATTCCTTCAACCTCGTATGGTTAACAAGCTCGTTGACAACATAGTTGTCAACTAAGTTGCTCGTCTATGGGCCGCTTTACGGGCATACTCATGTCAGCAATTATCGAGACATCTATGGCGAAAATATTGAACAGTAAAGGCGCTAACACGCATCCTTGTTTTATTCCAGAGTTTGTTAAGAAATGGTCGGTTGTAGAGCCATTATGTCTTTATTGTCATAGCAAGAGCCATCGACCTTGGTCATTGGTCCATTTCGTTGACGCAGGAGTTATGTTATCGTGAGGAGGTCAAATGAGACAGAAATCATGGTCAGCTTCTACTATTTGTCGACGAAATGGAATTTCTGTTAGTACTTTGAGTGATGGTAGTTTGTTAGTTCGATTTAGATCGCAACACTTGTTGATTTAATAATCGGCGAGTGTTATGCATTTGAATTAATTTCATTTATTACTTGTATTGTGAACTCTTTTTTTCTAACTATCCCACTCTTCTGTTGGTTATTAATATTGATATACCTCTGTATTTGCTTTTAATTTTAGTGTAATCTTCAACATCTCCATAGCAGAGAAAAGTAGAATAAAGTGGAGTAAAGTAGAGTATAGAAAAGTAAGGCGAGGCAAGGCAGAGCAAAGGAGATTAGAGTAGAATAAAGTATAGTAGAGAAGAGAGAACACAGTAGAGCAGAGTAGAGTAGATTAGAGTGGAGTAAATTAGATCAAAGGAGAGTATAGTAGAGTAGAGCGGGACAGGGCAGTGTAGAGTAGAGATCGCCAGAGCAGAGTAGAGTGAGATGAGAAATGTAGTGAAATAAAACGAAATGAAAGAAAGTTGAGTACAGTAGAGCGATAGAATAATATTAGTTCATGAAATAACCAAACAACAAAAAGGAAAAAGAAGGAGCAATAACTTATCAATATAACGCTTACATAATTTTTTGATAAATTGGTACAATTCTGAGTAGACTCTCCGACTATATCACCAGTGAACCAGCCAAGAATGAAGCCTATGAGAGTAGTAGCGTCACTTGGTGATCCGTCAATACCCACATACAAGCTCATAGTATGATTATCATGGAACTTCTGCAAATAATATCGAATATTAATTATTTTTCATGTTGCTTCGCATTCCCAACGTACCTGTGGTTGTTTTCCAACAGCCTGATGAATTTTACAATTTTGATCTTCCAGATAACAATGCAACAGTTCGTCCACCTGAAGAGTGAAAAAAATACTGAAACAAGTTTTTACATCTAAAGATTCACTTACCAAATCCACATATTCAGCCTCTGCGTTATCATCATCACTCCAGGTCTTATTGGTGATCAATTGGTATACGCTCTTGGAAACTGTATAAGCAAGACTGTATAGATGTTTCTGAATACTGTCACTCGGCAAAACACTGGATTTATTGTTATACTTATAATTTATATTGGATGAATTGTCAAAAATAGAGTTGTAGAATTTATTTGAATATTGCTTTTGGTGATTGGCTAGAATGATAGTCGAGATATTAGAGTATTCCCTCAGGAACGTTTGGGCAGAAGACGGTGGTAGTGTACCATCAGATGGTTCAACAGTTATCGAAATGGGACTATTGGATATCAGGAGTCGAGTGAAATTGTCATTCTGAAAAAAAGTCACAATAATACGTTTAAAATCAATGCAATGAGTTCATCGTGAGTGTTTTCACAAAAATTTATATATTTCACTTTTACACTTACCATTTCATCCACTTTGTAACGATGAGCAAAAACAATTTCATTTGTTCTGCTTAGCTGACTGAACTCAAGGAACAACAAGATATCGTTGGCTCTAATAACAGGTAAGAATGTGGAGGTTCCATTTTCAGTTTCAACCGGAAAATTTCCTCTTTCCATATCGTACAACATTCTTTGTGAACCAATGTAATCAAAAGTTTCTCCATCGAATATGACGAAAAGTATATTAGTATCTGAAAGAAAGAAGATTCAAGAATAATGAATAAACCAAAATGGTACCAACTGCCATATACAGGGCCTACCACTAGGTATAGATTAGTAGTTTAAGGAGAAATATACATTGGATCAGTTTGAAATTTAGTACAACAACATAAGGCATTTTGAAAAAAGGGTTGAGCTGACTAATGTCTTTGTAAAAAATTTCAAACAAATCTAATATATATTTCTCCGTATACTTCCAATGGGGACTTCAGTGTGACACCCCGTATAGCTCATCTCAATTTTCAATCTTGGTACTCACTATAGTCGCCATCATTCTTTGGAAGCATATTCTTCAAAATTTTAGAAGTGGTAAGAAGGGTAACAAAACCAGTTATCGGACTCTCTGCACCAGAAGTTCTATCAAACATTGACGCTGTATCACTTCTTGCAGCGATGATGATGTATTTCTGCCCAAGAATGGGTTTCACTTCACCCGTAGTATTGTTATATTTAGCTATGGGGAATAATGTTGCCCAAATATTTTTGTCTCCTAAAGGATCGCAAACTCTCATAGGATTCAAATTAGTAGCTATATTGGACCGCCTACAACAAAGTCCATCAAGTGTTCTGCCTCCAAAATAATTTCTCACTTACCTTATACAAGTAGGAGTGTTTTTAGCACCGTACATAAATGAATTCATTTGTACAGAACATAATGACCGATCTCTTTGTGTTTCATAGGAAAAATTGTTGAATTTCTCAAAACATTCTTTTACAGCATGAAGTTCATTAAAATCGTCCATATAAAATATGGGAAATGTAATATCCTCAAAGAGGAGTCCAGTCCCGAATTGGTTCCACATTCCCCCATTTTCCTCCTTAGTACATGTATTTGGGACTCCGAAATTTTCATTTGGACATTGTAAATCATGGGTGAAACTATTTAATGTGTCGTTGTTCAAATAGAGAACAAGGCCTGATATTTTTGTACTTTCTTCCAATACTGTTACAAGTTTTTTAGTTAGTAAGCCCACTGGAATTACTGGTACATAAGGACCTGCAGTGCCATTTTTTAATATAAACTGCAGATCTTCCTCCTTGGTACAGTAGTGTACTACACCTTTGCTTCCTCCTCGGACAGCTGTAATGAATTAGATGTGAATTTTACTCAGAAATATTAAACAACTGACTTACATGAACAACCCGTTTGATGAGTTGCATTCAATCTTCTGAAACAAGGGGTTGTGGCTTTAATAGGAATATACATCCTGTCTTTAGTTCTTTCCCCATTGCCTGAAATTTTAAGTTTTACATATGATGATTTAGAAGTGGTAAATCACCTAAAAAACTACTCACAGGAATTCAGGAATACGAAAAACAAAAATATCAGCCCATATTTTAAAAATGACATGATTTCAAAGTTTTTACTGTTTTTAGCATAGGTTATTACCCATGACATGACACTGACAGTAGTGTCAGTGTTACTGACACTGTCAAATCACAGCTGATGCTTTGGCAGTAGCAATAACAAGAAACGAAATAACAGTTAAAAATATGCGATTATTTTATGTAGCTGCTATCATAACAAGAGTTATCCACAGGGCCGTCTTTAACCACAGCAGTCTATAGACTTTAAAAGCTTAAACCAGAGTCTCTGCTTAAACCCTGGGCACAAGGATTATGGGACCCCTATGACTGATTAATGTTAATAAACTTCAGGTGATCTTGCAGGAACCAGCGTACCCCTATCGATCGCAATATCCTGGGCACGTATCCCAAAAGCACCCGATTGCCCAGTGGGGAAGGAGGTCCTTTTCATCCCTCTGGATGATTTTCATGTCTGAACTAGATCTCATAATGTTTGTGCTTAGGTGGTAAAAGCCTTATCCTAGCGAAGTCTTAACTTCTTTAGTAGAAATATTGATTTTCATTCAATATCGAACACATCAATTCAATACACAGAAGCTGAATTAGAATTTTGTTGGCGACTTGATGACCTATTACCTATTACCGTAAGGCGCGTACCCAGGGGGGGGGGGAATTAATACTCTGTCCTAATAAATAATAATAATAATAATGAAGGGCCTTTATTTTGTATTCTATGAGACGAATGGTAATTTCATTTAAACTTACCAGAGCAGCCTCAGATCTTTCTAGTTTCTTTCAAAAACGGTAAGTTTTACTAATAGTTAGGTACTGTCGATGTATTTTTGCTTGTTCATGATTCAAGATAAGAGTATATTTCTGAACCAATTAGACCATAAAAATAAAATTGAAAGTCATTCAGGACTAGGGAAAATAGGTTTGATGAAAACCGCATCATCAAAATAAGACACAAATAACAACTTCATATTATATTTTACAAATATTGCGAAGGCACAAATCTCAAAAAAAATAACAAACAATTCAACAACGAATTAAGTAAACTCGAATATACACAAAAATAATAGTAACAAACTGAAGAAAACGAAGAAAAACATTTCCATACATGCTCAAAACTTGCAAACCTACAGATGCATACATGTCTTTTTGAACGACTTACAATTTACCGAAACACAGCTACATAATTCTTAGAATTTCTCAAGGAAAATTATTTTTTTTTGAGTTGTGTGGAGGTGATGCTAATGAAAAAAATCGCCTACAATTGCCTTACCTGATTTCGATTGGCTTATATTTTTACCATTACCTATATTATAACCATTCTAAAGCTAAAATAACAAAATTAGGTAAGGATTCTTTCGATTCAATAGCAGCTATATGAATTCTCTAATTGAATATCGCCTAAATTTCAAAACATAATTGAACTAAATTTCGACAAAAAAAATCCTAAACACTAGTTAACAATTAATTATTATAAAATTAATTATAAAATGTATCAAACATTTTATGTGACACACTTGCCTAAATTAAATACTCCTATAAAAATGACTTATACTTCTCGTACCAAGAAAATACACTTCATTATTTATTTCAACAGAAATACAAAATTTGATATAACATCAACGGACAGCGACATAACCTAATATATCGCCGCCATCTTGAACGGACAAGGAAATGGTGAAATTTTCAGTCTATTTATCATTATAGGCCGGGTTTCTTACTACGAATTCCAACATCATTAATTAACATACACTCCCATCAGATCACATCAGCGGGTTATTGTTCAATAACCGTATCTACATCAACAACATATCCTCAAAATTTTGAGCAAAGAAATCCAAGACAGTCTTTTCGAAAATCCACAAACCCGGTTTAAACTTCCAGACATTGTACAACGTACAATTCTATGAATCCAAAAGGCTTCTTCTGAAGATTTCATTGATTGGATGAATTGTGCCGAATAGAAGCACTTTGACTATACAACCCCGATATAACCCTGGGATTACAGCTAAAAATTGACAAATAGTTTAACAATATGCCTAAAATAACTTCAATAATTCAATTTGAGGTTATAAACGATTAAACGAATGGTATTCGACAGGTGTTAGTATTGAAAGTGTCAAAATAATTTTAGCTGTCAATTTTAGAGGTTAGATCTGTGTGCATTGCCACTAGTGAGTCTTAAAATTACAGTTTGAGTTTGTCACATAAAAATAAAGCTCTACATCATATTTAACATGACGAAATTTGCGAAAAATAACGGACTATGTATATAGCATGTCAACAATAATTTCGTATTATTAAGATGTTAAAACTACTCATGAAGCAAGTATACGACAACTTCACGACTCAAAAATAATAGCTCAAATTAATTATTTACGAACCGAATTAAATTTAGGAAAACAAACAAGTTGATGATTAAGTAATGTTATGGCACTACAGAAATTCGATTGAAACTTAAAAAAAAACTGTGTATCTTGATAAGATACAGAAATTCAAGTTTGAATGTAAGAATTTTCATTACGAAATGACAGAAATATGAGACAATATCACGAAATCCACGAAATTTCCTAAGCGACATGTTGGAACATGTATCATTTCAATTTCGAACTAGTTAGCAGATAAGGCAAAACTTTCGCAAACTAGTCGACAGTATTTGATAATGAATCAACAACGTCAGCAGTGAAAAATGTCACTCAAAAGGCTGGATTCCTTCGAAATAGAATCAATTTAATTAGAGAATCCAAGAATCGTCGATGAAAATAGAGACATCAGCGAAGAAAACCCTTAACAACAAAGCTTTACATCAGTTTTGGAGGTAATCTGTATCACATTTGGAAATACCCAAAGATATTGTCTCTTTGTTCACTTGGAAGTATTTTTTTTTGGATTTTCACTCAACGCGAAAGACAGTTACAGACAAGTCTAGGAACGACTACCGTACTCTCCAGATGGCGCCGTCTGACAAGTTTTTCACCCTCAGTTCTTCGCATCAAAGGAAAATAAAACAACAAAGATCGACGTGTGGCACCAAATTGAAACTTGAATCGCGCTGATATGAATTAAAATCACCTACCCTAATAGAAAATATTGATTGAGCACATGAATATTACAACCCTTCTTCAACAAACTGCCCTCCCGGTCACATGACCCGGCATTAAATTACGACCTGACGTACGTCAGGTTGACAGGTTAGGTTAGGTCGTTTCCGTTTGGGAAAAGTCCATAGGTACGTTTTAATCACAGTTTCTTTTAAACGGACACCACGATCGCGTAGCACATTAACGAGTCATAGATACATCACTTAAAATTAGAGTCAAGTTTAGGTTTTTCATCGCACAATTGTCACATGACGTTACAACAGATAGCGCGATACGGTAATGCTCCATGTTTCGGGAAGTTTCTGGATCTCGCCTCCTGCTCCTGCTTCTTTTTCTCTTCGATCTCGCGCTGGAGCTCCAAAAAGTCCTCGTTTTGTCCGTATTTGCTCTCGTAAACCTCCAACACTTCCTCGTCTCCAATATCCTTTGTTTCCACTTCTTCTATGGAGTTACCACGGTCGGATTCCAAGGAAATTTCATTCTCCCAACACTCTAAGAGGTCGGCCGCATCGCTGCCATTCCTGGAAGCAGAATATACGGTGATTTCTTCATCGCTTTCAGAGATGGCGCTGTTTCTTTTACCATTGACCAGGCCGTTCCTGGACGCACCTTCCAGCTCACAGAATTCCTTGAATATCTTGCTGGGACTCTTCAAGATCTCTACTTCGGGAGTGTTCTCCCTGGTTTTGGTCATCCAGTTCTTCACCGCCTGAGTTATTGGGTACAGCTTCTCTTTCTCTGTTTCCTGGTCGTTACTTTCTTCTGGTTTTGATTCTACAGACTTCTCTCTTACCGTTTCTATCTTGATTTCTCTGGAAGGACTTGTTCTTGTCACTAATTCGCTCATTACTGCTCCAGATGTTCTTTCCTCCCCATACAAGTCTTTCAGAATTTCGTTCATTTCGGGGTTTTCAACGAATAAGTCACTTCTGGAAGTAGAAGGTTGTTTCAAATCGTCTTCCACAGAAGCCATGCAATATTTGAATTTCGGCATAGAGTTCGCCAGGAGTTTCGTGAATTCAGGCGATTTTTCTGTGCTGGATTCCCTGCTAGTCTGTACCACAGATTGGAAGAACTCTTCTTTTATGGGAATTATGTTGAGAGCTTTGATTTTCTCCTCAAGATTACTGTACATACCCCTCTGTATGATAAGATCTAACTCTTGTGATATCTCCATGTTCGTCTTATCTTCGGAGTTATTCGAGAGTGTGTTTTCTAGGAGAAGATCGTAAGTGTCCTCTGCGTTTGTTGGTGTGTTCGTTACAGCTTCGGTAATTTTCGATTTCTTCTTCTTCTTTTTGTTTTTCTTTTCAGTTTGTTCAATCTGGATCAGTTCTTTCTTTTCAACGGTTTCTTCTGAGATCACTTCTATCTCCACAACTGGAAGTGGATCAAGTTTGGCTTCTTCCTTCTGAATTTCCTCAGAAGTTTCTTCTTTTTCGTCTTCCTTAACAACGATTTCTTCAGGTTCTTTAATATCTTCTTCAGCTTCATTCTTCTTGGTTTCAGGAAGTACCTCTGATAAATCGACATCAGTTATGAACACACGTTTAGTTTGTTGTCTTTGCCCACCTTTCTTGGACTTTTTCTTCGAGCTTGACTTCTGCTTGGTTGGTGCGACAATTTTAACCTCTGCCGTCGAAGGCTCAGTTTCCTCTTTGATTTCTACGCCGACACTGCTCAATAGCTCTTTTTCCAAGTCCCTCACTTCCATAATTTTCACGGGACTCTTTCTTATGACGTCAGGAACTTCTCTGGCTTCCTCAGACTGCGTTGCTTCAACTTTAGTGCACCCATTTATCATATTCTGTAAGAACGCGTTCTGTTGGAAATCTTTCAACCTGTCTTCGTTAGATTCAGGTTGCTTCTCATCTTCCTCCTCTTCCAATATAGGAGTTTCAGAGCCATTATCTGAATCTTCCATGTTCTTGTTTCTTCTTTTCTTTTTGCTGGAAACGGAGATCCACTGTGTTGGATTGTTTGGAGTATTTGTTGCTTCAGGTATTACTGGTTTGGTTTCTCTTGCAGTCCTCTGGGGGTTTTCTCTGACTGTTGTTTTGACCGGTGCACTTTGAGCTGACTTTTTCACGGTTTCAGAGTACCTCTTGGAATTATCGTTGGAGTACTGAGTAGTTTGTGTGGCAGTTTGTTTCCTAGCTGGAGCTGGGCTATTCTGGTTGAATTTTTTTACGAACCTCTGGCTGTCGTTGTGTTTGTAACTTTGGTTGGATCTATCTTCTGGTACTGGTTGGTCCCTCTTTTGGAAGGGTTTTTCGTCCCTCCTTGGCCACCTCTTTCTGGGATCAGAGTAATTATTGTCTTTGTTAGATGCTTTGGGTCCTTCGCTCGAATGGAGATTAGTAGATCTCTGTTGGAATTTAGGTGAACTGGTTAATTTTTCAGCCATAGTTGTTTGTTCCTTCACTATTGTATTTTGAGGTTCACCGTTTGGAAGTGTAGTTTGTGGCTGCTGCTGTGGGATGACTTGTGTGATTTCTATTTTTACTGGAGCTGGATCTGGCTGTTTAATCGATGTTGCAATCTCAACTGGAGTATTGTTGGGAGGTATTTCTGGATTTTCTGCCTCTTGAACGCATTCAGCGATTGGATCTTCCAGTATTTTGGAGCATTCTTTGATTTCGTTGGTATCTTCTTTCTGTTGTACTCCGTTTGAAGCTTCATTGTGAATAACAGGTTGGTATCTGCCGTTCTGTCTCTTGTGGTAGTACCCGTTCTGGACGTTGTTATTGTTTTTGTTGTAGAATTTCTTACGTTCCTCGTAGTTCTTGTGTTGTCCTGATTTTTTGTAAGGTGGATTGTTATGATAGGTCTTTCGATCGGGTATCTGAGGATCATTAGCGACTTCTTCTAGTTTGGAGACAACGGTTCTGATGTCGATGTCGTTCTTGGATCTTTGTTCTTGTTGGGCATCTCCTTCAGCTTCTATCTGGGGAATCTCCTCGATGGGTGCCGCAATGGTCTGGACGTGTTCGGGATTGTAAGCCGGTATGAACCCTGGCATATAACCGGGATAAATGGCAGGACTTTGCTGGATATAACCGAGCGGCATTCCAGGCGGCAAATACGCGGGATGTCCGTAGTTAGGAGCGCCCATCGGACTCATCAGTGGTACCGGCATGAAACCTGGTTGTATCTTGAAATACTGGAGGTTCTCTGGTCGCATAGCCCTCGGAACAAACTCCTGCGCGTCGGGCTTTAGATTGTATTTGACTCTTTTGTCCTCATTGTTCGTATCGCTAACGTTAGAAGCTTGTTCGGCAGTTTCGTTAGTGACAACAGGTTCGTTTTGAGCCGCAGGCTCGAGTGACTTGTCGCCGTTGCAAACCGGCGCCGTCCTGTCCTCTTTGACGTCGGAGAGGGAGGTCTCTGCTTCGGAGTTTTCGTTCGTTTGGTTCTCGGTAGGGGGCGACACGGAAGTGGAGTGATCTTCGGAGCGTTGGTCGTCGGCGGCGGCCATCTTCTCCGCCTGTTCGTCTTCCTCCTCCACGGAGCTGAAGTCGTCCTCGGTGTATTCGGAAGCGTTGCCGTTCTGTTGCGCAAGACCGTCTGCCGTCTTGGAGTCCGAGAGTTTTCGACGCCTGCGCCTTTTCATTCTCTTGGGCTCTGAGTGGTGATTCTGGCAGTTTACCAATTCTGTAAAAAAACAGAGTGATTATTTTACTTATATGTTAAAAGTTTGGTGTTTTAATATGGGTTTTCATAAAAAATATATTTTAATGTGTTGAAAATATCTTTATCCATTTCTTGATGATGAGGGTGAAGTGAAGTTATGATAATTTGGATCCTTCGAGCAACTCTGCGAATGCGATTTTCTTGTGAAGATGTCAGTTTTGACTATGAAACAAACGTTTAGTCAACGTTTGAGGACACATATCTATGGGAGATGATTCCCCAATATGAGGGTCTTGTAGCGTTCCTCGAACAACTGAAGAACAGGAGAATCATCACTTGCAAGATTAAACATGGTCGAAATCAAGATTTGGAATATAATTAATTTCAATACTGAAGGGATTTCTTACGACGAGAGTGATCCTTCACCAATGTTGTTCTGCACAGTACAATTAGAGAACAAGTTATATGATTAATTATTTTTTCCTTAGTTATCATCAAGTCCTCGAATCAGTTCGATGAAGACTGTATAATTTTCTTTTTATTTCTTGTTTTCTGCTCTGGTTTTTTGTTTCAGACCTAATTTCGAGATGGTGGAGAGGATAAAGAAATTTGTATGTCAATGGAAAAGAATCCCTTCAGTATTTGAATCTTATTCTGTAAACGAATTTGTCATCACTACACTACTCACAGGGAGACAGGTTTTTTTTAACTAAGACTAAGCTCTTGTATCATACGCCGATTGTATATGGTACCCCGTTACACTAACCTCTTTTAAAACATACATATTTTGATTGATCACTAAAAATGTATTGCTGACATTCAAAAGAATATATAAGAATTTCTTGTTGGTAAAGTTTTTGTACATTTCAACAATTAGTTACTCATTGCCAGTAGCTATACCTTTCCTGGATAGTCTTAGAATGGCTGCATTGGTTAATCTATCTATCACAAGATACAGGGGCGTGAAAGCTGTAATGATCTTCAATGACTTAGTCGGGCACGTTCTTATAGCTGTAGTGATGCAAACAGGGGCAACGAACGCAACTGTAGACCTGTTTCGGGATCATTGTCCCTCATCAGTACAGTGTAGCGCTACATATTTCAACCGAAAGATAGGGTCTTAAACGAAATCCGGCCGACGTTGTGAGAAATTATTTCAATTCTCACTAGGCTCTGCCACCTGTCCCGCAAAGACTGAACCAAACTTCACTTTCTCTGCAGACTCCCTCATAACCACACTGTATTTCCCGACCGAATGTGTTCTGGTGGTCGAACCGTCTTGACTCGCCAGCGGTCGTTGACGAATTGTTGAACATTCGTTGACTGCAGGTAGTAGTAAAATTAGTGAGCCATGAATTGGCGCAGGATTCTGCAAAGGAAGTGAGGTTTTATTCAGTCTTTGCGGGACACTGTAGTGATGAGGGACAAATGGTACCGAAACCGGTCTACAGTTGCGTTTAGATGTTTCGACTTCTCTGGGATTTCCTGCCCCCGTTCATGACTAGCTCTCATTACTGAAATGACAATTCTTCGGAAGTGTTGCTTCCAGTTTGATATTTGACATCAGACTTCCACTCTGTGATGTCTAAATTTAAAGAGAGGGATCTCATAGCTGGAAGTTTTCTTTTTCGTGTAAATGGGGTCTTGGTTGGGTTAATGTTTAGGCCCACTCTCCAGCACCATTGTTCGATAACTGTCAGTCCCTGTTACATTAAATTGCATAAGGATGTCCCGAATTTTTACCTAACTATTTTGAACTATCATACAGGGTGTTTTCAAAGGTGAGGCTTTTTTTTGACAGAAGTTAGTCGTTTAACTAAAAATTGGCTTCATAAAAATTCAAGATAGCTGAGATACAAGTTCGCAAAAATTTCATTGAATTTCAAGTACGGGGCTGTGGAAGGTGACTCCGGCATAGCAAAAACGAAAAAAACACATATACATATGGCTGGACAATCAATGGTTCAGTACCAAGTTCATCGGATTAGATGCATCAGGTCGCTCTTGAGAGAATCATAATTGTTGTATCATACAATTTAGGGTGAAAAAAATGTAGAAAATCGAGACAGTTTTTTGAATGTGCTTATATAAGTTATGTTGAAAAAGTGCTATGATGTTTCCCAATTTCATCCCATTTTTGCGACGATTGTTGGAATGTTCGAACAAGAAGATTGTGATGCCCATTGTGAAAAAATTCGTGAAAAATTTAGACGAATTTTATTGGTGAGATTTCGAAGTATTATTCTTTTGTTTAAACTTGTGTCCTAAGTCTCTTCTGTCAGTTGGTATCGAATTGAGCCATTACATAAAATCGTGTAAGTTACTAAGGAATAATGAGAACAATTCGGCAATCCTAAGCTTCCAATATCCTAAACGAAACCACATAGTCGAATTAGGAGATTTTTTCCCACTGCTTAAAAACGGTCTAGGGTCGTATTAGGATCTATTTCAATAATCATTTTCAATTTTTCTTTCAACTTTGTCATTTCGAAAGTTTTGTGTAGGTGATTTTTGGTGAAACGCTTCATTTTGATCAGTTCTACCTTCTGTTGAAAAAAAAGCCTCACCTTCAAATACACCTGTATTCAAGAAAATATTTCAGTTGAATGAATCAGTGACCAAAACCTCTTGGTTGGTATTTTCGCCACAATATTTCCGCTAATTCTGCCAATACTTCTTCTGGACGGTTTACGTCAATTATTTTGATAATGCGAGACATGGGGAAAATCAAGGTGCTCATTTACGCCAAGTTGTGAGAAACACACACTTTTCCAATTTTCGACCATAATTGAGTCACCGCCGGTCGTAACGCCCTCATAATCATTGATATTGATGCGACAACTAGCGTCGCAACGGTCCAAAATAAATAAAAGGCCGGTAATTTTCCTAAGGTAGTGTCGTTCGAAGTTAGCGAACGCATTGTTGGCATATTGACAAAGTTGTTAGTATAATTATACCGTTTTGCTTTCTTCAAATCGTTTCTATTTCTATTGTAGATCGGACTCCATTGCGCCCCACATCAATACCCTGCTAATCTAAATTTTAACTTATCGATACGATTGCTTCATGAAGTGGGGGAGAGGGAGAAAGAATATAGCGATATTGGGGTTGAACAGAAGGGAAGATTACGATTTAGATTAGTAGCCCGCATGTACTGCCGTCCCAATCAGATCGATATCGCTACGTTTTCACTTCTGTACACATACGAGAAGTTTATGACTGAACAGGTGTTCATTATCTGCATCAATAAATCAAAATTGGCGTTTATGCTATCATATGAAGTGACTGCTAACATGAAGCTGATTGATCATTCAACACCTGCCTTTGTTATTACAGCTCTGTTGAAAATCTCATCATCGATAAATAGCTTTCAGCTTTGCTGTGATGTTCTACGAATACATTATACTTTTAGCAGCTTGGTCATTGCGGAAGAGAGATTTTGTAGTTAAATATGGGACAATATCTTTAGTCGAAAATTGTGCCATTGATACTTGGCCAAGTTCCCTTATTCAGTTCAAATTCCTCTGTGGAAGGTACACTCATGAACAAACTGGGCTGAAGGGTATGGAAACAAAAGATTTTTTCCAAAACTAGGAATAAGTAGGTAGAGACTTAGCTCTAAATTTTCTCCCCCTCCCCCTCAAAAGCAACGAATTGGAAGATGTCAACACTGTAGCAGTCAATTTCTTCGAGGTGATACAGGTAGTTCAATTTCCCTGAGCACAGTCAGAAGTCCTCTTCCTGCAGTCAATTTAATATACAGACGTTCACGAGAACACAAGGGTAAAATGGGGATAGGATTTTTTTTAATTGTCTACGAGTAGGTAGGAGTGTGGACAACTCCACACGAAGAAACTGCTACTCTGTTAAAGAAGTTCTTCCTTTTCTTGAAGGAACAGTTGATGTTTGGGGTGGAGTTGTTCTTGTCAGTACTTTCAAGAACTATGAACACTCAGACATATGTTGATGAAGTTATCAACAGAGAAGCCCCACAATTTATAGCAGCTATTGGCGAAAATTTCATTTTACTGGAGGGTAATGCATTGCCATATAGATCCAAACAAGTGATTACTGCTAGAGGGTATTCCACATCTAGCATTATCTCTAAAGTCCCTTGTCCTAAATCCAATTCAGAGCCTTCATATAGCCACAGACCAGAGTCGGAAACCTTTAAGTAGCTTCGAGATCTTCTGCCATAACGTTAGTAACAAATTAAGCAGGATTTTTTGTTTAATGAGTTTGTGGAAAGCATGCAGAGTGATTCCAAGTAGTTATTGAAGCACGCAGAGGTCATAATTGGTGGGTTTAAGCAGAGAACTAAGACCTAAGAAAGGGACCAACCTAATCACAGATTGACATCATTTGGCCATTTTCTAGTCTGGCAACTTTCCTCTTCAACGCACACCATAACTTCCTTATTTCATTTTAGACCATGTTGACCAATTCAGCTTGCAACCACCAATATAAGCTCTGATATTCTGATATCTTAAATATGAAATATCTTGTCATCATTGTTTATTTAATTTCATACAAAAGTTACCAGATTGAAACGTAATCCATCTAAATAAATAAATGCTATTTTCTCTTGAGAGGGGTCTACACTGCTTTAGTGGCTAGTTCTAACAGAGAAAATGAATATCTTACGTCAGAACCACCAATTTATATGGGGTTTTCATTATAATTCAATTCAATCAGTTCGTCATCTCGGAAAGTCAGAAATTTTTTTCATTGAAGGACAAATATTCATTCATGTTATTAACTTTCCAAAGTGAAATCATCTATTCTATGAATTTCCACATGAAGAAATTTCTCGAAAATTCTCGCCATTGGCTACAATTCGTATCCTGGTGAAATCGAAGAGAGACGAAAGTGCTGCCATCTTTTCGACAAAAGTGGAAATTATTGTAATATTCGTAACTTCTACTCATTGTTCAAGTGTTCTGGCAACACCCCACATTCTGGTAGTCTTTCCCCCTTTACGCCTTATACGGATGGCGAGGAAGTCCAGTGGTATAAACTCCTCAAACTCGCTCAAACCAAAGAGTAAATCTATGGTTGAAACGTTGCCAAGCATTTAATTTTTAGGGCATGTAATGGTTATAATGAAGAAATTGCAACATGTGGGTGGAAACATTCGATAAAATAGATGGTGAGAAATAACTGAATATTACGTTTTTTGTGGATTTTCAACAGCCTGTTTCAGTTTCAACTGAGCCGAATTGTTTCTTTCGATCTTAAGAATCTAAAGACAGCAAGTACCTAATTCGATATTCTAAACTTTTAAGGGGGGTAGGTATATCCTTTGCGTTCTTATGCTCGGCTCTCTTTGACAACCTGATAGAACAATCCAATTTATTCATTGGCTATTCATCACAAGTAAAAGATGGTGAATCTAATCGTCCTGAAGCATTATCTGTAAAATCAGTTATTCTAACCAAGTCAAAAGCTATACTGATCGATCTAAAACCCTCAAAGTCAAGGAATGGAAAGTTTCGTGTTGAGAACAGTTCTTTCTCAACAAAAAGGTTGAGCTGCACCAATACATCGAATTCTCAATTCGATTAAAACTTACCCTGCGGCGGGCATAGCCCGTTGTAATAAAACCCTGGATAGACCACGTTGTACACCTGTCCGTATTCAGGCGGTGGCGGCATGTGGTGCTGGGGGTGGTGTTGGTGGCCGTTGACTTGCGATGGGGGTGGCGTCACGTCGTCCCCATGCGCGACCCCGTTGTGATTCGCCGCTTCCTGAGAGGTTTCTTCATTAGATGTGCTGGCAGTTTCGGCCTGAAAGTGGAACGAGAAATTAGAAAGACCAAGAAGAATTGTTTGGGGCTTCTTGAAGGGTGGGTCGTTGGGTTTTCAGGGGCAACTCTATGTTTTGAAACATGCTTAAATTCTTTTGTGGCGCGTTTGTATTAAAAACGAGAGTTTTATAATTTTGGCTGAATTTTCCTTATTTCCCTAATAGTTGGGGAGACCAAGAGGGTAATTCGGGATTTACTCGAGCGTGACGGATTAATACAAGGGGAGAGATATAAGGGGGATTGGACCCTGTGTAGAGTACCTGTACCAAAAATTAGACCTGTATATAGAGGAAACTGTCTAGTACGGCCTATCAGAATAGTAAAAAAACAACGATCATTTTAGCTACATAATCGACCGTGTCAGATTAAGATATATGTGGTTAGGAGGGGTCTACAGCGTTTTAGTGGTCAGTTCAAAAGAGAAAATGAATATCTTCCTTCAGAAACCACTAATTCATATGAGGTTTTCATTATAATTCAATTCAATCAGTTCACCATCTCGGAAAGTCAGGAATTTTTTCATTGAAGAACAAATATTCATTCATATCATTGACTTTCCGAGGTGAAATTATGTCTTCTATGAATTTCCACATGAAAAAATGCCTCGAAAAGTCTCTCCATTGGCTACAATTCGTATCCTGGTGAAATTGAAAAAAGACGTTTGTTAAGTGCTGCCACCTTTTCGACGAAAGTGGAATATATTGTAATAGTCGTAACTTCTCCCTATCGTTCAAGTGTTCTGGCAACACCCCACATTCTGGTAGTCGAATCAATAGAAATTGGCCATAAAGGTCACAAAAATAAGTTGTTTTGAATTATCTCCTCTCCTGGGCTTCAAATTGTTTTCGCATTCATTATAAAAGTTGCAGAGCATAATATTTTCTACAAATTGTGTCCGAAGCAATTTTTTCTATATTTGAATGTTTTTGAGATATATGGCGATGAATGTACGTTAGAATGAATAAGGAACTGTTCGATATTTTCGAAACGACTTTGAACAAGATTTGGAAAAAATGGGTACACCATTGAAGTGATTGATATTTCACGTTTAATACCTCGTCTTCAACAACTACTGGCATCGGCTCTAATAATTTCAAAGAAAAAACATACGCCATTGTTTTTTTTTTTAATTAAATTTACTTCTACAAGTTTTGATCAATTTAGAAAAAAAGAAACACTGCGTTTTTCGTCTGTGATTCACCATGCACTTTTCAATAAAATATTGAAAACTCTTTATTATTAAATTGAATACTGGATTTTATGACTTAAGAAATTTTTCAAATTACAAGAATTGTTGAAAATGGTCTCCTCCATCTAAGATACAAGGGCCCAAATATCTTCAGACGTTTCGAAAATATCGAGGAATTTATTATTTATTTGCAACGCTCTGTATTCTTGGAAACGAAGCATTTCCGAAAACACCGTGTACATTTTTTTTCGTTTAGTTTCGAATCTTCCTGCATCTGACTCTCAACTCCCCGATAAAAAAATCACTGCCCTCCCATATGTAAAATGTAATACGCCATACTGCAAGCCCCTTGCTGAACTAATAATGTGGAGGAACTTAATACAAGCCAAGGAAGTTTTATCTCCCGCACCCCAAAAATCTCGAAACAAATCGGAGAAATGAAAACGCGCGTACTTGAACGGAATTTTCCATAAGCGACACAGAACTGGGGAAGAAGGGACTGCCTGTGGGGGGGTGATAGGGGAAATGAAAGCCCCTCGAGTATCCAAGGAAACCTTACGGTATTCTGGATAAATCAAGTGGTGAAATATAGATCCATTGCGTCAATAAATATCCAGTGTGATTGGCGAACTCATTTCGGTAGTTTTATCCCCCTATAGAACTTTTTTGGGAGAAATAACACTTATTAATCTACTAAGTATCGGACTGTCCTCTAGGATACTTTTTTTTTCATGGACGAACGTGAAAATTTCAAGAATATCCATCAATATGAAATAAAAGGTAGAATTTAGAGCCATCTTTGTGTACACGAGTAATTAAAAAAAAACTACCCCAACAGTAAACTGACGACTAAATTACACAATTTCCATTAACATGCGTTATTTAACCACGAGATGTATTTCGCTATCACAATAGCATCTTTAAATGGTCGAATATAGCTCATGTCATTGAAAATTATTTAATTCAGCTTTGAGTTTAATTATGGATATTTATCAAATAACAGCCACATTAGTTCAGAACTCAACTTTGTGGTAAGTATAACTGAGAAATCAATGTTATCGTTGAAGAAATAGGGACGACAAACTTGTAAATTTTCAATGGTATTGAAAAATTACCACAGTATCATCGATCATTTAAGCTACTGGTAATCGTCTTGAACGATTTAATCGTAAAAGTAACATTTTAAGCCATCATCATCTGCCTATCCATGAGATGTGCAATGAGTAAAGACCATTTTTGTTAGGAATATAAAACATGCACCAAAACCAGATTTGGATATTTGGCTAATATAGTTGTACTCTCACTTATTATGAAATTAACACTTCAAATCTTCTAATGTACAAAAGCTTGTAGATTCCTTGCCCTACGATATTAATGTCCATTAGAATTGTTCTTGCTATCACGTAGTCTACAGCTTACCCTCCAGTATCTGGGATGGCTTCAAGGAGGTTACCTCCTTACTTGTCCAAAGCATTTTTTACGATGGCTAGAATGGCATTTTGTCAGCAGGTGATCTTGTGTTGCCTCCTTCCCACAGAATCTGCACCCATCATTTTCTGCCAGATCCATTTTCATTAGGTGCTTTCTGAGATGACAATGCTCTGTGAGGAATCCAGTGAGGAGGTGTAGCATATTTTTGCTGAGATATTTCTTGGATCTTCCAATATCAGTTGGAATGATCCAGCTCAGGAAGATTCTGCCAGAATTTCGGTGTTTTCCTTTTCCTCAAACTCATTTCTCTAGGAACATTTATGCATACCACAAAAAGGTTCTGGGCCAATGAAATTTGAGTCCATCCTGGCAAGTGGATTGGCCTCTCCATTTCCTAGGTTTCCGGTGTGACCGGGAACACAGAGCTATAGCCAAACCACAGCAAGACAAGGTTGTCATTCTCCTCAATTGAGTAACAAATCTTACATTGATGCACAATTTTGATTGAGACTGGTTAGATTCAGGTTAAGATTATAATTTATCTGATTGAAAAAATCCTTCCGAGTCTTTAATTGACTCTTCAATCGAACCTGGTTTCTAATCACACTGACCAAAAATCCGTTACTGAAGGCTGGTTTAGACTATGTTATTAATTTTACTAATCGAATCAAGAAATTCTTTTACGAATAGTCATTAGTTCAGCTCATCGTATGAATAACCCTTCAAGAAAACCTTCCAACTTCCAACTAAAATTTCGGACTGGGGCCTTATTTTTATTTATTTACTGATCTAATTAAGGAAAAACTTAGCTAATCAGCTATTGAAGCATACTCATCGAATCGAGAAAACTATCAAAATATTTATTATATAATTGGCTGAGATCAACTCCTAGGTTCTTCAAGAAAACCTTCCAACTTTGGTTTGAATTAGGTTAGTGAATCAATGAAGTAAATTCTCAAAATTCAACAGAGATTCAGGTTATGTTTGTAATCTTCTTTGACGAAAGTAAACCACCCAAATATGGTACTAATGGTTGGTTGGGAACAGTTGAACTTTTTTACTGATACAATCCACATATTTTATTGATAGCTACATAGATTCGATTAGGTTAATAATTCAATACCGTAAGCATCAGACAACTTTTCCAATATTCGACAAACTAAAATTTCGGACTGGGGCCTTATTTTTATTTATTTATTGATCTTATTGAGGAAAAACTTAGCTAATCAGCTATTGAAGCATACTCATCGAATCGAGAAAACTATCAAAATATTTATAATTGGCTGAGATCAACTCCTAGGTTCTTCATATTAAATCGAGAACACCTAACAACAAGACCAGAGCCTGGTTTAGTAATTTTACTAGACCACTAAAAAAATATTTAAAATCTAATACCAAAGCAGTTTCATCCTACGGCCCTAATCTAATTAATGAAAACAATTAAACTTTCAAAGTGAAGTGAACTAAGAATGTAATCATTATTTATTGGGACGATGTAAACGACCTTTAGTAATTTCATTTATCGAATCAAGAAATGTTTTACTCAAGGCTGTTCAGAATTAGATTAGCAATGTTACTTTTGGAATCAAGAAAACTCTTCTAGTCAACTTCTTAAGGCTCTTTAGACGTAAGTAGTCATAGTTGACATCAAATAATTGATCCTAAACTAGGTTAATAGTCTTCCTACGAGTTGATTCAGAAGAAAAAAATACCATCAACTTCTGCTACTGAAGACATACTTATAAAACACAAAATTTTTTATGAGTTTTCTTGTCCTTATTACCAGGGATTATTATTTCAAATGTATTTTATTATTACTACTCTTAGTTGACGTAGGTATAATGATATCGCTTAGTAATTGAAAAAAACTAGAAGAATTAACCAAGTAATACTACCACCTTTTGCAGATATTTTTTTACTTTGTATTCCAAAATCAGCTTTCAGTAGCAGCGCTAAAAGAGGGTTCTCCTGATTTAAACGACAGCAATAATTTTTTCCCTAACAATAATTTCGGGTCCCAATCTACCACACCATGGCTATCGCCAACAAAGATAAGTTTATCTCAACACTTAAGGTAATTCCCAGGAAATCGAGAATATTGTTTGAACAGCACCATAGCCCGAGTTTATCCCCTGGATCCCTGTCCCACGATAATCTGTGAAGATAAGACGATAAGACGGAAAAAAGTTCTTCTTTCAAGGTACAAATGTCACCTCTTATCTGACGGCGGCAAACAAGTGAGAAATGAATAGACCTAGAGATTCCAGGAAGTTCGAAACCGAGTACGTACTTCCCGCTTTTGTACCTATCGTATTTCGATTCCTTCCATTCGAAACGATGACGATGAGAATTTTTCAGTGTTTTTATCGATCTTTCTTGGACACCAGAAAGATCGTACGAAAGCCACAGATTCTCGAGATTTTTTACCATAAAATTGAGCCATAATGATGAAATTTTCGATTGAATTTGTTCACGAATTATTTTATTTGAAATAAATTAACCTCGCGATCTGAAGATACTTATACTTCATTCATAAAAATATTCATTTATCCACCATCGATGAATGAAATTATGATAATCAATGCGTCTCCTTGAGCATTACCATATGCATAAATCACTTGTGTTTTGTGCTATTATTCACTTGAATAATACCAAAATGAGATGAGTTCGAACTTGAATAATAGCCATCGCCATCATAATATGCTCTTTTAATAATGGGTAGAGTATTAAGTCTTTTATATCTAGCAATCACCACCATGATTCAATTCTTAATTTACTCCAATTTCCTGGTTATTTATCGCTAGTCGGTTGATTCAAATTATGAACCCCGTAATTTATCATTTAGCAGTGGAAATGAGAAAATATTAGTTGTAAAGTCTGGACTATATGGCCATTATTTCTGTTTTAGGCATTTAAATACAAATGAAGCAGCAGTGTGGGCCTGTGCATTATCTTGATACAAATTCTTCATCAATTTGAACCCGATCATTTGAGACGATTTTTGGCTCAAAATTCGATCAGTTACATATATTTGGTCGAACTTATGCTTTTAGCAAAAAACTCAAAAATTCATCAAATTTTTGTCCATTCACAATTAACGGATTTCGAATGAACAATATTTCTTACGTTTACGCTTAAACGAAACTCAAAATTGAACTACAGTTTCATTACAAATCTAGTGATATTCTTAAGTTACCCTATAGGATGTTTGAAGTTCATTTGTTTCCATTTCTAATATTATGATCATGTTTTTATTCGCAAAATTTTTTTGATTATATTTTTATATGAAATTTGTGAAAAATCTTCGTCGTTTTTATTTGATAATGTTAGTTGCAAGTTGCAATCAACATCTCCTTCCTTTATGTATGTGCCCATTTAATATAATGAAAAAAATACAAAATATATGAAAATTTATAAATTATTTTAGTGAAGAGTAGAACTCCATTTGTTGAAACATAAAATAACAATAATTACCAGTTAATGAAATGTTTACATTTCGTAACAAGAAGATACTTTTGTATTGTGAACACTTTATGTATTATGACAACATTACTTTTACGTTCATTATGTATGGGTCCTAACTAGACCTTTCGAAATCTAAATCTATTCTTGAGAGTTCAAGTTTCTAGTTCTTCATTCTATCGGTATATGAAATTTGTGAAAAATCTTTGTCGTTTTTATTTGATAATGTTAGTTGCAAGTTGCAATCAACATCTCCTTCCTTTATGTATGTGCCCTAAATGGGCACAATGAAAAAAATTTAAAATATATGAAAATTTATAAATTATTTTAGTGAAGAGTAGAATTTCATTTGTTGAAACATAAAATAACAATAATTGACAGTTAATGAAATGTTTACATTTTGTAACAAGAAGATACTTTTGTATTGTGAACACTTTATGTATTATGACAACAATGAACTTTTACTTTCATTATGAATGGGTCCTAACTAGACCTTTCGAAATCTAAATCTATTCTTGAGAGTTCAAGTTTCTAGTTCTTCATTTTATCGGTAATTAATTATTAATTAGTTGGAGCATTGTTAACATCTACAATACGATACCTTTACCCTATTTTTGCGAAGGATAATACTGTGCGGACAACTTTGATAAGTTGGTGGCAACTTTTGTGAATAATATGTAATTTTTTGACAATTGCGTTTTAAGGCTTTGCTGTCACTGGGTAGAACGTATCAAAATGAACCCTTTTTCGAAAAATCGTTGAAGATAATTAGAGAACAAAACCATACAATGATATTTTGAAGGGGGGTTTTCCATATTACTTATTCAAATCTGTTTCTCTCAACTGAGAGTTTTTTTTTTTACCGAGAAATCTTATAACAAGAGGACGAAAAAAGCAACTACCATATTATTCAGCAAAAAATTTTTTAATGTTCTGCATTTCCATAATTTTAATCATTTAAAAAAAGAATTGTGATCTCAAACTTTTCTGTCTCCACTTTTCTCCATAAAACTGTTCCTTTGATCACAGAAGAATAACGTAACACACAGTGCAGTACAGAGATTCACAGTTTGCCATACATCACATAAACAACAGAGTTATTTTATTTTTTTTTTGACCAATGGAACAATTTAATGAAAATAGTAAGGACATAGAAATGTTTCAGGTCAAATAAATCTTTCTAAATAAATTTGTTAATTATGAAAATGCGTACATGTTGGACAGTTTTGAGTTTTGATGGAAAATAATATAGGTGTTGCTTTTTTTCCCTCCCGTAATGATATTTCTTGGTTAAAAGGACCAAATAAAACTGTAATTTTACTGGCATCATTTACTTCTTAAACTTTATTTTTCTAAATACTTCTTTTCGTGAAGATATTAAATAAAATGGCCAATTTCAGCCTGGATTCGAAAGGCTGTAACTTTGACGGAAAGGAATTTTGTCTGAAAAATCATCCTTTAAAATTTTTTGCATCAACTTAGAAAAACACTGTATATGGTTGATTCAGTCATCACGAGATGAATTGTTTGTCGTTACTTCCCGAAAATCCTTCATCCTAATCTCGGCAGATGGATGGAAACTGAAATATAACCAGAAAATTTCATGTTACAAGTTAGACCCAGCAACATTAAAATTCCCTAGGATTTTTCGATATTTCTACTAGTTCAAAGTCAAACGTGTGATACTGGAGATGGATCGACAAATTTCTTCGATGAAACGCATACCTCAAATTGAAATCCAAAAACTGTAATTTCAAGTATATGAACCGACAAAATTTGTCACGATACGTCATCGATAATATTCTAAAATTATCGAGCGGAGCAAAGTTGAATGACTGCAAGTATATCTAACTAAAACTTGAAAACCTTCAAGTCACTATCACACGTGAAAACGAGCGACTATCTATCACACAAGTATACCAACCGAATAATCTATATCTACTAATCGATGTCGCTATCAAAAAACCAACAATGAGGTGCAAAATCTCTACACTTAACACTCACCAATGACTCCGTGCTGTACTTTTTCGTTCTTCCGCAACTGTCATTGTTGTAGTACGCTGGCGCATTGTATACCATCAAGGGATACGGTTCATAACCTAGAAAAGAAAAACGTATTATGAGAACGACACACAAGAGAGTGATTTTTACAGTAATTCGACCGTTTCATTCACATAATCACAAGAATGTGCGCGACTAAATACCGAAGGGCGAAATTTTCGACTGTTGAACGAGGAAAGCGTTCGCGAGCCAAGAACCAGCGACGAAATGTCACATGTCTAAATACGAGTCGGCGTCTTTTGGCATCCGCGATCAAAAGTGGCGGCATGAGGTATGTCAGATGCGGATGTACCCACTTATGCGGATTTTCTTACGCTTGTGATTTATTATTCCAAAAAGTACTAGTGAGCCAGGATATTCGCTTTTACTGATAGCTTTTTCTTACAATGATTCACGATGGTAAGATCCGAATACGGTTCATTATTATGGTCAGCAGGTCGAATCTCTTCGGAACTGGGGTTCGTTGGTAGTCTGGATGCTCTAGGTATAAAAATGTGCTCATATCGAACCGTTATAGATGTCCTAAGCTCGACTGTGTATAGTGGTGAGATTAAACTGAATGGTTTCTCAAGCTGCGCCACAATGAAGGTCACCAAAAACACTGCGATATCTATAGAAGAGTGAATGATTGACTACAGCGCGAAGAAGCGACAGAGACCCGGTATTTTTCGGGTCAACTATCAGATGAATATCCCTCCTCTGGACCGAATTAAGCAGTGTTGCGGTATCCTAAATGGGCCTTGTAAAATATTTCCAAGTCGAAGGGTGAAATATACACCGCTTGAGAATTTAAGTGAAAACTTACTTCTGCACTTGAATCGAATTTTCAGTATTGCTGTACAAACCATGTGTAGAAGCGTTTGTATGCGTATTACACATACAAAATATGGCCCTTGCGATACTTAATGACTTAATTAGAAGAAATTACAAGGAACCTATTTCTTGTAGGCATATGATACTTTTAGGTGGTTCGAATGTACGATAATCGGCTATTGCACCTTATCTGATGTTGTGTAGCATCAATTGTAGCTGAATTATGACGAGTTGAACATGAGTTTATAAGCCTTCCAACTTGAAGAATACTAGTGGAACTGCTGCATATTCTTATGTGGAGTGCAATGGCTACAACTGCCGCACAAGGTCTGGTAATGTTCTAATATAATATTATTGTGACCAAACAATCCAGAATAGGTTGGATAACTTCAATATGAAGGCAAGAAGATGCACCAGGTACCTGCGATTGAGTAGAGAGCAGCGGCGTGTAAGATATCGTTGGGTTCTCGAACATGAGAACTTGAAGCCCAAACCCAGATGGATATCCTGCCTGTTAACTCTTTTAGGTGATGGCTCAGTGTGCGTTTAGAGAGGCCTTTGTTCAAATGGGAGCACAGATCTTATTATCTGTATTAACGAAATCATGATACCCTCAATGTATCATGATTCTATTGTAGAACCTACTATTTTTTCGTTTGCAGCAGCCATAAAATCGACAATTTTATTTTAATCGACAATAATGGTCATCCATATCGGACCAAAATTGTCAACGGCCATATAGTGTCGTACTAACCAAATGAATGGGCCCGCTGCCCCTCCAGACCAAAAAATATAGAAAATGTCCAGTCTGCAATCACACCGCTTCTTTTTAATAGGTGGGGGGTGCCCTGCTTCCAAGCTTGTTTGGCATTGGGCTCATTGAGACCCAATCGAGTAAGGCTAATGTAATTTTTTTTCTACTCGGAGAGTAGGCACTTGGTGAGGTATGGGGCTTCAATCCACACAATATGCACTGGCTGTAAACTGTAGTGGTGAGGCCTATCCTTACCTAAGCATCTCTGGTGTGGTAGACTTCCATTGGGAAGAATTGTAGCCGCACCATTATGTCTAGATGTCAGAGGAAAGCATGCCTAAGCATCATAGGTGCTCTGAGATCCACCTCTACGGCGGCTATGGAGTGTCTGCTGGGTTTAACTCCTTTCACACCTTGAAGTCTAAGAGGTGTCTATGAAGACAGCTCTCAGAGTCTGGGAACTGGAACAATGCAGTGATAGTGTCCCGTTTAGTGAGTACGCAAGGGCTCTAAAGAGGTTCTCCATAAAGAGTACCGCGTGGACACCAACTGTTACTTTGCCGAACCATACAGGGTAATAAAATTGCTCTGACAGTGACATATCGTCTACACCAAATAAGCTTCTTGTGCCTGATGGCCCCACTTGGTTCACCGATGGCTTTGTGATGCCTACAGGGACTGTAGTGGGAATTGTGGGACTTTGTTTCAACCCGTCCATCCCCCTAGGGAAGGATTGTTCCATAGTGCAGGCTGAAATGTATACTATTCTGCGAATGGCCTACTCAGCTTTTGTTGGTCCGGAACAGGTGCTGCCCATCTGTCAGGAACTTCTGAACAAGAAATTTTTCTTTCAATGGAGTATGGGTGGCCTCAGGCAGTCGAGGCTTCTCATTGAGAGAGAGCCCTTCAGACCTGAGGTCAAAAAACCTCTGGCCTTTGCGAGGAAACAACTAAGTCTGGTGACTGGGGCAATAACCGTCCACCTGTTTGAAAACATTCAAATAAAATGGTACTGATCAGTTGCTCCCTGTTTCACTGGTGCAGGAGCACAGATGAAACTCTTGAACATATTCTATTTATCTGCAGCAACCTTGAAGCGCTAAGGAAACACAACACCCTCGATTCCTATGGTGAGAGGGAGTCCTCTCTGTCGACTTGTGGCATTTTTGTCAGCGTATATCAGTTTGAGTTTGAGTCTCTGCAACTACAAGCGGACGAACAATTGGTCACTAGGTCTCAGTTCAGCCTGGTGGGGCAACGCTCGTAGTAGAAGGAGAAGAAGAATTACACCGCTCACCTGACCCATCGCAGACATAACGACAGCTCACCAATCCTTTGACGGAAATACATTTCTCAAACTTTCATTGATGACCTCATTGGCACAACACCTAATGGAGAAGAGTACTACGAAGAGCTTGAGGAGGCTGAAGTCTATATTTTTGTGGCTGTAAACTCCATCAGATAAAATCTATATTTTGTTCATTTATCTACTTGGTCGCTATAAATCAAACCAGATTCAGTTCGTGACATTAGCTCTGTTTTGGTTCACACTCACAACTGTTCAGAATCGGTTCAGAGAAGTTGAACAGCAATGGCCTGAGAAGCTAAGCTCGACCTCACTGTGAATAAATAAATGTGCGACTGTTTGCAACCGATCTAGAACCATCGAAAAATCGAACCAAAACAGGCTGATACTCGACTTCTTTTGAATTGGTTGAGTCCAATCTAGTTGTTTCCTAAAAATGGACTAGACGGTAGATTAATGAATTTTGGTTCATTATAACCAGAAGAATGTTCGTGTTCTTTTATATTGTTGAAACAAACTGAACTCTGCCTCTCGTAAAACTGCAGATGGTATACTTCTACGTCAACTGAGTTTCACAGCAGTTTATTTCTGGACAGCAGATATAATATCGGGAATTGACGGATATCATAAAATAGCCCTTTTTATGACGACAATACAAGTATTCAACCACTCCTGAAAGACGTAAATCCAATCGATCTCGCCCGCTAATCACCGTAAAAGCTTCTTCTTGAACAAATAATGACGAGATATCCTGTGCAAACAGTATTTTCAGCGCAACACACATACTACTTCAGCAGGTTCTCACGTTTTGCAGAGTTATCCAAAAATGTTCGCTGTGTTATTAAGAACTAATACCTAAGAACTAATCTAATCGAATTGGCAAATGGCAATAACGTGTTTGCCATCTCCCCTTTAGATTGTACCCTTTCCTATAGGTGTTAGTTCTTAGTAACTCTACATAAACCATCCATTAGTTATTCAGGAACATAGCAGCTGAAATTACAAGCATAATTTGCAGCTAAGAATTCTCTGCTTCTGGAATATCACTTTTGGATTTATCATAGGTTATATAAGGTGGGTTTATACAGCAATCCTGAGAAGTAAGACCTAAAAAGGGTTCATGTGATAGCTGTAATGTTGAAGGTATAACGTTTGAAAGCAAAACTGATGATGATTTTTTCGAACCATATTTGGTAAGCATAATCCTCGGCATAATCTTAGAAATGTACAAAGAAAAAGTATACTCACTATTTACATAATAAATTCCGTTCTGATCTAGGAAGCCATTGGGATACATAAAATGCGATTCATAATCTAAGTCTGAAAAAAAAAGAAGGCATTAAAACTTGAACATTCAATCATACAAGGCAAATTATGAGGCGCCAAGATTTTTTCAAATGCATATTGAAATGTATTGACTAAAAATTGTCTTTTACTTGAACATATATTTTAACACTTGATTTTCGAGGTATAAAAACACTTTTTTTCTTCACCATTTTTTTTAATTTGGCTCAGATGAAGAGATTTTTCCAAGCATTAGATATACCATTTTTACCGTGAAAAAACATACTCTTTTATATTAGAAAAACAAGAAAAAACTCTCTTTTTCGATTCCAATTGCTTAATGAAGTAGTATATATAGGGTGAGTCTTTGACTCGTACAAATATTTTAACAGCAGATTCTTGAGGTCAAAAGAAACACTTTTTTCAATAAAATTTTTCCGATTGGACCCTGATAAAAAGACATGGTGGCCATTTTTAGTTTTCATAATGAGCTGTGTCACCCTTGGAAAAACAAAATAACTTCAGAATAACTCGCTAAATCTAAGACACTATACATATATAGATCTTTTAAAAAGAGTTGCATATTTTTTATTTTGGAACATCAAATTAGTCCAAAACGGCGCATTATACGAGAAAATATGAAGGATACTTTTATTTTACAAAGTGTTCAAATATTCATTAGCATCCAACTTAGTTTCAAGAGTTGGGTTCTTTGAATTTTTGGCAATTTTATGGTACGTATTGATGATAATAAGAAAACTGGAAGATGTCTGTGATATCTTGTGTTCGAAAAAGATGCACCAAATGAATGAAAAACTATTTTCCGAAATTCATTCCATTCGTTAAAACCGTTTGTGACATAGAACAAAAAATATTTTTTTATCGTTTTTCAACAGCTTATCTTTTGAACCCAGCCGATTCGGAAAAAATGGTAAGGGAAAAAGTGTTTCTTTTGACCTCAAGAAACTACTATTAAAATATTGTAGGAGTGTTGTTTGAATTTCTGGCATTTCTAGGGTATAATCGGTATAATGAAGAAACTGGAAGATATTGGTAGAATTTTGTGTTCGAAAAAGATTAATCACATCAGTGAAAAACTACATATGTTCCGAAAATTATTCCATCAATAAAATCTTTTTTTATGGATTTTCAACCTCCTCTTTCGGTTTCAACCTAGTCGAATTGGAAAAAATAGTAGGGAAAAAAACTTTCTTTTGAACTTTGAACTTTCTTTTGAACTCAGGAATCTCCTTCCTACATAAAGTATGTAGCTGAAAATGGTACAGATATTGGTCGTTGGAGTTTTCTTCCTTCTAATTATTAGACAGCACCACGTACAAGGATAACAAAATTGCCCTAAAATAACGTAGTACTATCAATGCTAGTATCTTAATCAAATTTGTCTAAAAGTATATTTTTGATTTAAATCGATATAGTACCTATTTGATAAATACACTGATATTCAATATTCTGCATTCAGATATGTTTCGGTATATTATATTTCGACTGAAGAATGAACAGACACAATTATGACCTAAAAATAGCCCCTCATTCAAAAAAACTTCTACCACAATCACTCATTCATTTTATTATAAAATGTCTCAAAATTTACCTGTGCTCTGATAATCCGGTGTACCATTTCCGGTAGAATTACCTGTAGATGTGGTCGAGTTTCCGGTAGACGTTTGGGTAGAATATGTTTTGGGTTTGTTGAGGTAGCCTTTCTTGAAAAGCACATCCTGCCTGGGTGTCGTGATCCTTGTATACTCATCTGAAAATGAAAGGAGTCATTTTAAATTCACCCGCACGAGAGAGAAAAATTTACACACAATACATTATTTCCAGAATTTGCCGAATAAAAAGAATAAATTGCATACTAAACGAGAGGATATAATTATCTGCCAAATTGTTCGTTTCCCCCTTATTCGTTGTTGTTTCGTAATGAGTTTTTTCATGACTTAAACATGCCCAAGATACACTGGGATAGTTTTAAATTTCATATAGTGGACAAGTCATTTCTGAATAAGAATAGAATATAATCGAGCCAATTTTCAGACGTCAAACCTTGAAACCTTTGAGAAAAAATTGACGGAATAATTTACGAAATTTTCAAAAAGCTTGTTTGGGGAATCAATGATTGATTTACGGATAAACGTCAATTCGTGTTCAATCGATAAATAATTCAGTCATGAACATGCAGAATATTATTCTCTCATTAAATGTATATCTACATACATCCATTCGAATATTCTCAATTGGTACTTCTTCAATATATTCACAAATGAAAAGGTTTCACTGACTTCGTTTTGGAAATTGAGTGACTGTCAATTAATTGATCGCGCAATCAAAGTTTTGTGAAACCGAGGGTAGGCCTTTGAATTTTTGAGGATATTGAACTCGGAGGGTTTCCACTTTTTTCATGTATTTGTTCAGTCGCTCCTAACCTCCATGCCAATGAGGATTTTACTTCACAAAAAAGGTTACATACCCTTTGAAAAGCCACTAGGACGTACCATTCTCGAGAAAAATGACTTCAGAGACACCAATACCTGTCTCTCAGTAAACAATAATTCCTATTTTCCTTTTTTGCAACATATTGAATGGAAATATTCGAAATCCTCTTAGTACAATATCCCCCAAAATTCGAACGCTTATTGTCCGTTTAGAATTTGTCAACAAAAAATTTAAAAAAATAGAACGAAATTTTACTTGAAAAAATTTCCTATTTCAAATAGAACTATAACTTCCTAAATTAATAACTCGGGCTTTTTGATCACCCTGTATATTGGATGATAGTAGAAATGCGAACTTCAATTGAAAAATTTCATATTGCTGACAGTCTTTCTTGATTTTCCTAGTAAATCTCGTAGTAAATACTATATGAGAAGATCTGTGGGTTGTTCAATTGTTAAATATAATATAATATAAATATAAAGAATTTTGTGGAAATAAACAAGAAATTAAAAATAACATATTTTATAGATTCGTTAAATGGCAATTCTTTGATGAAAGAGGAGTCGATTTTTAGTCCCTTAGAAAAATATTTCGACTTAGTAAAAAACAACAAACTTTTTATGTTTATGTTTTCATGTTGAACATGAAGTGCACTTTTCATATCATAATAACTTTTATCGCCCCTGAGTTTCAAGGTATCTAGGTTTAGAGGCGACGTATTTTACACCAAAAATAAATAAAATCGATAAAATCTTTCTCATCAACATACAGGGTGACTTTGACTCGTACAAATATTTTTAGTAGATTTTTGAGGTTGAAAGAAACACTTTTTTTTTACCATTTTTTCTGATTCGGCCATGATAAAAAGATATAGTCATTTTAAGTTTTCACAGGAACTCTGATCAAACACACAACAAACAAAATTACCTTCAGAATAAATAACAATCTGTAACACTACACATCTGAGGATCTTTTAAAAAGAGCTGTATTCGATCAAGTTCCCAATTTTTCGAATTTCTCAGATATTTTTATTTCGAACAACAAATTGATCGAAAACGGTGCATTATACGGAAAAGTATAAAGAATACTTTTATTCTACAAAACGTTGGAATATTCATTAGAGTGGGTTTCTTAGAATCTTTGTTATTTTTATGGTACGTAATGGTCATAATGAGAAAACTGGAAGGCGTGGGTGATATCTTGTGTTCGAAAAATATTCATCAAATAAATGAAAAACTATATTTCGGAATTAATTTCATTCGAAGAAACTCCCTGTATCTTTTGAAACGTGCCGATTCGGAAAAATGGTAAAGGAAAAAAGTGTTTTTTTTGACCTCAAGCATTCACGAGTCAAAGAATCACCCTGTATTTCAACTGAGGAGTCGGTGCATTCCGATACGACGAATTCAATGATGAATTGAATAAAATGTAAAATATATCGTATCAACATAAACTAGCGCATATAAACGTAAGAACAAGACGACAATACCATCATGTATGTAATTATTCATACATTAGCATGTAATGAACGAAATTCGAAACGATATCTAACCAAGTTGTACTTTGGCCCCCATACGGTTAACATGGGAGTTCCTTAATAAAAAATTCCAATTAACTGGCATCATCTCATCATGCGATGGGACTAACGTTCCGTGTGATACCTTCTAATCTAAGTGTCAGTTTCTTCGTCTATTCTGGTTATTACGTTATTTTCGTTGCTTTATCTACTTGAAATGACGTCCTAATCGATCACGCTCAACATGTATATCCTAATAAATAATTTGTATATTTGTCTAACGTAAATAATGGATAAACAATGTGATAGGGTGATCATGAAGTTTATTTGCTATTTATACATACTAACGATAGATCTTTAAAAAAATCGAAATGATCTTTCAGTGTTCAATATTTCGAAATGCTATAACTAACTGAAAAATATATGTGGAAATATTGGATAGATATAGTGGTCGCTACTTGACGAAAATAATATTTCTCTATTCAATGTTACAATACTATTATAATTATAATCAAAATATTTGGCACACAAAAATTGGGGTTAGCCAGGTATCGAAGCATTGTTCTTTTCCACATGTATCCATAGACTGTAGAGGGTTTACGAGTCTTTCTCTTCAGAAAATAGTATTTTTTCTACCTTTTCCGTTTCTTAATGTTATCTGAAACTTATATAAATTTTTTATTTTGGTGGCAATGATTTTGAATGTTTCCGACCGCTATGAAAATGTAAAAATTATGCACCGATATTATGTTAAACATGTTCATTAACTCATTGGAAATAAATTATTATTTAATATGGACAAGTTATGCTATTTTTCACTGTTTGACCAATTCTAGAAATTGTAAAAAAACCACTGGCGATACATCATCGCCTACTAGATATTCTTAGATTCTTGGTATTCTCTCATGCGATGTTCATTTTCCACTCATATTATTATGATGAACAGCAAACATTATGGGAACTGAAAATAAACCCTTGATGCTTGTTGATCGATAAACTATTATTGCATACAAGGAAAGTATCGACTTTATAAGTGAAGAATAAGGGACACTGTTCCGATGGACTTGATGCGATTAAGTTCAGCTTGTTTGTAAGCTCTGTTGTGTCTTTCGACTTGTACCTACACGTTTTTCAAATTTTTAGTGCCCTGTGCCATGTGAATGGAAGAAAGCTAGGCAACATTCAATAAAAAGCTTAACGAAGACCAAAAGCAACTTTTTACGCGATGTATTGACCCTTATACTATTATTGCAATTTATAAATAATTATGAACACATTATGAACATGTTATATTATATTATAGATATTATGTTCTCAGTCAAGCACGTCTAAGTCAATTCAAAAGACATTTTTGTTATGTGTGAAATATTCAACATTCTAATTTTAACAACTCCTGCAAGTTTTATTGTAGCACTGAGGAAGATACAGATTTTATTAGTTAGAGATTTGATTGAGAAGCTTTCACATAACCAATGTAGCATTTGATTTGAATGAAGGGTTTAATTTCTCATATTGTAATTTATTACTGAATTGCGTAATTTATTACTGAATTGTTATTTATTACTGAATTGTAATTTATTACTGAAATGACGTGAAAAAAAGGGTTACTTATGGAATAGGCAATGGCCCCTATTTCTTTACTTATCAATAAGCACTTTTTTCTGAAAAATTTATGCACAAATGTGGCTTAAGTGCTTTGTTACAAATTATGTTAATTCCTTCCTGTTATTAATTATTCATTTATTAACGGTTTTCCTCAAAAATCGTCATAAACATGGATCCACTTTAAATTGGCTTAGAAAAGCCATTTCATATTTTAGGAAGAAATTTGGAAAATACGTCATTGAGATCCTGAGGATAAGTTTCGTGTAGAAAAAACTTTTTTGTTATATATAGAGTTCCCCAAAATTCTCCGTCTTTTCACTCGTTACAAAAACGGCAAAAAGTTTATTTTTTCGAATGGAACACCCTACATTTCTTCTGATATTTTCAGAAAATATCAAAATACTCATCATCTAATGATGTCTCATGAAATAAAGTCAAATTTTTATGAAAGTGAGTGAAATGTCCTTTCGAGTGTCCTTTCTAAGCTTATTCCATTGGATCCACGTTTTTGGCCATTTTTTGTGGAAAACAGTTGATACCTCCGAAAGTTTCAGGAATAGAGGTAAGGAAACACCTGACAAAAATACTCAGATAGGGATGAAAAACCGAAAAAATTTATAATGAATAGGGTAACCCATCTGAAATAACGAAGTTCATTGTATTTTTTAGTATAAGCGGCAACATTGAGTTAGGTAGATCAGAAGGGTAACCCTTGTACCTAAATTTTCAGAACAATCCTATAATTCGTGCTCCGGAAGCATCGAATAGGCCACCTATACCATGGGACACCCTGTATACAAAACTTTTTAACATGTTATTGCACTAACTATTATAATATAAAACATTTCCTTATCACATTTCCTCAAAGTTTGTTCATTGAAGCCCGTTTTCTACAGAATTTTGGTAAGAAAACGGCAGAAATTATTTTGTATGCAACTGAGCAATGAATTGTACGTCATTATAATATGTAACTGTAGAGAATTCACGGTGCATGAATCCACGAGTAAATTCTCTAGAGAATTTTCGGCTGTTGCAAACTTAAGATATAAATTAATTTATCAACGTTTATTTACCTAAAACAGATTATACCCACCTGAAGATGCTATTGTGACAGCGAAACACGTGTCGTGGTTTGAAAAATTATGGATGTTTTTGAGCATCAGCCACATCATTCCAATGTTTATTTACATGTTTGCACAACACTATCTGATAAATACTTGGCAACGCCGCCCAGTTTATGACTGTACGGGGCTGAAGGGAGATGCGTAGTGCTGTTAAATCTATTAAACTTCGTGAACCTCAAAATTTCATTATTTTTGAGATATCGATCGAAAATTAGTGTTGTACCGTATTGCGTTTCATTTTTTAACCCTAAACTGTCAGCTGTCAAAGTATTTCTTCTGAAATGTCAACAAATTGCGGCAAATTAAAATCTTGCGTTGATGTGACTAAGTATGAAGTAATAATGCTTATGGTGAATTGGTACATATTAAAATTAAATATGTCTTCTCGAATAATTGATATAAAACCTCGATAAATCAAAAATTCAGCTTCTGTCAACTCCCCGTCGACAATCGTTCCCCACGAAAACTTCCAATTAACTCCCCATTATCAAGAAGTAGTTCCCACACGACCTCATAATCGCCGAATGAAGAAGGGGCCTGCTTTTCACATAGCCGTAACAGAAAAAAGAAACGTTTTTATTATCTGCTCGTACACACGCCATCAAATTAAGTCCGTTGTGCACTTTTGTTCGCATCCAGAATATTCTGTATAATGCCGAGGTCATCCGTAACGTGGGTATATGGCAAAACCGTTGTCAATTGTGACGGCGTGTCATTTTGTCCACACGCGATCGCAATCTAGTAAATTTGTTTTGAAAAATGCAACATTTCCGTCATTCGACGCTTGAACATCTAATAACGCAATCTGTTGGAATCGTAGCATTTAAACTGGGGTAATATACAAGGCATGCTCGATTGACTTAGTTTTTCTTCTTTTTTATGTGAATTAAGAAAACGATGAAGGCTGAGCAAACCGTTACAAACATTTCAGGACGTAACAAAAATATAAGACTTGAGTTTTTCTCCCAACAACTGAAACGCAAGCTGAAAATATCGTAAGCAAAAATGTTTTCTGCGTTAGAACTTAGGCCAGACGATCATTAACTATGATTGAATTTCAGTAGGTATGAAAAAAAAAATAATAGAATGAAATGTGAAAATACTGTGGCCAAAAACAGTACACTTCGCTCTATGGGTCAAATCGATGATCCGTGACAACTGCACTTCAGTCAGTTTTTCTAACCTACATTGATTTGACGTCGATTGTCAAAATCTCTCATCTTCGATGTCTGCGAATAATACCGAAAGGGGCTTCTAATTTTAACATTTTTCTTAAGATGTTTTAGACATCTCAGTTTTTCGACATAGTTTCTCGGAAAGAAAATGAGCTTTCTGGTCTGGCTGCTACACATAGCTCAGTTTGAGAGTAGATAGCCCGACCGTTTTCTAGCATTTACCGAAATTCGCAAAAAATGCGAAATTTTCAATATAACTTCATTAGGTAACTACAGAAAATCTCGTCGTAGCGTTGTATTTTTGTGAGGATCGTTTCATAGAGTTTGCGAACATAGAAAATCCTGATTCAAGAATTTTTTAATAGGTGTTAGAAAATCATATTTCACATTTTGTTATGAGAAAAAATGGAACTCCACCAAAAACTTGGCATTCTCATGTAGTTTTCAAAGAATTATTTTACGCCCAACATTTATGGAACATTTCCAAACTAGTATCGCATTTTATTGAGGTCATCTTTTCGTGTTTGTTTCTTATTTCGACGTGAATGAGATATAATAGTTAAGGTTTAATTTATAACGACCTGATATTTGTCGACGAAAATATCTCATAGATGATGTACGAAAGAACGAATGACAAGACAAGGACTAGTTGTTTGCTTGAATCCATTGCTGAAGATTATTCCTAATCATGGCGAATATGATCGAGTTGTGAATAGATCGATTATTAGACAGTACGTTAATAGATTTATTCACCTAGACTATCTAGAGATACCATCAGTAACTAGTGTATAAGATGAACAATTTTTGTTCTGTGAACACGTCTGAAATAATGCCTCCAGTTTTCTCCTCAATTATTGGAAACCATTTTATTAATTTCATCCACTGATTAAACCACCTTTGCAGATCTCTTGATCATGTTCAGATCAGGAGAGCAATGCATGAGGCATTTTAGCTCTTTATTCTTTAGGCTTAACTCGCAACACTTTCAAACGACAACGCAACCAAAAACTGTCGTACAGAGTAGGGAATTAGTAGGAAAACACATCGTAGCACCTTGTATAAAGTATAGTCTTTGAGCATATCCTTTTCTATAATAATAACGAATTTAGTTCACAATAACTCATATCATTTCTGATATTGATCTCCAAAGAGTAATTATTAGTTAACGTTTTTTATTTCATTTCGTACGAAAGTAGCCAGATTCAAATATAACCCGTTTACCCCCGGTTTCACTAAGCTTGATCGGAGAATCAACGCTTGATTGACGAATAAATAAACGTCAATTTGTTTTCTATCGATAATTCAGTCATGAGCATTCAGAATATCATTCTCGCATCAAATTGCGATCTATATACCTACGTCTATTCAATGATTCTCAATTTGAACTTCTTCAAAATATTCAAAAATGAAAAAGTTTGAGTGAATTCGTTTTGAAAATCGAGAGAGTGTCATATCGTTTATAGAGCAATCAAAGTTTTGTGAAGCCCGCTGTTAGCATCTCATTTTCGTATAAATAAATAAATTTTTTTTTCGAAACGTTCGAACGTTGCCAAGTTGACAAACACACAACACAATGATGACAACAAGATTCCGTTCAGTAAAATAAGTTGAATCTATGACACTATAAATCAGTAAAGTGTTTGGTTTTAACACACTTTAAAACATCTGCATTGAGCAGAAGTAGGTACCCAGTTAATCCAATTTGGCAGATATTCTCTATTCAACAATAATCTTTATTCCTTCATCAGGAGTAGCTACAGATTGAAACAATAATCAGTAAATTGTACGGCAAAAGCATTACCCATGACATGCAAAACGAGGTTTTGGATGTTGAGGTATTAACATTCATATAATCAGGAATCATCACAAATATCTGAGATGTGTGGATGGTAGGTACCTCGTTTTAAATCTCAGATATTTGTGATGATTCCTGATTATATGATTTTTAATACCTTAACATCCAAAACAAATGCTTTTGCTGTACAATTTACTGAATATTGTTTCAATTTATAGCTGCTTCTGATGAAGGAATGAAGATTATTTCCGAAAGCTCGAGCCTAAAGAAATCCCAAATAATCCTTAAAATCATATACAGGGTGTATTTGAAGGTGAGACTTATTTTCAACAAAAGGTAGAACTGGTCAAAATGAAGCGTTTCACTAAAAATCACCTAACAAAATTTTCTAAATGACAAAGTTGAAAATGATTAGATACTGATATACATTTAAATACGACCCTAGAGCGTTTGTTAGCTGAATTATCGCAAAGCAGCGGGAAAAAACTCATCCCTGATTCGACCATGTGGTTTCGTTTAGGATATACCTATATATTGGTTCGTTCGATATTTACGTGGTAATGAAAATGGAAACTTAGTATTGCCGAATTTTTCTCATTATTTCTTAGTAACTTACACGATTTTATGAAATGGCCCATTTCGATACCAACTGACAGAAGAAACTTAGGACACGAGTGTAAAAAATAGAATAATACTTCAAAATCTCACCAATAAAATTCGTTCGAATTAATCACAAATTTTTTCACGATGGTCGTCATAATCTTCTTGTTCGAACATTACAACAATCGTCGTAAAAATGGGATGAAATGGGGAAACATCATAGCACTTTCTCAACATAACTAACATAAGCACTTTCAAGAAACTGCCTCGATTTTCTACATTTTTTTTTTCACCCTAAATTGCACGATACAACAATTATGATTCTCTCGAAAGTGACCTGATGTATCTCATCTGATAAACTTGGTACTGAACCATATGCCCAGCCATATGTTTATGTTTTCGATGAAATCGTTTGTGGGATATAAATGAAGATTATATTTTTTTTTATGAATTCACAACAGCCTGTTTCAGTTTCGACCGATTCGAATTGGAAAAATATGTTTGATATGTTAAAATATATGTACAACTGAAAGACTATATAGTATAGAGTAATCACAGTTTCGATGGGACTGATCGGAGGACCAATATGGCTCAAGACAAAAATTAAAAGACGACCCAGCTTTCTGACATGAGATTTATTACGTCAGGATTGTCCCAAATATTTGGACCTTTTGTGAGACCCGTCAAGTCCGTTGGTTTCGAGTTAATTAAAAGGCATTAGTCAACTTTCTTACTTCATTATCAGCGCCGAACTTTGAACACAACGAAATGCCTCGGAAATAATTGACGGATCCCAACAGCTGAAAAGTTTCTAGTTTTCGAACAGGGAAACCTCAACGGTTCGAGGCGAAATGATGGAACAAATTAAATTAGAAGTTAATGATTCACACTTGGAAGTGAAAATGGAAATTCAATAATTTAATTAGGATTATATTTTGAATTAACGACTCAATCGACATGGTACATGAAGAAAATTCTATTTATATAGGAATTTGAAATTTTAAAGTTTTACTTGGCGTGAACGAAATCTATAAATATACATGGTGTTTTATCCTGAATACCTACGCCAATATTTTTTGTAAAATTCGGAAGAATCTTCCGGACAACTGTACCATTTATAAACATACAAAAAGGACGTAGGAATAAAACTACAACTAATTGGAAATGCACAATTAACACTGTATGAAAAATAACCCATTTTCACGAAAACTGGAAAATTCAAATTTAAACACTTCATTTTTGATTTTATTTGAAATAGAAACAGATTCCTATGAGGAAACAATAAGGAGGAAGTTGATGTCAATTTCAAGAAACAATTTTTTTTATTGTAATAATTCTAATTCCTCGAAAACCTGTCGTCAGTTATTTCACAGAACCCTTATAACTAAACAAAAAATATTACACTTGAATCGATTTTTTTAGTTTTTCAGAAAAAAAGCGCATTTGCATGAATAAACATACTTTTCTGGAGAATCGAAAATGAATTGATTTTGTATGGTAGGTAGTCGATTTGGAAGAGAAAACTCTGCTGTACAGGGTGGGCAAAATTGGTGATACATACCTGAATTACAACTTTTTCAACCCAACGAGATAGAGGAAAATACATGGCACATTACGGTCGTCCTTTTTCGAGAAACTAATAATTCCATCAACTGCATTACTCTATCTTCTTTTATTTTCGAGTTATAGGTCAAAATTAAAATTTCAACTTTGGTCCTTATCTCCATTTCTGTTTAAGCTAAGATGTTGAAATGAAAACATTATACAGACACTTTTTTGATAGAAATCCAGTGGCGTACTATGATTTTTTCCAACAGGTATATTTGCTGAGCTATACCATAAAGATGTACTTTTTTCGTATGAAAACAGTAGTTTAAACAAACAGTAGTTTGAAATGACTTAGAAAGACTAAGGGTGATGTATGATATATTTCTGAAACTTTAATAAATGGCGATTCTTTTTAAGTCATTTGAAACTACTGTTTTCATAAGAAAAAACACAACTTTATGTTATAGCCCAGCAAATAAACCTGTAGGAAAAAATCATAGTACGCCACTGGATTGCTATCAAAATAGTTTCTCTATAATGTTTTCATTTGAACATCCTAGCACAAACAGAAACAGAGATAATGACCAAAGTTGAAATCGCCCAAATTTGAATTTTGGCCTATAACTCAAAAACAAAATAAGATAAAGGAATGCTAAGAAGGCGTAGAAGGGCCACATAATATTTTAAAAATATTTTTATTTATTTAAATTCCGACTTTGAACTCGGAATTCAACTAAATTCCGACTTCATGTCATGACATGACATGAATATTTTGATAGATATAACTGTTTTTTAGGTATATTACGGATATTTTATGAAAAAATTTTCTTCTCATATGTACTCGTGAGGCTATCTCAATGGACAAGAAATCAGTACACCCCGAGGTACACATGGTGTGCTTTGATGTTTCTTACATGAAGAGGTCATTACAACGGTGAGAAAACCTCATATGGGCTGCTCTATGATGCTGAGGTATTCATGGGAGGATTCAGGTTTCACAAAAAGCCACGTTGTTCTTTAATAAATATTGAACTTGATGTATTTTATTGGAGGAAATTGTCATTAGGTACATGGATCTTCATTTGTCCGGTGTTAATTTAACAAAAATTCCTACTTTGAACTCGGAATTTTGTTCAATTCCGACTTTGAACTCGGAGTTTTGTTCAATTCCGACTTTGAACTCGGAATTTTGTTAAATTAACACCGGACAAATGAAGATCCATCTAGAGATATTTCCCGAAGATGGCTAGCGAAAAACTACCGAAACGTTGGATACAAAAATCTGAAATGATAAAGATAGCCCAATATTTCTCAACATCCAATCCTATACCTGACCTTCGATCAATTTAGAGAGAGAAAATCATCGACTCAGGGCTCTTTAATTTTAGAATGATTCATTGGAAGAAAAACAACTGGATTACCATCAGCCATATGATATTTCACGTCATAAACATTTGGTAAGATGCCACGCGAAGCCAAAGAACATTACACCTATTAATTAGTTTGTTGCACAAAGGAAAATTTATGCATTTTACAAAGAGTGAGTTTTGTAACTCAACCACGCTTAAGTTCGTCACAATTAATAGGATATACAGACTGCCTATTTACCTAGATACGTCGAGTAAATCAATTAGGTCATGAATTATAGCACTGGCCTGACAATCTTTCAACCTGAAGTGTATAGCTCGTCAGATGTACCCAACAGGGAGCTTCCAGAAGTTGCTCAAACAGGCCGCAAATATTTCACGTCAATTTTCGGAAAGGAATATTCCAGTTGGGACTGTTAAGAAATGAGAGTTCGTATCCCCAGAGCCGAACAGGTCTTTCGAAGACGCCGCAAGAGGAGCGGGTTCAAACATTCAGAGAACCTGATTGAAATTGACCTGAAAGTTAGATGATATCAAGGTTTTTTCACCGAGAGGCATCAATCAAGATTAACCCTGTTCAAAGCAACAGAGTGATTTGAAGGTTGAACAAAATGTATTAAAAGTCGGTTATAACAAAATCCAAAAGTTTTTCACATATAAAGAGTTTCTGAATTGAACAGGACAATTACCGGTATGGCCTATACAGAGTGACAATTTGAAAATTTGCTAGTCCAATTATGTTACCACAAGGATGATTTCAGAGAAAATACCGGAACAGGTCAATTTTTGAAGGGAGGGGGACATATTTTGAGCAGAATTGTAAGCCGAAATCTCCTTAACCCTAGGCGTAGGAGCTATCACCCCTAAATTCTCAATAGGGAATAGGGGGTGAGCTATACCTCAATTGAAAGATCATTTGACCCTCTACATGAGTACTGCGGTTTGCAAATTTTTATTGAGTCCTTGAAGTAGTTACAGGAGCTGACGATTTGAAAACTTGCCAGGCCAATTATGTCTCAATAAGGATATTTTCAGAGAAAATGCCGGAACAAGTCAATTTTTATTCGGAGGGGGTCATGTTTCTAGCAGAATTGTAAGCCAAAATCTCCTCAATTTTAGGTGTAGGGGTTGTCACCCCTAAATTCTTAATAAGGAATAGAGGGTGAGCTATACCTCAGTTGGAAGACAATAGTATTATGTAAGGGACATAGGTATTGTCTTCCAATTGAGGTTTAGCTCACCCTCTATTCCCTATGAAAAAGGAATCAATAAAAATTTCTAAACCATTGTATTCATGTAGAGGGACAAGTGATCTTTCAATTGAGGTAAATCTCACTCCCTAATCCCTATTAAGAATTTAGGGGTGAATGCCCCTACACCTAGGATTGGGGAGGTTTCGGCTTACAATTCTGCTCAAAATATGTCCCCCTCCGAATAAAAATTGACCTGTTCCGGCATTTTCTCTGAAAATTTTGTTGTGAATTCTTATACAAATTGCAAAGGGTAGAAAAAGACAACCCTAAAATTCATTTCGCAAGAAACTCCATTCCTTATTCATGTTATACCATTGAAAAATTATTTTTTGATAGCTTGATTCATTTTGAACAAATAACGTTGAATGTAACGGTTTTTGAGAAAAAAAAATATCAGCAGATAAGTAGTGTGAGTCGTAAAGGCTGGAATTATCTTCGAACTCAAATTTACCTAGTCAATATCATGGTGTCATTGTAGGAGAACACCACCAAAATTTTTTTAATTTCCTTCTAGCTACCATAGAATGTCTACTCCATTTCATTCAAAAAAAATTATAAGAATGACCCACACTTAACTTTTTGACAAGGAATCACCCCCTAAAATTTTTCGCAACAAATCATGAACACCCTGCATATCAATTTAAAACCTTTCCTGCAAAAATAATTTAATTTATTTTGTTTTTTTTTTTTCGTTTATTTTCCACATTTTCTTGAAATCTTAAATGAAATAGAGCCTTCGTTATGAGATGTTAAATAGAGTTATTTGTTAGGGCGCTTTAGTACCCCTAATCTATATATCTACGGGTGAACAGAGGAACCCGAAGGTTCGTGTTTCCCTCCGAAATTGTCATTTGACACTGATTAGGGGCACAAATAGAGATTATGAGGGTTGACGAATTCGAAGGACCCCTAGGATGTTTGTTTCCAGTGTTAGGCGAACTTTCCGGTGCAGTCAGCATAAAGTAAAATAATATCATGAAAACCCGCAAGCCTCACCCAAATTCATCATTTCTGGTAATGAATCTTTGGAATCGTGCATAAAATAGTTGATCCAACATTGATGAATAAAGTTATTAAAATCTATCAATTTCCTTCAGAGTTATGAAATCTATAAATGAACCATTATTCACTGATTGTCTGTCAAACATTCATAGATAACATGTTATTTCTGAAATATTATTCACTGGTTTATCAAAATTTATAATCAGAATCACAGTCAAAGGCTCTCAACGTGGAGATACTGCTATAGCAGAAAATTTTTCACTGAGAGAATTCCAACATGCAAGTTTTCAGCACAAATTTGTGACAGGCCTATATAAACTACTATATATAGTAATTTATATAGGCCTGTCACAAATTTGTCCTGAAAACTTGCACGTTGAAATTTTCTCAGTGAAAAATTTTCAGGCCTCTGCAGCTTCCGTTTATACTGGGAACAGCCTACTAGTTTCTTATTTCAAATGGCACATACAGTACATCTTTGCCTCATTTAATAGCTGATTTATTGGAAAATTCAACACTATGCCATACCATTGAGCTGAATACTGAGAGGACATACCTTGAGTAAAAAGTTAACGGTTCATGAGTTTTTTTACGAATATTTTTGCTGGGGAAGTTTTGTACAGGGTGTCTATGAGAAGATCATTCATTTGGACAAGTGGAATTCTTCAAAACTAGTAGTATCTACTACATAAATATAGAAGTTTCAGTCGGTAGTAACATATAAAATAGAGGCAAAAAACTCACCTTCATTGAACGTAATTTTATTCTCACTAGCCGTACTGCTCGATCTTGTGGATTTGGTACTGTCGCTCTGGTACCTTCTCGTTGGCGTTGATTGACTAGAGTAAGTGAGCCTATTGTAATATTTCTGGTGATACGTTGGAGGTACTCTGGTGTCAAGGGTTGAATTCGACTCTTCGCTGTCACTTTGTTCATCTGCAATGAGAAACTATCATTAACCATTGGCCAAAAATTACGTATTGAAAGTATCGATAAACTTGTATAACAAGGAGGTAGTATTGGATGCAACAGCTTAGAAGTGAGGTAAATTGAATCATCATTCAAAGATACTGGAAAATTAATTGTGTTGGTAGTTCTAGGTACCTAATCTGAATTTCCTAGGTTTTGTTGAATTTTAACAAAATTATCGAAAAAAGCAAGGCTTGTATGGAGGTCAAGATAAAAGAGGGCCTTTAGGGCTGCACATGAGGAAGACGCTGCAAATGAAGTTTGGAGTTTTGACCTCTAGAATCTTATCCGGAACTACACTGCTCAACAATTGATAGGAAACATTCACCTTCCATCAATTTATTTCAAGAATATTCGGTTCAAGATGTTTATTTCATTTCTCAGTCAACTCAATGGCTTGCTCAATTACTTATGACTAATTACTGTTGTCGAGTTTCAGATGAATCCTCATGTTCTCCAGGGTGGACCCTGGGTTTAGTAGTTTTCCTTCAGAACACGATGTGAACATCTCAACTATGGTTCAACGATCAATGGTAAACTATGATACATGGCTCCACCCTGGAAGGCCAGCTCTGGTAATCATGCACACTCAATTGGTATGTTCTATACATTGTAACTTGTACTCTCATGATACATTTTCAGGTTCATTCATCTTGCTCGATATACACGTTAGTTCTCAGCCTTCTGCACCCCTCGAAACCAACGATTAGTGTTTATCTCAGTACTCTCGTTTTGCACTTCTCATAATTCATCAATTGGATCTTCAGTTTTTCTGATGGACGTTCTAATCGTGCATACTTGTAAGCAGTCCGTCTCTGTAAATGTTGTATTCAATGATAAATTTTAGCTCTCTTCAAGACCAACGTAATGTATAATAATTATACTATTCTTGCCTTCTCAGATGAATAATTATTGTTCTTCTTATTTTGTTAATTAATTTTGCCTTTCCAATTTTAACTTGTACGATTCATGCACTGCTCTTACTTACATCATAATTATTGGTCAACTCACATTTAATGTATTAATCTCTCTTTGTTGATCAGACTTAGATAATGTAATTTCACCTCTGGCTTATTTCACTGTCTCAGTCTTCTCATTAAAATTCATTATTCTAACCTTCCATTTTTCTGATGGAATAAAGAGGTTCTCGCAATCAATTTTTATTGATTGCTCTGTCACTGTGTAAACGTTGTGTTAATCTTGAATATATTGAACTCCTCAAAGTCTAAGTCTGACCTCAAGTGACTTCTCATTTGAACTGCTCTAGATTCTCTCTGCTTTTAGTTGAATAATATGTTACTTGGTTCATAGATGTTGTTTATATTTGTTTTTATTACTGTATTGGCTTCATGCAGGTGACTTATTCATTTTATGATAGTAAACGATATATAATAAATGTTTTTATACCATCTCCAGCTCAATTATCTGGTCATACAGTCCACTACTCTTTTTTTGACAAAATCATATTTTTGAACAGCTGTTCACCTGGTTACAGAATGCCTCGGAAGTGCAAACCTACGCAATATCTCGGACGAGGAAATTATAGGGGGACTGAGGACTGAGCCCCCTAGAAGCCCTCTCAGATACTGGAGTTCATTGGAACTCTGGAGCTGGAGAGCGAGCTGAAGATGGCGCAGTTGTAAGAACAGCCCAATAGACTTCACGGTCGCAGTGAAATACAACTCCCGTATCAGACAATTACTATAACTATCCCCATCCGTAAATAAACACCGACTCCAATATTGAAATGTCCAAACTGAACATTTGCGGTGATCCTCGGCCCACTGCCGTTAGAAACAAGAGATTTAGAGGCTGGAGTACCCCAAGGGTCAGTGATTGGGCCACTTTTGTACAACATATACATTCACGATATTCCGAAGAATCCAAGAACCATGCTAACGTTATATGCTGATGACACCGGCATAGCAACTCGACACCGAAACCCAGAAGTAATAGAACGAGTTCTACAAGAAACGATTGACGAAACAAATGACTGGTGCATAAAGTGGAAAATCAAGCTCAATGGACAGAAGAGCCAAGCAATATTATTACAGAGGAGAAGACTGCGACCCACAACGAATCTAGAAGTTGACGGCGAAGAAATCGACTGGAAAAATGAAGCCAAATATTTAGGAATAACGCTTGACAAAGGACTTACTTGGAAAAGTCATATCAAACAAACAATCGACAAAACGAAAGCAGCGATGAATAGACTCCACCCTTTAATAGGAAGAAGAAGCCACATGTCGAAAGAGACAAAATTGAAGATAATCAAAGCCGTTGCTAGGCCTCAACTGACTTATGGATCAGTTGCCTGGGGCTTCGCGGCAAAGAGCTACATCAAAAGAATTCAGGCCACTGGAAACAAGCTGCTACGATGTGCAATAGATGCACCTTGGTTTGTCAGGGATAGACAGATTTATAGGGACCTAAAATGGGAAACCATAACGAAATTCATGAGCAGAAAAGCAGAGAAATTATTCGAAACAGCGAAAAACCATCCGAATCAAGAACTCAGGAGACTAGTGGACTACGACCCAGAGGAAGACAAGGGGAGAATGCGAATTTACCGAAGGAGAAGAGCGATCAATCAAAAAGAGATTAAAATAACAGCAGAAACTTATTGAAAAATTCAATAAAGTGTTAATCCAATGGAGGATAAACACATAAATCCCAGCACGATAGTGTGCGAGAAGAAAACCGACTAAGAGATTAACGGTTCATAGGCAAATGCCCGGAACCAAAATTCAAGAAGCAGTTAAGGGTTTTTAGTGGGTCTCGAGCTCAGAAGAGTGAGAAATAAACCCCACACAGAGGGTGGTTCGTCTGATTTGCAGATTTTCCCCCTGCTACACCAAAAAAAAAACACTGCCGTTTTGAGTACTCAGTACTCCCTATTCAAACTGGGATGCTGTGCCCGCCTACGTGTTCTTTAAACCTCGAACGTACAGCCTGCGTCTTACACTCTGCAACTCCTGTTGTAACCCTAAGTGATTTATTGTATATTAACCGAAAGTATATCTCTTGAATCTCCAATGATAGCTCCAACATTTTCACTCTCTTTTTCTCACAAAAGTAGAATTCTCTTCACCGTGAGACACTTTGAATCGATATCATTCGATGGTAATTTATTCTCGTTAAACCTAATCATGTTATAATCTATTGTGTAATGTAATGTCATGACTTGGTCGCTTGATTCCGAGGAAGATAGTTAATAATGAACGTTACGCATTGTCTAGCGTGATAGTATGAAATACACGTCAAGATATCGATTAATTGCAGTCCTGAATTATTCAAACCTTATAGCTTTCACTCATGAAAGCTATCAGAAATACTCAGGGTGGTAATGGTGCCTATAGAATAGATGAGCTTTTAGACATAGAAACAAAGATCTCAGAGACTATAAGGTAAAGGTTTGGACAGAGAGAGACTACAACAATCAAGCCACATTTCCCTATTTTGCAATCCCTTCCACGAGGATTACAAACTTTATCCATACATTAATAAAATCCACGTTTTTTGACGATTTTAGCGAACTTCCTTTATATTGGGTAGACGTTGATCTACTAGTAAACACGAAACGCCTTAACGACTGACATGTGAGAGGACCACAAAACCAATCGTTGAGCCATCATCGAACGCATAACATGAAATAGTTGGCCTTGATCCAACATCCATCAATTATTATAAAACGTGATTCCGAATCACATGAATTTATTTTCGGTATATTATATTGTCGATAGTTAGTGTTTCATACGAACGAAGCGCGAAATACTGCGCGGTATTTTTAGCGCAAAAAAGGTAGGTCCTATGAGACGTTCACATGAGTTCAGAAATGTAGGTATGTCACGTGTCATTTCTGAGGTCGTTAGATACTTATATTCGTAGTACTACAAATATGTGCCTTGTCGACGATTGATGGTGATTGTACGTATTTCACGGGTATTTCTGACTCGAGACTGTGGTTCCTGTCTCGTTATTGATGATATTTTTGTTTTAGAGGATGCGAAAAGATTCCACAGATTTTCCCGCCTTTTTGAATCAAATTCTGATTATCCTTATTTGTATACTTCAGAGAATATAAGCCTAAATTATAATTCGAAAAAATGATGAACTTGCTGATGAGTTAAGAATATATGTACACTATAATACTCTAATATAAAAAAAATATAGTTGCTTTTAACCTTTATTCTTATATTGTCAAGACTTCAAGTTGTTACTTAGAGCAGCCACGTGAATGAGAACTAGTAAATAGATTAAAAATTATTTTTCATTTCTAGTTCTGATATTGGTGCATTGTATAGTATTTTAAATTGAAATTTTATTTTACTACGGAATATTCTACGGTGGAGGGCCTATTAGACGATTATAGAGAACTTATAACAATTTTCTAAAAAAATTGAGGTTGTCGACTGTAAACTTTCTTCCTGAAATATTTTCAGACCTCTGCAGTTTCAGGTTATCCCGGAAACAGACTATCATTTTCTTATTTCAAATGGCACACCCAGTATATCGCTGCATCATTAGATATCTGATTAAATGGCAATTTGGACAGTTTGCCTTGCTTTGGGTACAAAGGTTTTTGAGTTATTGGAATTCTTATGAAAAAAAATGGTGAAAACGATAGGTTACACTTTCATGAATATTGCTGAAAATGTTTTGTAGAATTATAACACTATTTGGCGTTTGGTCCGAAATTGTACAGGGTTTTTGAGAGAACATCCTCAAGTTGGACTAATTGAATTCGAATTACAAATTTTATTTTGTTTAATTATGTCAGTCTAAGCTGCGTAAAAAAAAATGGGTTCTATAGGGCCCGTTTGCACCAATCCCCCTTAAAATGAGTACTTAACTAAGCGTAGCTTAAAGTTAATGATCGCTTAATTTTATTGCCAGTTGCACGACTGCGGCTTAACAGAATCTTAAGTAAGGGGCCTTAAGTTTTGATATCTAGTGATTTTTCAGTTTTTTATTTCGGTGCAACTTCATTCTAGTCTAATAAAGCCTTTTCATTGATTGGCCGGTTACCGATGATCCTTGTAATTTCATTAACCTTTCTTTATTGTCCTGTCAGTCAGTGTCAAGTAAACTATTATCAAAGAGTGATAACTTTTTGTTGCTGAATAAGTATTATTATTGATAATGAAATGGATTGTCAAATGAAAGGTACTTGACGTTATTAGAGAAACCACAGCAGTTCTGCAGCCAGTTCAACAAATTATTTTAGGTTAGAATCCCGTCCTTAAATATCAAAGAGGTCATTACAGGAGCGCTTAAATTTAAGGTTAGCTTTAGCCATTTAAATGTCACTTAACAGTTGGTGCAACGTAATTCAAGTTAAGAGTTCATTTTAAGGGACACTTAACACTAAGTATGTTTGGTGCAAACTGGTCTGAAAAGTCCTATAACTAAACAAGAAACTTTCAGAGTTGTCAAGGAAAAACGTCAAATATAATTTCTGATATGACCCGGAGAATTTCAGAGTCAAAAATCCCAGTATGCAAATTTTCAGTAAAAATTTGTGATTATATAGTTCTCTTCAACCATTGGCAGTATTTGATGGATTCTCTGCAATGTTGCAATGACAAAAATTGTTATTAATACGTTATAATATAATAATACGTATGTCATTGGCCTCGAAATATTTCAATTCACAAAAACTAACAGAAAAACTAGAATCTCCAAGCCGAAAACTACTATACATACCAATTTTTACCTAGTCCTAGTCCAACCTGTTGATTTTAGTTTGGAAGAGGACTTTTTTAAATCCTGATTGACACATCAGATTTCCTCAAAGTCCAATATAGTTTGTTTGGAATGAAATGAAAGAACAAGCAAGTGAAGTGTTGAAACGTAAAGGAAAACATCAAAAACCGCAATTACTTTATAGCAGTTATAAATAATGCAAAGACCCAATATAAAACCGGAGAAATGATTCGCATTCGAAATAATTTTTCCATCGAATTATTTCACGATTATTTCATTCATTCAGTTTACGATGGTAAACAAAGTGGCGGCAATGAATGATGAGAAATATCTTTGTTGTTCAATCCTATTTTCCGTTTCAGAATTAACGTATTTATGATCCTTCTGTTTATGTGATGAAATGAATGGAAGAATATTTCAACCTTTTTTATTCGTCACTTATAACGAAAATCGCAATACCTTGATTTCCTATTTTGAATAACTTCCCAGAAAACTGACCTTATCCTTTTAATTGGACAAAAAATCCTACTGAAAGAAGCATATTACTTTGAATGAGGACTAGTGAGTTCGGAAATAAACCTATTTATTATTATAATTTTTGTACAAGATTGGAAATATTTTATCCAAATCAAGCAGGCAGAGTGTTTTCGAACTTTTGTAATCCTTCAGTCAAAACATAAACTGGATTTTTACAGAGATGTGATAAAAAGAAAAAAGGAAACTCTTTCTTTGATTGAATTGTCAATGATAACATTGAATATCTTACAAAAAAAGCTTTACGAGACAACATTCTTGAGAAAACAAGCGTTATTATGATGTAATGCATCCTGAAAGAGCTACTTGTCGAATGTTTTTTCAAATAAAAAATTTTTAAGTAGAAAGACCCTGTATATGTATTATTCAATAAGTATTAATTTCCTGAATCAATTCAGAGTTGATTCAATAGATTTCAAAGTTAATTTGAAGGTTTACACGAAGGCACTGATGTCGGTTTTTCATTCTCCAATAAAAAGTGCCTTTTCGAACAATACCAAACAACCATTAACAGCAAACTACTATAACAATACGAATTAAACTAGTAATTTTTCACTTTCCGCTTGACTGGAATGAAAAAAGGGAACATGACGCAAAACAGCATCACGTCGGATTGTTCCTAAATTATTTCACCGGTCTAAATTCGTTCAACATGTGAGTTTCGTTTGGCAGACCCGATTTTTCTAGCTTGAAGATTCCCGTGACTAGCTTTATTTATATAGAGGATAATTTTAGTGATTTTTTCTATTTTCCCTTCGTTTTGACGAGTGCTAGATTTGACAGGTTGCTAATAGTTGGTTTTTTCTATTTTTCCTTGGTTTTGACGCGTCCAAAATTAGACAAGTCACCGCAAATTGATTTCCAACTTTTTCGCAATTAAGATCGAAGAGTCGATGGAAACTTGGATAGAATCAACCAATATGCTGGTTTGATTGAGATGTAACCTTGAGAATCCCAGAGGGAAGGAAAATAAATAGAATCTATATAAAATCTGACATAAAGAATGAAACAGTAGAATTTTTTAATCCCTCCAAAAAATTTGTTTGATTGAATCAATTTGAAAAATACCATGTTACCCATAAAAAACACATATATATAATATTCGAAAATTTCCACCCTTTGATATATGATCCATATGGCAAGCAAAGAGTGCGACAGTGTGGGATAGAATTCTGTGGAATGTCAACACTTCTACAGCAGTCACAAAAAAAGCTAAATTAATTGTTTTCAACGGTTATAAGTTGCCTTAACTAATCAAAAACAATTGAGGAATAGTTTTCTATCTATAATCCATTCACTTTTATAAAAGCACATGGAAAATGTAGTTACGACGCTTGTCAAAAGGTTTTTGTGTTTTGAATCAGCGCTTTGGTGTCCGTTCTAGGTAAAAGTCTCAGTATTTATATATTTTATGTTAATTTACTTCGGAAAATATGAATTAGAACATAATATGTAAACATACAATTAACTCAACTAGTCAGGCATGGAAAGTACAAGTGATCAGTTTTTGCTATACTTACCCCAGGTTTCATAAAGCTTGATCAGGGAATCAACGCTTGATTGACGAATAGACGTCAATTTGTTTTCAATCGATAATTCTGTCATGTGCATTCAGAATATCATTCTCTCATTAAATTATGATGTTTATACCTCCATTCAATGATTCTCAATTGCTACTTCTTCATTATATCCAGAAATGAAAAGGTTTCATTGATTTCGTTTCAGAAATCGAGTGTCTGTCAAATCGTTGATCGGACAATCAAAGCTTTACGAAAACCGATATTAGAGAAATTAAATAATGCAGATGCTTGAGAAGAGTTAATATTAGTTATCCTCTTGGACTAATAGTTCAAAACTTTATTTATAAGTTTCATCTAGGAACACATTTCTGATATCTCATCATTTATATTGTGGAAATTTTAGCAAAAAGGTGATTCTGGCTGCAATGACATGCATCTCTTCGCATAAAATTTTGGTTTCTTCTGTAGTTTCTGATTGAAAAGTGATTTGCATCAACCTTTTTCTTCAAAGTATCCGGATAATTACGAGTAGTGTGAAAACACAGAACTGCTCATTTTTCAAGTGATAATTTCAAATATGTCGTTGTTGGTCTTTCAGAAAATGAAAAATATAATCCTCAACTACAACCATCCTTTGGTCTCTCAATAGAAAAGAAAGGAATTCTTTGTCATCCTCTTCGCTCACTATCTTCCTGATTGTCGATGAACCGTTGATTGCAAAATATTAGAATGAAAAGACTAAATTCCAAATAGCATTTTCTGATACTTTTCCCCTGTTTTTTGGCAAGCAAGACTTTTCAAGTATACCAACCTTACTCCGTAAATTACTCCATGGCCAACCGACTGCTTTTATAACAGTGAATAGAGTATACCTACATTATACATGCAGGAAAAATAATTTGTATCGTTATATACGAATAATTTGAATAAAGATGTACGGAAGGAATGTGGCATTATCTTCAGACGTATACCTGAGCCAGGTAGACGAACAACCACTTTAAACATTTGTACGGGGATAACATCAAAGAACAAACAATTCTTATTTCAATTTCAGCAAAGAAAATCGTCACGTTCCGCATGCAAACATCTAAAACAAACAACCGTAGGGAGAGAAAACAATTGAGATGCAGATATACCCACAATGTCACTTGTCATTCTTGTGTCGCGTCGACTGATATTGTGGAAAGAGCGATGAAAGGAAAAAAAGAATATAAGAGCCGGATTTCAATCGACGAGGGCATCGAAGGGGGATTATTTTATTTTAAATGTCAAATTCATATCTCGAGATCTCAAGATCATGCTATCCGCCAACTATGGTAGGTTAATGTAGAAGAACTAAGATAGGAAACGAAACAACCCCATCTGCCAAGAGATTGTTTCTGTTCTTTTAATATGTGACTGACCGTGACTGACAACGACAATTTGTCTACGTTTTTCACATTAGCATATTATACAGGGTGAATGAAGAAAAACTAGAAACAGGATAAAGGTACCACAAGTAATTAAATGACGATTAATCCAAACTTGACCTATTTTAATGTAGCAAATTCAAGAAATTCATGGTGTGAAAGTTGTTTCACAAAAATTGCAGTGATTACAATAATTTAAGCTGTAGGAATATGAGAGTTGACATTTGGGGTTTTTTAGGAGAGAAATTTCGATACAAAGGGTGAGTCTTTGACTTGTACAGATATTTAAACAGTACTTAGATTCTTGAGGTCGAAAGAAACACTTTTTTTTACCATTTTTTGCGAATCGGCTCGGTTTAAAAGATACATGCTGATTTTAGTTCTATCTCACAAACGTTTTCATCGGATGAAATGAATTCCGGGAATTATTGAAAAATTATTATTCATTTGATGAATCTTCTTCGAACATAAGATATCACCCACATTTTTTCATTATGATCATTACGTACCTTAAAATTACAAACATTCAAAGAACCCAACTCTTGAAACTAAGTTGTACTATGTAATGAATATTTGAACGTTTTGTAAAATAGAAGTATTCTTTATATTTTCTCATACAATGCGCCCTATTCGAGAAATTTGATGTGAAAAATATCTCTGAAATTCGAAAAATTGGCTACTTTGACTGAAGACAACTCTGTTTAAAAGATCGAAAGATCCACAGATGTTTAGTGTCAAAGATTTAGCTAGTTATTCCGAAGATAATTTTGTTTTTACAGGGATGGCACAGCTCATTATGGAAACTTAAAATTGCTATATACAGGGTGACTGGCGACGTAAGGGACAATGGCTGAGTGGAGATAGCGTACCTGAAACTGAATGAGAATTTGGCTTTTAAATGTCTCACAAGGGTATTCGTTTCAGAGATATATAGGGTGATTTATGAAAAAATAGAAAAAATTGCAGGCCCGTATTGAAGAATTTCAATTTACTTGTCAGGTGAGAAATATCACACGCTATATGAGATAAAATGAATTCAAATAGAAATTTGAAGGGAGCCAAAAAAAATTATAAAAAATCTGTTTTCTGTTTGAATGACACAAATTTTCTATTGTTTTTATGATATGTTGAATTCAATATTACGATATTTTTATATTCACATCATGAATAATATTCCTGATAGAACAAACACTGAATTTCTAGGCGCTAGAATGAGCCTGGCTTCAAACATTCCTTCAAGTCTTGATATTCATTTTTATCAATTAATCGTTTAATTTGACAAAAAATATCAAAATTCAATTTGTTGTATGTAGGGCGATGAAATTTCTTCTAATAAAGTTCACATTATTTTGATAAAGAGTAAATTTTGTTGGAAACATACCAGGCGGATTATTGTTCCACATTTTTCAGTTTAGTAGAATGAATAGGAGTTCTGGCAAGTAAGTCAAACTTATCTTAGGCGAGATGTGCAGGGCGTGGTGAGAACAGCTCTGTTAGGGGGCACAATAGAACTTGAGGGCGCCGTGAGATGTAACCCCTTCCTAACTATCCACTATCTTTGACTCGAATTTAGTGTTTTTGTTTTATCAGGAATATTATTTTTCAGGAAGGGAATATAAAATATTGTAATATTCTGATTTCAACATATCATAAAAACAAGAGAAAATTGTGCCATTCAAACCAAAACAAATCTTTGATCAGTTTTTTCGCTCTTCTCAAATTTCTATTTGAATTTATTTTATCCTATACACCGTGTGATATTTCTCACCTGACAAGAAAATTGAAATTTTCGAATACGGGCCTGCAATTTTTTCCATTTTTTTTCTTGCGCTGACCGTGACTGCCTATACGAACAAGCTTGTGAAAAATCAGCCAAAAATTTACCATATTAACGAAGATATGAGAGTTTATAGATTTACCATTTTTTCATGAATGGTCGTTTCTCAATAATAGTTTGTGTTATTATTATTGGAAATATCGAACCAAAAATAGAACTCGATACTACCTTCATCATTCCATTCTAATAACAATACTTTTATTCAACAATGTTTTCAGTTTTCGTTGGAAAACCTGTGCGCAATTCTTCCCAGAATTAATTTGACATGCAAAACTACATTCCTATTGAGGAAAATTCCCGTATAAACGCCACTCATTGATTCCGCCCAAAATAACATCAAATTTATCAATATTCCTATTGCATTTTATATAATTTTTTCCTCTCCCAATCACACATGATTATTCCGTTAACTTTGGAAAAGAATACGCACTATCTATAAATTCTTCCAGTTCGTGTACACATCACTGACCTTCTCCTGATCTTGAATGATTTTACTAATTCTACTTAAACCTGGTTGGCATTCAATCTTTCAGTATACGAAAGAGAGTGTTAATTACCAAGTTACGCTTTGTTTGCTTTTGAACTCAACTATGCAAACAGTCCAAAGCGAAATTCATTCTAACATCGATTTCAGCTTGATCCTCGTTTCGAGGAGTGTGCCTGGCAGAGGGTATTAAACCGAGACATCAGCGTTCCCAAGGGTGGAAAACTAAGTTCGTGGGGTGGCACAGTTGGAGCAACACTTAGTCTTCTCTTTTTCGTCCGATCGTATTACTCGATATCCAAGATGTTCCATCACGTCGCTGGAGCATATAGGGTTCAATTTCCTGCATGGTTATTCTGATGAATGTTCTTATCGGCAAATACAAGTTTCGTAAGCACCAAACCTCGGCCTTAGTGATCGTAAAAAGCATAAAAAACTGATATTTCAGACGTTCACCAAGCACAAACGTATGGTCCATTCAATTTTATAAAAGCAGTCGGTTGGCCTTGGAATATTTTTTTTACTAGACCGGTTCAAGAGTGACACACATCAGATGTCATTAATGTCACAACGTCCTTGCCACAACCATCAGTCAACGCTCAACTCCTGTTTGTTTACGCAGCAAAAATACCACTTGCCAAGAAATTGAGAAAAAATACCACAAACTTTTCTTTTGAATTGGAATCAGCTCATTCAAATAGTAACCCCATTTTTTTTAAATCTACAATTCAGCAGACGGTATCGAACATATTCGACGAAAGTAAATTTGTATTGATTTATTTGAATCTGAACGACTTATATTTCAGCTACGCATTTCCACTATCAGGAGCATTGTGAGTGAGGGGGATGAAAAATAATTTCCCTCGATTGGAAAAACCAGAAAGATGGTGGTTGTTTTTATTTCGAGGAAAGATCTGCAACGATAAAATTGGAATTATGGTTTGAAAAATGAACTTCAGTATTGACACACTACCTAAGTATAGGAAAGATAATTTGGAATATAAAGGGGGACGCTTATCAAAATGTCTAAATTATTTCGTCTCATACATCTGCTTGTTATGTGTCAATAATTCAATTTTCTCTGGTCACAAAAATAAATATATACTCTATTCACTTTTATTTTAGCATTCGGTTGGCCTTGAAATAATTTTCTCAAGTATTTATAACTATAGAACAGAGTAAGGTAAGTCGTTAATGCCATAACGCCGTTGCCACTGTTAATGTCAATTACTACTACCAAAAAGCCGAAAGTGATTGAAAAAGAGAGAAGAAGGGGTTTCAGGAATTGCTGTTTACAATTCAGGTCCGCTGATGCAAATAGTAGATAATCCTGATATTCTAATTTCTACAATATATCAGACGGTAGCGAAAATATTCAATGTAAGTAAATTTATATACCTAATGTTTTATCTTAATCTAAACGACTTATATTTCAGCTGAATATTTCCACAATCAGAAAGATTGTGAATGAAGAGGATGGAAAAGAAATTGCTTCTATTGGGAGACCCAAAAAGTGGTGGCATTTGAGAATTTTATTTTAGGGTGAACGAATGCGAAAAGTTACTACAGGATTTTCGATAAATGTCATCGTGGAATAAGCTCCAAAAAGTTAATTTTTCTATTTTTCATTTGATTTGATTTCTATACATTGTAAATGTCTTGAGGGATCAATAAATATATAATATTTATTATTATATCAAAGTACTTAAAATGAACAGTCATAAATACGAGCCAGTTGTCCTGTCAATTGTAAATTCATGTGAAATTTTTGTCTTAAGGTGAAGTTCCTCTTGCCTCAGAACTCACTTCAATTATTTTGACTTCCATTGATGCGCGATGATTTTTGTTGAAGAAGGTAACATTCTTGTAATTATCCGCCAATTCCTTAGAGTGATACTCATTCCCAACCACTGCATCACATATGCATTTCATCTACGGGTTGATTTTTTTGAAATCTACAACTGATGTAACGTCTTCAAACTTTAGCCAAAGAAGATAACCAACATTAACTCTCCTCAAGCTACTGCATATATTTTATGTATCAATAATTAAATTTACTTCCATAGCAGAAATAAATATATTTAAAAACTGATCTCTTGTATTTTTTTCCATGCAAATAACTAGATTTTGTATGCCTTCAATCAGTTTGTATAAACGGCAGTTATGTTCGTCACATATTTTCGACTTCATATTTTCCAAAGTAATTCGACATTGTGATGAAATACGTAATTACTGAGACTTTTACGTAGAACGGACAACATAGCGCTGATTTAAAACCCAAAAATGTTTTGACAAGCGTCATAACCCCACATTTTCGTACTATAAAAGAGCGGAATGTGTCAAATTTCCATGGTCAACTTAGTGCTAAAATAAAAGTGAACGGAGTATACATAAACAATGTTTTAACAAGTGACATTTTCGTCTTACACACAGGGAAATGCGTCAATTTCCATGACCAACTTTTATAAGAGTGAATGGACTGTTAAAAATCCAGGATCACAGAATAAAATCCCGATTAACGTTTCTCGGGAAAACAGGTAAACGTCAATTCCAAAAAGGAGTGGGTAGTTCCAATTCGACTTTTAATGATTTTTTTCAAGCAAATAGGCATGTAAAAGTATATCTAGCGAAAAAGTGGATCTCCTGGCGTACTAGTTCAGTTTGAAGTGGCTAAACGATCTGTAAAATAGTGGAGAAATCAAGCACTATAGAGGGTTGAAGTTGGTAGGGCTCGTTGGTTTGTCTTCAAAGCAAAAATGTTCATTCTTTGGTTTTCATCACTATCTCCAGAAAGATGAGCTTTGGGCTTTGTTAAAAACGACCGTATTGGACGCAGTAGCAGGGCAGGACAATGGCACCAGTCATCGATATCGATCGGCAATATCGAACTTAAACTGTCTTTTGAAATTCATAATCCGATGTCACTTGTACGGAGCTTGAATCCTAAATTAGCACCTAAAATAGTTGGCTATCTATATTGCGTTAATTAAATTCTGTAAATGTTCTCAGCGGTGTAGCGGAGATTAGAGCGTGTACATTGTGCTTGTTCTCAATGAAACTGGAAGGCCAATTCGCCCTATGTCGGGGAAAGGGTCGAATACAGGGGTGTATTTGTTCCGATATCTTTTCTGATGATATTAGAATTTCTGGTCCATCACTCGGTCAATCGTCATTCATGGAGATGAAGATCTAAAATTTCATTTATCCGTTATATTGGAGAAAGCTCAACCTATTTTTGATGTTCTCAAAAATATTAAACACAAAAGTGGTTAATTTTTTTAATAGTCGCCCGTGTTTAATATGGGACGTTTGTCAATGCTTCGGACATTTATTTTTCACATTTTTGTGTCAGCCAATTCTCAAACCGAAGAGCTAAATCAACTTAATCTGATTTAATCGTTTAAAAAAACTCAAAAAACGTCGAATTTTGTATAGACGAAGAATTTTGCACTGTTCTCTTCTCAATAGAATTGCCTGAAACTGGTTGCAGTAAAATGTGTTTAAAAATTTTGTTTCTTCGGTATGTTTTAGTAGGTTATGAAGGAATTATTTTTGTTAGTATTTAATAAACTGCATTTGTAATTGTTTTGGTGCACGTTTTTTTCTATATTATAATATGTTTTTTCTTGTAATTAGTTCTCTGACAACTTATATTGTTGTAATCGTATCACGAAAAAATTGCTGAACCGATTTTATTCATTTTTTTTAACCTTCCTCATCCTTCATAGAAGGTTTTAATGGAAGAAATATTCGGGAAAGCACCTGGGATCATTAAGAAAACTAAACGATATAATGAACTCAATGAACAACACGATCTCAATATTGTTTTAAGATTTAACGCAATCAAAGTTCAGCATTTTAGTTATCAGCTAATTGTCATCAGTCTGATTGATTAGTGATCAGTATATTAATTTTAAATACAACATATAAGGATACATTACGATTGTGCTCTGCACTTTTCTATTCACTTTGAATTTGGGTTGGACAGTAGTTTTTTAAATTAAATTTACGTTGAAATAAAATTTTTAGTGCAACTTGCATTCACAGTGGAAATAAATAAACTGCCTTTGAGCATTAATCTCGAAAATCCATGCCTTTCACACGGTCAATTTTAAGTAGCCTGTTCCTGCGTTGAAACACCCTAAAAAATGTTATTTATAAAGAGGCACCTCAACGAAAAATTCAATAGGCTTGTTCGTAGAGTGGTTCACGACGGTTGTGAACTGTACAGAGCAGGCGCAAATGGATTTTCGCTACCCTAAAATGGAATTGCGCTTAACCTGTACAGTTCACAACCGTTGCAAAAAAGTTTTCCCACTCTTCCAACTATTCTAACTCTTTTTTTCTTCATTTTATTTCCCATTCTTGAATATTCCCAGATTATGGCACGACAACGTCCACTAAGTCAGCTAGTTTAGAATAAAATTATTGCTTCCAATAAAAAATAGCTCTAGCATAAGGGGGGAAAGTTTTAAATCTCACAAATCCCTTGTCCCTTCTCGATACCGTTGCGTATTGGAAAAATAAACCAAAATTAAATGCGAAAAGTTGGGACTGACGCCAGAAACCACCCTCACTTCAAAATCGAAACCCCCCCATTCATGCTGTTAATTCCCCCCTTCATCAATCATCAGTGAAATCCCCTCCCTGTTAGGATATACGTTATAAATCTCTTCACCCCCGTTCAACGACCCTTCCTCCAAAGAGCCGCCCCTGTCTCGTTCCGGTTCTGGAGCAAGTCGTGGGTGGCGTTGGAGATCAATAACTCCAGAATTACTACGGTGGCATTTATTGGGCTGGCACAAACGGGGCCTACGTAGCTTCCTCACTTTCCGCCACTGGGCCAAGAGGATTTCCGAGTTTTTCAGTCGTTTAGGTTCCTACTTCGATTTACCTACGCCGCATTTTCATTTATCAAGATACCTGGATCGTTTTTTCGACGATAAGGGATGAGGGGTTTGGAGGATGTCATCCGGATACGGATGGGACGTCGACCTTGGGTCTGCTGGGAGATAAATGGGGTTGATAGATATTCGATGGATCGTTTTCTAGGTCATAATTCAAATGCTGAAATTAATAGTTTTGCATTTTCCACAATATGTTGATCCATTTAAACTTTTAAAACAATCTAGTGGCAGAGACACAGATAAATTTAAGTCGTCCTATGCGCACATTTATTCAGTAATAAATACGGCTCAGTAGCCGTACGGTAAATACCGGATCGTCTGAATGCTAATATTTACATGAATCACCCTGTTACTCGAGAAAGAATCAAGATACTCAAGATTTGTTTTTTGACGTATAATGATCTCGATAAAAGAGATAAGAGGTCCCAAAAGATTTTTTCTCTGTGTTACAGTTCTCGAGATGATCTTAATGAGCATCGAATTTGGAACATCCTGTACATCTGAAGGTTGCCTTTCTGTGCTAGATTGAAACACTGTGATCAATGTATCTCTAGATATCAGTTAAAACTGAGAACTTTTTTTTAGTGCCTGTTCTGTTGAATCTGCATCTATATTTTTTATCCTCACTATTGTAAATTTGTTAAACTCGTTAGAACATTTTTGACTAATCCATATTCATTATGAGCTTGTTTTTCAAAGGCATAAAATGATTAAAATTGTTTTTTTTTTGTCTTCTCTGTAATTTATTTATACAGTGCGCGTCAAAATCATGGAACAAATTTCCTCAGAAGAAGGTCAATTTTCGCTTCACCTTTACCAAATTTTTATGCATTTTTGAAGAATTTTTGTTGCATCCTGTGCCATTCCCATCAACCATATAATTTTTTTGCATAGGGAAAGTTGGTCATGTGGTACTTTTCTGACAAGGCCTTTGTATCTTCTTTGTTTGAAAAATTAGTTAGTTCAAAGAGGTTTTCAAATCTCAGTATATGCCATGGCTCATTTACTTCGAGATGATGGTACCTGATGAAATTTGTCACCGAATGAAAGTCAACCATTACAGTTTTTCATGCACAACTTTCAACCCCCTCACGTGAAAAATTAGAATGTGTCATGCGCTTCGATTATTGCATCCAGAACGATAGTGGTAATTTTGAACATTTAATTTAACTTATCTTGTAATGCACAGTGATTCTCCGGGTGGTACTTCAATGCCGAAATAAATTTCCAATGTCACTCCATTTTTTTCTCCATTAAAGGGTTCCTAGGGGTTGAAAGTTGTAAGTGCACATACTGAAAACCTCTTTGAAGTATCAAATTAAAAAAAAACATTTTTCTTGAAAATTTCTGCACGCCTCTAAAGAAGATATAAAGACCATGCCAAAAAAGTACCACATGATCCACCATCCCTATTCAAAAAATTTAGAGGGTCGATGGGGATGGCAAAGGGTGCAACAAAAATCCTTCAAAAATGAATACAAATTTGGTAAAAGTGGAACAAAAATTGACCTGTTTCAGGATTTTGTTGCCAAATATTTTTCTTCTGAGAAAATGAATTTGTTCCATAATTTTGACGTGCACTGTATATCACACCAATACGGTAGAATATAACTGTGGGTATGTCGTTTTATAAAGATGTGATTAAGTAATTTTTGTGTTGATTATTCTTTAGTTTAGTTCAGATATCAAATATAATTGGAAATAATGTAATTGGAAAATAATGTGAAAATAATATTTTCAAATAGCTAGGCAGGAGTTCATTACCTGGATGGTTGATCGCTCTGGTTATAGATTTGAAAAAGTGCGCAAAAGCTCCTTACTCAATTCAGTTCATTTCCTTTTTTTCTCGTAAATTTGAATCCGATACATATAAACTGAATGATGGACGGATTTCAATAACTATCTACCCCAATTTCCAAATGTTTATTGAAAGAAATGAAAAACCAAAAAGCCTCTCAAGATGTTCGGTTCAACAAAGTTTGTTTCAAGCGCGTTTTAAATCCACCAGAACTATCTTCTCCACCACTTCACCTACTCACACATTCGTCGCCTCGATGATATCTATAGGCTAAAATGAAAATATATCATCCATGTTTCAACTACATTATAAGCTATAAAATAAACATATCTCAAACGTGAATTACTTTCAGTTAATGAGCCGTTAAAATAGCTCAGGACACGTCCAGTAGAAATAGGTACACAGTTTTCGACTCTCAAAATCGACTCGTAAAATAGTAATACAAAAGTCACCGATATAAACGGATATACTTAATAATTTACATAATTTTATGTACAGTTTGTTCACATTCAATAGTTCTGCAGATACTAATTAATATTACCATTACTGAATTATGTCCAATTCGACTTCCTACATCGTTGCGTATGGAAATCTCTTATGCAATTCTTCATAAAACCATGTTCAAACTGGTCTATTGTTCTCTTGGAACGTCAAATATTTACTTTTATGGGATGTATTTATGGAGATGAAGATGATGCGGTTGAGTTCAGCAATCTCAGCAAGGTTTTTCCAATAGAATGTAGAATAAAGGAGAGGCAATATGATTTTGCTATAAAAACGTAAAACATATTTCTTATTTAATGTTATTCACTGATCTCTTGAAAGATTGAAAATTATTAAAAATGTCCATCTCGCAAAAAACTCTTCTTTCGTCCCATTTTGGGAAGTTTAAGTACAATCTAACTTTTTCTTCAAAAGTATCATTTTCTGTTTTTTTTTTAATTCACTTAAAAAACGTTGCCAATTTAAGACATGTTCATTATAACAAGACCACTGATTTCTAAAGTATAAATTTATTTCTATGTTTCAAGAAATTCTGGTTATTCTTTGGTTTTCTCAGTGAAAATTATGTATTTTTTATAATTGCATTCTTCTTTCTTTGAAATACTGAATGTTAGTGTAAATTTGCTGCGTTATTTCATTGATTTTTAAATATCTGCTGTTTAATTTTCTTCCAAGATCGATTGACTATATTGGTTCATTAGTGGAAATAATGAATAAATATTATATATCAGAAACTTCATTCCTTGATCAGTCAACGACTCTTATCAGGACCCCCCGTTTTCATTCCACGCGCGACATCATCCTAATGACGACACATCAAATATTTTTCGGGTAAATATCGTTTCGAATTTGTACTTGATAATGATAAGGAAAAATAGGCTAAACGGTGGTTTTTGATTTATTTATTGAGTGTTCACGGCGATAACGTTCGACGATGAATGAAAAATACACTCGAAAAGTCCATATAGCGTATCTGTTGCGTAAAAAATTATTTTATCGTAATTCGAAGATTATTAGAACGTTCCTACATTTTCAGTTAACCTTTGACACCGTACTCGATGGGCTACTGTTCGGAGCTTGGTAAATAGGATAGAGATTTTCATCACGCTTCGTCACTTATTACACAACGGCTCTCGAGCAAACAGATCCGTAACGAGGAATTTGTTGTTTTGCAGTATCTGAATTGGATGAATTGGAAGTTAATAGTTTGTTGCATATCCAACTTCAATTTAAACAATTCATTTAGGAGGCGTACTCTAGAAATATTCTTCAAGTTATTCCTCCAATTTCTTCGAATAAAAATTCGATATTTCTGCTACTATGTGACATGTAGGAGAATATGATTTTTTTTAGGTTTTTTTCAATTCTTCTTCAGATAAAACATATTAAAAAATACAATTTTATTGATACAGTAATAGTTATCTCGTGCAATAAATATTATGTATTATGTTCTTAGCCATGTCTGACGAAAATCAATTTAACAAAATGATCCAACAGGTTCATGAAACTTTTCGAATTTAGGCTTGATCTATTTCAAAATATAAGTTATCAATAGATTCATTTTCATTCTGGAAATAATATATATTTCGCAATGTATGAATTGGGCGACCCTGAAAAATTCGAAAAAAAATTAATTATTAAAAAAAACCTATGTATGTACAAATATTTAGTGAAAAAATAACAAGATCAATTATTTAGAAATTTTAACTCCGGCAATGCAGAATTCAGCATGCTTTGTTTTTCTGGTCTCTTATTACATCAAAAACAAAAAATTTATTGTGATATAAAAATGCTTAGAATGCGACAACTATGCATAGGAGAAAAAAAACAGTATCCATAATAATCGAAACGAAAATAATTGAATATTTTCAGTAAAATTTATATTATCTCCATTTGTCCATTTCTTAAATTTAATTTTATAAATCATAGTTTTTTCCCACCACTCTATTCAGATATTTTTGCAGTCAGTTTTTTGATTGTTTGATAATTGAATCCATCAAAATTACTGAAATTTACGTAGCCATCATATCATAGACAATAGCACGGCATGACATATTTTTTATTTCTTTCTGATTTGCGTTTCTCGAAAAAATAGAAAATTTTCCGTTGGGGCTGCGAATTATTTCATACAAGAACAAATGATATCTTTGTTTTTTCTTCTTTTTTCAACCATAGGAATGTTGCACATTACATATTTTTTATTTCTCTGTATTTTTCGTGTTTCGAAATAAATAAAATTCGAAGGGGTTCTTTTATGCGAAATTCACATTTTGATTTCTTCTAGAATATCTTTTCTATAATAATATTTATTTATTTGTATTTGAGTCAGTCGGTTTTTAATTATCCAATTTATCAAAATTTTCAAAATTTTTTCTTTAATCATTGATATGGCCAAACTTGTAAGAGATATATTTTTCATATTTTTGTTTTTTCCCTGCCTCGAAATATATAAAATTTTCCGTAATTTACCCCTCCGTATCTGTTAAAATAAATTTGAATGAAGACTTTTCTCTCTTTGTATTTGAGTATTTGTGCAGTCAGTCTTGACCAATTCAATTTTATATATTTCTGAAATTTTTCCTCGATCATCCAATGAGGAACTTGAAAAGATATATTCTTATATTTTTGAATTTTTTATGTTTTTAATTATAATTTTTTTTCTGCAATTAACCTTCCAATTTCTGCTGAAATAGGTTTGATATATCAGTAAATAAAGATAATGTATTTTTCGTTCTATTATTTGTGGTGGCGATTTTTGAAAATTCGATTTTTTCAATTTCCGAAATTTTTATTATCATATGCATCTTTCAATTTATTCAATTGCGAGTCTTGCGACAAGATATTCCGAAAGAGGTTTTTCTGCTCTATTTTAAGACATCATCAATGAAACAATGGACCGGATTAACGAACTGTTGGATATCATCATCGAGGACGCGGCGTCAAATCCGAAATACACAGACCGTTGGAGACGCGGCTTTACACCTCATTGATTTGCCGTACGTCTATTTCTGAGCCATTTAAAATAGACGATTGCCGGTCTCGCAGAATAGGCATTTGTAGAAAACAAACGTTAATCATCCATCAAAGCGCTGACTGATGGATAGGAGGCGACTCCCGCTTAGCCCCTTCTGGTATCTAATTACCAACATTCGAAAACGAGAAAATTCCAGTGAAGATGTGCCCGGATAGAAAAAAAATGCTTCTCCAGCTGCTGGACGGGAAAATTTGTCGGCTCATTGTGTAACGGACCGTAATGAAAGACAAGATTCTGTCTGCACATGTTCCGTTGAAATTGAAGAAGTTTGGTGGAGATACTTGTTCAGGCTTGTGGGGGGTAATGGCAAGGGTGTCCTTTCCGATTGATCAATCTTTCTTTGTTCCTCGTGGACTCTTATTCGAAATAAAAGATATTCTGCTTACAGAAAAAATTTCATAAAAAAGTGTAAATCATCTGAAGTGAATTTTCATTGAAAATTCCAAAGATTTTAATATACACTGCGCAAAAAAATTAACGCACATTATGGAAATCTCAAATTTATTCTACAACTGAAGGTATTCTCAATGATAATTATTTTTATCAGAATTATGCATGCATATGTCATCCACTTGTTTTTTCCCAGCAGGAATAAAAAAAGATGATATTATCAGATTTTGAATGTATTGGCTTCATTCTAAAATCAGTTGTTCTCGATCAATTCTAGTGATCAATAGTTTTTCTTTCGTTTGATTTTCTACACTCGATCGCTATGCAACGCGAAACACGCAATTTGACCCAAGAGGAATGTGCCCAAGCGGTAGTTTTGCGGGAGGAAGGGTGGACATATACAAGAATTGCAGAAAGGTTTGGAGTTTTCCATACAAGTGTGTCCAGAATGTTGCAGCGATTCAGGGAGACACATATGAATGTCCGAAGAGCAGGACAGGGTAGACCACAGGTAACAACTGCCATTCAAGAACGTTACTTGAGAGTTTCTTCGTTGAGCCAACGGTTTGCAACCGCTCGCCTCCTTCAAATTCAGCTTGAGCAAACTCATGAGGTGCAAATTAGCAGACAATAAGAAATCGCCTCAGAGAATATGATTTAAGGCCTCGTGTCGCGGCAAGAGGCCCAGCTCTTACCCCAGCCCATCGAAGGGCGCGTTTGGATTTTGCGAGAGAGCATATATCCATTGGGAAGAGGCCGATTGGGAAAGAGTTCTCTTCACAGATGAGTCTAGATTCTGCCTCTACCATTGTGATCGACGTTCCCTTGTATACAGTTACAGACGTCCACATGAAAGATATGCTCAGTGCAATTTCCTGAATACTACTGGTTTCGGGGGAGGATCGATTATGGTATGGGGTGGAATATCTTTGACTGCTCGCACAGACCTAGTGGTCGTTGATAATGGAGCTATGAATGCTGATAAGTATATAAGGAACATTCTTGAAGAGCATGTAGTGCCATTTGCCCCATACATTGGTGAAAATTTCATTTTTATGGACGATAATGCCAGAACCCATCGTGCGCGCATCGTTCAGGAGTACCTTGAAGAGGTTGAAGTCTCTCGAATGGAATGGCCAGCAAGAAGTCCAGATCTCAATCCGATTGAACAGTTTTGGGACAACCTCAGTAGAAGGCTGAGAAGTTTAGAAAATCATCCAGCTACTCTTAATGACTTAGGAATCCAACTCGGAGATCTCTGGAAAGGATTAGATCAGAACATTTTAAGATCACTCATTTTGAGTATGAACCGTCGTTGCCGAGCTGTAATTAACGCAAGGGGTGGAAATAACAAGTATTAAATCACTTATCAGCATTTCAGTATTTTGAAAATTGTTCATTTCTCTTCTTTCACATAAGATTCGGTGAAATCCTGAATTTTTCTTCCATTTAATGTGTCTTGTTTCGTTCAAAACCTTCTCGAGAGAACATAAAAAATAACTTATAAAGTCAATGTAGAGTTAACTTTCATCAAAATTGAGGTTTTCAGAATGTGCGTTAATTTTTTTGCGCAGTGTTTTTGTCGTGCTCGATACCAAAATCATCATTAAATGATGAATTGGTACAAAAAATCAATTTGGATACTCTTCTTGGTCATTCACCCAACTGAAGAATGAAAGAAATCTTTACGCGCACGAAATGATAACAAGCCTAGACAATCTATTTTGCCAGCCTTAGGACAACATAATTTCATTACGTACACTATTATCACTGGAGCTAACTGCAACAGACTGGTGTCTGTGACCCATCAACATCAATTGGACACGGAAATAAGCTTATATTACGTATGTTCATTTTATCCAATTTCCTTCATTCATACGCACTCTGGATTGAAGCAGATAAGGAGTTTCGGTACATTTTTTCCGACTATGAAGTTTGGGAAACTCTATTATGAGATGTTCCCATTCTGAATAAATTTGAGAAAATCAAAATTATGAACTTTATTTTCATTTTCGAAACGGGTCATGTGACCTAACCATCGAAAGCTGTCAAATTAACGTCGAAATATTTATCGGAAAGATATGTTTGAAATTCTGAGACTCCCGATGCGAAAAAGAGTTGACATTGAAAGTTGGTAGATGTAATAAATAGATGAAAAAAATAAGATTTCGACAGGTAGCAGAATAATATTTTTTCTAGATTCACTGCTTAATTTACAATGAGTACGGGTTTTATGAAATTTTCACCAGTTAAAATTAGAATTTTACTTTTAGCATACGACGCAAGTCGACAAATTTCTTCGCCATCTAAACATTTGATTCAAGCCATGAAATATCTTCTTCCGGAAATTGAAGAGATGAAATTTATTATGAGGCAGAGCCTATATAAACCATAAAAACGTAATAAAATCAAAGAATTCACAAAGCTTTTAAAGTGGGATAATTTATGGTTGTTTATACAGTGTTGGTTGCGTCACTTTAATTTCTAATGTGAATTTAATTTTCCTCGTGCGTTAGATAGATTGCATGGCAATTTCCCAAATCCGAAAAATACATAAAGTGTTTATGTTAATGAAGCATAATCCGAATTAAGTTTGACGCGACAAAGGGGTTGTTGTTCCGATAACAGCAACAGCAAGTTTGACGATCACGCAATATATTCAGTCGAAACTAACACAATATTTCATATCTTATTCATTATATCGGCAAGATTTAGAACAGTGTCTATGTGGAAAAAGTTTATTAATGATGATGATTTATTAATGATAAATTGATAAATATGATTAATCATGCTACTAAGGCAGACTTGTCTGCTCTAATTTCTCTAATTTGTCTGTTTGGTACAAAGTTCAAAATCAATTGTGAACTAGGTGTTCGATAATCTAGAATTTTGAATTGTCAAACACTGTTAGAACTGGATGATAACAAACGAAACTTCTGCAAAAAATTCGAGTAATTTCAATTTACAAGTTACAATTTTTACTAGATTTTGAATCAATGAATCAACATTAATACAATTCTCTGAAATAAATACAAATTCACAGAAATTTCAAATTAAAAAAGCCCCCCCCTCCAGAGTTCTGGGGGGCACTTCTTTCAGAATTCAATTCTTTTCTGTATGCCTTTAATTTTCCATTATATCAAAATTTGCAGACATCAAATCTGAATTATAAAATAATCCTTCATATTTTTTCAATAATTGTCCATATATAACTGCAGAAACTTTTGCACGAAATACATTTGAATAAAATATTAGTTCTCACCGAATTACAAAATGTTTTATTAGAAATATTCTGAAATGATCTTAGGCCATTGTTTCAACACAAACATTTTATATTTATTATATTTATTAGTGGCATAGTTATAACTTATGTTATATTGTTGTAGTTGAAGTTAGCAATAAAATGAAATCACGATGGATGCATCCTCTCCATGGTTCGGGAGTAAAAAGCATATATCTAACTCAATATTTGAAAAATACCGATTCAACGGAATTTACACTCATAAATCACAGATAAGTATTAATAGATGTATACATCAATTATATGTTCATTTATTTTTGTAATTGCGGTTTTATTTCAGATAATTCATAAATGACCTACGAAAAACGAAAAACATATGTTTTCGATAACAATCCAAAAACTGGATCACTCTTGAAGTGTTAACCTAAAAATGCATTGAAAAAAAAATTCGGATTCATACCATTATAAAGGATTGATAAAAATAATCCAATCAATGACCAAATCATCCTCAGCAACAAAATGTCTATCTATCCACTTCTGGTGGATACAGAATTTGGGGTTACCATTTGAAAAACAGAACTACCCTCCACTCCACGCATAGGGGAGCATGGCAAACTGTTCAATGATACGCGAAAAGTTGCATAATTCAAAATAAATAAATAATTAATCCTCTAGCATTTGGTACACTTGTTCACGCCATTCAAGGTTGATATTCAAGTTGGCTAAATTCTCATCGAACAGGAGAAATCACATTTCGAGAAAATAAACAGATAATATACCTCTGTAAAAGTGCATGCAGCCACAAGTACACAGAAATAAACAACCATATCGCATATTTCTAGATTAATGCGAAAAAACCTGGATATTTGTACACTCACTATCTCTATTTCTGTCGAAAACGAACCAGGAACTATCGAAATGATATAATTTGAAATATGTGTTATTGCGGTTTCTCTGGTAAATATGGAACTATTCGAAAAAAAAGAAGGAATTCAGACAAGTAAACAACCAAAGTCTAAAGAGTAAAGACCGTTGTTAAATTGTCTATTCGACAATTTTTCAGAAGCTGTTACAATATTATTTCATGTTTTCATTTGAAAAATCACTGAACACTATCTTCAATTTCTGATTTGCTATTATCTTTCGATAATCCTAATATTATGATACAAATATATTTGTCTAATTCACAATCTCTATTTTTTCATCGAAAAAATATCATACTGACATAACAGTTGCATCTCTGAAATAATAATAATATTTTTAATGCTATATCGTGTGATAAATACCTATAGATAATGAACTATAATGTGAAAATAATGAAAAATTCATGTTTAGAATTGCTTCTTGATAAATCTACAGCCTGTTTCATCATCGATTTTAACTTCAGCCCTTTCATTTCATTAAATTAAAAATAGGGATAAAAGGAGTATGTTATTCTAGTCAAAGTCATTTGGCTTCTTCTAACCCATAATAATCCTTTTCATGTTAATTTTCTTGTACATTCAACTTATGACTTTCCTCTGAGGAGCAACCTTCAATTTTCTTGGAAACAAAAGAACTGTCAGAAATGAAATTGAGCAGACATTAATGGGGCAGAAAAGACAATCAAAGAAAAAATTCTGGTGAAGTTACCAACGGGTAGAAAGGTGTACTCTTGAAATTGTTTCGCAAGAATATTTTTTCTTATCCCATATTATACCATTGAAAAAATAACCACAAATTCTATCATTGGGATATAAGTATCCCATTCCCAATGTTGCTGTAAAATATTATCAATATTTCCAAAGTACTGCTTTGCGATGGGGCTATGTTTTTCATGAGACAGGTATGTTCAAGCAAAAAGGAAAAAGTCGATCAAAGAATTACCCCAGACTTAAAGCAATAATGAAAATATGATAACAGAGTCTTCATGAACCTCTATACGGGTTTTATCTCAAAACTGGCTGGAGTAGATATCCGTTGACTCATTTATGCCACACGATTTTGAAAAAAACATCAATTTATTTCCATAAAGATTGGTATGTTATCAGAAAATTGAAAAGGTTGATTACTACCCAAAAAAATTGGTTTTCGGTATGCAAAGGCAAATTGTGGGACCTATTTTCTTTAATGAAACGTTGTAAAGGAGAAATAATCATGCCTTTTTATAGCTAAATTGAATTTTGATGAATTTTCCAATAATAATTTTCATGTAATTCAGTTCTTTGGTTTAGTTATGGATTTTCAGAAATGACCAAATCAATTCAATATTTATAGAGAAGCAATAAACATATTGAGATTCCTACCGTAATTCATTTATATTAGTAGAAAAAAAATTAAACATAATATCACGTCCATTCAAGATTCATGTCTCTTGCGTATGAAAATTGTTGACTTCGGTTAAAATTTTCACCAATAACTTTTCTAATCGCTTCAGATTCTTTGGGTGAAATATAATGAAAATTTAACAATTTTTTAACATAATTTTTTCAGTTACCGAACTTCAAAATTCGATAGCCCACTTGACGACGAGTTTAGGCCAGAAATGAAATTTACCCAGTATCACAGTGTCACGTGACAATTACTTCGAGGCGAGTTTAAAATAGGAAAGATCGATTTATGGCAATTTCGTTTTGAACTTGAATAGTGATAACGTCGTGATTGTGTTTGTTATATCCTTATTAGTTTTCTGATGTTGATTATCGTTGTTGTTTATCAATTATTATAACTTTTCGATTTCATTTTTCGTAATGAGGTTTGTTGATTTTCTGCTCATTATCTTTCTTGAATTATTTTAAAAATTTCTTCACTGGATCTTCTTATTTCAATGTCACTTGTGAAAGATACGATATATCTACCAACTGTCATCCATGTCACCACCGTAGCTAATTACAGAATAACTAGAGGAATAACATTACCATCAATTAGCGGCGTAAACAGGAGTAACCCATCTGTGGTCCAAATTCGGACCAGGACCACAGACGCGCAGTCTAACCGCTGATGCTGTATCAAACGGTCACTTAAAGTCAAAATCTTGAGACAACAATAGCATTATCGCCAGATGCATCGATTAATTAGAGCTCGGGCAATATCGCAAATTACTGCCAAGTAATTTGTTTTGCTCCCTCTTCGTCCTGTCCAACTGGGATCCTTCGGCCATTATTCGAACCTTTTGGACGCAGTATTTCGCACCGTTGCTATGCGGCAGTCGAAATGTTAAGGTTAGCATTTGGGTATTTTTAGACGAACGTTTGAAGAAAAAACAGTGATGTGTCATTAGCGACTGGAAGTTGTCGCGCTTAGTTAATATGCGAGATGTCATAGATGAATCTATTGTCGGAGGCAAGGTTCCAGACGGAAAAAGAAGAAAATGTCCTGGAGTAGAGCGAATTACGCCGGCTTGTTACTGCTAAGGCCGAGTTTACACGGTAGGTCGATGTGAGGAATGCATCTTTTGGTGCAAGAATCGAAAAGATCAGGGTGGAAGAGGCTTAGGATTCGTTTTCAGGATCAGAAATCAATAAATGTCACAAAATGTAGCCATAATGGAATCAAAGAGTGAAACGCTTCGCAAAATAATTTTTTTTTTAATAGATTCTGTAGAGAATGTCTTTATTTTTGGTAGGTACTTCATAATGTAAAGCCCAAACAATAAACAGAGTGAGTTAAAGGTAATGCCCAAAATTAAAATTTCGGTATTCACAAATTCATAGAAAAATCCTCGAACAGATCAATTTTCATTTCAAATTATGCGACTTTTCATGTATAATTGAGGAATTTGTCATCCTTCATGAAAAGAAGAGGGTATACTTGAGCTTTTTTCAAATGGTAAACCTAACCTCTTGCTGCTGAAGATTCAGTCATTGGGATACGTTTTTGAAGAACTTTTTAGTCTTCTTATTATGAAGAAGAAATGGTCGAACTTCTTGAATACGAATTTTCACTTCTTCTAAGTATTTTGAGGTTAAATGCATACATTTTAGGAGTAATGTTTTTGAAGTGTCATCGAAAACATAGATTCTTCGTTGGGTAGGCATTTATTGATGAATTATCAGAAATAAAAACCACATTTACCAAAAAAATTATATATGTAGTTTGGAGAATGATTGACATCCCATAGTAGACCTTGAAAATCCAGACGTCGCTTCAAGATCTTCAATGATTTCTGTAGTTTCAATCACAGAACTGTAATATATAAATACAGGGGGAGTCTTTGACTAATGAAAATATTCCAACTGTAGATTGTTGAAGTCAAAAATAACATTTTTTTTGCCATTCTTTCCGGATCGGCTCGGTTAAAAAACACAGGCTATTAGGCTATTGAAAAAACATAAAAATGTTATTTTTAGTTTTATCTCACAAACGTCTTTAACGAATGAAATGCATTTCGGAAAATAGATTTTCATTTATTTGGTGCATCTTTTTCGAACACAATATATACTTAAGCGTTTTCCAGTTTTCTCATTATGACCATTTTGTACCATAAAATATCAAGCCACCTCTTCAAACTAAGGTGGACGCTATCTAATGAATATTTGAGCTTTTTGTAAAGAAAAGTATTGTTCATATTTTCTCATATAATGTACCGTTTTTGAGAGATTTGATGTTCAAAATTTAAAAAGTACTACTTTGGCTGAATACAACTCTGTAAAAAAATCACAGATGTGTAGTGTCGCAGATTCTGAAGGTAATTTTGTTTTTCCAGCGGTGGCACAGCTCATTATGAAAACTTAAAATGGTTATATATTTTTATCAGGGCCGAATCGGAAAAAATGGTATAAGAAAGAAGTGTTTCTTTTGACCTCAAGAATCTACTGTTGAAATATTTGTACGAGTCGAAAACTTACCCTGTATAATCTAGAAAGGTATTTGAAAACAACAAATATTCAAATTGAAAGCATGCTTCCAATTTGTTCGATTGAATCAAGAACATAAACAGCAATGAAATTCGAATTATCTTCGGTCGGTGCATAGATTCACAGGTCTATAGATTACTGTTTATTTGCAGTACCAACCTGAATTCTGCAACACAAAATCGTAACTTATGCTATTACCAACCTAAATTAGATTTTCCATAGTCATCCGAGATTTCAATCATTCTTGAATGGACTATACATTTTTCATCTGTCACCACTACTCTAAAAAAAAGATTTTTTCGAAAAAACTTCAAAAGCACCAATTACTACTGCGTATGTCGTTTGACTCCCGAATACATCTTAAAAATTTCAATTTGATAAGTTTACCCACTTCATTCCTTCAATAAAAAATGATTGATGAAAATAATCCAATCAGGGACCAAATCTTCCTCAGTAACAAAAGGCTCATCCATTTCTGACAAAAAAGTGAGGGTTGTCATTTAAAAAACTGAACCACCCCCACTCCTCCTAGAGGGTGCATGGCAAACTCCTGAATTATACAGAAACAGTTTCCTCCTTTGAAATAAAAATTGATCTCCTTTTTTGAAACGAAAAATTTTTGACATTCTGGGTAACCAGAAATGTATTTATAAAATGCATCTTTCAAATACAGATGCATCCCTTAATCTCTTAATTGTTAATTAAGTATAGAAGGAGAGGGAGTTAATTCAACTAAATAACAAAATATTGAATATTCAGTAATTTCACCTCATAAAATGCTAAACAACAATAAAATTTGCAGTTTTTCTGTTTCATACCACGAAAAACTACTCATAGCTCAAATAAGCTTTTCAAATTTTGTTAGAATATCTCAAAGAGGATAATCTCATCGACATGTTCACCTATTTTCAATTTAGGAAGAATGTTTGATGGTCTGATGGCCTATGAAAACTTTCAAACAGTGGACATCAACCTTAGAAATTCCGTTACCTAAAGTCAAGACAAATATTTTTCATTTTCCATATTATCAACACTGCGGTCATTCATCTTTGAAAAAAGAGTTTATCCTTAAACTTGTCGAAAAACTGCATCTCCGTTGTATCCCTGTAAGCCTCTAACTTGGTAGTGGCAATTAGATACACGGCACCAAATAATAATAACCTCAGATAACGACACCAAATCCAACGTCTTCCTTGAAAAGTAGGAAAGATTGAGGTACAAAGTTCAAAGCCAAATAAAAACGAACAAATCAATCATTGGCTTGTCTCCCCCATTTAATTTGAGTTCGTGAAAGATAAGATAGCATTTTTTCGTAAGAAGCATCTCAAATCGTTTTAAGTCTCCATTTCTAGATCACCAGATAAACAGGATTTTTTTGAATTGAATTCAGAAATATAAAATTGGGAAGATAGATTTCACAAACAGTTCGTTATTACGAGAGGGGGGAAAAATCAACCCCTCCTTTATTCCCCAACCCAAATTAAAAAAATTTATATGAAAAAGCTACTTGCCTAAAATTGTTAGTTGATTCCACTGATAGTGAATGTTGAATAAAACAATTTAATTTCTAATAATTCAATTCGAAAAAGATAACCGAACACTACCTGTGATCAAGCATGTGAAAGTGCATTTTTCGTGGGATAATTTCGATGTTGATGGGCGTGTTACACTGTTGAATGAATCAAATTAAACAATTTACGAGAATAGCATTGTCTGTGACGTATACCTGAGTATTTCCGTTTCAAAGTCCAAAGAGTAAGAATTTTTACCTTGACGTTTTTTACTTTTATGTTTTCCTTCAATGAGCTTCGTACTTAGTACACCCGGTATACTGCGCGAGAGGGTCTTTGGTATTATAGACACATGAAAATAATGATGCAAAATTTTAATATCGTAACCTCAAATTATTGTACAGGGTATAAATGAATAGTTACGAAAAATGCAAGGGGTGATTTCTAGTAAAAAAAAGTTTAGGTCTTTTTCGTAATTTTTTTCGAGCAACACTGAAAATCAATTTTAATTTTTTTTCAACCAAAAACTGACAGAAATAAAATTGATCAGATATTCTATGGGAGTCAGAAGGCAATCTGAAGAAATTTTGGTGGTGCCCCATCATAACAATGGGTAGAAAAAGCCACGCCTAAAATTTGTTTCGTGAGTAATTTTTTCGTCTTTCGTATTATTATGCCAAATAAGACTTTTATAATTTTTTGATAAAAGTAAAGGATTTAAAGGAAAAATCAACCTAGTAGGGGGATGCAATATGCTGATATTAGGTTTAGAAGAATACGTCAAAAAATTTTTGATTGCCTTCTCGCTTCCATGGGATGTCTGCTCTTGTGTACTCTTTAATTTTTGTCATTTTACTAGTTTCCAAGAAAAAATTAAAAATTGCTTTTAAGTTGCCATGCATGTTCAGTGAGATAAAAAATTTTCTCACTAGTTTTTGGCAAGTAATCACCTTATAATTTTTTTCCTAACTTTTCATTTATTCCCTTAGTGACGACGAATCAAATCATATAAATGTCTATAAATTTTAATATTAAACATGCATCAGAGATTTATACATTGATTTTTGTCATCAAATTAAACACGAGTTTTGTCAGGATGATACTGTTTGATTGTCAAATTCGGTTGAGCGATTCACTGATGGCAAAAATAATAAATCTAACCGCAGATACGAAAACGGTGATCTATTCAAAAGGATAAAACCTCAAGACGGTAAATCAGATCCGATAAACTCCGCAAATTCGATTGATTATATAAAATTATTTCACAAGGTGAAATTTTCAGGATGGAAATTTACTGATCCATTTGCTTGCGCTGAAAATTTTCTCAAATCTGTGACGATACGAAAAATGATCAAAAGAATATTCATAAGTTAACAAGTTAAGTCAAATTTCGGATCTTTTTTATTATATTCAAAAATCTTTCCCAGAAATGAGCAAATTTCTCATCAATTTTTCAAGATATTCGATGTGAAAATTCCGGAAAAGCTCCATCATCAAACAACCCCAAAAACCCATATTTTGGCGATTACATCAAAATTCGGCGGAAACGAATGAAATTTAGTTTACGGGTGTTTTAGATAAAGAAAATTGTTATTTGACCATAAAAAGCACCAATTAACCATAAAATGAACTGGTGATCTGAAAGCTCCCATAAAAAAGGAAAACAAAACACCATTTTCGTGAAAAACTTTTAAGGATTCCAACAGAAAAACTCAATTTTTATTTGAAAAAAATCAACGTTCAATCTAGTTGTTTGGCTACAAAAAAATATTTTGTTGTACCTTTTTGAGCCATTAACTATAGGGAAATTTCGGAAATATCCGCAATAACAGTCCACGTGCGAATATTAGGTTAAGTAACATACAATTCAACATAGATAAAACACATCGGTTAAATCGGGCGACTATCAGGAAAGAACAATGTATTTCTTGGAAATAAAATCGATTAAATACAACCGTGATATGACAGAACGTAAATAATCGAGCTGAATCTGAAAAGTACAAGGCCAGTCATAATAACTAATTTCGTATGCTTATACATAATTTATTATTCAGTGGAAGAAATCAAACCGTCTATCGGTTAATAAAACACTCCACAGCTACTTGGAATTCCTAATAATGTTACATATATTTTGAAATTGTTGCAAGCCGATAAAATTTTTTCCGATTGAGCATTGTGAAGGAATGGAATAAAACAGGTACATATTAAAAAATGAATCGAATGGATGCGGTGCCTGAAAAATATTGGTAGATATTCGAAATTTTGAAAAGTATGGATTCACGAAGATTTTCCAGATGCGTACAAAAAATAAAAATAAATAACATGTTAAGAAAAATACAAATGAAACGATAATGTACATATGGAAAAAAAGTTTCGAACGAGTAATTTCTGTTGATTTACAGAAAATGCAATTTCACAATATTACCAAAAGTGAATTGAAGCGATGGAATACATTAAAAAGACATTTACATGTCTTTCATTTCAACAGTTCCAGAAGAAACATATACCGGTTTGGTACTTGCACAACATTACAAAATTGTATGAAATTTATAAGAAATGCGAGAAAATTGAAAACTCTACCAGAAGAAGTGTAAGAAAAATAGTATTTAATCAAGCTGAGTTAATGGAGGGTGGTCTAAATTTCCGAAAAAATTCGTTGGAAGTTGAATTTTCACTTCGGTACATGGTACTTAGGCTTGAGTTGAAGGGGTGCAAACCCTCCACCCATAAGTGGACACAAAAATTTCCCTAAAAACTGAATAACGTCCTACCTCCGATGGGCAGCGTGCGCCACCTAGTTTTCCTGGTCCTTTTCCCCATAACTCCCTTAACCCACTTCCGTCAGGACCTTAACACACCCTTAACGACTCCCCTCAGAAGTCCTTCTCGGCCAGCATTTTCACGTCCGGAAAAGTCCTGGCGAAAAACTAGAAACGCGGTCCGCTTTTCCACGACACTATTCTATGATCCAGCCTGCTAGATCCGATTTTCGCTAAACCCGCGTGGTCACTGATCGGTGCCGGCTCCTGGTGCTACTGTCACATCTCAGGCCCCCTGTCCGTTTCTTGTCAGGATGGGGTCTCGCTCTCTAGACGGGTCTTCTATCGTTCCTTCTCTTATCACCACGTTCACATGACTCGGGCCGGGGACGTTGCCGGCGCTAGATTGTGGCGGGCGGTTCGGGATGTCCTTCTGCCTGTTCGGTGCCGCTTTTCTCTGTGTGTGTGTGTGTGCCGTCGTCTTACGAACCCGTGACCGAGTCGTCGCCGTCGGTTGCATAACATCTACATCTAGCGCCGGTATCGACCTGGGGCGCGGGGAGGCGGCGCAAAGCTACTATGCGACGTTGCCAGGATGGGCGGGAAAATCTGGAGATCGAGGGAAATTCGTCCGACACCCAATACTGTCATTCATGTCATGTGTAAAGAATTGATTGGTCGTTGTTTGGCTGATCTAGAGCTGACGACGATCCTCCGAAGTAAGATTTTCCCATGGAAATACCGAGAACCAAGAGATTTCTCTGGAATTTCTGTCCCTCAAGAATATACAGTGTTTTAATTGAAATATTCAAGTCATAAGACATTAAAGACACTTTATGTCTTCCAATCCCACTGAACTTACTTTCGTATATGAAACCTTTGGTTCGCTCTCGCAAAATTTCATATTAAAACGCTAGTTGAGATACCATTTGAAATATTCAAGAAAGAAAATGAGTAGGAAATCAACAAACATCTTCATGAAAAATGAAGTCGTAAAGAAAAAATCATTAAGCATGTAACGAAAACTTTCACGATGAAAGAAATTAAAAACTTCAACAACCTCTCTAAAAAAAACTTCACAATTCACTTAGTAGAAGCGCCCACCAAAGTAGCGTAGCACTGACCTGGCACATATATGACGAAGACGATGCTTAATTTTCAGATATGAACTGAGAATGACATATTTCACGCAACTGACACTTCACTCAGATGTGCGATATCTGAAAATTTTGCATCGCCTTTGTCATGTATGTGCCATGTCAGTGCTACGCTACTTTGGTGGGCGCTCTCCCTCAGGCCTACGACGTTCTCACTTATTATGATCCTAATCCAAATCGAAATGATCATCTCCTTTCTATAACCTCGAGGTTTTTTGCCTAAATTATCCAGTAAACTATATATATGTTTTTTCGATTTCCTCACAAAGAAAATTATTTGTTTATCACAAAACTCTACTTATATGAATAACAAGTGGTCAACTAGTAGATTTCATCATAGATATATTTCGAAATATATAAATGTAATGTTTAATATCAAAATAAAAATGGTCTACACTTGTAGACCACGCGAGTGAATACGATGGAAAAGAGGGCGCGACTGACGTAGGGTTAAATAGAATATTTCGAGCTCTACAAAATTGTACAAGATTATTTTCCTCTATCTTTTATAATTTGCCCAGCGACGATCATAGAACATAGAAGCCTAAAATCAACGGCTACATTCACGACTGGTTTTTGACAAAAATCGATGTTTTCAATGATTATACTTTATACAATTCTGTCTTTGACTCGTACGAATATTTTAGCAGTAGGTTCTTGAAGTCAAAAAAGAAAAACACTTTTTTTCCTTATCAGTTTTTCCGAATCGGCTCGGTTTAAAAAATACAGGTATTGAAAAACCTTAAAGAAATGTTATTTTTAGTTCTATCTCACAAACGGTTTTATCGAATGTAATGAATTTCGGATTATAGCTTTTCATTTATTGATGAATCTTCTTCGAACACAAGATATCATCTACGTCTAAAGTTTTTTCATTATGATCATTACGTACCATAAAAATAGCAAAAATTCAAAGAGCCTAACTCTTGAATTTAAGTTATCTAATGAATATTTGAATGTTTTGCAAAATGAAAGTATCCTCCATATTTTCTCGTATAATGAGCGGTTTTCGAGTAATTTGATGTTCAAAAATTAAAAAGGATCTGTGCAAATTGCAAAATTGGGTACTTTGGCTGAATACAACTCTGTTTCAGAGATTAATAGATATGTAGTGTCATAGATTCAGCTAGTTATTCTGAAGGTAATTTAGTTTTTTCAGGGGTGGCACAGCTCATTATAAAAATTAAAAATGGCTATATCTTTTTATAAGGGCCGAATCGGAAAAAATTGTATGTGCAAAAAGTGTTTCTTTTGACCTCAAATAAAATATTTGTACGAGTCAAAGGCTCACCCTATATAGAAATGAATATCACACGAGAACCTAATCCATTAAATTCCCTATACTATATTGAAATTCCCAGCAAAATCGGATATCTGGTTCCAGAGTTACGCAGAGACAAACATACAAAAAAACTAAAAAACACTAGGACTTTCATATTTACAATTTAAGGATAAGGATGCTGGATCAATGCAGAGAGGACCAAAGGAAAGATAAAGGCAGATGGCCATTAGATTGGTTCCTTTCTTAGGTCTTAGTTAACCCAACACTATAGTGGGTTCATGCGGAGCTACTAAGAACTAAAACCTAAGGAATGAACCAATATATAATGGGCAAATGGCAAACACGAGAAAGCCATATGCTAATTGGATTGCTCCCTATTTTAGGTCATAGTTCTCAGTAACGCTGTATGAACCCACCCTGAAGGTGTGGGTTACTGAGAGACCAATCCAGTTGGCCGATGGCGTTCACGTGATGGCAATCTGCCAATTATGGGTTTCTCCCTTAAGTCCCAGTAACACCTTTTTTTCGAAAACCCATCCGAAATACCTATCAAAGAAATAAGAATGAAAACGTAAAATTCCTGACACATATCGATGAACAGAGAAAAGTACAGAGATTTGACAACTGATGTCAGATTGCGGTAATAACTAAGATGTCTAAAAATATGGTGTATGCACTCGTCAATTTTTGAATGGAATGACATTAGACTAAATCGAAAATAAGAGATTCGTTTCGTGGCGGCGCCACCATGTTCTATCCTTGTTCTATGAAAGAAAATCTAATGATACTTCCTCGCTTTATTTTGTTCAGCGTTTATATCGATCACAGATTACAGTCATCTCTGTGGTCCTGATCCATCAAAGAATCAGCTGTTAACGAATATTAGTGATTTACACTTGTATTTTCGTTGTAAAAACGAATCTGCAGATATTTCAACACTATAGAAGGATTACTTCTATTTTTCTTCAAGATAATTTTGTTTGACCAATTGTATTCTTGAGGAAGGCAATTCAATATGATTTCAATAAAACACAGTTGATTGGCGAAATATTCAATATATTCAGTTGACTGAAACGCAATTTTCACTATACTTGTGAAGAATATTTGAAGAACAGACTCGAACAGATTAACATATTTCTGTTTCTTAATACATGCTCACAATTCACATTACGTATTTTCAATACAGTTCCTTTATTGCTTAAATATTGCTGAAGTTGCCATAAAACTGTTAGCTCTATCCATCCCGAATGTTCATCTGATTTGGCTCTGCCTCAATTTCCAACAACAAAGGGTGATAGTCCAACAACACCGAATTCTTACCTGTAGTTCTTGATTGTCCATACAGAAAACTGAACGACGTTTTCAATAAATGAATGTTGTACGACCTTTCTCGAAAGTAATACATTTTTATACACCAATAATCGCTTATGAATACAACACATTCGCAAGTCGTAGGAATGCATTCAAATTATTTTCATATATCATTTGACAACTGTCAATTCCTAAACGGCGCTACCTACAGAGGGAAAAACGAAACTTATCTCTTATTTTCGAAGCGGGAAAAACAAAATCTAATCAGTGCATACACCATGTTTTTAGACATCTTAGTAATAACGCAACGGATAGGCATAGACATAGAGACATATGTCTATATGTCTATGCGGATAGGTAATTTGAGAGAAGTGAATTGGACACCGATCATAGATCGGGGTGGGTTACAACTATGCACAGAGTAGTAAGTGTTGTCGGCCTCTCTATTTTAAATTTCATTTCATTTTGTTCAAAGATTATAGATATAATCTTTGATTTTGTTCTTTCGGTCGTATCGGCTCATATAATTGAAACTCTCGGCCGATGCCTTGTACCTATATAAGTCGTATGCCAGGACCTGCCAGCGACATACTTTATGGATATCATATTAAAAGAATCAGTCAACCAATATTGAATAACAACTGACTCGGATGAAGTCGCGAGGTTAAAGCTATTACAATGCGAATTACTGAGGCTTCATCATTTTCATTGTCTTCATCGTTTTTCCCGGAAAACCGTAAGAAAACGTGGCAACGTCGCGCAGAATATTCCTCTTCCCATCTTCAAGTTGTGAATGAATAGCACCCCAGATAACTTGATGATGAATTTTCTTCTCGAGAAGATCCCCGCATTAATCTCAGTTGAATAATAAACACTTTGGGGATTTCGATCTCAGCTATTACGTATAATTAGACATAAATTTTCATTGAAACAATAATCTCGTTAATTTCGCCAATCGTTACTAGAGAAGACAATTTCGATAATATAACATTCACTGTTTCATACTGAATTGTTCTGAAAAAGATGGAAGTATAACAACAGATTGGATAAATGGATGTTTAAAATACCTATGCAAAAGTGTAGGACTACAAAAATACATTAAATTAAACACATTTCGACTGATTGCTAACCTAGCGATGTAGGCTACTGAGGAAACGCATCCAAATAATTAAAATGACTGAAGGGTTCAAAATTGATCCATATTTTATCTTGTATACTTCCATACAGGGTGATTTCTAATTTCACTAATTTGTCATGACCTTCGAGTCATATTAGGGACTATTTCACAGTGAACCTTCGACCATTTTTCAGAGAGTACCTAGAGAATTATAGGAAACGGGGTGCTGAAGATATTGAACTGACTATCCATAGATTATTTCCTGTGTTTTTATGCTGCTCCTTTCAAAATCAATGAACACTTATTCAACTTTGATTCACAATATATGAAAGCCCAGGTTTTATTCTGTCTAAGTTATGCTATATATTTTTTCTAGTTATACTACTTTGTTCGCTTCTGTTGTTTTTTTTTAAACTTAAATAAATGTTTCACGCACCTGAAGATGCTATTGTAATAGCGAAACGCGTGTCGTATTTTAAGAACACATCTTGTGAAAATCGTATAATCTGTACATTACTCAAGATTTATGGTGTAATTTGACGCACCGGTTGAACGAAATGAGGTGGTGCGCCATCTTGTTGGAAAATGATCGTTTGATTGTCTTCTGCATTTTCCAATACTTGCACGTGGACTGGATAAATAGCGTTTTCCAATAGATTTAAATAAATTTGTCCAGTGAAATTAACGGGTATAAAAAAGGGCTGATTAGGTGCATAAATATCCGCCCAAAAATTTATTTTTTGTGGCAGCTGAGTATGCACCTCACGAAATAATCTTGGATTCTCATCTGACCAATACGAAAAGAAATGCCAGTTAACATAATGCCGTTAAGGAAAAATGAACACTCGTCCGAAAAACAGATATCAAACATGTTGTTTTGATTACCGTTTATAATTTCACTGACCACATCACAGAACTGGAGTCGGTGATCGGGATATTTCTAATTCAGTTCCTGAACCAATCGTATCTTACTATCTTATACGGATTGAATTTATGTTGTTTAAGGATTCCCATGGTTGTTGTGCGTGAGACACCAGATACATCGAATAACTTCCTACTACTAAAAGTGAGATCCTTGCTACATGACCTAAGACAGCCACGTCCCTTGCTTCGTCACTTTCTTTTTGTTTCCGACCGAACCAGTATAGCGTCAAATTTGACAACCAGTTGCGCAATTTTTTTTTCAGAATGTCGTTCGTTAAATGAAGCCGCTGTGGTTCTCGCAAAGTCATTGTTTCTAAAATATAATTTCAATTTTTAATTCCACATTGCCTCTTTCACTACTTTTGCTACTTTCAATCTATCATGGATATACTATGGGGTGAGTTTGAAAACTGAAGTGATGCCCTATCTCTTGAATAACTTGTTGGGGACTCACTATATAGAGATAGAGAAACTCTTGTTTGTACAAGTAGTAACTTTCTAAAGACCGCGAAAATGTCGTTTAAGATTGTTTTGAAGCAGCCTGTACATCTGTAAATATTTTGAAACTAAAATTTCAAAGGATGTTACATTCTTTCTGAGTTCCATTTAGGATTAGAAAATAATAATTCTTCCTTCCTCCATATCCCCATATAACAGAAATCAATCAACGTTTTAAAGGGTGCGAAACGTAGGATTTGCTAGTTTATACCATGCCAGTGCCATCTAAGAATGAGTCGCAGAAACCTCTCTGAAATTGAATTACGGCAAGCGATGCCTATATTGTTGCCTCATCCGAGATAATTTGAAACCTGTCGGCGTTTTATGTTACGTTTATATCAATCCGCACTAAACTTGTTCACTTGGACATCGGTCTCTCCAATCTCCCACCGATCGTTTTTAAAAGCATTGGTTCAACACTAGGTGACGCTACTTTACTACACTTCAATAGGTTGTACCGAAAAAAAAACAATTTTTACCTCAACGAATACATTTATTTCCAACATAAGGCATAAATACAAAAGTATTGGGTCCTTTGCGTCAATCACACAAACCCAAAACTGACTAGAATTATCATATTTTAAAAATGGAACCTCTCTGTTCTCCCATCACCTTCTCCACCATCTGTGTGCTGATTTCCCACAGGGCCAATGCCAAATCGTCCTTCTGGGCAGACTTACTCTCTTCACACTGATAACAATTGTTGAAATAACAACCAGTCACTCCGTTCAGTTCTGGAGCAACGGCGCAGAATATGGTTGTAGCGGCGGCCTGTTGAAGGCTTTTGGTGAAGGGGCGGGCTATGTAGAAGAGCAGCCTGTAGAACCACCAGTATCTCGCTATATCTGAATACACCATATTACCAGGATGCACGCTAAAGACGGAAACTCCCCGATTTTGCAGCTTTTTGGCCAACTGTCTAGCGAAGAGTACATTGCAAAGTTTCGAATTATTATATGCCATTGTAGACCAGAAGTTTGATGCAGTTTCTGGGGACAGTTTCAGCTCTGATATGTTATCCAGTGTTATGGTGGAAAATCTGCAACGAGAATATCACACTAAGAATATTCTCTCGCTTTTAAATATTTAATCTAAATTTTAATTTATGTCGAAATTTTCTATTTGAAAATTTATATAAACATATATCCAAAACTTCTCATGTCTAACTCAACAATTTAAGCCAATTCTGAAGCAGTTTATGACAGTTTGAGATCATTCTTCTATATGGTTGTTCAATGATTCTGACCTGTGGGATTCTGAAGATAAAACTACAACTCTACTACCAGTAGAGAGTAGGTCATCGAATAAACAGGTGAGATAGAAGTGTGACAAATGGTTCACTTGGAATGTTGTCTCATATCCATCGATAGTCTTGGAGAAAGGAAGGGCAAAAACCCCTGCATTCAAAATGAGCATATCGATCTTGGGAATTTTCAGTTGCCTCACTTGGTCGTGGAAATCTTTCACAGTTTTTAGGTTGGCAAGGTCCAAATAAAATACTGGACATTTTTCATCTGGGATAGGTTTCTCTTCTCTTATCTTTTCGATCGCTGCTTCAGCTGATTTCAAATTTCTACAGGCAAATATCACAGTACAACCATGTTTGAGTAAGGATCTGGCTGTTTCGAAACCAATTCCTGTATTCGCTCCTGTTACAATAGCTATTTTTCCATTCAAATCTTTACCATGAAGGATCTGAAGGCAGTATTAAGTTATAGAATATTGTAAATATTTCAACTGATTGTACATACTTGTAGGGCACTGGTATGAGCATCAAAACGTTGTCGATAATCATTTACATTCTCTTTTTCTTCAACTGCAAATGCTAGTCTGGGATCTGTGTAAGTGGTTCTTTTATTCTCATGATCTACATATATTACTTTTCCTGTATTTTTATCTACACATCTCTCCCAACCAAATGGTAAATCCCCACAAACCCTTTTCTTTTTACCTGTTCTAGGATGAGTCCACTGCGTAGCTTTCTGCAAATGATTTGCATAAAATACGCTTCCATCCACTGTCACTCTTTCCTCCCAACCTGGTGGAAGTTCGTCTTCGCTATCTGTATCTGGTAGGTTCATTACCGCCTAAAACTGTTAAAATTCGGCAATACCAGTTAGTGTGCCGTGATTAGCATTTATATACAAATATTCTTTAGCATTTTGTATTAAATTCATATGTACCTACCTGGGTCCTGGTTCCACTATTATAAGTACACTTACAGATTGATAAACTGTATTAGTTATCTTGCTTGTTTATTTACTACAATTTACTAGTGTCACTGTTTGTTGTCACCATGTTGTCACTGTCAAAACGTACAGGTTAATTCAAAGATTAGCGAGTTAGGAAACGAGGCAACCAAAAATGACGAGGACGCCATCTCTTGTTTCAAGTGTTCGAAGTTCCAAATGTACTGGTTAAAACATTCAACCTTATGGTGGATCGAGTTTTCACGACGTGAGGACATCGATGTAAATAAATCCCTGAAAAGGTATACAATTTGCAGTAACCATTTCTCAGCAAATAAGTTCAAATGTCTTCATCCGCGTAAATTATTGGTGAAAGGAAGTATTCCTTGTATTAATGGACCTACTGTGAATTCCTGAAATAATACAACTGACTAATTAATTATATGGATGCTAGAATTGCTAGAAGATATCTAGCTATATCTTTTTGTATGTATGCTAGACCTACCCCCCTTATCTTAGTAACATGTGAGCAGAAAGAAGATAACCCAGTTCTGAAAATAAGTTTCGTCGCCATCTGTTTTTCGGTGGAAGCACTAATTTTGGACTAAACTACATTGAGAAGTTGTCTGTAAATTATCTCGTAGTAACCGAGTCAAACTTTTTTGAAGATTGAAGAAGTTTCAGAATTTTTTCGATAGAAACATATCTATGGCGTGGGACAAACGAGAATAAATAAAAAAGTTAGAAAAAATGCACTCATTTTTAATTTTATTATGTCTGGGTAAGTATTTTGGGCATCAGCTGGTATATGTATATCTAAATAAATTGTTTAAATACTCAAAAGATTGGTTGTAAATTTTACTCAACATAGCTCCTGACTTATACTACCTATACCAGTAGCTAGTATGGCTCCAAATAAACCTAAAAATTCAATAAACTAATTTTAGCAAAATTTGACTTATACTCGTTTGTCCACGTGCCATAAATGGATTATAGTATAATCTAATTATTTTTTTAGTGAAGTTTCCATATAATGATTTCAATAATATTGTTAACATTTGAAACAAATAATAAAATAATTTATTGAAATGAAAATATATGTTTTTTTTTGTTTCTAATGCCGAATGTTATGTAAAGTTGAATAATTAGTTGCATCCGATCCCTATCCGATAAGCTTTATTTGTTCACATCTTATCATTATAGCATAGAAAAAACCAAAATGGGAAACTGATAGGTGAGGCTTGAAGAAATCGTTAAATCAAGATTTTGCCGACATATTGACGTAAAGTTTGAAGAATTGCAATTTAATTTGAAATTCTCCAAATGATATACAGGGTGATTCCGGAGGAGACCGTCAGATTTTAGGTGAAGTATACACTAGTTAAGGCAGTTTCGAAACAATGATTGGTTTATGGTTGGGGGCCTTCATTGAGAGTCTACAGGGTGATTTGTCCGATTCGACCGATTTTTCTTTTATTCATAACTTTGGTATGGCTTGATCAATCATGATGAAATTTTCAGTGTAGAACAATATGATTATCTTCTTTCAATAATTCCAACACTTGTTCAAAAATACAGGGTGGGAATTATGATAAGTTCAGATTAAGTTTGCAGGTTGAAAAAACACCCTGTACATTCCGTTTTCAGAAATTTTCTACTTGCTTCAGATTCTACCATAAGTTTACATTACTGGAGCGTTTTTATTTTATTTGGCACACGTCCATTTTTCCTAGAAAAATTTTTCAAAGACGAACAATATCGTTTTTTCGCTCCAAGGCATTGAGAATATTCTGAACTAGATGGTAAAGCTGTATCGTCCAATAATACAAAGCTCTTCCTGGGTCCTAAAATAAATTTTCCAAATTCGAAATTCATTTTTGATCGCTCATATTCAGATGTATAAAATCATTTCATTCAAAAAATTTCTTTATACGTACGTCAAATTAGTACCGAATTAGGAATTTCGCAGAGCAAAATGAGCAAGACTTTGAAGAAAGAACAATTCCACCCAAACCACTACCAAAAGGTGCAAGATCTGCCCCAACGATTACAATTTTGTCGCTGGGTTATTAGTCACCAACGAACTATTTTTCGTATTCTGTTCAGCGACGAGGCTATGTTCACTAAGAATGGAATTTTTAATATCCACAATTCCCACGAATGGGCAAGAGACAACCCGCATTTGAAGAAGAGTCATAATACACAACACAGATTTTCTGCCAATATTTGGCTTGGAACAATAGACGGAACATTAGTTGGCCCTCACATTTTTGCGGAAAGATTAAATGGTGAAATTTACCTAGATTTTTTGGAAAATATTTTACCAAATTTATTGGAAAATGTACATATCCGCTCTATGTACTTTCAGCATAACGGAGCACCACCTCACTTTGCATTGAATGTGAGAAATCACCTGGATGTAAATTATCCGAACAGATGGATTGGTCGTGGAGGCCCTATTGCTTGGCCACAAAGATCGCCTGATTTGAACCCTTTAGACTATTTTGTGTGGGGATATCTGAAAACAAGAGTTTATAAGGTTGAAATTAGAAGTAGAGAACACCTAGTTAAAAGGATTTCCGAGGAATGTAATATCTTGAAGCAAAATCAATCCCTCATTAGAAGGTCAATTGGAAATTTAATAAAAAGGTCTCGAATATGTATTCAAAAAAGGGGAAATCATTTCGAACATTCTATGTAAATTTTGTGTTATTCCTTAGTTTTGCCGTTCATGATGTGTTTCGAATGTTTATTCTGTATAAGTTGTAGATTTTTTGGTATAAGTAGGTAGGTATACAGATATTTTCTGGATTAAATGATTTTATACATCAGAATATGAGTGATTAAATATGAATTTCGAATTTGAAAGAACTACTTTAGAAATCAGGAAGAGCTTTGTATCATTGGACGACACCGGTTTACATTCTAGTTCAGAATATTCTCAATGCCTTGGAGCGAAATAACGATATTGTTCATCCTTGAAAAATTTTTCTAGGAAAACTGGATGTGTGCCAAAAAAATTAAAAACGCTCCAGTAATGTAAACTTATGATAGAATCTGAAGCATGTAGAAAATTTTTGAAAACGGAATGTACAGGGTGTTTTTTCAACCTGCAAACTTAATCTGAACTTATCATAATTCCCACCCTGTATTTTTGGGAAAGTGTTGGAATTATTGAAAGAAGACAATCATATTGTTCTACACTGAAAATTTCATCAAGATTGATCAAGCCACACCAAAGTTATGAATAAAAGAAAAATCGGTCGAATCGGACAAATCACCCTGTAGACTCTCATTAAAGGCCCCCAACCATAAACCAAACATTGTTTCGAAACTGCCTTAACTAGTGTATACTTCACCTAAAATCTGACGGTCTCCTCCGGAATCACCCTGTATAAAGCTTATTATATTTCATAACCAATGCATCTACCTGGTTGATGAAAATTCAAATTATTTTCGGATAAAATTGAGAGACATAACTACAAGAATATTTACTAAAATCAGCTCAATTTAAACTGAAGATGTGATACATATGCAGAGGGTGTTTAATAAACATATTGCGAAAAAATTTAGGATTTTAATCTCAGAGCTATTAAAGTCAGAAAGGTCTTGCAGGCTTTTTTCCCGAAATGCTTCTTTTCTAAGATACAGGGCGATACATGTTTTCCAAATAAATAACAAAATTCCTGATGTTTTTGTTCAACAATCCATGGGTAGAAGATAAGAGACTCTTCTTTTCTAGCTGGAGGTGGCCATTTCCAACATTTCTTGTAATTTGAAGAGTTTCTTTATGCTATTAAATTTATTTCTCGGTCTATCGCTATTCGAGTATTTTTTTGAATGATAAACGGTTCGAAAATGTCTAGGAATTCGTTATGAATTTGGAATACATTGAACGCCCTGTATCTTAGAAAGGAAGCATTTCCGGACAAAGGCCTATTGAACCCTTATTCGGACTCCAAATACCCCTGCATAAACCTTCAATGTTCATGAAAGATCCTGTACATTTGATTCTCTCGTCTTACACATACAATGCATAAATATTTTGCAAATTGTTTCTCATAATACAGTATAATTAGTGATAAGTATTTCTTGCAAATTTTTTCATTTCGTTCTCCAAAAGCTTCATTGATAGGATTCTGAAAGACTCCTTTATCTTAAATATTTCGACACACCTATATCACGACTGATTACCATGTTATTTCGCTTTGAAAATTGAAGATTTGGTTCATTTTTCTCAATAACAATACATAGGTCGAGATAACCAAATCAACCGTGAAGACGCTTTCAAAACCGATTTATTTTTGGAGCACCTAGTTTATTTTTGTGAAATTCTCATAATATTCTAGTTAATACTCAATTTACACAAATTTCATTTGCCCACCTATCACTGAGCGATAAATCTGAGCAGCACTCAAGCAGTAGGTTAGGTACCTATTACAAGAATTTAAATTGAAAATTTCAACAATATATGATTGTTTTATAACAGAACAATTTTCTGTGAAAGATGCGGATAAATCTAGTAAATCGATTCACTTCAAGAATCAAGTCAGTATCCTTTAGGGTTTAGACGCTGATCCACGAGATTTCAACTGTTGACAATTGATAAAAAAAAAACAAAATTCCTGAAATAATATCAGCTAGATTATCGAAACCCCGATGGTCATGAAATATTTTTAATTATCTTACTGCAAGGCTTTAGAGTTCAAAATTCATCAGCACCCTAGATTAGACCAATAACACTATATTTAAGTCACAAATCTCTTCAGTAGAGGTCTTTTGAAACTCCCTAAATTCTTTGAAAAAACCTTGAAGTGGCTTAATTTTGGGGTACTCGCAAGTTTCAATAAGGTATTTTGTCAATTTTCTATTGGCATTTAACATTTTCCACTTGTATTGAATTCGATAAGGAAATTAAAAATGTGACTTAACAAACAATACCTCTAGGGTATGGATATACAGGCTGGGCTTTTGAAAAACGAAATTGAGACGAGATGACTTTTTTTTTTTAATGCACCGACAAGTCGATTTTTGACTCGAGGAAACAACTTTTAAAATTAAATTGTCGACCATATCGCTTCAACCTTTAGTGTCACAATCCCAGTCCCTATATATTGAATATAAAGTGAGATAAGTGATCCCTCATTTGAAAAGTCTTTTCATCCGGTGTTCGGCATATTTATTTTTTCTTCATGCGATCCATCCGTTTTTGAGATATTCAAATTTGAAGTACTGGTCATTTCGTTCAGCATGCTCTGTAAATCAATAAAATTTTCAATATTTTATTCTGTAGTTTCGATAATAATCGTCAACTGCCATACAATAGATCAAAATAATATTGTTTAACTTTTTCATTAACGACAGAGGTAAAAATGGTTCATTTATTCACAGAAGGAATTGAAATTATTTCTTTATTTTTCAAGAAGAAGGCGGTAACGGTGCAGTAGATTTATCATCAACATTTCAAAATAAATGATTGATTGATTTACGTAGCAAAGGCTACCCGAATTTTTTTAAAATTCGAATATAAATTTTTCGAAAATGAATTGATTGAATGAAGGAAAATTAAATATGCTGAACTCATACTAGAAAGCCCTCTCAAATGAGGTATCACTTACCCTTTCTTTCTATTCTTTCTCATTCAAAATTTTTGGGTTAAGGATGTAGGTAATATTAAGGGTTGAAATGTTATGGTTGTGAATTTGATCTTAAAAATTGTCCTCCTCTTTTTTCGCAAAAAGTTTATTTCACCTGTAATCCCATGTGTTTCGTTTTCAAAAGTGGCAAATTGCAGCATTTTAGAGTAGAGGTAAATCCTAGATTCACTTCACTGGATGAATTTTTTTCAAGAAATTCATCTTTGAAAACTTAGGAGAATAAATATTCTCTAATATAACTTTTATAATGTGTCCTTCAAATAATGCAAGGACCAATTATTGAACTGATTTGTTCCTGTCGCATATCCAAGGTTGACAGTATTTCGTTGCATAACTTTGCAATAATACAACTCGCAATATTTCTATTTCTATCGATCAAAAATGATAAAAGGAGGTTATCTTGATAAAAAATCCTGAAGAGTACTTCTGAACAATGCTATTCTGATTCAGAGGTACTGTTCGAAAATTTATTTGACCTTGATGATGTTATACTCTTGAAGGACGATCAGATCAAGAGTTTTTTTTTGTAAAAAAAACCTGGAAGAACAATATAACATATATGTAACCAGAAAAGTATTTCTCACCTTTAGCAATTCTGAAGAATCAAAAGGAATCTTGGTATCTTCAGATAATACCAATAATATTTGAGTTTGTTAATACACATTGGGTTAGGAAGTTAGGTATATAGGGAAACTGATTATTGTGTATGCTCTAAGTATACCTTCATTCACTTCAAAATATTTCAAAGGGTTGTATAAGAGGTTCAGACATGAGTTCATTAGACAAGAAGTACCTATTCTTTGGTTTTTTATCACCCCTTAAAATATTGCTTGAGATTTCCTATTCACCTTGTATAAAATAAAAAATAAAGGAATATTTACGATGCCTTGGACTATTCCATAGAACTGCCGAAGAAAAATATTTTTGTTGAATATTCACAAATATCAACCCTTTTAGACAACGCACGTCGATTGATCAACGCATAAACTTCACCTTTTAAGGATGTTAATATAGAAATATGGAATAATTAGAAATATAGAAGAGATAAGGTGGTGAAAAAAATGCAGAAGTAGTATAAAAATGGTCTGTACATATATTAATAAAATTTACAACATCTTTTCTAAATCATTTCATAAAATTGAAACATCATTTCCAAACAGTTAAAACAACCATTTTTACTTAAAGCTAAAACCAAAAATAATATCACATATTTTAAGTAGTAAAAAACCGCGATCGAACCGGAAGGAACGTTCGATTTTTCACCATCGTTCACAAAAAATATGGCACTAAATCGACATGCCCCAAAATGCAGTGAAATATAAATAATGAATCGATGAGCGATGCATATAGCGACGAAATGGAAGCCCTCCTCCGAAATCGGTCAATTCGAGACGCGAACGCATCGATGGAACTTAAATCTGGACGGCTCGGTGGCTGCTGCTCGACGTACCGAGGAATCAGTTCGCTTTCGTCTTGATCTTCGTCGACCATTTCCTCCTTTGTTCTTCGAAGTGAGCGATTGACTCGTAGAACAGGAAAACAACGGACCATAAGCAACAGACGGTCAAGAAGAGCAGTCCTAATGGTGCGCTGTTAGCTAACAACAAGTAAAAACAGGTGGTAATTTCCAAATTCACAATCACCACCACGACGTAAACGGCGGATTTGAACAGGAAATCAGTGTCCTTGATCCTCGACGCTGTTCCGTTTGCCAGCCGTTTGAACTGCGCGTTGAAGAGTTTCCTGGACTTCCTGATGCAGCCCTTGCAGACAATCTTGAATTCGATCACTTTGTACAGGAGGATGTTGTACAGCAGGTGACGGTAAAATGCGGTGGCGACATCTAGGTTGGTCTCTAGGCCGGGTTGGGACGATTTTAGCCAGTTCAAGAGGGCTGGAAGGATTATGTAGTTCTGGGAACAGATGTAATTGTTGAATTCCTTGATTTTTTCTAAGGAGGAGGTACGGACAAGTCTGGAGGTTGGTTTTTCCCTCATTTTGAGCTCTTCCATTGCGGTCATGGTTTCTGACACTACTGTTGACATTGTGGAGTATCTGGAAAAGAAAATGACAAAAATTAAAATGTTGTTTTGTTGGAGTTACATGGAAAAGTGATTCAGAAAACAATTTTTCTAGCCTTGAAGCTCAAACGCAATTTCGTCGTGAAGTTGAAGTATTGGTTTACTTGATAAAGTGTTCACAATACAAAAAAACATAAATAAAGTTGGAGTCATCTTGTGAGATTTTTAGGGAATTTGAAGCTAGACACTTATATTCATTTCTAACCATACTCCTCATATTATGAAGTTTTGAATTCACGAAAATTCTCTCAATCTGAGTAGAAATTTTAATTGTATTATATTTTTATAAGTGTTCTTATGTATCAGTTTTTTTTGAGATTTCAAAGAGAACATTGTCGATTTTTTTGATAATTTTGGTTGAAATCAACATCAAAAAATGTTTTCGTTTGCAGATCATACTCCTTTACTTAAAATTTTGAAAATAATTGAATTTGTATTGAACTAGCAACATGTTTTTTTTCCTTGTATTGTATGATATGTGTATACCCTCTGGTTTCTAAGAAAGGAATTTAAAAGAGCTTTTCAGGTACGTTCTTTAGAGTGCTGCTCAAAAATCAACTATTTTTTGACAAGGAATTACTCTTCAAATTCACTAGTATCTACTAATTTACACTTGTAAAGTGTATTCAAGATCGAACTTCTATCATTGCAAATTAAATCCAAAAGACTTTCTATTCCACAGAAACGTGAATTGAATTATTAGCTACGAAGTATTCGTAATATTTCGACTTTTACTACTCCATATACTACTCTCATATTTATGATCCAAAGTTGAAATAAAAATTTATCACCCTTGAGTTGGTACTTGAACGTTACTGCCCTAAGTTAATACTACCAGCCGGATATTTCAAATAAGTTTCTAGGAAGGTTCCAGATGGGATTAAATTATATTTGTAGGTAAGTGCCGACACAGTGATTGTTCTCTCCCAAGAGCACTCCATGACAAAGAAGCACTTGACACAAGTTAAGGAACATAAATAAACTAACTGACTGGGGAGAATCATCAAAAATCTTGAAATTTGAGCTTTTGTAGGGATTGGAGTCACAGCCATATTCCTATTACAATATAAGCTTCTTTTTCTCACAATATTACAGAATACTCAGTTTGTGAAAAGTGCAACTAATAATTCAGTATAAAGTACAATATACGGGGTGTAACTAAATAAGTGTAAAACATTTACGGAGGTGATTCCTCATCGAAAAAAAGATAGGATCTCTCATATAAAGAAATTTCATTGGAGCATCCCTTGTTAAGATACATCCCCCTGAAGGGGTACATAAAATTTGTATAACAATTTCTTTCACAAGCACCAAAAAAGTTACATTATTAACCCATCGTTTTCTACAACCAAAAAAACACTGAGCCAGTAATTGATTTGGTTTACCCCATGGTTGTAAGGGGTAGAAAACGCAACCCCTTAAATGTCAGTTTGTAAATTTTTGAAATTGAATTAATACTGATTGCGTGTTGTTGTTCTGTTCTTAATTTGTTACTTTTTAGTGCCCCCCTTTAAGGGGCTGTATCTCAACAAGGGATGCTGCAATGAAATATTTTTATATAAAAGATCCTATCTTTTTTTCGATGAGGGATCACCTTCGTAAATGTTTTACAGTTATTTAGTTACACCCTGTATAATGCTTTTGAATTGAGAACAAGCAGATTAAGGATAATCTCTCCAGAAATTTTTTCTTGCAGTATTCAAAATACTGATCAATAGAAGAAATATGTCTATAGGCCATAAAGGCTTCGCTCGGAAAGTACCTACTACTGTATTACTAGGGTATCGTCTCGATTTCTGCTGCATAAAATATAGATATATATCATCCAAAAAAAGCGCCTTCCAAACCAGTATTGAGGGGTTGTAAATTGAGAAATTTAAGTTGACTGATTTTTATTGTTTAAAATTGATTATAGAAGCAGAAAAATACTGATATTCGAGAAGAATTTATTTGTGAGTTTTGCAGCGTTTTTACATGGAATAAACCAACAAGGTCATAGGTTCAAACTGCATTTACGTATTTTTGCCAAAATCATCTCGGCGCTCACGTACGAAATTTATCGTTTCGCAACATAATTGCATCTTAATTTATTTGTTACAGTTCATTATCGGTACGGCTAGAGGTCAGGAGAAGAGATCACCGATAAAAACCGTCCTGATGAGTGTGACGGGCCGTCAAAACGAAATCCAGCCGATGTGCACGTGATGGCTGCATGTCTTCAGCGTGATGAACATCGAAGCCGGTCTTTTAATCTAATCTAACTCTTTTTATACGTGCGTGGCCTTCGGTTTGGTTATACGGCCTAAAATTGTAGGCTTGCAAGGTGGTTTATATTCCTATTACGGCTTGAAAATTCGATATTATGGGAGTACGATTTTTGTTGATTATTAACAATCGTGGAGCCTCAGATTACAGGGGGAAGACATCCATTATTCCAATTATGGAAGTCATGAACAATCTGTATATGTAGATTACGAATAGACGGTTGAATATTTGAATAATTTTGAGAAAACCGAAGCTACCCCGAAGGATTTCAGGCGTGGATAGTAATTTGAATTCAGTTTTAAAACCTAAAATAGGCAATAAAAAAAATTGTCTGATTTAATTTTTGTGTTGCAGTATTCACGTTAACAGGTCTTGTATCAATATGTTTGAATGAATATCTTTATTTATATTTATATTGTAGTAAGTATTCATGTTAATAGTTCTTGTATCAATATGTTTGAATAAATATCTGATTTTTTTCTATTTCAGATGAAATTTTCTAGCAACTTGGAGGAGACTACCACTATTTTCTTTATCTTCCAGGGAAGGATCAATTGTTCCAGTGCGAGAAATCCTTCAATATCAAATATTTCAGATAATTTCGTAAACAGTTCAATTTCTTACAATCCACTTCACTCAAGGGGAGAAAAAGATTTTTTACTGGTATTTTTCCCTAAGCTCTTGCATCATACGCCAAATTGTATGGTACCCCTTTACGAAAACCTCTGCTAAAACTGTATCTCATACACATGTTATAATTATTGTTTGATGTTCAAAATTGTTATACTCTTTATCAAAAGAATATATAAATATAATTTTTTTTTTGGGCTATGATGATTTATTTCTATTTCAAATAGTGGGTAATTTAAAATTAGTGTCGAAATAAAAATTTAGTCTTGTCACTTGACTTACTGAACCATATTTAAATTTTCCTAGAGGAGTTTTACTTCAGAAATGTCGAAACTTATTCATTATTGAAATTTTCGGTTTCAAATTGATATTTTGAGGGGTTGAAATTTTTCTTACCATTATTTCTACTAAAATTTGTGGAAAAAACATTCAACCAATCCTCTATGAACTTTCAAAGTGTCCGACAAATAGATTTTGAAAAAATTAGAATGATTAATAATCAAAAAGGTAGTCCATAAATTGAGCGTGTTTTTTTTTTATGAAAAACTAGAGAGAATAATGAGTTTAGGCAAAAATTGGCAAACCCCCTACAACCAGTTATTGGCTTCAATTGACCAATTTGGAAAAGAGAAATTTTAGTTTTGAAAAAACGTTTTGTGTACAGTGATGAGAATGTAAAATAATTTCAACTCATAACTACTTAGTTCTACTTAGTAGTCTTAGTACTCATTCAAATTATAGGTTGAACTGGTTTCAGTTCTACAAGTAAGAATAGAATATCTGGGAACTACCCTGAATAATTTTTGATTTCATGATGATATGACGAGTAAAAAAGGAAAGGTTTGTTTTTATTCCTCTGAACTCTAAATTAAACAATCGAAACAGAACTAAAATAGTTGTTTCTAGTGTCAAAATGTTAAGTGAAAATTATCTTGGGTTTATTTTCATCTATAATACGATACCCATACTGATCGGCTTTAAAATCTCATTACTTTCTTGCAAATTATGTCGCATCTATTCAAATAAAAAAAAGTTCACAAAAATGACAATAACAGGTCTCTAATTAATATCCAAGAGCAAAAACTATGCATTGTTCTCGAGTTATTCAACAAACAAATTATAATTTTCTGCTCAACCATCTACAACGATCATCTTAATGTCCAAAAAATTGATTGTACAACACTGCATATGTGTGAAAAACCAGCTATGGTCTAAGATAATTATTTTTAAATTTTCCTCATATCTTAACGATGGAGTTGAATTTTTTCGATTTGTTCGGAACGTGTTCACATTGTTTCCATCGCAAAGTAATTACTTTCGAATTAACAATGCGAATCTAATCTATAAATGAGTGTTAACGACATGTTCTTCTGTTTCTTAATTTCACTATGCAAATAGACGAAATTTTCGGTATCTTTCGAATAATTCAAGCTGGAAAGTGTTGGATTGTGGCCAAAGTTCAACTTTTGCAGAAAATCCATAGCATAATTCGAGGAAATATGAGTGAGTCATTTCAAATGGTTGAATTCACTAATGTTGATCAATAAAATGGAACTGTTGTGAAAGGTACATGTTAATTTAGTTCTTACTAGAGGAAAAATCGTTAAGCTGACTTACCGTTTTTATTCTCCAATGCAGACGAAGGAGTCTTTGAATCAACCGGATGTTGGAAACTTATTCAGTTTCAGAGGAATCCAAACGGGACCGAAAATCACATTACAATGTATCGATTAACAGTTAATATTCACTTGGTGTAACTTCGTCAATTTATCTGAAGAAACTTCATTTGTTGCGATAGCAAGTGATGTAGGACACCCTGTAGCTCCTAGAGCTCTTGAAGTTTAATGCCGGTTCTCCTTTTCAAATTCAGTTTATGAACGACTCTTTGAGGGGGACTCCGTGTTGTGGAGGGGGGGAAGAACCGGTGTATTTTTATCTTTATTTGATTTGCCGGCTAGAAGAGGGGTTTCAGGGCAGGACTCCACATTTTTCATGGTAGATTTTCCTCGTTAAATACTCCTTTACTTTCTTCATTATCAACATAATTTCAATGAATCTGATAGAAATGAAAGGAATAATAACTGATTTCCAATATTCATGATACTAAATAATTTCTAACAAGAATAATCTTAATAATAGTCTAAAAATAGTTTACTTAAAAATCACTCAACCTAATCTCAAAGTAATAGAATTCGCTTAGTAAAAATTTTTCGATTAACCTGAATAAGTGCAGAAATTTCAAGTAATGGTACCAAAAATATGATAAAACCTTCATATAATGTTTTGGGTAGCCCCCTTAAGAAGGGGGCTGGGAAGCGATTTTAAATTTTTTTCTTAGAAATCGAAAAACTGACAGAAATGAAATTGAGCAAATATTCTATGGGGGCGAGAAGCCAATGAGGAATTTTTTTTTCGCAAAAAACTGTTTTCCTCATTCATATTATATTGAAAAATTTATTTCTGATAGCTTGATTAATTTTGAACAATTAAGGTTCTTGAGGAAAAAATAATCTAACAGATTCGTAACCTGATTCGAAAAGACTGGAATTTTCGAACACAAATATAGACGCATAGACACATAGACGGTGGATATCATGCTGACATTATAGGAAAGAGTTTTCTGGTATTTTAGGGGAATTGCTTTTCTGGTGCCATCTTTATCAAGCTGTATCTGAGCAGGGGCTTTAAAAAAAATTATATAAAGGACCCATACAATTTTTTTGACACTGAAAAATCCAGCCATTTTCATCCTGTATACAGGGTGAGTCTTCGACTCGTACAAATATTTCAACAGTAGATTCTTGAAGATTGTTGAAAGAAACACTTTTTTCTGTAGCCATTCTTTTCTGAATCAACGCGGTTTAAAAAATACAGGCTGTCAAAAAAACATAAAAAAATGTTATTTTTAGTTCCATCTCACAAACGGTTTTATCGAATGAAAAAAATTTACTTTTTCATTTATTTGATGAATCTTTTTCGAACAAAAGATATCACCCACGTCTTCCAGTTTTCTCATTATCACTATTACGTATCATAAAAATACCAAAAATTTAAAGAACCCAACTCTTGAAACTAACTTGGACGCCTTGTAATGAAGATTTAAACGTTTTGTACAATAAAAGTATTCTTCATATTTTCTCGTAGGTATAATGCTCAGTTTTCCAGTAATTCGATTTTCAAAAATTGAAAATTATCTATGAAATTAGAAAAATTAGGTACTTTGACCGAATGCAACTCTTTTAAAAAAAATCCATAGAGATGTACATAAGTCGTGACAAAGATTCAGCTGGTTATTCTGAAGGTAAATTTGTTTTCTTATGCAAATATAGTCCTAACATATTAAGTCTCTCAAATCCATTGTGTATGCGTCCTTCAATGAAAGGATGCTCGAATTTTAGTCAGTAACAGGAATTTCATTCTAATTACATCCATATGAAAATAATTCTATTTTTCAAAATTGTTTCTGCTGATTCCCATCACACCTTTTATTTCTTTGACAAGTTCCCCGAGTTCAAAAAAACTAGAGACATATTTGAGACAACAACACTTAAACAAAAATGACTTAAAAAATTAAATTGTTTTCGTGGGATAGATTTTCGAGAAATAAAATTCTCTTATGGTTTCCCATTCAATTCTGGAGAAAAAACACCTCGTCAGTCTGCACTTGATTGATAGATATGTATTTTTTTGGTTTTATTTTTTTGTTATTCTTAATTTTTAATCGCGTTTCAGGTTGAAATTTAATTTTTTTGTACAAGTAATAATTAAGAATGAAAAAATCAAGTGAGTTTTATAAGGGAAACAAACACACTTTCCAAATAATTGTAATGTAATGAAATTTTTTATGATGAATGCATGATTTTTCATTTTAATCCGGAAGTATTTCATTTTCCAAGATGAATACGAATTTCTCGGAGAAAACACTTTTTTTTCAATTTGGAATTGAATGAAGAATTCACTTGAAAATACGATAAAAAATTGGCACTGTTTTGAATCAGCACACATACTAAATTTCAGGAAAGAATGTCTACCTTAAGTATCTGTTTTTTATTGCCTCCGTTGAAAAAACATATCTCTTTTTATTCTGAAATTTCTGCGTTCTGGAATACTAGACTATAAGTAGAAAAACTATTTAGGAAATGTAAAGCAATATGTTTATGGAATCACAATTAAAATAGTCCTAATGTAATCGGAAAAAAATTAAACGGTCATTTCAGAGATATTCAATAATATAGACCAATAATAAGACGTTTTCCAAACATACTATTTAAAAAAAAATTGAAAATAGCTCAGAATATAGGAGCAATCGTAAACATCACGCAAAAATAAAAATGTTGGATGTCCAAATCCCAAGGTAGTTTCATTATGAATTGTTCAGATTGAGCTGAGAGTCCTGTCCTGTATAATCCCATAATCGAGAATTGCAAGTAAGGGTGGGAGAAAACGAGGGGAACAACTTGAACGTGATCATGATATTAGCACCGTACAAACGTGTTTGCATCATCGGTTATCCTAACCTGCATCAGAATAGTTTGTTTTGATCATAAATTTCAGAAATCTACCCTTTTTTCCATACCGACAAGTATACGAAAATCTGATTGGGGTCACATTGAAATGTACCAAATCGCGAAATATCAATGATAAAATATTGAGTAATACTCATTTTCATCGTTTGATTTCATAGTGCCGACGATTCTATGTGAAATACGTATTATTATATGAAAAAAATTGTTTTTGAATATATGTATATGTATTCAATTGAGTAAACTTAATCGTTTTTGAAAAAAAAACCTGATTTGAATCTATTTCTTTTAATCCACAGTCTACGTCAAAAATTAATATACGTCTGCTCTATATTTATGATACATAACAATATGAATATATTAAATTAAAATAAATATAATTTGAGATTATGTTCCAAGACTTTATTTTTAAAAAATGCATGTATGAATACGTATTCACTCCAACAGATCAAAAGGTGACACAACAATTATTGAAATTGCGCTAATCAACCAAAAATTCCTAGAAAACAAGCTGTATGTAAAATCTATAAGAGCACATCCACATTGAATTTATTTGAAATTATTCAGTTATTTTCGAATTCCATTCTAATTTTGACATGAAGAGTAATTATGGAGGAAATTATTTTACTAAATAGTTTTGAATGGTCTCACTTCGGAACAAGGTTACACAATGAATTAAGACCTAGGCAATTCATATAATTTATGTGACTTGTGATTTGACAGGTGCCTAACTTATCGGGAGCCGATTTAATTCAATTTTGATTAGTGAAATTTCAACAAGATTCTCAACTTAACACCATTATCTTAGCTGATGTATTTGCAGCTCAGAAAGAACCTACTATGCACTTTTGTTAAGTCCTTTGGGTTTCTCAAACAACAAAAAATTTCTCAAGTGTTTGTTAATTTTTCTTTATTTTGCTATAACAGTTAATTATAGTTTTTTTTCCAAAATTTCCAATTTAGTGCGACTCTCTTATTTACGCGTTTCCATCATTCAACAACTGAAAATCCAATCAGTAGATATCCAAGAGATATTTTCGCATATATAATTTATATCAAATTAATTGGTTTAATTTTAAACCGCTCCAAAAATCCAATGTGTTATTGATTGCAATAATCACATGGATATCACACATATTCTCACTGTTATTGGTGATGATTCTTATTAGCCTGATCAAACTTTAAAAACACTCGAACTCGAAAAAAACTGGATTTATGATAGGTTCTTTATCATGAGCTTTGACCGTTAAAAATGAAGCTAAACTTCAGCCTCTAGAATCAATTATGATATCTGTTTTTATTTTATGGCCACTGTTCGTACTTTTCTACATCGAAGACAAACAAGATTAAGAAAAGTTATGTAATCTGGTTTGTTGGGGAAGAGAACTTGAGAAAAGCTCTTTTTATAATAGGATTAAACAAATGGGAACATTATATTTTCTGCAAGTTGCATAACAATAAATTGGATGAATAAAACAAGATGAGTGAGTACTTCAACTATTGTAGAGCAAGTTTTATTATGGTTCTTTCATTATTTATTTCTGTTGTAATAAGGATATTTCGAAGTAAGTAGTCATAGATTTTCCATCAGTTAAAAAAAAAGCAAATAAGAGTTGTACAGTTTTACCCCTTGCTCATTTTGAGAGTTACATGCCAGAATAACTATATGATTTTATTTAGAGAATTTCATTCCCTTATAGCCAATATCAACAGAAATCAGAAATTAAAATTTTTAATCCTGAAAAATTTCCATTCTCCTTGTTTTCCTCACCGTTAAGAGATAGCGTTATATTGTATTCAGCAAAATTTGAATCCTCTATTTTCTTGTCGAACTTATCGAATTTTTCAACCATATTTCTAGAAATTGAGTAATTATAACCGAGCAGAATAGGTACAATGTTTATGTTCTATGACCTGCAGAAGAATAGAAAACATTTGTTCACAGCCTATTCCTTGGAAAATTCTTGTTCAAATTTAGAACCTGAATCGACTCTTTCAATCAACGTTGAATAATGTGAAATGAATCATTAGAAGTTCTAACGTCCAAGTTTTTTCGTAGAAACTACTGGAGCTTACTATCTACCTCTTAATCTTGACTGCGATGGACTTTGAGCATCGAAGAAAGTAAAGTGATATATACTGAAAAAATTGTATTAACGAAAAAGCTGATGATAAAATTGTTTATATTTATTTTCGTATTGATACCGTATACCTTTATAGAAAAAGTTTGGATTTTTATTGTGCAATAAAAATTTGAATGACGTATTAGAGAATAATTCTAGTTCATTCGGTATAAATTTATCAGATAATAAGCCGAAAAAAAAATTGTTTTCCACAATGGGACATGTCATTGAAATAAAAAATAACAAAACATTTAAAATTTAAGGCATGATCATTTTGAAAATTTTATTTTCCCATTTGATTATTTCATACAATCCTGATGTAATACAGACCGAGATATTTTCTCAAAAACAATTCTTTCGATCAAACATTTATCAAATTATAGTCCTGGAGATTTTTAGGTAGCGGACCCTGATGTATATCTTCATCTTCCAACTCAAATTACTCCGAAACGGTTGATTTGTCCGATTTATCAAGCGTACCGTCTTTAACAAATAGGATGAGTCTTTGACTTGTACAAATATTTCAACAGTAGATTCTTGAAAGATACACTTTTTTCCCAAACCATTTTCTCAGAGTCGGCCCTGATAAAGAGATATAGCTATTTTGAGTTTTCAGAATGATCAGTGTCACCCCTGGGTACCTTTTTTTTATTATTATTGAACAAAACGTTCAAAAATTCATTAGATAGCATGTTCAACTTAGTTTCAAAAGTTGGGTTTTTTGTATTTTTGTGGTACGTATAATGGCCAATGAGAAAACAGGAAGACTTGGTTGATATCTAGTATTCTAAAAAGATTCATCAAATGAATGGAAAACTATATTCAGAAATTTATTTTATCCGATACAACCGTTTGTAATATAAGAATTAAAATTACATTGTTTCATAGTTTTTCAAGAGCCTGTATCTTTTTAACCAATTCCATTCGGAAAGAATGATAAAGGAAAAAAGTGTTTCTTTTGACCACCTCAAGAATCTACTGTTGAAATATTTGTACTTGTGTCAAAGACTCTCCCTGTATTTTTGAACAGAAGTATTTTGAGTAGAATTCGTACATATTGCGCACAGAAATATGGCCAACATTAGATGTAAGAGTGGCACCATCGATCTACACAGACGAGGTAGCATTGATAATAGTAACAATGGTAAAATTAACGAGAATATCTATTCTCTGTCGTGTTCATGGATTAATTTCCTTAAAAAAATTGGTTCTGCGAAGCATGTGGTTGTAGCTTTGAAGTTGACATATAAAAATAATAATCTCATCTCTAGGCTCGATGCATACCTATTACCTATGTTCATTTATTTTTATAAGTATCATCGTTTCAACCTCAAAGTGTCCAAGCCTCAATTGGAATAGCAGAAGCAATTGCCCATTATTAAATCGTGAAAAACTATTTATTCAGTGAAGCTCACGTATCCTAAAACCATTTCTTTCGAAGGTCGATGAACTTTCTCAATTCCTATCTCACCTAGTTCATAACCGAACCCTGTAAAGTGCAGCAGCCTGTAACTGGACGCCCATTCTTTATAAAAGCTCTTATCAGTTATCCCATAAATAGGCTACCGAACAACACTCATTCGATGAATAAAGAAGCTGAATCTTGGATTGGGAGACCCCTAGACTCACCGGACTTTGTACCCGTCGATTCTCAGAAACGTAAACGACGGGTCATGAAGGTCCCACTTGAAAAAGACTGTTATCACGCCGAGTGGCAGTCGAAGAAAGTCTATGTCTCGATTCGTCGTAGTGAAAATCCAAGGGTAATTTGGATTTTTCAATCGAAAGGTCGCAAGACCTTTTCGATTTCGGGAATGTGACAAATGATACGTTGCGTTTCCATTTTGAGTAATTCTTGGTGGACCTTCAATCTAGTCCATCGTCTAATTTAATGAGTGGAAGATGCAGGATGTTTGTTTATACTAGGTTGTTTTTATTATGTCTATTCGGTTTTTAGATAGAGGCCATCTATTCAGTGAGTGATGTGGAATATTATAGATTGAAATGATGTAACGTCTACAATATTTAAGAAAACTCCAGGAATATTTTAAAAATTCTACTGGTTGTTCTTCTCAATAAAGGTGACAACTTTGAGTCGAGCTAAAAAACACAATCCTCTCCTCAATTCTTCTATATGCCTTTCCACCTGTTCATGCGGTTAATTGATCAAGAACTCGTGCTCATATAATTTGTAAGTCTGAAGAAAATATACAGGGTGTATTTGAAAGTGAGGTTTTTTTCAACACAAGGTAGAACTGGTCAAAATGAAGCGTTTCACCAAAAATCACCCATACAAAACTCTCAAAATGACAAAGTTAAAAAAAAAACATTGGAAATGATTACTGAAATAGATCCTAATACGACCCTAGACGTTTGTTAGCTGAATTATCGTAAGACAGTGGGAAAAAACTTATTTCCTGATTCGACCATGTGGTTTCGTTTAGGATATTAGCTTGTTCTATATTTATGTGGTAATGAAAATGGAAACTCAGGATTGCCGAATTTTTGTCATTATGTTTTAGTAACTCACAAGATTTTATGGAATGGCTCATTTCGATACCAACTGACAGAAGAGACTTAGGCCAGGCGCAAATAGAAACGTAGGTTAGTGAGGTGATGCAGCGTGAGTTTTTGTAAAACATAGAAAAGAACAAGACCGCGCAAATAAAGCGTGACAGTGACTTGTCAGATAATACGTGCAGTGCAGTGCAGGAAAAAGCTGCGTCACCTCACCAACCTACGTTTCTATTTTCGCCTGGCCTTAATGTGCCTCTACACGCACCGGCGAACTGAAACTCCAAAAAACTGTAGTGTAGTTGAACTGAAAATCTACGTGTCTGCAGTCCTGGACTGCAGTTCGCCGGTGCCTGTATAGGCAGTTAAAGGACAAATGTGTAAAAAGTAGAATAATACTTCAAAATCTCACCAATAAAATTCGTCTATTTATTAACGAAGTTTTTCACAATGGGCACCACAATCTTCTTGTTCGAACATTCCAACACTCGTCGTAAAAATGGGGAAACATCATAGCACTTTTTCAACATAACTAGCATAAGAACTTTCAAGAAACTGCCTCGATTTTCTACATTTTTTTTACCCTGAATTGCACGATAAAACAATTGTGATTCCCTCAGAAGTAACCTGATATATCTAATACGATGAACTTGATACTGAACCATTCATTGTCCAGCCATATGTTTATGTTTTGTTTCGTTTTTGCGATGCCGGAGTCACCTTCCACAGTATCCTACTTGAAATTCAATGAAATTTTGTCGAACTTCTAGGGTTGTATCTCAGCCATCTTGGATGTTTTATATGGATGATTTCTGGTTAAACGACTTATTTTGATGAGTTCGTCTTCAGCAATAATCTGATGTAGTCGATTTAGGTGGTTTCCAACCGCTTTTTGGCAAAAAGCGAGAGATATCGTCCTGATTTCTTCGGTTATTAGCTGTTTGTGTAGTGGCAGGGTGTGTGGACGATGTACAAAAGTCGTAGGTGCTCAAATCAGGTGAACATTCCATTTCAATGAGACCATTCGCCCTGAGAACATCTGTCCCGAAACATCTTCTCAAATCCGAGCTTTAACTGGCTTTAGCATCATCCTGCTGATGTCAGATATCAGTTCGTGTCCCTCAGCAAAATTGGGAAACTGGGAAGTTACTGTGACGGTGACAGTTTCTCCTTGATCACTCCTTGTACTTCCTGTTTCCTCAAGTTGGCTAGCCCAAGTTTTGATTGTGTTTGCCGAGAGTACAGAACCAGGTATTTCGAATTGGCGCCAAAGCGCTAAAACGTACGAATGGCAAAGCCCTGATGTGTTTCGGTAAAAATTCTACAACCAACTAAATCTACTGACCCTAAGGAACAAAAAGAGCCCTTCTATACGTACCTGTCCCAACCACAGCCCCAGCAATGACGCTTTGAAATTCGTCAATTGGCTCTGCAGCACCCTGTATTTCTGCAGAGTTCAGGGGGAATTGTGGCATTACAAAACGAAAAAATTATTTTATCTCGAGAAAAATTACGCAGATAACACTTAAATTTTGTACGTACTCTCAAACCGTCAGCGCTCCCATTATCCATTTTGAAATTGTATAGATTTAAAGTAAAAAGTAGATGGAAATAGGAAATTGGAAGAAAGGAGGATTAGAAGGGCTCAAATTTTTGTCGGGACTGTCGCTTTGTATCCTAAGAACATACAGGATGAGTCTTTGACGAATATTTCAACAGTAGATTCTTGAGGTAAAAAAAGCACTTTTTTCCTATTTCATTTTTTCCGATTCTGCCTGATGAAAAGATATAGCCATTTCAAGTTTTCATAATGACTTGTGCCATTCCTGAACAAAACTAAATTACTTTCAGAATAACTATTTCAATCTGTGACACTACACATCTGTGGATCTTTCAAATAGAGTTGTATTCAGCCAAAATACCCAATATTTCAAATTTCACAGATACTTTTTAATTTTTGAACATCGAATTACTCGAAAACGGCGCATTATACGAGAAAATATGAGGAATATTTTTATTTTACAAAACGTTCAGATATTCATTAGATAGCTAACTATCAACAGTTGGGTTCTTTGAATTTTTTGTATTTTTATGGTACATATTGGTCATAATGAGGAACTGAAACTGGAAGACTTTGGTGATATCTTGTGTTCGAAAAAGATTAATCAAATAAATGAAAAACTATATCACGAAACCCATTTCATTCGATGAAACCGTTTGTGATATAGAACTAAAAATAACATTTTTTTATGGTTCTTGAACAAACTTCATCTTTTAAACCGAGCCGATTCGGAAAAAAAGGATAAGGAGAAAAGGGTTTCGTTTGACCACAAGAATCTGCTAATAGAATAATTGTACGAGTCAAATACTCACCCTGTAAAATATTCTCTGTTTCAAGTTTCTAACGCTTTATTGACGCTTTCAGTCAGATGTATCTATCTTCTTTCTCTTTGAAAAGGTTTGTAGGATCTTGAATCCTGTGGAAATATCAGGTATACTAAGGATTTAGGAATTTGTGTAGTTCTTTAGAATCCAAGACCTGAATAATGGTATCAACGTTAGGTTCGGACACCTTTCATATGTCTTTGTATCAGATAATCCAGATATGACATGGATGTGAATGAAACAATTTATTTATCCGAAAACTGTTCAATTATGTATGTGAATTCATATTTCATCTACAAGTCCAATTATTTCGTAATTAGCTTAATTTTTTTTAATGGGAATTACACGACCATAAATTCAATGAATACCAAGCAAATTTACTTCAACCATCATTAACATAGCTCTGTCTTGCAAAATAACTTATTGTTCAATAATGGCATAAACTGAATTCCGATTACGGTTTTTATGTGTTTTCAACAATTATCTGGGAATCGGATGCCCATATATATCATGCATTTCCTTTCAATAAAAGCGCATTGTGGTTATAATTTATTATCGATCAAAATGCAATAAGAGAATATCACCTAGAAACTAAGCTATATGTGCTACGTGTTGAAGACATTCAGATATCTTTCCTTTATTGGACTTGATAATTGATTTCTTGGAAGGGTTTGAAAAACGAAATCTACAATGATAAGTTTTGACTCTGCGTCAAAAAATTTTCAAAAAAATTAACAAAAGGGTATCGATCAGAAGTATGCATAACTGGAACGCGAAAACCTACGCACATACACAGACAGACATTTAGAAAACAGATTTGAGTTCAATGTACCTATGTTTTTTCAGACGGTTTTCGTGATAATAATTTTTTTCTACTGCAACTACTCTGAAGTAAAATAATGAATGACAACACAGAACCAAAATTTAATTTTTCTCTTCATTTCTAATGATACATACTTCTCACTGGAATTTTTCGTACGACGTAATATTCGGTTTGAACTTTGAACATCAAGAATATTACAGAACTTTCGTTTATAGAAACGAAAGTCAGGAAGCCAGCAAATAGTTCTTAGCTCTCCTCAATCCACATATTTGGGCGCGCACCTTCCATTTTGAAAAAACTAGATAACCTAGTGAGCCCATAGTTCTACGTTTTTGGTAGATTTACTTTCAGAGAGCTGATTCACTTTTTGACCCCCACATAATGTCTGCTTAATTTCATTTCTGTCAGTTTTATGGTTTCTAAGAAAAAAATTGGTTTTCAGGTACTAAACATTTGAGAATTCAGACCGAGGTCCACAAACCTTCTGTTAGTTTGCCTACTACTAACCCTAGGACTGCACTAGCTCACTACAGTGAGTCAACAGGACATCGTTTTGACTTGAATTATGTTGTCCTGGGCAGACATACCTCAACAAACGTTATCTACATGAAATGATACAGATTAAAGTTCACGATTCAGTAATTCCAGAACTGACTTATACAGTACCTTTCCAGAATTACCATGATTTTATGAAGGAAGGAAGATAACGTAAATGTGTTCCTTGATTTTCTCCTGTGTTTATTTCTACCTGTTTTCCGTCTTCCCGCATTCAACCCTTATGCCGCACGCATTTCAAATCTCAGAGTCACTTTCCCGTGCCATGTTAAAGAGTGAATTGAATTCTGTCATGTCTCTATGCACCGGACGCCATTGATGAAATAACCATGGTAACCATATGCATAATTACACCTGTCATTATACATAAGTCATTTTACCATAATAATAAACATAAAATATTCACGATGGCTGAGCTACACATCAATTTCAAGTACCTACGGAACTATGGAAGGTAACCCCGGCATCGAAAAAACGAAACAAAACATAAACATATGGTTGGAAAACAAATATTTCAGTACTTTCGAGTCTATAAGATTAGTTAAATCAGGTCACTTGAAAAATTGTTGTATCGCGCGATTTAGGATGAAAAAAGTGTAGGAAATTGAGACAGTTGATTGAAAGTGCTTATGTTGACAAATTTCCATTATTGTTATTCTACTTCGTCCCATTTTTACGACGAATGTTGTTGGAGAAGATTGTGAAAAAATTTGTGAATCTTCCAATTTATTCCAACTTGTGACTAACTTAGACGAATTTTATTGGTGAGATTTTGAACTAATATTCTATTCTTTTACACTTGTCCCTAATTATTTTTTGCTAAATAATGAGAAAAATGTGCCAATTTTAAGTTCCCATTTTCATTCCCACGTAAAAATCGAACGGGCCAATATCCTAAATGAAACCATTGTTGACTCAGTCATCACGGGGTGAGTTTGTTCCCATTGCTTTGAGCAGATAAAAAATAGTCATATTAGGATCTATTTCTGCAATCATTTTCTATTTTTCTTTTAACTTTGGTTAAACGCTTTATTTTGATTAGTTCTACCTTCTGTTAGAAAAAGCCTCATCTTTAAATACATCCTGTAGGTATACGAATTAATTAAATAAAATTTGATCTTTCTCCTAAAATGAATATATTCATATATTTCAAGGATAATAACTATTTCGATTCATTTTAATTACCTTAGATAAAGTAAACTCACCTTGTGAGTATTGATTGTTCTGTAATTCTTCTATTTTAGTTATTTTACCATAAAATTCATTTTATTCATTTATATAATAAATTTTTTCCGATGCTTCTTGTTGTCAACTTTGCTTTTTTTTTGTGTAACATTTAGGTAATTTACATTAACTTATTTCACACTGTTACTATAGAAGAAGCATAATTTTGAATGTGAATATTGCAGTTATTGCACGCTTTTTGTGTATACTAACCTATGTTATATTACTCATAACAGTGACCTGATAATGGAAATATAATTTTTCGAAACTTAGTTTGACTCTCGAAAACTTTCCCTTTCCACCACCATTCCTTACACATCGTTGACTAATTCAAAGAATCAGAAAACCATATTGCTTATCATGTATTAGGGTGGTGATGTTTCAGGATTTCAGAGTGTAAGTATTTCCCCAGGACTTGCTGGTTGCAAATAGAAGGAGGATTGGACGTAAAGAGGAAGGTAGTCTCTTTAATTCTTTGTTCTTTGGCTGAATACGGTCCCTTTTTTAATCCAACCAATTCGTGATATCCATTAATTAAATATATGTCGAAATCCTATTCCAAATCTCCAAAATCAGGAAAATTTAGTGATTCGATTCCTCAATAATAAAATTCCACTCTAATTTCCAAGTATCCCATAAAAGTCCAGAGGTCTCCCTACACGAGGAGGATCTCCTAATTATCCGTGTCCGGTAAACTGTGCAACGACCCACTCTTGTCAAGCATCCAAACAAAGCGATAAGCTACAGATTAAGTCAGAGAATGAAGCTTTAATTGAAAAGTAGTAGGAGGCGGAGACCATGAAGATGAAAGGAATTCCTAAATGCGTTCACGCACAAACCACGTGCGTCTCTCGAGACGTTAATAAATAAAGAATTAGCACGGCAAGTATACGTGACCGAAGACATGGCATTCAGAGTCAGTCTGAAATTCGGTGATTCAGTTTTGGCTAAAGTTTACTTCCCGAAGTTCTTGAAATAGGGAGTTGCTCCTTCAATTTCGCAGAGGTCACGGAACGTTCAGTTTACGATGTTCAGCTCGTTGTTCAAGAACAACGATAACGATACCTCGTAGATGTACCTACTATGTGAACAAATATTGAAATTGTTGATAATGATACCTGGATAGAGATGATATAGTTCAGTTTGCTGAGACGGAGATAAACAACATTTTTGTTTCACCTATTTAGCTGCAATAACATAGATTCCGATGTCAACTTGACCATTTACTTATTTGTAAGCCTATAAGAAAGTTGATCTTCTTCGGTCGGTTGCAAATGACCTGTATGGGTCGTTGATGGACATTATTTGGGTTTCCTACATAATATCAGAAATTGAAAAAATAATAACCGATAATTTGTTGAAATTATTTTAAATTTAATATTTCATTGAAAAATAAAGCTGGACTTGGTATCTTTTGCTCATCCTGTATATACCAAATTAAATGTGAATACATTTTTCCCAACATTAAATAATGTTTGATATACATTTAACATTTTCTGCCCTTATCTGAACCTAAAAGCAAGGGGTGAAATGACCCCTATTTTCGAACCCATTCGAAATTCAACGTAACATGAAAAATACGATCGATCTCGCTCTTTGTATTGATGTCGTATAGAAATAGAATCTTTATTAGTGTGAAATTGTTCTGCGATCGATTTTTTCCCAGAATGTTATAGTTTCACGTTAAAATGCGTATTTTGCTTTAAGTAGGGGAGGGATATATCGACACACATAACAAATTAGATGCTCACCACTACTACCTTCCAAACTATAGGTACCTACCAAATAGATAATCTGTTTATCCACGAAAAAGTTTCTATCCTCGCACACATTATAACGTTCAAGTTCAAATCTGATTATCTTCCTTTGTTCTAGATTTATAATGAAAAATCGGAAATATATGATATTCTGGAATTTTTTTCTCATCATCCATCGTCATTTAATGAAATTATAAAATTTGTATTTAAACGGGCCCCCTTGCCCCACTTGATTTCAATATACGATTCAACGACTTAATGACTTCCACCTTTTATTCTTATGGTAGCCATATTGAATTTTTTTAATGAAAATAGAATAATGATGTTTATATTCAACATTCGACATAGTTTGTTCGAATTCGAATTGAGAAGGAGAATTTAAATGATATTTTTGAAAATATCTGCACTCATACTAAAAAATAAGCCATGTATAGGGTTTTTCGACAAGAACTTTGTTTTGTAAATCAAAATAAAACAATAAATTCAGATGACAATGATTCAAATTTTTATTTTATTCAGAAAAGGATTGTTTGACAATTATGAATGGAAAATGATATCTTATAAATGTCCACCACGACCACGGTCACAGCGGTGTTAAATCGCCTGATCTAGCTAGCCTTTTAACGGCCGAATTTCGTGAAATTATGCGATCAGAAAATTTGGTTTGCAATAAATCCATTGTTCCGGTAGATATGTGACTTGTGGCACCGTCTTGTTGAAACGAGATATTTGTGATATCCATATCTTCAATAATAGGCCAAAATTTAGTTGTTAACATCTCTCGATTATGTTGACAGATCTGAAAACTTTTACAGATCCACCATATTCAATGTGAATTTCTATTATTTTGAAACGATTTTAGAGTGAAAAGGAATTCATTGTAACAATTGCCCAAGTTTCTACTATAGATAAGTCAAAAACCAAATGTCAAAACTTTGATGTAGTTCCAGTGGGGCCATAGTGAAAAACAAAGTTCTTGTTGAAAAACCCTATATTTTATTGTCAAATTTGTGTTCTTATTACGTACTGGACGAAAAAATTTTATGAATAAAGATTATTCTTCACTATCTCAAGAAAGATCAACTATACTGCAGGTTATCTGTCTTTCATTTCATATATATAAATTTCTTAGTGTCTCAAGGGTATCTCTGATGAAGAATTCATCACGATGATGTCTGTAGGACTTTTATGCCCAATTGATAGATATTAACAGGAATATCTTCAAAATTTTCCCCTCACGACCTCAGTTCGAATCAACTAAGCCTTATGTTGAATACAAATATTATTTTTCAATGAGAAAATTGAGCTTGAAATTTCTCGATTAACCAGTGATACTGTACATGGTGATACCCCGGCGAAGTTTTCATGCGTTTCGTGCTAACAGGATGATGGGCATAACTATCATATAATTATATAGTGCATTTAAATAATACCAACACAAAAGTTGTAGTTATTTTGATTTATCTTCATTTCTACTTTATCTATCACTATTATCTATAGATACGCCATTGCTTACGGACCCAGTTCTGTCAAAATTGAATCGTCTTTGAACTGAATCTAACTTCGTTTTATAACTATTCTTGATTATCACAAAGTGGTAGTCTTATATTACCATAGGGACCCTTCAGTAAACATCTGCTGAGCCATTTGGCTCCGATTCTGACTCAGAATAATCTCTAACAAGCAATAGAGAGAAACTTAAGTTTTAGTTTCAGTCAAAATATGAATTGATCAGTAAAGCTAAAGCAGAGGGAGTGAAAATGATAAATCTGAAACCGTAGCTGTGAAAAGAGCAGTAAAAGGAAAAAGCAGCAGCATTCACCAATGCAAGATTGTGGTAGGTACTGGTGGCAATACTGACAGGAAGAAATTCTGTTATTCTTTGCGAAAATAATAAATAAGCCAAAATTATACAATGTTTTCATAAGCATTGTAGGATTTGTGAATCAAGCCAATTGGAGTTTCAACAAGATCATCATTAATTATTTTCAATTTATATTCATCTGGCAGAAAATGTGTGCAATAAATAGAAATAGGTATTTCATATGGAAATATGTTATCTTGCTCACGAATAAACACGTTTAAGCGTATTCATGGTTAGACAAGATAATTCAAGATTTCTTGTTTTTTTGACAAGAAATCATGGTATTGCCATAAAACTTCTTGTCTTGTCCTAAAATTCTGAAATTCCTTCTCGTCTTGATCTTGACCTGAAAACAGGAAAAGATCTTGAAATCTTCAGGAAGACCATTATATTTTTTAGACTGTCCTCTCACTGCCATAGTCCCATAGCATTTTTGTAAGTTTTTCGGTTTCTAAGAAACAAATTAGAAAATTGCTTTTCAGGTGCCATCTTTAGGAACTGTATCTAAGAAGGGACATCTCAAGAAAAAATTATATATGAAAGATATATTTTTCAACAAGGAATCACCCCTTAGATTTTTCCATAATTTTTCATTCACATTGTGTATTCTTGGAAAGCTATTTTTTTTCGGACAATTTGGATTTTTCAGAATATCTTTCGGATTTGACATATGTAATAATGTTGTATTTTGTTTCACCTTACATTCCATGCAGGAATGAACAAAATTGAAAAGTAGTATAATATTCCAATTAGAAAATTGGCTATAAAAAGATCTTATCCTTTGTGTATGCAACCACAATTATACTACATTCTTGAAATTGACAAAATATCAAAATTTTGTCATATCTTAAATTCACGATTTTTGTCCATGTAGCGTAGCAGGACGAGAAGCAACAGTTGTATACATCAATAAATCAAATAATTTTTCACCCGATGTGAAACCCTGTAGACAAAAATCCTCGATGCGATCTTACATTCGCTCTATCTGAAAATTAGCGAACTCTACCAGAACTATTCCTTTAACGACAACATTCTTATAAGGACATTTGAAAAAGCAGAAGGTATTCAACCAGTCCATCCCGTGTTCTAAATCGTTCCAATTCGTAGTGCTACAAAAAATAACGTTTCTCGGAACCTAAGACCACGTCTTCCAAGATGGAACATAATGTACAGGATGCTCCTATTGTAGACATTTATAACAATCAATGTATCGAATAAATCCACTTTAATCGTCAGTATACATCGTACTCGCCTATATCAATATAGAAGAATTTAAATTGAATGAGTATTAGTGGAATAGAATGGATTAAAGCGGGTTAGGTAAGCAAAAATTTACAGGAATATATTAAAAATCAGTAAAATCTTGTAATGACAAGATAAAACTTTTCAAATTTAATGAGGACACTCAAAGTCCTTCCTATCGATCGCATAACATTGTAATGAAATAATTGATTAACAGGCATATTCCACATGACTTCTTTGAAATTCGGAAAACCTTGAATTTTTATTTTATGTATTCCAAGAAATGAATGAGAGAATTATATTTCGTTTTCGAGAAAAAAATCATCATTTTCTAGAAGTTAAATCTTTTAGACTGAAATTGTTGTTTTCAATTCATATCATTTTTCTAAATACTCCAATTATTTACATGCTTATACTTCAAAACAATCAATGAACTACAAAAAGTCTTTATATCACCTAATGTGGGGATTATTATGTTTTATTCATTTTTTTTTTCTGTCGATACCTCCCTGATAAATTGAGTGGTAATTAATATGTGGCACACATATTGTATAATGAAATTTATGTGTGAATAATGTGTCATCATTATTGTATGAATCAAGATTATTCAGAACGTTCAGTCATTTTATACAGTAATATATTCCAATGAAAAGGACCTCATTTGTCCGTCGACATTAATGTAACAATTAGTTTTTTCTGTATTCATGTGTTTTTTCCTTATTAACATAATTGTGTCAGTTATGTCGAAACCCTCAATTCTGATTCCATAATCAAGTGTTTTTTAGGTGAGAAACTATTTTTTGCGAGCTTTTATCTTCTTTATCCATTCCCAAATTCCAATGGAACGAAAGCTGGTCATTTTATTCCCAGATTGCACAAGGTACATCATTGAATTTTTTTTTTGCAATGATAATATTTCACCCAAAGATTGTAGAGTTATTCTATTACTCTTTGATTGGACCATTCAGCAGCGTTTTTTCATTATATGGTTGTTCGGTCATAAAATAACAGAACAAAATGTAGAAAATATATATTGCACATAATTCTTCCAGTTTTCTATTCACAAACATCGATCAACTTTTCTGGTGGTTTTAAGACATAGTTACGTGGATGTATTGATTTCTAGTTAGCCTAGACCAGTTCTATGCATAAAAAAAATTGCGTTACCATAGCAACGACCAATAACTCATTAGAATTGTCAGTGTGAAGTTCGAGGTGAAAAAAGAAATCCAGAATCCATAAATTAAAAGATAGAAGACGTCCATCGAAATTGTGAAAATCGAAAAATTGGAGTGTCGAGCCATCATCATGTACCTACCTGTATTTAAAAGATAAGCTTAATACCCTTGTCCTTCATATGAGACCGTGAAAAATTGCACTGCAAGCTCCAAAAGAGGAGAATTTTCCATTGAAGATGATGACCGATCAGGAAGGCCAGTTTCCTATGTATACCTACGTTGTTGAAGTACATATTTTGTATTTCGGTGCGTACCTATGTCTTCAACGTAAATTTAAAAATAAATGCTTATATTTATCGTTCTATGGCTAAAACACTTCCGTTTAAATATCCCAGTCCCACAAGAAGAAACTTTCTTTATGATTCTCTAGTGCACCTTATGAGAAGTAAATCTAATGAAAAATAGAATAATTAATTTTTTACAACTTATTCACGATGTACATTCATCGAAAATCCTGTAGTAAACTTTGCCCATTAATTCACTCAAACATAAAATTCTCAAATGCCACCACTTTTTTGGGTCTCCCAATAGAAAATTCTTCGTCATCCTTTTCATTCACAATCTTTCTGATTGTGAAAATATTCAGCTAAAATATAAGTCGTTTAGATTCAGATGAAATTATATAAATTCTCTTACATTGAATATGTTCCCTACCGTCTGACGTATTGTGGATTTTAGAATATCAGGGTTTAATATTTGAATGAGCGGACCTGAAATCTAAATAGCACTCACTACCTGAAACCCTGTCTCTTTTTTTCTATCACTTTCGGCATTTTCGCAATAAAAATTGATATTAGTTGTGGCAACGGCGTTATGACATTAACGACATTTCATGAATGCCAACCTTACTCCGTTCTTGAGAAAATTATTTCATGGCCAACCGACTGCTACAATAAATGTGAATGGAGTATGGGTATTATGTGTATGAATGTGCCTAAACAAATTCATGATTGATCATTGCTGCACTATTCATTAATGCGGCATCTTCAGGTTTTGAGAAAACTCACATACTTATCATTCGTTTGCAATCTTTCCAATTATAGTGTGAACTTCTAAGCTTCCTGTAGAGATGGCGCCATAAGTTCATAAGATCGATAATTCAAATTTTGAATGAGTATCAATATATCAATAGAGTGAAAAATAATAAAAACAGAATGAAGAGTGTTTTCAATGCATTTTTGAATAATTCAATGAAATCAATATGGACTAGAAAACTTATGACTTTCAGGAAAAATCTCTAGATGGAATGACCAAATTTATTTGGAATTGCGATTATTCAAAGGTGAAAAATAAAAATGGCGATACTATGACACAAATTTATATATTGCGATCCATATTTTCAACCAAGTTGAAATAAACAAACGCGCTCGTCTAATGCATTGCGCGTCGCTTTCAAAGACGCCTAGTTCCGGCGTCGTCCACCGTCCCAGATGGAGCTACCGACGCCCGACCGATTGTCATTTTCCCCGACTGTTTTCAGTGAATCAAGATACCGAGTAGAAGACGAACGGATTTACCGTCGCACCGTTTTTTTTATATTGACGTTTTGTACGGTTAATTTGACGTTTCTCCCATAGCATACTGTGATACAGGAAAGGTCCCGTTGGCTCCGCAGATCTCTCGCGACGTGCCTGAACGGGAAAACGGCATAGGAACCATGGAAAATCGCACGCTTTTCCGACAGCGAGTCGCCTTAACACACAGCCTTATTTTGAATTTTTTGCGTAGTTTCTAAGGTGCCGACACAGCACGCAATACGTTTTTTTTTTCATCCGGCTACACGGTCATTATGCATCGATATCGTTCGGTTTTTCAACTGATGTCACAACGAATTCAGGAATTTCCATTACGAATTTAACGGTTTTCGAAATGTACATCGAAAAATTGATATTTTGATTCACGCGTTAACCTTGTCTTGTTCGACGATGATGGTGAAAATATCGGAAAATTCTAGTCGGGGGAACCTTTCCAGGTGGTAAAACTTTGATATGCCAGTAAGGAGAGGTTTGGTAGCTCCAAGGACTACGTTAATTGAGACTATAATCAGGAAGTTCGATACAGACAGTGAGTATTTCAATTTTTCAATGTTCAGCACGACGGTTTTCTCCACATTTTCGCAATTTTATTTCAGCCGGAGGAACGGAACCAGGAAGTAATCAATAAGAATGATTTATTCGATTATAGTTGTTCTATACATAGATACCTTTCCCAAAAATACCACCTGATCTGGTTATGGTTCAAGGACTATCTTAATTGCCCGAAGATTTTGCCAAGAATTGGGGATTTATTTCAATGAGCTTTATTTGATGTGGGATTATTTAGGTATGGTTAGGATTTGATGTCCTTTCGTAATGACTTTGTTGACGTTAGCTAATAAGTACAGGAATTATTCATGAAATTTTTTTCATCCAGGTGAAATCTGATGGAAATTTTTTTTTCCATTTACATGGATGCATAATAAATCGAACCCTGACAGCTGGTGTTCAGTAAAATTGGTTTATTCTTTTTGTTCTTATTATAATTCACTTGTACTTGAATTGAAAATTATGAACTCGTGAAACTAAGGCGAACCAAAAAATTTGATGAATGAAAATAGAAAGCCATATCATAAATGTCCTAACACTCAAACTTATCAAGACTGTTCCCGGAAGAAGTTGATATGTTATTGCGGATCTACAGCACCTTCTGGTATACATTTTATTATACCTTTTATTCTTTTAATGATTCAGTGGGTTGATTCCATGTGAACGCTTTTTGAAACTTCGATTAAATCCGAGAATATTGAGTGTTGCGTGGAATTGATTTCATGTAAAGTTACCCAGTTGATTCACATGAAATCATAAAGAAATATTTGTGCTCTTTTTTTTTTAGTATACAGGATTCGACAATTCTCTCGTTTTTAAAAGCAATTACAAAAAACAATTGAAAGAAAAATGATCCTAGGCCTGTATTTGAAAAACGCTTTTGCACACATGCACAATGCAGAAATAATTTTTTTCTACAAGCATGTGCGTTCAACCCTTTACCGTCACACATTTCAAGTCGCAAAGGATCATTTTCCAAAACGGTGCGGGAAAAATGCCTGCAATTTCTTTCCAGCATATTCGTTACGAACGAAACGATATACAGGGTGAGCGTTAAGGAATGGATTATATGGTACCTGCGTGTAGATGACGTTGTGGTGTTTCAGAAAGATATGTTTTATATTCAGTAAAACTTCTTCGGTTTTCGAGATATTCGAGATTTAAAAAAAGTTATACCCTCTGTCACTCTTTTTCATTGCAAGACACAAATGAAGACTTTTCTGAATCTGTTTTTTGAATGGTATTCCTGGATGGATGTGCTATCGAATGTAATTCATGATTTTCGGGGCTCATTCATAGTTTTTTCTTTAAAAAAAGACCTAACTCAAATTTCTTGTTTTGCTTTTTTTTCCTAACGTGGAGTAGAAAAAGGTCACCTGATTGCGAAATTGGGAAAAAACATGCATGTTCCATTGTGATCCCGAAATGGTATAAATCAGTGTATTTCCAGAATTTTATTCGAAATAATTTCCCCAGAGTCAGCCCTTTTTTCTGTAGTTTGCTGATAATCCCTACGATTTTTAACGGCTTATAATTCCTTCAATTGTTCTGAAAACTATCATTATCCCCTCTAAATGTGTGGAAGTAGAGTGGTTCAGTGGTTTATATATACAGGATGTATTTATAGTTGAAGCTTTTTTCAACAGAAGGTGGAACTGGTCAAAAAGACAAGGTTGAGGAAAAAATTTGTGATTAGTGATTACTGAAATAGATCCTAATACGATCCTAGATCATTTTTTATCTCAATTATCGTGGGAATGAAAATTGAAACTTTTTTCAATATTAAAAACCCTAAATCATTTTATTAAATGGCTTATTTGAATACCAACTGACAGAAGATACTTAGGACCAAGTGTAAAAAAATGAAATATTAGTTCAAAATCTCACCAATAAAATTCGTCCAAATCATTCACGAATTTTTTCGCATCAGTCATCACAATCTTCTTCTTGCTCGAACCCTCCAACAATCGTAGTAAAAATTTGCTGAAATAGGGTAACAATAATAGCACTTTGTCAACATAAGCACTTTTAATAAACTGTCTCAATTTTCTACACTGTTTTCACGCTAAATCGCACGATACAATGTTTTATGATGCATCTAAACAGGTAGATTCGGATGTTCCGAACCATTTATTGTCCAGCTGTATGTTTATGTTCTGTTTTTTTTTATCCGATGCCGTCCAGTACTTTTTCGAAATTTAAGGAGTTGCAGCGCAGCCATCTTGAATATTTTATGTAGACAATATTTGGTGAAATAACTTACTTTGATGACTTCTACTTTCTGTCAGAAAATTTCCTGTATCTCTCTGTCTCTCAGTATCAAATAAATCAGTTTATCTTCACTCCCCTGAATATGCTACTGAGATATCCAAACAGGAAACACGTGTTAGTGAAAATCATAGATTTCCATTTTATTTTGACTAATCAAATACTTAGTATACACTCATTTCAATAGGAAACTCACTCATTTCGAAGTGAAATCCTATTTTAATGCGAGATTAATTACATATTAATGAACAAATTGTCCTCTAGTATAATAAGCTTGAAGTAATGTTTTCATGAGGCAGAGCTGTTAGCAAAAAAGCCTATGAAACTTTAGAACAAGGAGGTTTTGTGGGGAGTGTCGACTACTAAATTAGTTGAGTTAACTTCATCGAATTATCTTGTTTTATTTATTGAAGAGAAGTGAAAAATAAATACAAATCAATATGACTAGGTGGAACTTAATAGATTAATAGTCATAATTGAAATATTATTAAAGACATAATATCAATTCAAATATTGAGACATTTTTTCAATTATTTAAAACAATAATAGGATTATTTGAGCTATTTCCCTCATTTTATCCTATTCTAACAAACGTTTCGGCCAGCATTTGCTAGCCATTTTCAGGGAATCTAATGTTATTGGTCGAAGAAGATTTGACTTATCAGTAGAATTTCAATCGAAGAAAATTTATCAAATTTGACAGTTTTTATTATCACTATCAAATGAACTTGCTCCATTTCAGAACTATGGTTAATATCAAGAGATTTCTTGAAGACGGAGGGCAAAAGCTAATCGAAACATCGTATGGAAAAAGCTGAAATGATAGAAGTAGATCAATGAATCCTTCTAGAAATTTTCCATCATCAATTATTTCACGTCAAGTACAGATTATGACAAAACACACGTGAACATTTTATATGGAACTAAGCTTATCAGTATTTATTGCTAACAATGATTTGGATGGTCAAAAACCCAGTTTTTGATATAGGTCGCATGTGCACCTAGTAAAATCTTATTCTGTCTAAATTGAATGTTTGGTAGCTTTTTTCAGTGCTCTGATGAAATTGGAACAACATAACTTAATTCTTTCATCAAAGAAATTTTTTACTACAAATAGATAACTCAGTACGGATGAGTAGAGTATACCTATAGAGAAGTTTTTTTGAACTGTTCTTGCCCCACATTAAATGTGGAATCAAGCAATGAATAAATCAAGACATAGTCACGACAGTTATAAAGGTTACCGTATAATGTGATTTCATAGAGAAGTTCGATTTTTTTTCATCTAGTGAATAATAAATGAAACAGGATTATGAACAGATAGTTACCTTGATTCTCTACAACTGTACTTCGATAAATAATTGTAATTGTGTGTAAAATTTTGATTGATTCGAGGCTTTGAGATCAGAATATGTTCAACATACTGTCACTACACCATTTCCAGTTATAATTCAGAAATGATAAATTGAAAGTCAGATTTGTCACGTTTATTACGGAAACCATCAGTGTGTAACAGATTTGTCAATTTAATTTCAAAAATGCTCATTTAAAATTCAGTTCAGAAAACATCAAATGTAATTCAGAGTATTCAATATCGGAAGCAATAAATTATTTATTTGTACCTCAGACCCCGTCATTGGTAATTCATTAAATACGAAAATGAACGAATATTATTCAATGTTATGTACTTGTTACTTGTCTTCAGGGCTCATACGGTAGCTCAGTACAGGGTAATTGATTATAAATGCCCCTCCTCTCTCTTTAAATTTTTTGTGCCACCTTGTAGTAGGAAGATTGCTACAAAAGTTTTATGATTCGAAATTAATTGTTGAAATAATTTATTTTCATATACGCCGTTTCCACTTGTAATTACGAAATAATTAATTGAAATTTAGAAAACATCACTTGTATTTCAGATTGTTCAAGTTCATTTCGGAAAACATCAAATCATTTTCAGAAATGATCATTTGAAATTCAGTTTCGTCAAATTTGTGTCAGAAATCGTCAATTGTAATTCAGATCAGTGAGATTTATTTCCGAAATCGTCAAATGTATTCCAGAAAACATCAATTGAAATTCAGAAAACATCACATGTATTTCAGATTATTCAAGTTTATTTCGGAAATATCAAATCAACTTAAGAAATGATCATTTGAAATTTTAAATTTATTTTGGTCAAATTTATTTCAGAGAGTGTCAATTGTAATTCAGATCAGTCAGATTCATTTCAGGAACTGTATTCCAGAAAACATCAATTGAAATTCAGAGAACTTGTATTTCAGATTATTCAAGTTCATTTCGGAAAACATCAAATCTAATTAAGATTAATCAATTCAATTTCAGAAATGATCATTTGAAATTTAGTTTACTCAAATTTATTTCAGAAATCGTTAATTGTATTCAGATCAGTCAAATTAATTACAGAAATCGTCAAATATAAATTGTGATGATAGTTTAGTGTCTGAAAATATAATGAAATGAAAGGTTTAGCGGCATGCAGACCTGTCTGCATGCCGCTAAACCTTTCATTTCATCGTCAAATATATTCCAGAAAATATCAATTGTAATTCAGAAAATATCAATTGTAATTCAGAAAGAAATTAATTGAATTAAGTATGGGTTAACAGATAATTAATGTGCCCATTTGAAATTAAATAATAAGATATGTGAAAAGAAATTTAGAATCATAAAAATTTTGTATGAATATTTTTTTACAAGGTGGAACAAAAAGTAAAAGAGAGGGGAGTGTCATTAATTAATCAATCACCCTGTAAGGAGCTATCAAATAAATCCTGTAGACAATGTGGGTAATTAACACATAGATAACCTTGAATAATATTCCTAATTTCTGAATTACCAATGACGGTTTTTAAATAACAAATGATCAATCAGTTTTAAAATTGATGGTTTCTGGTTTCTGAAATCAAATTGACTAATCTGAATTATATTTCATGTTTTTTGAAATAAATGTGACTAAACTGAATTTCAAAAGACCATTTCTGAAATTAAATTGACCTATTTGAAATATACTTAACGAGTTTTGGAATGAACTTGACTCATTTGAATTTCAATTGATTATATCTGAATTACAACTGAAAATGGTGTAGTATCTGTTAATGCATAATTAAATCAATAAATTTCATTCGGAGCCACATTTAATTTTTTCTGAAATACAATTGACGATTTCTGAAATGAATCTGACTGATTTGGATTAAAATTGACGGTTTCTGAAATAAATGTGACTTGTATTTTGAATTGACATTCCTGAAATTGAATTGACTAATCTGAATTACATTTGATGTTTTCTGAAATAAATGTGAGTAAACTAAATTTTCAAAGACCATTTCTGAAATTAAATTTACTTATCTGAAATATAATTGACGGTTTCTGAAATGGATTTGACTAATTTGAATTTCAATTAATCATAATAATATCTGAATTATTATACAACTGAAAATGGTGTAGTATCTGTTAATGCATAATTAAATCAATAAATTTCATTCGGAACCACAATTGATTTTTTCTGAAATACAATTGACAATTTCTGAAATGAATCTGACTGATTTGAATTAAAATTGACGGTTTCTGAAAAAAATGTGACTACTCTGTATTTTGAATTGACATTCCTGAAATTAAATTGATTAATCTGAATTACATTTGATGTTTTCTGAAATAAATGTGAGTAAACTAAATTTCAAAAGACCATTTCTGAAATTAAATTGACTTATCTGAAATATAATTGACGGTTTCTGAAATGAACTTGACTAATTTGACTTTCAATTGATTATATCTGAATTACAACTGAAAATGGTGTAGTATCTGTTAACCCATAATTAATTCAATAGATTTCTTTCGGAATTACAATTGATTTTTTCTGAAATACAATTGACGATTTCTGAAATGAATCTGACTGATTTGAATTACAATTGACGGTTTCTGAAATAAATGTGACTGATCTGAATTTCGAATCAACATTCCTGGAATTAAATTGACTAATCTGAATGAAATTTGATGTTTTCTGAATTGAACTCGATTAATCTGAAATATAGGTGATGCTTTTTGAATTTCAATTGATTATTATTTCTGAATTACAACTGCAATGGAGTAGACATTTTTGGAATATCGCAATAATTCCTATTCCCACTACGGCGCATTCTCTTATGAGGATAGATCAGAATTATCGAGGTATCACACTTCCACTTGCTACAACCACATACTGTTAGTTAGATTGTTAGATGTGAGTGAAGATTCGTGCCTTTATTGATTGCTTCAGTTCTCACTATCTCCATATCTACGAAATAGTTCAAATAATCTGCTTTATTATCGTAGTGAAATCCAGGAAGACATTTCGGTACCCCAAAAAAACCATAAAGTTGCCTGTTATTGCCGTTCAGCATGACATAAATTAAGTACCGTCATAAATTTCTTCACATGCACGTCTTCGCGAACGTCTGCAAAAAGCTACCTTCCGAAAGCCCTGGAGTTAAAATGGGTAAAACCGCACTATAAGGCTGTGTGGTAAACTGGGAAATATGGAAATATCCTAGCTGTTATGATATTTCCGAAGGCAGACAGCGAAATTATTGATCTTCTCTGTTCAGTCCTCTTCAAGCGCTTTCTTATAGGGCAGAGCTTTCGAGGATATCCAAATGTTCTTCAACCAGATAACACAGCATTGGGAAATACTCATAATAATAATAATAATAATAATAATAATAGTTTATTAATCCTGTAAGACAAATTAATGTATAGGATAAGTCACAAAAAAGAGAAGGAAAAAAAGAAATACATGGATCAACCAATCATATTAACATCATTAAAATAATCTTTAACAGTATAATAACATCTAGTTAGCATCAACTTTTTCACACATTTTTTGAACTTTTTTCCGTCAAGAGATTGGATACTGACAGGCAAGTGGTTGAAGATTTTGATACACTTATACAGAGGAGAACTTTCATATTTTGTTGTTTTGTGCTTAGGAATATATAGGGTTCTCTCATTTCTGGTACCGTATTGATGAAAACTGGACAACTGGACAATATCTTTTTCATTTTCCTTAACATACAAAAGACACTTCATAATGAAGATAGACGATAACGTTAATATATTGTTTTCAACAAATATAGGTCGACAGGACGAACGTGGGGGCATATTAAATATCATACGTAAAATTCTTTTTTGAATTATGAAAGCTCTCCCAACATCCGAAGAGTTTCCCCACAGTAAAATATTATAAGACAAATGGCTATACACTAAACTATAATAAACATTAATCAGTGATTCTAATGGGAGTAAAGCTCTTACCCTACTGATGGCATAATAGGAACTATTAAGTTTTTTACAAACAGAATCAACGTGTACATCCCATTTCAAGTTGTTGTCCACATGAATGCCAAGAAATTTGCTGGCATCTTTAGATAGGATAGCGCTATCATTATGGTGAATAACTAGCTTACGATCACTTTGTACGATTGTGAAGTAAATACATTCTGTCTTATCAATATTAATCATCAGCCTATTTTTTTGACACCAAGTTACAAAACTTTCTAATAGTAATCCGCACAACTCCTGAAGTTCGTCCACCGTTGCTGCCGAAACTACCATTGAAGCATCATCGGCAAACAAACTCAACAAAAACCTCCCCAACGCAGATGAAGGGCGTCCACACTGGAGCAAATTCAGGAACATCGCTTTCAAATTAACTGGGAGATCGTTCACAAAAAGCAAAAAGAGAAGAGGCCCAAGTACAGATCCCTGCGGCACTCCCAGCCTCACATCATGTTCTTCCGATATGGAACTTCCAACCTTCACAAACATAGACCTTCCCTCGAGATAACTCTGGAGCCAATCCAAAAATACACCCCGAAAACCCAGGTTGTAACACTTGTCAATTATAAAGTCAGGTGGAAGACTATCGAATGCTCGCGAAAGGTCAAAGAATAGACCTGCCACATGCAATCCGCTATCGAGACATTCATACACATAATCGACGAAATAAATTGCAGCTGTTTCTGTTGATCGACCAGCTCGGAAACCATGTTGGGCATTATCGAGAATATTGAATCAGATATCAGATTTGTGGATGACTGTGTACTCAGTAACATGGAAATAAAAAGCATTTTTAATAGTACCAATTATTACACGGTTTTCCATCAATAAAAAATCTCAATGTGAGTTTTCTGTTCAAGGAGACTGTCAGTTTATGGATAAGTTTTTCTGAAAAAATTCTTCACGCTTCACAAAAGATATCCCCACAATACACTTGAGGTATTCTCTTGGTAAGATAGTGAAAATGCAAATCGTAAACTTGAACTTCCAACATGAAAAAAATTTTTGATCTGTGAATTTTTTTTTCTATTATTATAAAATAAAATTGATGTGAAGTACGAGGATAAATATATTGAAAAATTCTTACAGGATATTTCATAAGTCGTTGGCCATAGCCTAACGTTGAATGCAGGTCATCCAGGCCTTTCAGAAAACTTGCTTATTTTGTTTCCTAAGGCTAATAGTTTCGGAGATACAGGGTGATTCATGAATATTGACCTAAATTTGCGATAGCCATAACTCTGGAATGCAAGGTCCGATTTCGATCAAATTTTATGTGTTTGTTCACTTCAGAAAGCTCTTTCAAACTGTTCATGGAATATCAATATTATCAGGGCAGTACTCAGAATATCATGATTTTTCATTCAAGCCCAAAATCTATATTTTTTACATCCCCTACAGAGATTTTCTTACTGCCATGAAAAACTACATAATTTATTCTAAGAAATTCAATTTTCACTTTGCACGGCACACTTGTCACAAGGGAATAGGGGCCGGACGAATTCATATTTTATGTCATTTTTTCGAAATGCGGTCCTGTTTTTATTCCTTCGGTGATAATATTTATTGTCCTTTGTCAAGATTCTGAATTATTTTGAATTCTATTCAATTCTTCGTTATTTTAAACTCTCAGCACATACTGAGTGTTCGTAAAATAGTGTTTAAGAGTATGCAAAGTCGAGCTGTGAATTCTTTTCAAGTATTCATATTGAATTTAGATGCAAATTATGTAAACCATCTTGGAAAATGTAATCCGTAAGTCTATTTGCTTCATAACACACATAAATATTGAAATTTATTCTTCAACAATGAAAATGTACTCTCATAAGAGACGTTCGAAATAGAGTTCTTCCATCTCGACACATTTCCTACCCCTTAAAATCAGATTATTTATTGCCCGCATTTCGAAAAAAATTACATAAAATATGAATTCGTCCGGTTCCTATTCCCTTGTGAGAAGTGTGGCATGCAAAGTGAGAACTGAATTCCTCAGAATAAATTATGTAGTTTTTCATGGCAATAACGAAATTTCTGTGGGGGATGTAAAACATATAGATTTTGGGGCTTGAATGAAAAATCATGATATTCTTAGTACTGCCCTGAAAATATTGATATTCCATGAACCGTTTGAAAGAGCTTTCTGGAGTGAACAAACCCATAAAATTTGATCGAAATCGTACCTTGCATTCCAGAGTTATGGCTATCGCAAATTTAGGTCAATGTTCATGAATCACCCCGTAACTCCGAAACTAATAGCCTTAGGATACAAATAGGATACAAAACAAGCAAGTTTTCTGAAAGGCCTGGATGACCTGCATTCACCATTGGGCTATGGCCAACGACTCATGAAACACCCTGTAGAACCAAACAAAATTTCAATGTCAAAATATTTTATTACTCAACATATTCTTCTGTTAATTGGATTCATTCATCACAGCGAACGTTCGAAGTCTCTAGACCTTTCAAAAAAATATGTTTCTTCTTGCTCTGCAAACCTGACACAGCTCCACAGCTTTTATTACCTCCACGTTGGAAGAAAATTTACAACCTTTAAAACTTTTTTTCAGTTAAGCAAAGAGATGATAGTCGGATAGAGCCAAATCTGGTGCATAAGGGGGGGTGTTCTAGTAATTCAAACCCTAAATCACGTATTTTTTGCATGGCAACATGAGACATGGGACATGTGCAAGGGCGTTGTCCTGCAAGAACAAAACACCGTTGGCTAGCATTCCGCGTCTTTTCTCTTTAATTTTTTTCCGTAGAGTGGTCAGTAATGTCGAGTAGTAATCTCCAGTTATTGTTCTACCCTTGTCCAAAAAATCAATTATGATTACTCCATGGCAATTCCAAAAAACCGAAGCAAGAACTTTTCCAGCAGATTTTTGGACACGAAACTTCTTTTTCTTGGAGAACCAGAGTGTCGCCATTCCATCCATTGTTGCTTTGTTTCTGGATCATAGAAATGTATCCAACTCTCATCCATAGTGATCATTCGGTTTAAGAAGTCTACATCGTTTTCAAATCGAGCACAACGCGATGCTTCTACCCTTGCACACTCTTGGTCAGCATTCAAACTTTTGGTGATCCATTTATAAACATTCGTATGAAATATTCAATGCTTCCGATATCCGTTTAGCCCAATTCGACGGTCTGATAAAATCATGTCATGAACTGCATGGATATTTTCGGGGACTGACACAGAAACTGGCCTTCCCGATCGGTCATCATCTTCAATGGGAAATTAGAAAATTTACCTCTTTTGAAGCTTGCAGTGCAGTTTTTCACGGTCGCATACGAAGGACATTGATCACTAACATCGAATTACTCGAAAACGGCGCATTATACGAGAAAATATCAGGAATACTTTTATTTTACAAAACGTTCAGATATTCATTAGATACATAGCTAAGTTTCAAGAGTTGGGTTCTTTGAATTTTTTGTATTTTTATGGTACATATTGGTCATAATGTGGAACTGAAACTGGTAGTCTTTGGTGAAATCTTGTGTTCGAAAAAGATTCATCAAATAAATGAAAAACTCGCTTTTTTGACGCTTTCAGTCAGATATATCTAACTTCTTTCTTTGAAAAGGTTTGTAGGATCTTGTATCCTGAGGAAATATCAGGTACACTAAGGATTTAGTCTCATCCATAGTAACAATTCGGTTTGAGAAGTCTACATCGTTTTCAAATCGAGCACAGATCGAAAGCAATGCTTTTACCCTTGCACGCTTTTGGTCAACATTCAAACATTTGGGGATCCATTTTGCAGCAATTTTCCCATGTCCAAATTGACTTGAACTATATGATCAACGCCTTCGTATAAAATATTCAGGGCTCAAAATAATCGTTTCAGCCCAATTCGACGGTCTGATAAAATCATATCATGAACTGCATGGATATTTTCGGGGACTGACACATAAACTGACCCTATCGGTCATCATCTTCAATGGAAAATTCACCTCTTTTGAAGCTTGCCGTCCAATTTTTCAAGGTCGCATTCAAAGGACATTGATCACCAAGGGTATTAAGCATATCTTCGTAAATATGCTTACCTCTTAACCCTTGTAAATACAGGTACTTGATGATGGCTCGATACTCCAATTTTTCGATTTTCACAATTTCGGTGGACATATTCTTTCTTTTAATTTATTGCGTAACTCTGGTTTTCTTTTTGGACCTCAAGCTTTACACTGACATTTCGAATGAGTTATCGTCTTGCTATGGTAACGCAATATTTTGTTATGCATGGAACTGGTCTAGGCTAACTAGATATCAATACACCTCGTACTAGCAGTCGATATCTTCACTGATAGTATCCCTCCTCCGGGGACTTCAACAACTTGAAGAAGACAATTTTTCACAATCACGAGAAAATATGTCCGACGCCAGACTGCATCCACATCGATTTTCCCTCAGCCGGTCCTCCCCAAGATATTCCGTATATAGTCCCGACTTTCCTTAAGGGTTTAACCGTATTCGGTTGTGATAAATCGTGATTTTTCTCCCCCACATCCCGGCCATCGTTCACGGAGCGCCAAAAGCGGTCGTCTCTTTTTTTTCATGCCGATTTGTTCTGATCCATCCGGCATTGGGAAATGCGATGAGGACGAATTTGATGGAGGTAAAAAGAATCCGGCTTCGAGCGTTCTGGATCACGTTAATTTATTTTCTATCGAAAAAGGTCGGGAGTATGATGAATGTTGGACTTGAGCGTTGACGTCCTCGAGGAAGAAAACAGGTTCATTGAAGGGAATTCTGTATGGCTTTATCGATTTAGGTGGGGAACTGGGGAAGTTTGGTTTTCAAAAGACGATATGGTTTGAATGGAATTCCATATTGTAGGTTCATGATTGCTATGCAGGGTGCATAATAATTATTTACTCATTAAATTATTTTATGTCAGTTAATTATTTGTTTTCCTTGAAAACAATAAAAATAACTTTATTTTCCAACAGTTCAACCCATTTACAGGACAATACAAATATAAAACAAAAAATGAAAAAATAACATAAAAAGCGTAGAAACAAAAAAATTATGTGATCTATGATACATTCTCCGAAAAATGATGGATTGCTGACTTGATCAAACTTCCTCTTGACAAGGAGTATAGATCCTGGCCAAAACCAAATGAATTAAAGATCTCACATATCATTACTTCTGGTGCCTTCTGCAGGATGTTCGTTCGAAGCTCTATCAGGCTTGAAAACCAGGACAGTTTTGTGTTAAAACTTAGAACGCTAAAGTTAACTTTAAACAATATCTCTGAGCAATCAATATGTATCATATTCATTGCATTACAATATTGTGTACACCTGTAATTATTGGGCCTCTGGCCTGTTGGATGTGAATAAATAAAAATACATTTTAATGGATCACATTGCGAAGGAATGATAAAGAAACAACAACTCTTCTCATTTCTGAATTCAAATATCCAGTTCGCTCACACAAGATTGTATTGTCACATCCTTGAGGTGGATATACACAATCAGTTTTAAACAGAATGAACTTCATAAATCTTCTTTGGACACTCTCAAGTTTTCTCTTATGACACTTATATACGAGGATGTATTGATATCTAGTTAGCCTAGACCAGTTCCATGCATAAAAAAATATTGCGTTACTATAGCAACGAACAATAACTTATTATAAATGCCAGTGTGAAGTTTGAGGTCAAAAAAGTGAACCTGAGTTACGCAATAAATTAAAAAAAAGAGTATGTCCTCCGAAATTGTGAAAATCGAAAAATTGGAGTATATCGAGCCATCATCAAGTACCTGTATTTAAAAGGGTTAAGAGGTAAGCAGATTTATAAAGATATGCTAAATACCCTCGCTGATCAATGTCCTTCGTATGCGACTGTGAAAAATTGTACTGCAAGTTTCATAAGAGGTAAATTTTCCATTGAAGATGATGACCGATCGGGAAGGCCAGTTTCTGTATCAGTCCCCGAAAATATTGATGCAGTTCATGACATGATTCTATCAGACCGTCGAATTCACCATATAGTTCACGTCAATTTGGACAAGAGAAAAATTGCTGCAAAATGGATCCCCAAATGTTTGAATGTTGACCAAAAGCGTGCAAGCATCGCGTTCGATCTCTGCTCGATTTGAGAACCATGTAGAATTCTTAAACCGAATTGTCACTATGGATGAGACTTGGGTACATCTCTACGTTCCAGAAACAAAGCAACAATCGATGGAAGTTTCGTGTCCAAAAATCTGCTAGAAAAGTTCTTGCTTCAGTTTCTTGGGATTGCCATGGAGTAATCATGATTGATTTTTCGAATGAGGGTAGAACAATAACCGGAGATTACTATTCGATATAACTGACCACTCTAAGGAACAAAATTAAAGAGAAAAGACGCGGAAAGCTATCCAAAGGTGTTTTGTTTTTGCGGAACAACGCCCTTGCACACAAATCTCATGTTGCCGTGCAAAAAATTCGTGATTTAATGTTTGAATCACTAGAACACCCCCCTTATTCACCAGATTTGGTACATGCGACTATCATCTCTTTCCTCAACTGAGAAAAAGTTTAAAAGGTCGTAAATTTTCTTCCAAGGAGGAGGTAATAAAAGCTTTGGAGGTCTGGTTTGCAGATCAAGAAGAAAACATTTTTTTTTCGCTGTAATAAATATATCCAGTTAAGAGGATAATATGTTGAGTGATAAAATATATTGACATTGAAATTTTGTTTCATTCTATAGTAGTTCTATAGTAGGCTAAGAATTTTTCGATATATCCTCGTATAGGAATCCACACCACAGTAGCATATTCCAATTTCCAATGAACATCTGCATTATATAAGACCTTACGACAGTTCATCTCGGTGAAATCCCTAGAATTCCTCACGATGAATCCATATACTCTAGCAGCATCCAAAACCACCTGTAAAATGTGCTCAGCAAAGGACAGCTCCGCACCAAAAATATCACCCAAATCCCTGCTAACAATATGTCTTCCAAGCCTCATTCATACTCATAAGAACGTATTTGAGTCATTCTGGAGAAAACCATAGTTTTGCATTCATCGACGTTCAATCTTAATTTGTTGTGCTGATACTAACTCAATACCATCAGCATCCACTGGACCTGAAGGTAGACGCAATCTATGGTGTTTCTTATAATGAAAAATGATTTTAGGTCGTCAGCAAAGCAAAGCCTTCCTCACTAGTAGATCATTAATGAACAAAATTACTAAAAGTGGTTCAAAAGATTTGATCACTGTGGTATACTAAAGTATACCATATAAAATGGAAAGTAACTGTATGACTGTATCCATTAGAACTCACGAAATGATCTTGTTTGAACACAAACATATGAATCCAATAGTTTAATTGCTCCTTCATATAATACATCAAAAAAACATCATGCTGAATCCTGTCGAAAGCCTTAGAAAAATCAGTGTAGATAACGTCAACTTGTCCATTGTTATCCAATATTTCCGAGACAAATTGCGTGAAGGTGACAAGATTTGTAACCGTTGATCTCTTGCGAACAAAACCATGTTGGAAGGGTGATGTAAACATTGCAAAAAAACTTATAATTCTATTATATAACACAATCTTAAAAACCTTGGAAAACTTACCTACTTAATATGCAGATGGGCTTGTAATTTTCCACCATTAATCTGGATCCAGACTTGAAGACAAGACATAGATGCTTTTGTCCTTTTCCAAGGTTCAGGGAACTTTCCAGTAGATACAGATAACTCCAATATGACCTTAAGTGGCTTAATCAAAGATTCGGCACAATTCTTTATAAGGAAGTCAGGAATTCTATCCACACCAAAGTGTAGTTAATATCATGCAAAAGTTTCTTGGACCCAAATGCAATCGGATATCTCAAATTTTATACTCCACGACTTTTATAATGAATGGGAAAACGATTTGAAACCCAAAAGAGGATATAATTCAAAGAGACATATTTTTGTGACCATTATGATTAATTTTTATTGTTTCGGATTGCTCAAACTGTCAAAACATATTTTTTCGGCTATTCTTGAATCATTAGCTTCAAAATAGGCAAAAAAGCCAACGTGCTCGAGAATGTACACGTGTCATTTTTATTTGCAAGTTTGGCGCCCTTAACCACATATATCTTCATCTGACACACTTCAGTATGTACGATGATCCTTTTTTTTTTACTATTCTGACAAGCTGTCTTAGAAAATTCCTACTATATGCAGAAAGTGTTATTTTGGGGTGACTAAAACATTGAATTGTATCTCGAATTTTGTGCCCCTAATGGTCTCGAACGATTGGGCCAGAAAATTGAAACAAATTTCCAGAACAATTTCCAGAAAAATGTTCGAATCGCAGGAACTATTCAGCAAATGCCGCTCTGAATCTGGTTGGGCTTGAGAGTTTTCCTTTCCACATTCAACTGAGTATTGAGTACTAATCCGCTTGAAATTTTCTTCCTTGATTTATAAACTGCGTATTCATCACTTCTAATGAGGATATGAAAATATTTGCTTACCCCAATCAACCTCTGTCTCTTTTTCGAATGAAGCAAACAACGGTTTTCATTGGGATACATCAATGATGCATGAGTTTTAATCATGTTGGAAAACAGCTCCTGTTATTTTATTTATGTTTCTGGCGAATACATTTTTATTTCCGATTAAATTATGTTAATTTGGAGACGCAATAATTCATGATACCGAATAAATGGCATTTTTGTGTGCCATAAATCACAGAATTTTCATGAGAGTTATGACTTCCCTAGCCTTGGCATAATATCATTTTCACAAGGATACGCATTGTGGCTGTCCAAATATTTTCGTTCTTCTCAGACAGTTTACGATATTACCTTCAATAGATGATACAGGGTGGACACTTCTGAAATGTCTATTGAAAAATAGAAGAAGAAAGGATGTACAGGATTAAAAAAAACACAAAGAAAGTGCACTTTGGCTTCACTAGCATTTCAATATTCGTTGTTTACTTCAATTATGCAGATTGCTTTGGTGTTGAGCATCGACAGTAATTTCTAGCAGTGTGGAACCGTAAACAATCCTGATTATATTTGCCAAGACTAATTTGGATCGTCACAGAAACAAGACAGATGCTCCTACTCAAATATTTGATTTTAATTTGCGAAATATTCACATCAGTTGAACCATTTCAAAGACGACATTCGATTTAGGCACTTTTTCGCATGAGCAATCAAATGGCTGTTAAAATTTTTCTGAATGACATTAAATTAAGGTATTGTTGATCTTCTTCGATGCCAGAAAACGCATACATACAACGTATTATTGATTTGGTGTGTTGTATCACGACACACTTCTTGTCACTACAGCTACATTCTTGTGATCTTATAGATAAACACCACTCATAGAAACTTTGCCATAGGGATTGCCTTCTGAACCTGCAAGGCACGATTTTATCCCCCCTACTTTGGAGCCTGATCATGGATGATATCATAGAAAGGCTTACAGTAGGCCCTTTGAATGCCAGTCATTATTCCTCATTAATATTGTATACCGATGATTTAGTTGTAGCTGTAAGCAGCAAGCTTGAAAGAACGTCAAATTTTCAAACACAAATGACCATCAATATCATTGAAAACTTTTTCGAGGAAAAAGGACCAAATGTCACATCTTCAAGGATCACCCTTGTTTAACCAGTGTTGGTTTTTAAGGACACCTTGTGAAGATTTGGGGATTAAAACTAGAAATTACGATGTTAATGTTAACGATGTTTGAATTGATTAGACTTTTCAGTTGAAAGGTAGAGGTCTAAATGTAAAAAATCATATAAATGTATGGAAATGCCACCGTATATTCAATGCTTTCTTCTAGGCTCTGAAACAGCATATGAAAATTATATTCGAATATATGATGAGCTGCTTGGTGCAGATTAGATACGTTATTTTTCCATTATGATGCATGTAATTTGTAGAAATAAATGAATAATTCATATATTCCGAATTACTTTCCGAAAAATATGCGTATTCTACTATTTTTCCAAAAATGTTGTTACCTATGATAACATATTAGTAAACTGTTGATTAATATTTTTATGGAATGCATGAAACTGCAAAGACATTTTTTAATTTTTCTTGGAGAACAGTTATAACCCCAGCATAATCTAATATATTCTTCCTGGTGCTATTACTTTGTGCACTAATCTTTCGTCATCAATTTTGTATCCTAAAATTTATGAAAATGTAGTTTTAGAACCCAAGTACATTCATTCACATACCTTACTGAACTGATGTGAGATCTTTTGGAATAGAAATAGAAAACACCAAATTCGAATTCAATACTATAGCAACAGTTTATATTAATTTCCATAATTTGGTTTGTTTTTGTTGAAGCATTCTCAAGAACACTTTTCATATCACATGAATATACACTGCGCAAAAAAATTAACGCACATTCTGAAAATCTCAATTTTAATGAAAGTTAACTCCACATTGACTCAATAACTTATATTTTATGTTCTCTCGGGAAGGTTTTGAACTGAACAAGACATATTAAATGGAAGAAAAATTCAGGATTTCACCGAATCTTATGTGAAAGAAGAGAAATGAACAATTTTCGAAATACTGAAATGCTGATAAGTGATTTAATTTTTGGTATTTCCAGCCCTTGCGTTAATTACAGCTCGGCAACGACGGTTCATACTCAAAATGAGAGATCTTAAAATGTTCTGATCTAATCTTTCCCAGATTTCTCCGAGTTTGATTCCTAAGTCATTAAGAGTAGCTGGATGATTTTCTGAACTTCTCAGCCTTCTATTGAGGTTGTCCCAAACCTGCTCAATCGGATTGAGATCTGGACTTCTTGCTGGCCATTCCATTCGAGAGACTTCAACCTCTTCAAGGTGCTCCTGAACGATGCGCGCACCATGTGGTCTGGCATTATCTTCCATAAAAATGAAATTTTCACCAATGTATGGGGCAAATGGCACTACATGCTCTTCAAGAATGTTCCTTATATACTTATCAACATTCATAGCTCCATTATCAATGACCACTAGGTCTGTGCGAGCAGTCAAAGATATTCCATCCCATACCATAATCGATCCTCCCCCGAAACCAGTAGTATTCAGGAAATTGCACTGAGCATATCTTTCATTTGGACGTCTGAATACAAGGGAACGTCGATCACAATGGTAGAGGCAGAATCTAGACTCATCTGTGAAGAGAACTCTTTCCCAATCGGCCTCTTCCCAATGGATATGCTCTCTCGCAAAATCCAAACGCGCCCTTCGATAGGCTGGGGTAAGAGCTGGGCCTCTTGCCTTAAATCATATTCTCTGAGGCGATTTCTTATTGTCTGAGTGCTAATTTGCACCTCATGAGTTTGCTAGAGCTGAATTTGAAGGAGGCGAGCGGTTGCAAACCGTTGTCTCAACGAAGAAAAGCTCAAGTAACGTTCTTGAATGGCAGTTGTTACCCGTTTTCTACCCTGTCCTGGTCTTCTGACATTCATACCTGTCTCCCTGAATCGCTGCAACATTCTGGACACACTTGTATGGGAAACTCCAAACCTTTCTGCAATTCCTGTGTATGTCCACCTTTCTTCTCGCAAAACTACCGTTTGGGCACATTCCTCTTGGGTCAAATTGCGTGTTTCGCGTTGCATAGCGATCGAGTGTGGAAAATCAAACGAAAGAAAAACTATTGATCACTAGAATTGATCGAGAACAACTGATTTTAGAATGGAGCCAATACATTCAAAATCTGATAATATCATCTTTTTTTATTCCTGCTGAGAAAAAACATCTGTATTGAAGAAAACTGTTGAAAGTGGATAACATCTGCATGCAAAATTCTGATAAAAATAATCATCATTGAGAACACCTTTAGTTGTAAAATAAATTTGAGATTTCCATAATGTGAGTTAAGTTTTTTTCGCAGTGTATTTGCCTGATCCATATTTGAACTATTTTAGCTTCTTTAGATGGAAGACGTATTCCTCGTTTGAGGCGGACATAGGAGCATATATTTCTGTTCTATATTTGTTCTCTTAATTCGATATTTAGGTTACAGAACAAGGAATACTGGATTTATTTCTGCTGTATAGCTGCTCCGTAATGTGGTCACCTGGGAAAGACCTGAAAACCATAACCAAATAATAATCAATAGACAACCATAGACTATAATAAAATCTCCCAATATATTTCTTCATATACAGATTACGTTTGTTGCTTACCAGAAGTAGCTTCATGTACTTCATTGTGGAGTGGAAGTGTATTGAATGGGAAATATTGGGCATTCAACTGAAGGACCATTCAGAAGTTCATTGCACCTCAACAATGCCAAGGATTCCTCAAATCCTTGTCAATTGTCATCATAAAATCGGCTCTAATCTCGAGAAAAATGTTACCATTGAACCTTATCCGGATATACCTGGAATAATGTTTCCAAAAACTCCAATATTACCCTTCCACTGTACCGTTCCAAGTCACGCGTACATTCCGCCCCAATTACAAGAAACATCGCTCCAACCCCCACAGCCGAATCACTGAATGAATCCGCCCCCCTCACAAATATCAACGCGTACATGATACTATTCCAAATGTAGGATCATTATCCCCATTTGGCAACAAAGGAGGGTGAGTTGAACGGGGTTAACATTCACCTCCCCCCCTCCCGCAACCCCGTCACAGCGGTCGACGCTGAACCGTTTTAGAAGTGGGTCAGCGGAATGATAAGAGAAAGAAATGGCACCGCAATTAATAAAACATGTACACGGCGAAAAATAGTTGACATTTCGTACCGTCAACGCTTCCAGAACATTTGTCAGCCAGCGCTGAAAAGGGGGGATTGTGTTACAGTCCATTCAGGTTGTAGGAGTTCGGGGACGTAATGAGGTTTTTGTTCGGTTAATTGGAGGGGAGAACTGAGAAAGGAAATGGGGTAAAACTAGAATGAGGTACAGTGGTTCTCTTGCCAGACTTAACAGCTCAAAGTCTAACAGGGTGATTTGCATTATGTACGTGAGAGTCTTGATGATTATGAACAAAAGCCGTAGTCCTGTCGCAGGTCCCTTGAAGGTGGTATTACAATTCGAGTGGGCGACCCTGCGTCCTTAAAAAGTTTTGCTGCCAATCGTAAAACGCTGATTACCCAATGAGAATTGAGCAAGAAAGCAAAACTGTCTCCTGCCTGGTGAGCGGTAACATATCTGCTCTATGGGTAGATCTGATAAAGAACTTTGTTATGTATTATTTTTCTTTGACCATTACGTGTCTGTTCCATATTTGTGATGTATCATTTGGAGATTATGGAGAGAGTATGTATTAGCGTTTTCAACCAGAGTGGTGGCCGCTGCAAGACGCCTCCAAATATGAAGGATTGTGAGAAATTTTATTGACACAGTTGTATCACTCAGTGGATATGTAATAATTATCAAACAGTTTTCTAATATTGAATTGATGTGGTTGATAATAAATGAAAATCCAAAATTGAACTGAAAACAGATTATAAGAGTTTTTAAACCACGGCATGTGTTTCGTCATCACTTCACATCACTGTTCAGGTGGGTGAAGGGTTTAAAAACTCATATTTGTGAAAATCATATAATTTTATTTTGAATCAAACAGTTTTCTCAGTTATTTAGAGATTTTTTCGCTTCAATAGTGGATTAATCAAAGTATTGAAGATAGTTATTTCTGTCCCAGAAAGATTTTTCAGTGAAGTGCTGAATTATCGAGAACGAACTACTGAAAATATCACATCAATATGTGGATAAAGTCAATGTGATGTCATTGTCGTCTATATTAATTCCTATAATGTGTCAAAGCATTGTCAAGGAAAAATCTTTTTTACATCGAATGAGGGTATTAGGTATAGATCTCGATGTTTCAACGGGTTAAAGTAAATCCAAAGGCTTTTTTGAAAAAATGTGCGAAGCTTCGATTTATTTGAAATCTTCTTCTAAAAAAGGACAGACCTTTCGGGCATAATCGTCAATAACGTACTCTACCGATCGAACCTTCCTACATTGGACGCATTGCAGCATTACAGAAACTGTGCAACTACTGTAAATCAAATACTGCATTTTCAGACGTCAGAATTGAAAAATGGAGAATTATCATTGTTGATACTTTGCAGTAACACTATATCAAATACTTCATTCTTGAAATGAAGAATTGTGAATACAGAAAATGTACATTAACTGTACATAAAATACTGCATTTGTTCAATGAAGAATTATCAATACAGAAACTGTGCAGACACTGTACATCGAAAACTGAATTTTTGAAATACAGTTTCATCAATACAGAAAATGTGCAGTAACTGTATATAAAATACTGATTTTTTTTAAATGCAGAATTATCAATACAGAAACTGTGCACTCACTGTATATCGAAAACTGCATTTAAAATGCAGTTTTATCAATACAGAAAATGGACAGTAACTGTATATGAAATACTGCGTTTTTTAATGCAAAATTATCAATACAGAAACTGTGCAATCACTGTACATCGAAAACTGCATTTTTAAAATGCAGTTTCATCAATACAGAAAATGTACTGTATATAAAATACTGCAGAATTATCAATACAGAAACTGTGCAGTCACTGTATATGGAAAACAGCATTTAAAATGCAGTTTCATCAATACAGAAAACGTAAAGTAACTGTATATGAAATACTGCATTTTTTAATGCAGAATTATCAATACAGGAACTGGGCAGTCACTGTATATCGAAAACTGCATTTTTAAAAAGTAGTTTCATCAATACAGAAAATGTACAGTAACTGTATATAAAAAAGTGCATTTTTTAATGCAGAATTATCAATACAGAAACTGTACAGTACCTTCATATCAAATACTGCATTTTGGAAATGCAGAATTATCAATACAGAAACTGTGCAGTTTCAGTACAGCAATCTCTGTGCTGCATTCTGGTGGCACTTGTAGTGCAGTATCTGTATAGTTGCTGTATATTGTGTTTGTTGGGTCATTACTAAGATAGAAGTAATGTTCCTAAGCAGGAACAATCCTGCAGTTTTAAGCGAAATGAATATCATTTAGGCCGCCTTATGAACCGAACAGTAGTTGGTGGAGTTTATCAAAGAGAAGCCGACCAGCTTGATGAGTTCTTGAGTAAATAACACATATAACATGGCGAAAGGGACCGCTGAAGAGGCAAAATAAACAGGCTGAATGGAATATTTATGTGTGGTAGGCAGCATATTTGATGATTTTTATCTGTAGGATTTCCTCTTTTTCCTGACTGAATTCCATCCTTATTCGATACTTTGAATTTCTACGCATATGAATTGTTTGGTTGACCAAGCACCGAACTCTTGGCGCCCTAAGCATCCGATCATCCTACCTACCCCCTAGCAACGCCCTGTCGGAGCTAATTACAACGTTCTGTGGTTTTGCCACTGCACCTTGCTCTTCTTAAATCTTCTCTAAAAATGACCATATGGAATGAAAACATCGACATATGGAAAGCAGAAATCCACTGAGAATCATTCTCTGCACCTATAGTCTTATAATTAGTTCATTTCCTTTTTCGATCGTGGCAACCTCGCACATTCACGTGAACTCAAATTGCCCAAAATGAAAATTCGTCACGAAATAAGCAAAAACTTTGCATATCTTCGCTTCCTCGTGAAAAGTTGTTTCACGCCCTACCACTATTTCTCTCCAGTCACCTCATTAAATGGGGGTCTTGATGAATAAAAAATTAACTCTGCATAACAGAGCACGTGGCACTAATTGAAAAATTGGGGAGTGGAAGACTACAACACGTTATTCAACGCACGGCATTAATTTACATATGAAAATATTTTTCCAGTGTTAATCTCTCTGCATAAATAGTCTTCCTAGGTTATGCTGAGTAAACATGCACAAAAAAGTATTTATTTCATAAAGTACGGGGAGTCCGGAAGACTTGCTCAGGTAGGAGACTTGAACCAACTCAAATGATTCAATTCAAAATTCGCGCTACCCCTATCGTAAATAGCTTGAGACATACTCGTACCAAGGCACAACTAGTGGCGGCTCCATTTTGGCCGCCATCAGAACAGTTAGGGATTGAGAGGGTTGAATGTGATTTTGTTGTTTGGCAGTAAGAAATTGAAAAATTTTTGTTTGTTACACTGTCTGAAAAGTTGTTATTTAGTTTTATTGCTATCATTGATTAATATTGTTCTACAAACGATGAGCCCTTTTAATAATAATCGTAAAAGTTTTATCCAAACATATGTTGAATAGGCTGAAAGGGAGTGCGGGAGCCTTGACCTATGATATGGTCGGGAGACATAATCAGTGGTCCAAGTTTCTCGCACCGAGCTTAGATAATAGTTTACTTCAAAAAAGAATAAGAGAAATAAATATAAAAAAAATGTTTAAAAAAGTGGAATACACTGCGCAAAAAAATTAATGCACATTCTGAAAATCTCAATTTTAATGAAAGTTAACTCTACATTGACTTTATAACATATTTTTTATGTTCTCTCCGGAAGGTTTTGAACAAAACAAGACACATTAAATGGAAGAAAAATTCAGGATTTCACCGAATCTTATGTGAAAGAAGAGAATAATGAACAGAAATACTGAAATGCTGATAAGTGATTAATACTTGGTATTTCCACCCCTTGCGTTAATTACAGCTCGGCAACGACGGTTCATACTCAAAATGAGTGATTTTAAAATGTTCTGATCTAATCCTTCCCAGATTTCTCCGAGTTGGATTCCTAAGTCATTAAGAGTAGCTGGATGATTTTCTGAACTTCTCAGCCTTCTATTGAGGTTGTCCCAAACCTGCTCAATCGGATTGAGATCTGGACTTCTTGCTGGCCATTCCATTCGAGAGACTTCAACCTCTTCAAGGTACTCCTGAACGATGCGCGCACGATGGGGTCTGGCATTATCGTCCATAAAAATGAAATTTTCACCAATGTATGGGGCAAATGGCACTACATGCTCTTCAAGAATGTTCCTGATATACTTATCAGCATTCATAGCTCCATTATCAACGACCACTAGGTCTGTGCGAGCAGTCAAAGATATTCCACCCCATACCATAATCGATCCTCCCCCGAAAGCAGTAGTATTCAGAAAATTGCACAGAGCATATCTTTCATGTGGACGTCTGTATACAAGGGAACGTCGATCACAATGGTAGAGGCAGAATCTAGACTCATCTGTGAAGAGAACTCTTTCCCAATCGGCCTCTTCCCAATGGATATGCTCTCTCGCAAAATCCAAACGCGCCTTTCGATGGGCTGGGGTAAAAGCTGAGCCTCTTGCCGCGACACGAGGCCTTAAATCTCTCTATTCTCTGAGGCGATTTCTTATTGTCTGAGTGCTAATTTGCACCTCATGAGTTTGCTCAAGCTGAATTTGAAGGAGGCGAGCGGTTGCAAACCGTTGTCTCAACGAAGAAACTCTCAATTAACGTTCTTGAATGGCAGTTGTTACCCGTGGTCTACCCTGTCCTGGTCTTCGGACATTCATACCTGTCTCCCTGAATCGCTGCAACATTCTGGACGCACTTGTATGGGAAACTCCAAACCTTTCTGCAATTCTTGTGTATGTCCACCCTTCTTCTCGCAAAACTACCGCTTGGGCACATTCCTCTTGTGTCAAATTGCGTGTTTCGCGTTGCATAGCGATCGAGTGTAGAAAATCCAACGAAAGAAAAACTATTGATTACTAGAATTGATCGAGAACAACTGATTTTATAGTGGACCCAATACATTCAAAATCTGATACTATCATCTATTTTTATTCCTGCTGGGAAAAAACATCTGTATTGAAGAAAACCGTGGAAAGTGGATAATATATGCATGCATAATTCTGATAAAAATAATTATCATTGAGAACACCTTCAGTTGTAGAATAAATTTGAGATTTCCATGTATATGAAATATATGTATTTCATACGCTGATACATCTGATGATGAAAATCTTGACATAGACAGTCGTTGGCCATTGGAAATTGTTTTCTTTCAATGTTTTTCCTGATAAACAAACTTATGGTCAAGTCTCTTTCGCCCCCTGTTCAACTCTTCCATGGGTTAAGGAGACATGAGCCAATTTTCAGTTCCTAAAAACAGAATTACTGTACTCAATATGTTCATCTCACCATCACTCTACTATTTTCTATCGTACCTATTTGGGTATGCCATCTTCACATTCTTCACGAAAAAAAATTAGTTGCTGCCATTTACAGACACAACTTAAATGGTTCAGAGTGAAAAGGGGTTCAAGTATCCCATACTCAATATACAGGGTGATTCATAACTATTGGGACATAGGCTAAGGGCAGATTGTTTGGACCAAAATATGGCGTTAGGAGCAAATATACCTCAATAAAATATTGCTGTGGAAAAAGATAGAGGGCATTAAAGTTGAATTTTTTATAAGGGGACAGAATAATATTTTATTCGACGTCCTTTATTAAAAGAATTAGAAAAGGCATAGAAGTCGGAGGAGGCCACGTAGAACATTTATTTTAAGTTTATTCTTTTTATGTTACATTGTTTTCAATTATGCTTTATCGTCGAAATAAATAAATAAAATGAATAAATCGTTACTTCAAATCCCCTTCCTATGCTCTGAACTGTTCAATTGTGTTTTTCTTAAAAACGGATGAAAAACTATACAGGGAAATTATTAGCAAAAAAACAAAAAAAATTCAACTTTAACGCCCTCTATCTTTTTCCACAGAAATATTTTATTGAGGTATATTTGGTCCTATCGCCATATTTTGATCCAAACAATATGCTTATATCCTATGTCCCAATAGTTATGAATCACCCTGTATAAAAGTTCAGTTACTATGTCAGTATGGACTGATTGTTGTAAAGAATAAACGCACCAAATATCATCAAAATATACAGGGTGGTTCGAAAGTTAGTTAAAAAATCAATAAAACACTCAGTATCTTGATTATAAATAGGGATAGGTTTATCGTACTCACCTCCGAATCCTCTATATACCCTTAGCTTTCGCCCATTTACCAATGAATCACCTTGTATCTAAATTTTTCCTCAAAATTGACTCTGTTCTACTTTACTAGTTTCAGCGGCAAGAGATCAGTTCTCGTACATAAGAGATACTTAATCTCTACTAAGATGTCCCATGTTTCTATTACGGGGTAGACAAGATATATTCAACAGCGACGTTGATGGTGAAGAGTGTGATTGAAACGCTGATTCTGTATCCGAAAGCTGAAAGCTCATCTTCTTTATGCTACGTACCCTTTACAAAGGTCGACGACATCGAAAAAACAGAGCGTTTTCACGATCTAATACCTCCCAATGAAGGGATTGCCCCCCTTTGTATCCATGTTTCATTATGCACCCGCTGTTCATCTTCATCGCAGTAAGCCGCGTCGAGCCTCCTCACACATCCCCCCTAATCTCACATAGATCCTCCAACGACAACTTTCGCATTTTCATGCCTTTTCCGTTGCTTCTTGTCATCCGCCAAATTGAACTGTCAACCGAATTCCGTCGCTACTTAAAATGCCAACGACCTCCCCAACCGAACGATTCTCCAGGTCCAAATGGCTTCCGACCGGAGGAAATGAAATTTCTGGGCTTGCGTCCGTTGCCGGAAAGAACTGGCCGATATAATGGAACAAAGGAGGTTCCGGCTGAAGTAATTAAAAACCCCTTCCGATACCTCGAATACAAAGGAGTATTCTTCGGTGACATTTATTCCGGTTTTTATCCCTTTAATTCCTAGAGGGGCAATTTGGGGTTGCTGGATCGATTGATTCGTAAACGATTCCTAACGTTTGGTGTGTTGGATCTTAATTAAAGTGTATCTGGGTGCCTTCTCGGTTTCTGGGGAGGTATTTCCAGCTTTGTTTCGATGGCCGAGATAAAGTGAGAACGTATTTCAATGTCACAGCGAAACAAATTGTTAATTGAAATGAGGATTCCAAGTCATCATCTTCTAGGGGCCTTCCAACAAGAAGACATGGTTTGGCAACGAGATCAGACGTGTCGCTACAGAGAAGGATGGAGCTTACCGACTGTGGCGCTCAAACTTATCTAACGAGATGAGAAATAGAGTGAGATTAGCTCTATTATTATGGATTGACTGTAAAAAAATTATTTTCCGTCGATCTAAACAAAAAATGACGCTCTTTACTCTCTTTTCTCTGCAATTGTGTGCCCGAAGAGCCGATCAGCGAATTCAGAATAAATTTTGTGTTACGAAGGTAGTGCTCTTAGAAATTAATTTTTATTTTTCGCTTTTTTCCGCGAGTGCCTTGAATAAAGGAGGTAGGTCCCCATCTATAACGTTCAGTTTCTTTATTAGACCTACACCGGTTACTTCTTTGACACTGCTGTACTGTATCGCTTTCTGTTATCTTTGCCGTACTTTACCCTGTTTCGCGAGTGTGACTTTTCCCTTCGCTATCAGTCATGGTGCGTAAGCCCTTGGGGTAGTGAAGAGGAAGTGCCGTCAACCCTCCTGTTCGCGTTCCCGCGTTTTAAGTGTTGAAATAGAAATTTCTTCTTTTCTATCAGTCATGGAGCGTAGCCCTTGGGGTAGTGAATAAAAGTCTCGAGTAGATCCGCCCTGGTTGTGTTTCTTTCGTTTCTGGAGAAATACAACTAATTACATCCCGATACCGTATAGCAAGTCATTTCACTTCGCGAGGTCATCCTTAGTATCCATTTCGTCAGTTCTGGTTGGCGCATTTGATTGAACCGTTGATTTTTCACTGTACCCGGTATAAACTTTATTCAGTGCTCGTGATTGGATCGAATTTACCGAATGTATGTTTGCTGATCGATTCGCTCATATTTCATACCTACACATATTTCCGTTGTATATATAATCAGTTTCCGAAGGTGTGAATAAACTGGTACATAATTTGATTTTGACTCCTTCGTTATCGCTACCACCCTAGATAACACCGAACTCTGTCTCCGACCAGCAGCTACTCTGGAAGGTTTGCTATTCTTCCTAGTGAAAGGAATAGCTGGCGCTCGAGATAAGTTTTCTCCGAGGAAACCACGTTACAATAGTAAAAAATCAATGAAATGAAAACAGAAGTTACAAATTTTGAACCGCCAGAAACTGCCTCTTCAAATTAGTTGTCAGTGCTATCAAAGAGGTCACCCCGCACACTGTCCGACTTCCATAATCCATAATTTTCCATGGGAATTTGAAAATATTTTCAACTCCGGGCCACTCTTGACTGTGTCTCACAATGTTTCTTCTAAATGTAACGGTTCTAGTGTTCCTGAGTATATTTGAAATTTATAAACGGTTTCTGAGGAAAATGAGGAACAAGGTGAGGAAAAATATTTCCAGAGATCTCATAAGAAAATTGGTAGTAATATTTTCCAGCGATGAAAAAGCCACTCGTAAAAAGTGCAGCGAAACCAACCCCCAGCTTTCGAATTCAATGACATTCGTTCTTATTCTTTCATTTCCTAATTTCCGTCGCCGCTCCAGACAACCCCGCATTTCCGGGACTCATCTCCCCAAACGAATTTCCCGACGATGAATAAGTAATTTTCACGATTTTCCAGAGACGGTCGAAACTGCCGAAATTGCAGATTGGCCGGGCATTTTTCATGAAACGACACGAGCCTGGCCGTAATTGACCGCGTTTTTCCGGTCGTTCGAGTCCGTTACAGGCGGGAAAAGCCATCGGAAAATGCTCATTTTACGACGGATCATACCACACACAATGCTAAAGAAAGGGGCATTGTTCGGTACCCTGCGAGCTCGCAACGCGCGGAGAAGGAAATTGCTGCGAAACGGGAAACGGAAGGGGTACAAGCGACGCTTTGAAGAGGTACATGTAGCGCTTCCGTCGACAAAATACTGAAATCGAATGTAGAAATACATTTTCCTCGAACTAGGGGGAAAACAGCGATATTTCTCAATTAAGAGGGGTCTACACCGTTTTAGTAGTCAGTTCAGAAAGAGAAAATATCTTACGTCAGAAATCACTAATTTATATGGGGTTTTCCTTATAATTCAATTCAATCAGTAAATCAGCTCGGAAAGTCAGAAATTTGTTTATTCGTCAAACGGGAAAAAAAAATAAAAACATTTTTTCCTTGAAGAACAGAGATTCACTCATGTTATTAACTTTCCGAGGTTAAATTATCTCTTCTATGAATTTCCACTCGAAAAAATTTCCCGAAAAGTCTCGACATTGGCTACAATTCGTATCCTGGAGAAATTGAAAAAAGACGTTTCTTGAGTGCTGCCATCTTTTCGACGAAAGTGGAAACTATTGTGAAATTCGTAACTTCTACTTATCGTTGGAGTGTTCTGGCAATACCCCACATTCTGGTAGTCTTTCCCCCTTGACGCCTTATACGGATGGCGAGAAAGTCCCGTGGTATAAACTCCTCAAGCACGAAGTAAGAAGCAATGGGTTTTTCAACTATACAGGGTGTTATTGAATTGGACGTACAAACGAAGAGGGGAGATTCACTAAGTAATTTTACGAAAAAAAGTTGCATAAACGTTTCGTTTTCGAGAAACAGGGTGTTAAAGTTTGAAGTTTTGGATTGGTATCAAAACAAGTTGTGAAAACATATTCATCATTAGAAGCACCGAGTTTAATTTGGTGTGTCGAAACTAACAATGAAGTTATTCACAGCTTACTAACTGAGTTTTAATGACAATTTGGATTTTTCTGAGGATGAATATGTTTCAAACACAAGATATAACCCACGTCTTCCAGTTTTCTCAATATGACCATTACGTACCATAAAAATACCAAAAATTCAAAAACCCGACTCTTGAAACTAAGATATCTAATGAATATTTGAACGTCTTGTAAAATAAAAGTATTAATATTTTTATTATGAAACGTATTCGGGTAATTTGATGTTCACAAATAAAAAATGTCTGTGAATTTCGAAAAATTGGGTACATTGACCGAATGCAACTATTTTTAAAACATCCACAGATATGTAGTGTCACAGCTAGTTATTCTTGTACTTTTGTTTTTCCAGTGGTGGCACAGGTCATACCGCAAACTCAAAATGGCTATATCTTCTTATCAAAGCCGAATCAGAGAAATGGTATAGGAAAAAAATGTTTCATTTAACCTCAAGAATATTTTGGGGTCCCATATTTATGAGAATTTTTTTCTTAAGATTACTCAAGCAATCTCCTCTTTTCGTTTGTACCTTCAATCCAGGAACACCCTGTGAATTAAATTTTTTGACGAATGACAAAAATTAATCACTCAAGCTTGAGTAGCAATGGATCATTGTATCGGCATACGCAATGTCTTCTACTCACTTTCTCTCAAGAAGACTATACAGTTATTCGACAAGTTGAAAATTATAAGAGTCAATGAAAGAAGTCAAAATAATAAAAAGAAATGTTAAGATTATTCGAATTATGAATCACTAGTCTAACTCTAAATAATAATTGTTTGTAAACCAATGTAATGAAGTCATCAATAATTTACTGAATAAACAAGTAAATATCAATAGAAATATAAACAAAATATGAATTAGAATAAAAGAGATAGGATAAAATCAATAATGAATTTAACCAATGTACTGATTTTTTTATTTATTTTATTTACTCATTCTTTAATTATTAGTTTCATAATTCGTAAAAAATTTAATACATTGAAAATAACAACTGTGCTTCTGTTAACATTGGAATATTATTGTTTTATTATTTTTTCTTCTATTTATATTTTGTTTATATATTTAGTTATATTAATATGTTCATTTACTCAATCATACAATCAAGCCTTTCAGCTTTCATAGTTCTTTCCAGAGGAATATTCCATTATACCAGATAACAAAAGAATAAAGCTCTGTTGAAGCAATTCTTGTCGGAGTAGACGGTGTTCTTCTGCATTTCCCATGTACTTCCGTACCTTTCTCGCCGTTCCCATTAGTACAGCTTTCTGCACGACTTTATAGATGTTTTGGTCCAACTGAAGTTTTCTCCAATTTTCTAGTAGTTTCTTCGGTGTCATACCTGTAGGTAAAATGGCAATAGGGATGGTCTCCATATCTTTCAACCTCCACTTTCTCCTGGTTTGTTCCTCAAGATCTCTGCTTATCCAGTAGATTGTTATTATTTGGAATAGCCACGTCGATGAGTAGTGCTCATCTTCTCCTCATATTCAGCAATATGAGGTCAGTTCTATTTTGTTTTATTTTCCGGTCTGTGAGAATAGTACGATCCCAGTAGAGATTTTTGCCTATTTTCCAATGACATTTTTAGCTCCATCGAGTTTCCTATCTCCGAACTATATTTTCGAGATTTTAAACAGATAAAAAGAGTGTAACATATCATTCACGATTTATACTCTGGCAGAAATAGATAGTTCCGTATTGCGGAAATAATAAAATTGAAATATGACCCGAAACAACACCATTCCTCCAATACAAGTATATTTTATTTCATGTTGATTTAGTGGAAAATGAAATGAGCGATATGAAAAATTTTTAGTGGGTATCTGGAATTATGCTGAGGAATTTCATTATCATTTTTAACTGACGGGCAATGATAAGCTGTAAAATTCGATACTTATGAACTTATATTTGTAGTTGGATAAACAATAAGATATTTATGGATATTCAATTATTCACTGCTACCTTTTGGATGCTGGCCGTAACTGCGTCAAGAATTGAATTCGAGATATCAGATGTGTAGGCTTTGTTGATGTGTTGTACACCTTACTTTTAGAACTTGTAATGAAAAAGCAAACCTATCCTGGTGGCTTCTAGTAGAAGACAAGGTTTCCTGTTATCTTGGGTGTTACCGATAACAATTGAAGGTCAAAGTCCGAGAGAATTAATTCAGATGCATACCAGTCGCCGATATAAATATCAACAAGTGTTACGATCTGAATTGAGCTAGCCAATTTGCTCTCTTAGTGCTCAGTAGCAGCTGCCAGTATTGACTAAGGGTCCGTCAGTTCCAAACGTTCCTCCATCGGAGAAGAATCTATGTTGCTCTGACGAGGTCAAACGTGACCGAAACCATGTTCAGCATCTACTTGTTGATATTCATATCGACGGGTGATATGCATCTGAATCAATTCTTATTATTGTAGTCATTGCCTCAGTGTTTTAGGCCTTTCATTTTTTATTTTGTATGCCGAAATAAGGAACACAATGCACATTCATAAAGTCCACCAATTCAAAAGAATTTAAACTAGTATCAGTCAAATAAGATTGCGGCTCAATAGATGGAAATAGCAATTGAAAGATTCTCTGAGAGAGCAAGAGGAAGTGGTTATTTTACATAGAGAATTGAATGGAAAGAACAGGCGATCCGATTTCGAGTGCGCCAGCCAAAACCAACACTCTCAATTATAGGAAAATAGTGTAGGAATTCAGCCTTCAAAGTTACAGGTTTACAAGTCAGAAGAAGGCACAACTATAGGATTCGGATCTTCGCTCTATTTTCGTCTTCCCGGGGGCTTTCACACCGGCAGTCGAACTACTATTTCCAGTAGGGTGATTCGACGGAATATTCATTGAAGATGAAAAGACATATCTATGTTACCCTCGATTTCTGGAGGCTTTCTGATATTGAAAGTGATACAAGATCTAGATGAAAATTGATTAAGAGAGTCTCTTTATTTCATTAGAAAATCAGGTTAGAAAAATGAATTTTAATGAGAAGGCTGAGAATGCATCATACATAATGATGCAGGTCAAGAGGTGAAACCTAAATTGTCAAAATCTGGAATGAAATCAATATTTAATATTAAATATGAGTAGAGCAATAATTTTATAAATAATATAAACAAAGTTGGCCTTGAAGAGTGCAAAATTCATCAATAATAACAAGATATACAGGGATGGACTGATTTCAAATAAACACGATCCATCAGAAAAATAGGAGATACAAATGATCAATTATAAGAGATACAAAATGAGAGTGCTAATGAGAAAAATCACTAATCGTTGGCTTGGAGAAGATTAGAAGGCTTGCGATCTAATCTGTATATCGAGCAAAATGAAAGAATATGGGAATATATCTATGAGAACACAAAGTATAATGGGAAGATGATACCAATTGAGAGAGTACGCGATTACCAGAGCAGACCTTCTAAGACAAAGACCATTGACTGTTGAACCACATTAGAGAAGTACACATCATTTTCTGAGGGAAAACAACTAAATCCAAGATCCACCTTGGAGAAAATGAGGATTCATCAATCTGAAACTCGATAACAGTAATTAACTCAAATGTGAGTCAGAGATTAACAACAGAGTTGACTGAAGAAATGAAATTAACTGATTCAAATTGATGAGATGAGCATAAAAGAACAATAAATCAGCATTGATTGAGATTGATTGATTGGGAAAGTTCAATTCTGGTTTTACATACCCATTTCTATGTGATAAACAGAGACAGGTCGGAAAATCTAGTTAAGGTGTAAAATATATATTCCTGAGGAGGCACATAAATGAGTTGACTCGAGTGAACATTTCAATTGAGAAGTACTATTGAGGATATTTGAAGATTCTTTATAATCTCGCACGTGGACAGATTTCATACCTAATGAAAGCAATTAATAATTCTGAGAAGACTGAGAGTACATTACTTTTTGCGTAGAACTACTTAGCTGCAGAATTGAATGAGAATACTTTAACGAGAATAACTTAAATGAGATGAACTGATTCGAGGTTAACACGATGAGAGGTTAATTCATCAACGTGAATAAAAAATATTAGAATAGACTGATTAGTTTTCCGCGTCAGAAAACCCTGAGAGTTCAAGAGTGGGTCTGCTGCTTCGAAGCTGTTCTCGAAGTACCATAGAATTTGCGTATAGTAGCAAGTTGACATTTAGAACTAGTCAGTAGCGTAGACACGAACAAGGTCGGAGGGAGGCATCGATTAATTTTCAACGTAATTGCATCAATTTTGAATACTGATGATTATTCTCTTAATTTAAATATTTCTTCTTCCAAATATTTTGCTAGATTATATTCATATATTCCAATCCCCGATTGACATTATAGAGAATATTGAAAAAATTTTGTAACTAGATGTGACTAGGCCTAGGCCTACTGAAATGCCAATAATTCTTGAAAGGTTCATTTGGGTATGGGTTCCCCTTCCAAATCTTTCTTTCACTTTATACGAACAGGGGTAGACTTCAAAATAATTTGAAGAGTTTCATTGCAGGTTCAGAGGAATTATTTTCTAACCACGTAAGTTTTACTGGTTATTTGAGATCTATATTATCTTATGTTGGAGTAACATATAGAGCAGATCTCAGAGTAGAATCATCGTCTCACTTGAACGATTCTCATAAGAAAATTAAATGGCTTTCATCTAGATGCCAAGTAACCCGACTCATCAAAGAAACAGATACGCCTGATCGGCTCCAGATCGCTTATTTGATCACACCGTATTCACCACGTGTACTCAGTCCTTCCTGAAATCCAATTTAATCGCGATCGACGAACTCGATTCCTGCCTGAAGTTTTGATGTACGCTTTCTAATCCCAAATGAAATTCGACTCGTGGCTAGCGACCCTGCAAACACAGCAGAAAGGCAGATTCGTTACGTGCCAACAGATTTGTTCGTACGACCTTTAACCTCACCCCAATCGGTTAGCGCATTGAAATATACGAACTGGGGTGAATAACACCTGACTTGGTTGTGGTTCTTTGTCATTCGGTGAGCGAATCGCTGATAGTTGAAAATTATGGTTTTATTTCAAGGAATCTAGTTTTTAATGGATGACAACTGCTTTATTTATGAGAGATTATTCCCCAAATGAAGCGTCCTTCCTCCATTTGAAGCACATGAATGAAATACAGGCTGATTGTTTATATTTCACTCAATAGCTATCCAAGTTTTTTTTTTGGTCTTTCAAAAACGTTTAATTGAGTGAATATGAAGTCTTTTTTATTGGAATTCAAAATTCAGGAAAATAAAAGGCAAAAAAACAACGTTAACCTGAAATGCTTATGTAACCTGATATTTTTCAGATAAAATACCCTTTATTTTATTTTCGTAATCTGTAGAGCTCTTTCCGAAGATTTTAAATATATAACTTCATTGGGGTTATCTCTGTCAGTTTTCGGAAAATATTGGTTTTTTGTCTAAATCTGAGGCAGTTGTAGAACGTCACACGACAGTAGGCATGCATAATAAAACAATTAAATTTTTTTTTCGACATTTCTTTTTATTCATATTTAAAGTGGAGTCGCCCATAGTCCCGACCAGCCAAACGTTGGTTATTCTAATTAAGTATAAGATTTCTTTGAAGTTTGAACGGTATCGGCCATTTTCATATAAAAAAGGTGAGTTTCACAAGATAAACACATGGCAACGTAATGATCCATATCTGAAATAACGAGAACAAACTGAGCTTACAATCCACCCAACATATTTGCAAATCCTCAACCAAAAAACGGAAATTATTCGTTATTTATGTTCACACCCTGTACAACAAGAAGAGCTTGAATAAAAAATACCGTGCCAGTTTCGTTGCACATCACTGAAGAAAATTCAACATCGGCTAAGGTATTGCGAAATTTTAGTCAAACTTAGGCAATTTTTTATCTAAAAAATTGCCCAAGTGAAGTGGGACATCTGTCCCACTTCATTTGCTGCTTAGTTTATTTGATACATGATTCAATGCGTAGATATAACATATCGAAGAAGGACAAAATTGTGTCAAGCGCTGATCTAATTTTTACCTTGCCTTTCTTTTTGATCTGCCAACGGACTTTGTGAAAACTATGGCTATTTATATGCGGCAGATGGAGATACTTAGTTGTTGTATGTAATTAATGGATTTATAGGTATTAAATTAATCCGAAGTATAGGAATAGCGGAATAGCGGATGGTCTTCAAAGACGATCTGGATGAAGTAGGGCACAATGGTATGGTCAAACATGTCTTAATTCGTTATGGCACGTTGTACGTCTTGACATGACTGATGATATTTGGGCTTAGGAGAATGAAACCTGTCGGGGATCGTGCTAAGAATTTTGGATTCTCTTATGAGATCATGGGATGGCAGGAGAAAGGACTTTGGGAGACTGTATAGTTATTTTTTCATTATATTTCCTGCACAAACGTTGAGATTCCCATTTAGGTATATTCATCACCTCGAATCATGAGTATATTAAGGAAAATTTTATTACAATAGGAATGTTTATAGTTTGAATAAAACATGGTTTTGTCTGGAAAGGTATTGTTATATCTGGATGGTTATGACTTGACATAATTAAAAGTAACATTGAATAACATGATTTTAATTAACACATGTTTCGCCTTCGTCCACCGTTACTGTGCTACTGTGATACAGAAACAAGTGCCGTGGTCAAATAACTCATATTATTATTATTATGAACTCTCTATTGCTGTAATAATATTTACAAAAGTGTGTACATAAACAAGTGCAATGGGTGGACATATCGCCAAGTGCGATGTCTTCCTGCCAACCCTCCTAACTCAAGACTACATGTAGGAGTTCGTGATTTGAGAAAATGAACACAATAATTCAATAATACAATAATACAATAATACAATGGTGCTCCTGCTGGGACATAGGACGGAAGGGTCGAGGAAGGAGAAATGGGAAAAGGTATCCGAAGGAACGACATACCTACGAAGAAGAAACGGACCGCAACAAGTGTCTTTTGAGACTCAACTTGAATGACCTGAAAGTGGGCTTACGAGATATCTCCACAGGTACACGATTCCAATGCTGAGGGAATCTGACAGAAAAACAGTTACGAGCAAAATTGGTGGAATGGGCGTTTATTCTCAAGGTGAGATTTGGAATGGCTCTCGTATGATGATCTTCACCTTCGAGGGGCCGGATATTGTTGTGTAAATAAGATGGTATACGACTTTTTAACACCCTATGGCCAAGAAGCAGCATATGCCAGATACGACGCTGACTAATGGGCAGCAGATTAAGAGCATCTCTGGACCGGCTAACGTGGTCAAATTTTCTCAAGTTATAAACAAATTTTATACCAGCGTTCTGCAAGCGATCGAGTTTGCCCAACTGGCCCACAGTAAGACCCATGAAGGCCACATCAGCATAGTCCAGTATGGGGAGCAACAGAGAGAAGAAAAGGGTCTTTCTCGTCTGGAAAGGTAGGAAGTTCCTCAAAAGTCGAAGCTGATGGAGGCACTGATAAAACCTTTTACTCATACTGGTGATTTGAGGATCCCAAGAAAGCGTCTCATCAATAATCAAACCCAGACTCCTAACCTCCGAAGAGTATGGAATCTTCTCTCCACAGAGAATAATCTCGTTGTCGTTTCTATTAACCATGTTCAGATGTCTTTTAGTACCATTATATTAGTAAAAAACATGTTCGAAAAATTAGATCTTTAGGAATTATGTTTGCTGTTGGATCCTTGGAACATAGATACAAGGAATGGAAAATGAACATTTGTTGTTGTCCAAAGACTGGAGTGAGATAGTTGATTAGTGTCGCCAATCACAATTGAGATAGTTGAATCTGACATCATTGTCACATCATTTTTTCATACGAGAAGGTAAGACGTATATAAATTTATATAATTTACGTCACTGCCTCAGTGTCGCGCTAGACAGAGAAGCATCGAATGTTTTTAGGTACCACAACAAATACATTCATAGCACGTCAATGTCCATTCCATGTATTTATGTTCTGAGGTCGGATCAGCAGACCGTCGATTTCTTTATTTGCAATTTGACTACAACATAAAGTATTCGAAAAAAAGCCACTGCCTCCCGGACTTGTAAAACAAGACTAGTGTTACAATCTTCAATTTCGATTTGGCACAGTTGAGATAGGAATATTGGAGAGTTTGGATAGATCCATGCAATTTGTTGAAACTCTTGTGCGACCGGCAATATAGTTTTCCGAGATCAATTATTCACCAATCTATAATAATGGCAGGGAAAACCACAAAATTGGAAACGGGGTTTAATTTAGTTCTGCGGGGATAGACAAGGTCGATGAGGGCCTCATATGAAGGAAATATGCGGCCCACCACTCTCTCATACCGCGAACGTATCGATCCAGATATACCTGGAAGGCTATAGAGTAGCGATTTCCAGGAAATCAGATTTCCCTTTATGCTCATTTCCCTCGCAGTTTTCGATTGCCAAGGAATTTTATTGAAAAAGAAACACACACAGAGCATTCCTCAGGGTGACCTCATTTTCATGGAAGTACTCAAATGTTTCAGTAATATACTAGCATGCCAACTAGTTATTCAATTGATTACTCAGAAATTCTTTTATCCGTCCATTTTTATTAGTAAAAGCAGGCATTTGATCAGGAATTCGGTTTTGTTATCTTATGCTCCTATTATCTAAAGCTGCATTGGAGAAGAACGGGTAGTGCTGCCCACTTTACTTAAGTCTCATTTCTCATCGACATGAAATCTCGTCTCGAATCACATTTCGTGGGCTCTCGTCACGTCTCGTCTCGAGTCTCGTGCGAGGGTCTCGTAAAAGTCTGTCAGTCTCGTGGTTTTGTGAGAGCGGAATATTAAATCTAATGAAAATTAAAAAGTATAATTTAGTTAATCTACCCGGTAATTCTATCCAATTGGCCTTTGCAGGTATTAATAAAATAATATCATATGAAATTTTATATATTGATTGTCGTCCTTGTTTCAAGACCCGTGGAAATTAAAGAAGCAAAAATTTCTGTTTATTGCTCAGTATCAGGAACCAAAATTCTTTTGAATTTGTTAAACGAATAGAGTGCATGCCGATGTTAAATGAAATATAAAATCATGAAAAATGTTAAAATATGAAAATTGAAATTCGAAGTGCCTATTATGGGTGTGGCGTAATGAATGGCTTATATTGAGCCTGGGGGAAGAGGACTCTATGACGGTTCAGAAAAATATATTTTACGTTTAGTAAAAGTGCCTTAGTTTTCGAGATATTGGAGATTTTCGAAAATTCAAGAGAATTACACCTTTCGCCACTCGTTTTGCAGGCAAGACTACAAATGAAGGAATTTTTTCAAACTGTTTTTTGGATAGTATTTCTGGGTAGATGATCTATTGAATGTAATTCATTATTTTTGAGGCGCATGAATAGTTCTTCATGAAAAAAAGATCCAACTCAACTTTTTCGTTTTGCTAATTTTTTTTCATAAGTTCAACCTATCGCGGTTTAAAAAATAATATGATTACTTGAAAGCCAATGCAAGAAAAAACATGCCCGTTTTATTGAGATTCCGAAATGGTATAACTCTCTGTATTTTCAGCATTTAATACAAAATAAATTTCTATTGCAATCAGTTGAGGCCTAGTTTAATGTAAACTGTGTTTCTAAAATTTTCAGCAGCTGAAATGAAGAAATGAGAAATGGAAGCAGAATGAAGCAATCATCTATAAGAAGGTATAGAGCATTTACTGAAGCTCATGATGGTGGCCTCTTGGAGAATCTTTTGTGATATTTAATTCAATGAAACGATACTCATTTTAAAATTGTTGATAGATATGCAATAAAGCTATGACTCATTAGAAAGTGTAGACTATAGAGCATGTATCAGAACTCATGGTGGCCAATTTAAGCATCATTTGTGATTTGTGAAACTTTATTCAATGAAACGATATTTTAAAATTGTTATTTTTTTTTCGTTTTCTTTTATTATTGAACCCCAACGTTGTAAAATCAATATTTTCAAGTTAATTTCAAGTTATGCATTAAATTTCAGCATTTTTGTAACAAGGGTCTTGACTCAATTTAATAAAAATCACCTAATTTTTGCTTTTTTTCTTAATTACAAAAGTGCTAAAATTCACTTCATTACTTGAAATTCGCTTAACAACTATTGACTTTATAACTATAGGGCTTAATAATCAAAGAATACGAGGGAAAAAAACCAATTTTAAAATATTGCTTAATTGAATCGAGTTTTACAAAAAGTGTTCAAAGTGTGCATCAGGAGCTCGAACAGATGCTCTACAACTTCTTATGAATAATTGCTTTATCCGGCTTGCAAGTCTCATTTCAGTTACTAAAAATTAAAAAACAAGGCTTACGTCAAACTCTGCCTTGACTCATTGTAATAGAAATTTATTTTGTATTTAATGCTGAAGATAGAGTGAGTTATACCATTTCAGAATCTCAGTGAAACAGGCATGTTTTCTCTTGCTTTGGCACTCAGGTAACCATATTATTTTTCACACCACGCTGGGTTGAACTTAGGAAAAAAAATAAGCAAAACGGAAAATTTGAGTTAAATCTTTTATTTATGAAAAACTATTCATGAGCCCCAATAATAATAATTTACATTCGATAGCGTATCTATCCAGGAATACTATCCAAAAAATAGTTTGAAAAATTTCCCTCATTTGGAGTCTTGCCTGCAAAAAGAGTGGCGAAGGGTGTGCTTTTCTTGAATTTTCGAAAATCTCCAATATCTCGAAAACCAAGGCACTTTTACTAAACGTAAAATATATTTTTCTGAACCGCCATAGAGTCCTCTACCTGCAGGCTCCATATTATCCATTCATTACGCCATACCCTGTATATAAAGCGTTCTATTCACAAAATTGAATTTGAATGGGTATTCAATTAATTCTGGGATCAAATGAAAATGAAATAGGTATTGCTGTGGAAAAAGATCAGAGATTTTCGTTTTCGTTTTCTGCTGATAATTGAAGCGTTTATTTCCCATCATAATCGTTACAGAGGTTCAGAGGTATAACTTTCGGAAAGTAATCTTATTTTATACATTACCTCAAATATTCAAATATTGTTATAGCAGCCGCCACTTGAATGATTTTTTATAATGAAAAAAAAATGATAGCTATTTTTGACGGAAATTCCTAGTGATTAGATTCATAGGATGTGAAAATTATTATGATAATGTATGAACTCGATAATTTTAGACGTTTTTGGAAAAAACGCGATTAAAAAATTCATTATCTCAGAGAGAAAATTATTGTTTTAATTCATGTCAAAAGAATGTTGCTGTATTGCTGAATGTGGTTTTTTCAGGTGAATTATTTTTGCTGTGACATTATAATTTATTGTTATTCAACTTTAACACCTGATATGCTTTCCCACAGCAAAAGCTTTTCAAGGCATATTTAGTTGTATCGCAATATTTCAATCCTCAGTTTGGATCCCAATATTTATATCACCATGCATATAATCATTGAATGCTAACTATAGACATTTCCTCAAAAATACTGAGAAAAACTATCCATATTAAATGGTCAACAAATAGAGAATACTCTCATTTAACCAACTAATTGAAGGCCGATAGAGAGTTTTGCTGCAAAACGTAAGATTCCAACTCATTAGGTATATCGTATTAATATTTTTTCAGGATACAGCTGCTTCTTTCTACGATTTATTCAGTTTTTCAGAATTTACGCGCAAATGAATGGAATATTTATGAAATACAGGGTATCTGTAAACAAATGTGAAGAACTTAGGAAGATGATTCCTTGATGAAAATAAGCAAGGGTAGTTCCCATAAATTTTCTTCGAAATCGACCTGCCTTCCAAAAAACAGCCTTTGGAAGGCGATGACGAGTTGACAGTTTTTAATTTTCTTACGGGTTCTAAAAAACACTGAGTCATTGTTTGTACATCGAAGACTACCGTTTCGTATTTTACATAAGCATACCCTGAAAAATTTTACCAAATGCGTGCTTCTTGGTATCTTTATTGCAGTAGAGTGTAGAATGAAGAATTTCTGCTCTCGATCATTAGGATCAAATTTTCGATTAAAAAAACTTCTGAAATCTTGTACAGGAAAAATTAGGAATAGTGGTAAGAATAGGAAGTCTAAAATATTTACGAGACTACGAGACCTATACGCAACTCCAGAGGAGACTCTTGAAAACGAGACTCTAGTGGGCATCACTATAGTCTATCCAAATCCGAGAGGCCAGCGTAAACAAACTGACGAACGCGTGATCTTATTTGATGTACTCCTCTTATTGGTCAAAGCTTTAGGAACGCCATGTGTGCAGGCGAAAGTAAGAACCACTCTCCGCAGAACCGCATTACGTTTGATTCATTTTGTATGCGAATTGTTGTGCAGAACTGCAGAGGTCATTCATTGTTTTGTCTTTCGTAAATTGGTTTACAGTTGTAGCAAGTTATTCAAGTTACAAGCATTTAAGATAATGTCAAGTACTGATACTGCTGAGGAATCGCGTGTTGACTTAAGTCCTCCAAAAAAGAGACGTCTGAAACGACACTTCAGTGCCGAGATAAAAGAAATTATTTTGAATACTTATAAAATTGAGATGATTCAAAATGCAGGAATGTGTTTAAAGGACGTAGAACTCCGAGTTGCTGAGAGACTTGGCATTGGAGCTCGAAGTGTAAGGAGAATTATTTCTGAATACATAAATTCCGGTGTTCTATCACAGCCGGCAACAAATCAAAATCGGACCACCAAATGGGAGTCCTTATCAGATTTCGATAAAAATGTAATACGGCGAAAAGTTCACGAGTTTTTCTTCAGAAATGAACACCCGACTATAGAGAAAGTATTAAAAATAGTTAATGAAGACTCGAATTTGCCAAATTTTAAGAAGAGTACCTTCTCTATTATATTGAAAAAACTTAATTTCAAATATGGACGTCGCCAACGCAACAGTTTTTTAATGGATCGTGACGACATTAAATGTTGGAGAAGAAAGTATCTCAAGAAAATTAGGGCCTTCCGTGATGAAAACAGGAAGATTTACTACTTGGATGAAACTTGGGTAAATGCCGGTCATACTAAATCCAAAGTGTGGACCGATGAAACGGTTACATCTTCTCGGCAAGCGTTACTTGCTGGACTATCTACTGGATTGAAAAATCCGTCTGGTAAGGTCTTGAATTTTGAGTTTAACCCTCGTTTGAACCTCGGTTTCATAAAGCTTGATCAGAGAATCAACGATGGATTGACGGATGAACGTCAATTAGTTTTCAGTCGATAAGTTGGTCATAAGCATTCGGAATATCATTCTTGCACCAAATAATTATCTATTCACGCCCATTTAATGATTCTCAACTGCTACTCCTCCAATATATTCGGAAATATGAAAGTTTCAATGATTTCCTTCGGGAAATCGAATGCCAAATTGTTGATCGAGCAATCAAAGTTTTGTGAAACTTGATGTAAGTACCTTTTTGGTGAAGAACAATTTCAACATTCTTTTTCAAATGTAGTGAATATATTTTTCCAGGCAAAGGGCAGAGAATTATAGTATGTCATATTGGCAGTGACACTGGTTTTTTAACTGGAGGACTCTGGACTTTCCAATCCAAAAAGCTGGTGACTACCATGAAGAAATGGATGGTCAGTCCTTCGAAAAGTGGTTTGAGGGTATACTTCCTAAATTGGAGGAAAATTCTGTAGTAGTTTTAGATAATGCTCCTTACCATTCAAGGAAAATGGAAAAAATTCCTAACTCACTATTCAGAAAGAGTGATATCCAACAATGGTTGAGGGAAAAAAATATTGATTTCACCCCTGACCTCATAAAAGCGCAATTGTTGAAGATAGTCAGGCAGAACAAAGAAAAGTTTGAAAAATACATCGTGGATGAAACTGCAAAGGCCCAAAATATTACCGTTCTTAGATTACCGCCCTACCACTGCGAACTGAACCCTATTGAATTGATTTGGGCCGATGTCAAGAATTTTGTGGCAGATAAAAACACCACATTTAAAATGACTGACGTCCAAAATCTTTTTCAAGAGGCTCTCTCACGGGTTACTACCGAAAGATGGAGAAAGTGTGTGGAACATGTCAAACAAAAAGTTGAGGTGAACATGTGGAAATTGGATAATATTATGGATGATATAACACCAGTCATCGTCAACTTAGAAGAAAGTTCTGCATCTTCTGACGACACTACGGACTAGTCACTTTTACAAAAAATATTGTAACACATTTATATACATAGTATGTATTAAAGTGGGAACTTTAGATTAATTGTTCATTACTGAGACTCGTAGATAAGCATAGGTACATATTTTTCACCGGAACTGGAACACATAAAAAGTTTTAAAATATAACGCTCTCGGAATAAAATTTATTAGTACACCTCTGCGTTATCACATTCTTGACGCGTGATCATTGCATGGTGCAATGTTTACCGCTGGCCTCTTGGATTTGGATATACTATAGTTTCTCTGCTCCTGTAATCTCGTATGGAAAAAAATTTATTCCAAATCCGCAAGCAAAACTGTTTTATTATTATTGCTCAAAATATTTACGAGACTACGAGACCACTGTATGAGTTGAGAGGCACATAATTTTCATCAATTTTCCATTATGTATTAATGATATATATATTTTTTTGCAGATCGTAGTTTTTTAGTCGGCAACATACGGGAAGGAATATGTCACATCATATATTGCTCGGACGGCTTCTGCCGTCTAACAGGATACTCAAGAGCGGAAGTGATGCAGAGACCGGCCTCCTGCGAGTTCTTATGTGGCCCCCTGACATCACAGCAAGCTGTGACATCGCTCAGAGAAGCGTTACAGGAGGGAGTTGAGAAACACGCTGAAATCCTGTACTATAGAAAGGATGGTGAGTTTAGATTTAGAAATCTCCTGATTCTTGCCGAAGTGAACTGCGATATTCTATATGTTCAGGGTGTCCCAAATTCGATATCCAGTGAGGGGATCTAAAAGACAAGAACACTTTTGTATCACACAAAAAAAAAAACTATAGAAGGTTTAAGTTTCAGATCTTTATAGCTCCAAAGACAAACAAGTTTAAACTTAATGAGGCTTATCCATCTTTTATGCTTGATAATTTTACATAATTTGTGACGAGTAAATTTCAGTGTTTGGTTTAAATGTTTGTATATTACAGAAATTTTAATCTAGAACTCCTGATGATGCCGATGAGGCCAAACATTATTCCTGATGAAAATTGCTCTTCATAGTATAGTTTTCTAACGTACTCGTATATTTTGCGATGTATGACAGGTTGACGAAATACGAATTTAGGCAAGAAATGGAATCTACCCGGGATCGTAGTGTCAAGTGTCACGTTACGTTATCTGATCATTTCGATTTGGACTAGGATGGTGATAACGTCGTAAGCCATAGCTACAACGAGGGAATAGGAATTGTACAGTTTTTTTTATAGAGATAGAGCGAATTTTTCGATAATCTTTGTTTTCTTCATGGTGAATGATTACGTTGAATGTTTATAAATTGATTGAATAATTTTAACTCTTTGATTTCATTCTTCATTGAGTTTTTTGTAGTGTGTTGATTTTCTGTTGCCCATTATCTTTCTTTCATTTTATCTTCAGTAGTGTTTCGAAAAGAAATAATGAGCGAGAGAAGCCGCGAGTTTGAGCTAGTGGCTAGTATCTGAAAAGGATTGTTTTTATAACTGAACACGCTCAAGAAATCAATAAATCCTACGGCATGAAAACAATGAAAAGGCCTAATGCATCAACAATTCCGTTGCTTTGCTCTTTGTTGTTATTCATCCTCATACATCGTTCGCTGAAAGGCATGGGTTGAAATTCATTATTCTGTGATGTATGACAGATGCAACTTTAATTATGATTCATTAATTTCTACCCATTATTCCTGGCTTACATCTGAGTGAAGGTTTGAACTGACCTATAGAATCCAGAGCCTATTTTCCTTTTAACTGTCGATCAATGGTTAGTCGTGAACATAGACCGTGCTATGAATGTTTTGGGAGAGCTAGCGTCAATATTGACGAAAATTTGCAGCAACGGGCTTTAGACGCATGTTTTTCGAAATTCTGCCGATGCTCGATCAACATAATTTTAGATCTCTTTACAGTTGTTTGAAAAGTTCTTTGGTTTCCACAAACAGGGAACAAAAAAGAGGCTCACTTTTGGATGTTCAGTCCTATAGAATCTTGCCCACCACGTACAATCAAAGAATTGAGGAGCCTATGGCAACCAAACCACATCCAACAAAACCACTGGCATAGCGACAACGAAATCAAGCTTTTTGATCTAGTTGTTTGAAGTTAGAAGTTCCAGGTCAGGCACGTGTTATATTCCAATTCATCTCACTCTCCCAAGAAACCTGAATTAATGAATTCTTACATGGAAAGGCACTCCTACGAGCGAAACAATTTTTAATGAGAAATTTCCATTCTTGACATCAAAGACGCCACACCATCTCTGTAGTCATCTTCTTGTCACATCTCCGATTCAAAGCGACTGAACGTCTCCCAGAAACCACCAATATATCTCGTTTTTCCTTGAGGGTAACTGTAGAGCCGAAGGATGAGAGTACTTCCTTTACAGATCCGAACTGGGTGAGATACATTTCAGAACGAATCTTTTTTTTTCCTCTTCATGGATGGGGTTTCAGAAGGACAAACACAACTTTTAGTGGCTGAAATATTGAAATTACATATTTTGTAACATGAGTTTTTGCGAGCATGTACAAATAAATCAGGGTGGTTCCTCATCTTCCCCAACTTAAGGTTAACTCTGCTAGTGTCTTTTTTGGGCTGCCTGTCTTATTAGATATTTTTGACGATGTTTAAGACAGTATCAAGTATAAAATGTTACATTGATGCATTTATAGTGAAAAATTCAATAATGAAAACATAAATAAAGAAAATGTTATGAGTACTTGAAAGCTGAAAGTATATTCGAAGCCATTAGAATTTTTATAGCTTCAGTGAGGCAAATGTTACAAAAACTTTTTAGGTACCCTACGTGAATGGGAGGAAAAACAAAATTTCTGACATTTAGAGCAGGGCTGTATTACCTAGAATCAGATTCTGCACACTGGTGGCCATATTACAGAAAATTTATAGAAAATAAATGTGTCTATCCTGTATTCATCGTTTTATCACATAAATATAACATTAAGAGCAAAAATGCATAGAGCTATGTAGCAGCTACTCTCCTATGTACCCCTTAAAGGAACACATCTCATCTTTAAATAGTTCACATACTAATCATGCAAATATTTTTTCTATATATAAGCTCTTCTGCCAAGACCTCAGAATTGGACTGAAAATGATTTTTTCATGAAAAAGATGTAAGATGACTATTATGTCTGTTATATCTATTCAAATTTCATTTGCGTTAAATTCTTCAGAAATAAATGAATTAATCAAATGAATGTATATGACGAGTTATGTCAAATTTCAGGTAGATTCAGGTGACTTGGGACATTTCTGTGACTTGGGACAATTACCCCTCTAGAAGATTTCTCTGTTTCTTACCATTTATGAGTGAAAGGACAAACTTATAAGATTGTGTAGCGTCTTTTCGGTTAGTTTAACAATTAATTCCTGTTGAGTTTGCCGTGACCAGAGCGTTTGAATTGACAGAAATAATTAACGAATTCAGGAGAGTAGAAGCGCGTTTTTTATGGCCCTTATACTTTCTAGTGTCCTATACATGTATTTCACTTAGTGCATGTAATTTTTTTCTGGATACGAGGGATATTGGGATATTATATGTCATGAAACAAGGGTGTTCACAAATCAAACGGCAACACGGATCTCATCCATTTATTTTGTTGTTTCATAGGATGACTTGGGACAATGGCAAATGGATACAAATGGCGCATTGACAGCAAAAAATATGCCGATTTTTCGCAGGTTATTTCCACAAAGAAATCACCGAAGATTGAAAGAAATCAAAGTTCCCTTGTTTTGTTTAGTTTTTTTTACATTTGAGTAGCAATATATTTACTTTAGCTGTAATAGGTGTTTATCATTTAATTTCCTTAAAGAATTTCAACTATATAATCACAAATTCTAATTTTTCGAAACTACTATCCCAAGTCACCCATTTCATTTGAGAGTTGAGAAATCAATAGATTGTAACTTGTGTCCCAAGCCTCTCAAATCGGTGGGTGACTTGGGACAAGTATATTTAATTTTTTTCAAAATTTATATCCGAATTCTGGAGCATGGTATGTATTCTAATCAATAGTTTGAGCCTTTAAGCATTTTCGAACCTCTTTTTCAGATAAAAATAGGTCACCGTTTTGATAATATGACAAGTTGAATTCAACAATCGTTCCAAGTCACCCGAATCTACGGTAATCAAAGGGTGTTTTTATTAATCATTGTTGAACAGGAACATCTCATGTTAGTTGGACTAAGGTATCTGAAACGAATTGATTTATGTTCAAAAACTATACATAAGGTATGATAAATTTCCTATTACATTACCGGAAAACAAAAAGTTGTGAACAAAGAAGTAACCCTATAAAAAAACCTTGCATTAGACCAACTACAATAATTATAACTGTTCTTCAAGGAAAGATGAGCTTTTTAATGTTATGAATGAAAATTAATTCAGAGCTTATTAAGTTTGAGTGAACCGGTATGAAAGCACAAAACAAAATTTATTTACCTAAAATTCAATGTCCATAGCATTTTGTTTCGGACAATACACCCATTCATTGAAAAATCGCAAAATATCACATATAAGAAATAACATAACGTTCAATAGTTCCAGTAATCCATTATTTAACTCAGACAATTTCTGTACAGGAGTTTCCTAATAATTGAGAAAAAATTCAGGATATTTATCTCTCATTTGGTTATTTGGTCCTGTAGATTTTTTATGGGAATGCTCTTCGTTTACAATCTACATGATCGTTATATTTCTTTCGGATAATAATTGTTGGGTGCAACACTAAAAGAGGCAACCTCAATGTATTTGAAAGAGTTCGGCAACCCCAGAAGAATTTATTCCCAGCTGGAGGCGCCCATTTTCGACAATTCTTCTAATTCGAAAAGCTTCACTGAAATATCTCTAGCCGTTTCAAAAACATCGGAAAATTTGTTATTTATTTCGGATACATTCAAAGCCTTGTATCTTGGAACCACAGCATTTCCTGAAGAAGGCCTTCAAGATCTTTCAGATATCAAATAACTCATAGAACGATATCCAGAATTTGTTGTAATGTAACACCCTGTATAACTGAAAAACTAACAAAACCTGAAAACAATTGTACTAGCGACTGACTTAACGGCTTCGTTAGTGGCATTTCTTGATAAATCGTAGTGTCCCCAACGGCAGTTATAAACGCTTGTAGTCTTGTTCCCTCCATGATCTCAAAATGATACATCACAAATAAAGAACGAAGTTTCAAATATGTTACGTAGACATCACAGAGATGGAACATGTTGGAATATCGTGTCGCAATGATTACGGAACAATAAAATATTGCAGGTCCTTATTGCATCTCTTATTGTTTATCTTGTTCCTTTTTTTGTGACTTTTAAATGCGAAGTAGAAATGAATGTTATGAGAATACAAAACCTTACTCGTCCCAAAATCGTCTGAAGTGTACATCATTCAAGAAATTCATTATGCATACTCTGTTTTCCCAATCAATTTCACGGCTAGTTCCACAATCAATCCTATGCAACGGCGGAAACAATGTTCGCCAGTTTTCAAAGACTGAATCGTCAACCGTACAACCATGAGGTGAGGCGCATCGACTTCAACAACTCTCCGCGGATATTTTTAGCCAAACCCGAACGAAAACCCCCTGAAACGGCGTCCGCCGTATCGTGACGTCACTTCGGACGCCCATTGGTCAGGGACGACGTCATCGTTCTAAAACTATGACATGAAGAACTGCCCGAGCAGGCACGTATCGAGGATCTTGACTTCGATTTAGCTACCTTGTCTCGAATAGGGATCTCTATATATGCTGATCGGCCTCTACAGATGCGATGCAGTTTCTGGAGCAAGGTTGCAAGGAATTTGTGTCACTCGATGATCTAATGTGATAAACTATCTGTGTGACACCATTTATTGCGAGGGACGAGTTTCGGTCTAAGCTTGTCATCAGATGATTATTTGATGAGATCAAATGGGTATTATAGTTCCTGATTTTTCAACCTCTGTTCCCGTTATCACACCATTTACTTTATGAAATCCAATTTCACCTGATTCATAGGTTTCCTAGTATTTGAATTCATACCGTTTAAAACATTCAAACTCTCGTCTATGATGCTGCACTCTATTGTCTCTCATTTATGGCTGCCACCATTACTTGGACAAGAACTATAACAACTTTAATATCTTCGGTATTCAAAATATGAGCCTGAGCGCGTGTCCAATCAGTGCACTGGAATGAGATATTGAACGTGAGCTTTCCTGAGTTGAAAAAAGAAAGAAAAATCGAATTCATCAATTTTTACAAATTGAAATCAATGCAAAATAAGCAAAACTATCACATAAAAACCTAACATATTATATACTTATACAACTTTACTTACAGCGATTCCATTTTATAACCTGAAGATGGCATCAAGCCGAAACATGTTGTTGTAAATGAACGATCGATAAATAAAGCATACGAGTGGGGATAAGACTTTTACTCTACCCTACAAAAATAAGCAAATCATCACGTAAGAAGAACTACAAAAAACACCGAATGAGTGTTGGAAACATTCACAGCGGGTTTGATAAAACTTTGATTGTCCGATCAACGATTTGAAAATCACTCGATTTCCAAAACGAAATCACTGAAACCTTATCATTTCTGGATATACTGAAGAAGAAGCAATTGAGAATAATAGAATGGGCGTATAAACATTATAATTTGATGAGAGAATGATATTCTGAATGATCATGACTGGATTATCGATTGAAAACAAACAAATTGACGTCTGTTCGTCAATCAGGCGTTGATTCCCCGATCAAGCTTTATGAAACCCGCAAGTCGTGAAGAATGAATCATTATTCTTCGTGAACATCTAAACTTCATTTGAAATAATAAGAATTAATTCAAATGTCCACCACCCGCTGATGTTTATATCAAAAAGTGCTACGATCTGACTCAAACTGTCAGTGAGTGACAGAATTTGTCATCATCAGCATAACGAAAGGAAGAAAGTTCTAGTGAAGAAGATGCTGACCATGGTTTCGGTCTCATTTGACCTCGTCAGAGTAACACATCTCCTTCTCTGTTGGAAAATTGGCGGACCCTAATAAAATACTAGTAGTAGCTTCCGAGTTTTATCAAGTAGCTCAGAATACTACTAGTATTTAATTAGGAATGTCAATTCCAAGCGTTTTCCATCGGAGAAGGAGTTGTGTTGCTCTGACGAGGTCAAATGAGAACGAAACCATGGTCAGCATCTACTCTTCTTCGGTTGAACGTTCTCTCTTTCGTTTTCCTGACGATGACAAATTGGCTAGTTCGATTCAGATCGTAACACTAGTTGATATTCATATCTGCGGGTGGCATGCATCTGAATTAATTCTTATAATTGTTTTCCTTGACTCCCTGTTGAAGCGTTCTCAGTCTTTCTTTATTCGAAATGTTTCGAATTGTCCGATTCAGGTCAATTATACATTGTATTGTTCTTTGATTTGTTGTTATTTCAAAGGTGCTCCCATAACACCCCTTTTCAAAGAAATTTGCGACTCTATTGGTTAAAAACTCTTCAACCTAACCGATTTTCACAATCTCCTTTTGATGCCGATTTCTTACCTCGAAGGAAGTTTCGCAATGCAAGGAAAACATGTTATTCGATGGGTGGTAGATCTGGACTATATGTTTGATTCATCCAAACTTCCAATACAAGCTCCAGAAGTTCTTGGGCCGTCATTATACAAGTGTTGTACAACTTGTCCATATGACGTCATTGATCACTTTTCAAAGGGCACTCCAAATTTTGATTGAATCGTTTATCAAGATACACAATCGTATCAAATATCAAATTTGTAGTTAAAGGACGATGAAGCAAGAAGTCAAAGGGGTTTAGATCCAGGCAGTTGTTCAGGTCACAAAATTGGCCCACTGAATAGCAATGGCGAAAATGTTCTTTCCTTTTTGTCCTCCAGGTTCTTTTGTGGCTCATTTCTATTACTCCTGCTATGAATCTTTACTTGTAGTTAGTTTAATCTGGACTATTTCCAGAATTTGTCTTCATCTTACTTCCCTTCGAGATATGAAGCGTTACCGAAGCAGTGCCTATTTTTATTTATGTGTATTTAACTCATAATTAATCTGATATAACTGATCAGATGCGCGGTGCTCTTTGAAACCGTGAAAAAATCTGTCCTTCAGTCCAAATTTCGCGTTGGAATTTGAGGGATGTTCGCTCCGCCATGTTGAATATTTCATGCAGGCGATTCTTGATTAAGAAACATCAGAGATTCGAAGCAATTCTATATAGTCAGCAAACCCACATCCATCGATCCAGAACCGACAAATCTTCTCTATCTCTTCCACCCCCAATCAAATCAGCGAATCCACCTCTGTTGACCCGATTAAGTTGCCGACGGCCGGCGTCTCTCCTCCAGGATGGAACAAGAGCATTGTTGTTCCCCTCTTTTCTCGCACGTTTTAATCCGATTGCTCCTCCATTCCTTCATGATTCCCCAACGTGACTTAAGCTCTCGCGTGTGCCCGGTTAAAAATAAATTTCGTTGAAAACACATTCTGCATCGTTCGAACTGCTGTCTGAAACTTTTTTCACATCTGATTGATGACGAAGTCGCCTTCGGGAGACTGCTGAATAGTTTCGCGACTTGTGTTTCTGCTGTGTTTTTCGCTGATCCTGTTTTTTCGTAGTCGGAGTCTGGAGGAATGAGGTAAGGGGGTTTTGTTGTTGGGGGCTTGTTTGTTGAACTGCAACGGATGTGGATGTCGAACGAGGCCACGAATTCAAAATCGCGGTCTTTACACTTCACTGCTACACAATATCCCCATCCTCTCTTTATTTACACATATCTGTGAAAGCTTCGCGTCATAATTACTGATTATAAACCTTCGGAACAAAAAGAAATGTAGTTAACAATGTGGAAAAACAACAGGGATCTGAAATTTCGTTCATCAAAAAATTATCTCCGGGTGATGTTCGTAACATTTTTAGACAAAATAGATTTTATATCCTGCATTTATTGCTGCTGCTTTTTGTTATCTATACATTTCTTCTCATTTTCCATTACTCTCAAATCTATTGTTCTTTTTTTTAACCTTCAACATCTTTAAGTTGACATTTTAGTTTTGTTTTCTAAGGATGGATATGTGTCGAAACATGACGACACAGTCAAATCAGATAAAGACTTAATAAGCGCATATGATGTTCAATTCTCAGTACTGAAATAAGTACGCAGTATAGTAACAGGCGTTGCTAGTTGAAGAGCCCACTATGCTAAATCGGGATTTACTCGATCGTCGTGGAGACCTAGTGGATTTTGAAGATTAGATGGTAGAAAGAAAAAAGTTTATATGATGCATTCACTTTCAGCTGTGAGGAAAGCGTCTGCAAGTTTTCAAAGATGTAAAAAAAATCGTCAGGTGTACATACTGGAGCATGTCATAATAAGATACTGTTTAAGCCCTTCATGTCTCTGATAATAAATCAATGTTAATCTGAGAGTTTGTGTGGTGGATCTAGCCGTGCGGAAGAGTTGAAAATGGTTAAAAAATAATTTTTCGAATGTGTCACATTTTCAGTGGAAATTTTAATTGGACTCAAAGGAAGCTACTTTTCAAGAGACTGACACTCGGTCATAGCGGTCCTATGAAAATGCAAAAAAAATCATTACTTTTATATACCCGAGCATGTCAGATTTTTATATAGCTGGTTAATCTCGATGTTGCAGACATACTTGCCCATTAATCTGACACTAATCAGTGGGGGTTATCTTAATCTGACAGTTCAAAAATGAAAACAATGTTTTTTTTTTTGAATGTCTCCCTTCCTGTACCAGTGTACCTCTAATTTTTTTTTGTATTCATTATGACAATTGTAGATTATAAAATTCTGTACAACTTTTTTCTGATGCAATTTCACATATGCACTTTTTCGTCCATATTTCCGAAACTATTCACTCTACAGAAAAAGTTTCAATACATTTTTTGCTCATTTTAACCTGTTCTACATGATCAACAGAAAAAAATATATGTTGCCATCTGAAAAAATTAAATTTTGATCGAACTTCTATTTGAATTATCAACTTCCATTTTTGAAGACTCTGTATATCAGATTGCTAAAAATGGAGATGTAACGTTTGATCAAATATGTTGATGAGAGCTGGGCAAAATTTGGTTTTGATACATAGGAAACTATGAAACGATACTTGATTGTTTTATATAAAAATCAAGCCTCATTTTAAATGTGCGTTTCCCTGAATTTTCAAGTTGAAGCAATGCAACACCGTCTGATGGAGATTTCAGTTTCAATATAGATATCCCGTTTCATTTTAGTAATATTTTTCAGAATCCTGATTATTAAATTCAAATTCTGTATAATTGAAATTTCCATCATTAATCTGCCGTAATAATCCAAAACAAAGAAAAAGTTTCTTTCTGCATTCGGCGTTGTTTTTCCGTCCACAAAAACACCGAATTAAACGTGGATTGCAGATAACGACAATTACTTTTACCGATAAAGAGATAACCGCCACCGAGAATATTTCTGCTGGGGAGAACATTCGAGAATACCGATTTTTTTGATGCAATTTTGATCACACGACCGTCCACATGTTGGAAAATTGATAAATAGGGCCGCACCACCAGACGGACGTGATTCCTTATTCATGATTTCATCGTTCGACAGTTATTCATTCATTCATTCTTTATCCGGCATTCGTCATTCATTACTTATTAATTTTTCTAAATTCGAAGATCCTGTGACCTGTTTCTTTTTCAAACCGTAAGTCTTTTCTTGATACCGCATACTTCGTGATTCGAAGTTGCATTCTTTTATTTGTTTAATTGTGTTAATCCCCCTGTTTAAAGCAGACTTCTGTCGCCTGGCTCTCTGGTGAACCAAGACCAATCGACGGAAGTCTCGAAGTCGTTCCGCTGGTAATGCTTGGCATGTACACCCAAGGTTGCCTCGGAAAGACCACAGTAACCTATCCCGTCCTACCCCTGTTAGATTTCCCGTTTACCGCAGACTTTTGTCGCCTAGCTATCTGGTGACGGAAAATAATCGGCAGAGGTCACGAAGTCTTTCTGCTGGTAATGCTTGGCGTGTACACCCAAGGTTGCCAAGAGAGACCACGATAAACTACCCCTTTATCCTGTAAATTGTTGCATTGTGTTTCACCAGAATCAATCCCGGCCCGTTTATTGAATAGTTTCAATTCTGATTGGCCTGTACACTGAAAATCACTGAAAGTGCTCGGTATTAAACCCATCGCTAAATAAACCGATTACAGGGACTTTGATGTTTCTGAGACAACCGGTCACTGTAAATTTTGTGCAAACCCCGTACATCCTTTATTGTCTCAGAAGGTATCAAAGTGACCGATATTGCTTTCTTTCTTTCTTTAATACCTGATATTTTGACTGAATATTATTAATTTGAATATTGTTTAATTCATTAATTGTGTTGTGTTGAAACTTCATCAACAGCTGTATATATTTCTTGACTCGGAAATCATTGTGTGGTTCACAGTAATTTGGATTATTGTAATGAATTCGGTTTTAAAGTACTTGTTATCGCTACCACCTTAGATAACCCCGAACTCTGTCTTCGACTAGTAGGTACCCGGGTGGGTTTGCTATTCCTCCCTTATTGAAAGAATAGCTGGCGCTCGAGATTAAAGCCTTTTGAAAACTGAACCCGTTACATCTAGTATCAGCTATTTTAGTGAGCACCTACAGCTGTCAAAATTTGAGTAAAACGTCAAATATCTCAGAATCGGTGCTATATAGGACCATAATTGTCATACCGAAGTTACCTTAAAATTTGACAAAGAGTGCAATAATATACAGGGTGTTCCATTTAAAATAAGAAAGTTGATACTAGCAGGGAATAAACGGAGCACCATGTTTCAAGGTGGGTTAAAAAGAATAAAAGTTCAAACGATTACAGACAAGTTTTGTATTTAACTTTTCTTGTAGCTCCTATAGTTTCCACAATAAGGTATGAAGACACTTCAACTCGGACAGCCATATATCTCAAAAACGTTCGTTGAAAAAATTGCTTCGGACAAAATTTGTAAAAAATGTTATGCTCTACAACTTTTATAATGAATGCAAAAACGATTTGAAGCCCAGGAGAGGAGATAATTCCAAAAAACTTATTTTTATAACCTTCATGACCAATTTTCATTGTTCCGTTATGCTGAAATTGTCAGATTATATATATCTTATATATCTTAATCTGACACGCTCGAGTATGTACAATGACCTTTTCTTACGATTGTGGCTCCCCAAATAAAATAATTCATACCAGTAGTTACCAAACCTGTGAGAACACCAAAAAAGTCGTATGGAATAATGAGTAGTGTTTTACCTACTGAATTACTCGGATTTACATTATACATATACCGAAGATTGCATTGGCACTCTGTTCTGCATGAAACCACATTTCATTGATTAACGAACGCTTTTATGCATGGCTCAGATTTTTTCGGTTATTCGCTACTTGAGTTGTGGCAGGGTGTGTGGACGATGTCTAAAAACCCTATCGTTAAGATAGCCTGAAAGAAGTGAGACCTGTCACCAGGGAAACATTGAATGTCTTAAAACTTCTAATAAAATTCGAGATGTTTGGTCTGTCGTTCTTAAATATTTGGAAAACATCATTAGATGCATGACCTCTTTGGGAATAAATTTGAAAGTTGCCTTGTGCTTTCCCAAAAAATGTTTTCGTCCTAAAGGATCAGCGTTCAATTACGAAAAACATATTAGAGTGCAATTCTATTCTTTCGACGTCCTTTATTCTATACAGATGAGTGTTTTTCGTATTAACCCAGTTTCCTCTGCACATAAACGGATTTAGTCATGAAACTACATTATGCATCGAATAAATTTCAATTTATCGGTTGAAATAAGAGAGAATAGAATGTGCCAACACATTCTCCTGTAGGTTAAATTTTTATACCTCATTTCATAGAGTGTTCCTACATAATATGCGACTATAAAGGAGAAACAGTTCGTCCTCAACAATTACCTTACATTTCTATATAATCGACTGCAAGAAATCAATATTTCATACGTAGATAATGCACTTTATCGAAGTGAGGTTCGCATGCTACGTTAAACCTATAATCTGATGGAGAATAAAGAAAGTAGGTGGTGGAAGAAAATCTTTATCGATCGTACGCCTAGTACAAAAAATGCTATTGGCCTTTGTTATTATCATTATAAAGGAAAGTTCAGCACGATAGTCTGCTTTCTAAAAAGTAATGCCTTACAATACAACAAACATCATTTCAAATGGGACACCCTATTCGCTGTAACTTTTTTCGCTTCTTTATCCCCATCTGAGTATTCTTGTCTAGTACTTCTTCATACCTATTCCTGATACTTTCCGAGATATTAACGGTTTTTAAACACAAAATAATGCCAAAAATATTGGATCAAATTAAATAGACATAGAAAAGACATTTAAGAGTTAAGGAAGTTGAAATTTTGAAAATAGGTCACTGAGATCCTGACGATGAATGTCGTGTAGACAAAACTTGGTGTGTAATATACGAGGTGTTCCAAAAATGGAGGGAAATTACAGTTATTCTGATGGAGTTTTATTGAAATTGTTTGTTATTTATCGATGATGTAATGAGATCATTGAGAGAACTTGCAGAAAGTTTAATGAAACCTATCCCGATTTCTAAAACAAAAATGTTCAAAATGTTTCCCATTTGCTTCAAAGCAATCAAGACACCTTCAGTTGAGTTCCCAATTTTTTTAGAATCTCAACGTGGCAATAATTCTACGGTAGCAACAGAAGTCGTGTATGTTGCATACACCAACTGTACGGCAGAGAAAGTGTTGAACTGAAACTGCACAAATCCTCTATATATAATACTTCATTTTAAAATGCAGTATTTAATATACAGTTACTGCACAGTTCCTGTATTGATAATTCTGCATTGAAAAATGCAGTAATTGATAAACAGTTACTGCACAGTTTCTGTATTGCGGCGTCGAGGGTAGGTAGGTATGATCGGTTAAATTCAATTCAATTCTTTATTCAATTTGAAAAATAGATTCCTTCACAATTATGTTCTGTACAAAAACAAAAACATTTTCTCATGTTGACTTCTATTTTCAACATCCTGTAACGTCCCAACAAACACAATATACAGCAACTGTACAAATACTGCACAACAAGTGCCACCAGAATGCAGCACAGAGATTGCTGTACTGAAACTGCACAGATTCTGTATTGATAATTCTGCATTTTCAAAATGCAGTTTTTGATGTACAGTAACTGCATAGTTTCTGTATTGATAATTCTGCATTTTCTAAATGCAGTTTTTGATGTACAGTGACTGCATAGTTTCTGTATTGATAATTCTGCATTTTCAAAAAGCAGTTTTTGATGTACAGTAACTGCACAGTTTCTGTATTGATAATTCTGCATTTTCGAAACGCAGTTTTTGATGTACAGTGACTGCACAGTTTCTGTATTGATAATTCTGCATTTTCAAAACGCAGTTCTTGATGTACAGTAACTGCACAGTTTCTGTATTGCTAATTCTGCATTTTCAAAACGCAGTTTTTGATGTACAGTGACTGCGCAGTTTCTGTATTGATTATTCTGCATTTTCAAAACGCAGTTTTTGATGTACAGTAACTGCACAGTTTCTGTATTGATAATTCTGCATTTTCGAAACGCAGTATTTGATATAGAGTTAATAATAGAATCTAGAATAATAATTCATAGGAATTCCTAAAACTTAAACATATACCTTCTTCAAGAAGTTGAGAATTCGATTATGAAGGTTAAAGAAACATTTCGTAAACAGATGTAATTCAATAATTGAAGAATTACCAAAATATGGATTCTATGGTAGAAGAATACTTCATCTCACCATGGTGGTACCAGAATTAGCCAAATGATGGCATCACTGCCCTTGACGGTTGCGATCACAGGGTAGCATACACGTCTATTGCGGTGCAGCATACGCCAAACGATGGCGCCACCGGCGACGCACTACTCTATATCCTCTACGTAACCGGCGTTTATAGCAGGCATGAACTACGCTGCTTCGGCGATTGTCGTAGGTAACTCCTAGTGTTCATTAACGTACTATCACCCCCAAGAGCAGGCCATTCATCAAATAGCGTGAACTCACATTAACGCCAAAATATCAAGTGAAATTGAAAATTTCCGATTTGCAGAATAGATTTTCTGTTTATAACTAGGAAACTTCTCTACATAGAATATTGTTTCGTAATTGCAAGTTTCGATATAGTTGTTACACAGTGACTGCTACATTTAAAGTGCAGCTTACTGTACAGTTTGAGCAATGTCTTGTATATAAAATACAGCTTGCTGTACAGTTTTTGCACAGTGACCACACTGTATTTAGAGTGCAGTTTACTGTACAGTTTTTTGCATGGTGACTACTGCATTTAAAGTACAACTTGCTGTACAGTTTTAGCACGTAACTGCCGCATTTGAAGTGCAGTGCAGCTATCTGTGCAGTTTTTGCAAAGTGAATACTGCATTTAAAGTACAGCTTGCTGTTCAGTTTTAGCACGTCACTGCTGCATTTGAAGTGCAGCTTGCTGTACAGTGATTGCAATACCATCGCTGTTTTTGAAGTGCAGCTGTGGCTGTATGTCGAATGCATTTTGTACTGTACAGTAACTGCAAAGTCCACCGGGACATATACGGTCCTTTTTGGTGCAGTTATTGCATTACCGTCACTGCAGTCAATTGAAGCAACGAAGTACAGTTTTTGTACAGTGACTGGATTTCAGTGTTTGCTGGGGTACAACTAGATAGACCAAAAAAAAAAAAACTGCAAGAGAATTGTTTCAATGCGAAATGTCATTTTCCAACGAGCATATATTTGGACGATAAACTGTCTACTATTACAGTCTAGCCAGCAAATTGCAAGTAGGCAAGACAATCTAGACAGTTTTTTGCCGTGATGCATATTAAATTTTTTTGTCGACCTCTCATACCTTGATGAAAGTAAGTAGTTACCCGTCTGCGGAAGGAAAGTACTTGCCCTTCAAAAAAGTCGGATTTTCGTTCGGAAATTAGTACGAAAATGTCATTTTTTGTTCAGGTCGACGAAAAAATAGTTTACAAGACATCCACCACAGCTTTATAACCCAAAATAATGGGGTTCATAAGTACAGTGGAATAATGAGTGAATGAATGATTATTTCTACTTATATTACAAAGAGGTTATGTTTGTGAGTTTGTTTGTAGTAATAAACCTTTGAATAAATTACTGAACTGATTTTGGAAATTCTTCTATCAGTAAAAATCTCCATTATTCCACAGTGATATATAAGTAATATTCAATTATAATGCAATCGATATTGAAATTCACAAGGATATCATCTAAATGTATAATATAACTGAAGAAAATTGTCCTATGAAGCTGCCAGTTACAGCTACCTCATTCTTAAAAATTCATTTATTGGCTGCAGCTGCAGCGAAACATCATAAAGTTACAGCGTGAAAGAAAAATTCATTTAAAAGAGTGTGAAAGCTAGAAATTCAATTTCGATATACGATAATAACAGACAGCCACTCTACCGTTTGTCTAAACTCATAATTATTCACGATAGCCAAGTTGGCGTGTTCAATTATTCGCTAAATGAAATTGATCGACTTCGTGACAGAGACAAAACGGTAGGTCTAATGCGGAAACACGCGCCATGAAAGTTGAAAGAATTTAATACAATGCAAAAAGTGACGTGCGTGACTATTGCTGAACGCGAAATATGGAAATATTGGGGGACTAGAAGAAAGGCAGCTGAATTGGAATTGCTAGAAGGCCGAGACTCGAATACGGTTCTCATGTTTTCAGGGCAGAGTAGTAGGTACGATTGATAGCATATCCAGCCATCACAAATGGGTTTTATGGCCGACTCTGAGGTAATTATGAGAAAAATTATGAGGGATAATTTTGTGAAACTCCAAAAATTCCTTTAAAAAAGTCTTGGATGGCATATGACTAACTTCCGAGGATAAGCCACCATATCCAATTTTAAAATTTTCAATTGAAACCATTGGAAGAGGGTTTTTGACTAGCTTGGATTCAATCAATAAGGAAATGAATGTAAACCAAATATGCGACCTTCATTTCTGTTGAAAAATGCCGTTGACATCATAACGAATATTTCGCGAAATATGGCAGGTTCGGAAAGTACAAATTAAGACAAGAAATAAAATCGACCCGGCACCGCATTATCATGTGACGGCTTCTTCGAAGCACAACCGATTTTCAGGGGACTTTTGGAAAGACATTACCAAGGACATGAAAGGTTCAGATTGACTTCATTATTTGCTTTTCAACTTTTCGTCATCTAACCCCCATCTTAGAGAAAAAGTTATCAAAGTAAAAAAGAAAATTCGTCTTGCGAAGCGGGTGGCACAGCTTGTCTCTTACAGGGTGAGTCTTTGACTCGTACAGATATTTTAACAGTAGATTCTTGAGGTCAAAGAAACCGTTACTTCTTTTACCATAGCCATTTTGAGTTTTCCTAATGAGCTGTACCACCCCTGGAAAAACAAAATAACCTCTGAAGGTTATTTTGTTTTTCCAGGGTAACTAGTGAAATCTGTGACACTGTACATCTGTGAATCTTTTGAAAAGAGTTGCATTCGGTCAAAGTACCAATTTTTCAAATTTCACAGATATTTTTTATTTCAATCAAATTAACTCGAAAACAGCGCATTTTACGGGCAAATATGAAGAAAAGTTTCATTTTACAAAACTTTCAGGTATTCATTAGATATCGTCCACTTAGTTTCAAGAGTTGGGTTCTTGAATTTTTGGTATTTTTATGGTACGTTGTAATGATCTCCAGTTTTCTGAGAAATATTGGAGTTCATTTCAGTGCATTCCATTTCACATTTCCGCCTTTGAAAATATTTAATTCTCAAATATTCAGTACATTCATTCCGATAGGCAGAGTAAATGTAAAAAATCGTTTATCTGTGTTTAACGTTGTTTTTCTTGCATGCCGTTGAAGATTTTGATGTTTTTCTGATGTTGATATGCGATAAACCGGAGCTGACGACGTTTTTCACTCTTGTCGCATTCTGGAATTTTCTGATTTTTAGACTGTGGGGGGATTTGCCTATAAAAGCAGATTTTCCCCCGCGACGGCCTCTTTTACTCTTTAGTCTCTTTTGTCACTTTTACGCTCTGTACTCTCTTTTCTGTGCGATTCGATTTTAATTGTGTGCACGACAAGCCGTTCAACGAATTTAGAAATCATTTTTTGTTGCGAGGGTTAGTGCTCTTAGGAATTGATTTTTAGTTTTCGTTTGTTTTCCGCGAGTGCCTGAAATAAAGGAGGTAGGTCCCCGTCTATACCATTCAGTTTCTTTATTAGACCTACACCGGTTGCTTCTTTGACACTGCTGTACTGTATCGCTTTCTGTTATCTTTTGCCGTAATTTACCCTGTTTCGTGAGTCTGACTTTTCTCTTCGCTATCAGTCATGGTGCGTAAGCCCTTGGGGTAGTGAAGAGAAAGTCCCGTCAACCCCCTGCTATAGAAAATAGAAATCTTCTTTTCTATCAGTCATGGTGCGTAAGCCCTTGGGGTAGAGAATAAGAGATACCGCTCGTCGTCAGTGAAATCCCGTAGTCCAGTCATGGAGCGTAGCCCTTGGGGTATCGAATAAAAGTCTCGAGTAGATCCGCCCTGGTTGTGTTTCTTTCATTTCTGGAGAAATACCATTAATTACATCCCGATACCGTATAGCAAGTCATTTCACTTCGCGAGGTCATACTTAGTATCCATTTCGTCAGTTCGGGTTGGCGCATTTTATTGAATAACATTTGATTTTTCACTGTACCTGGTATAAACTTTATAAAGTTCTCGTGATCGGATCGAATTTCCAGAATGTATGTTTGCTGATCGATTCGCTAATATTTCATACCTACACATATTTCTGTTGTTTATATAATCAGTTACCGAAGGTGTGAATAAACTAGTACATAATTTGATTTTGACTACTTCGTTATCGCTACCACCCTAGATAACAGCGAACTCTGTCTCCGACTAGCAGCTACTCTGGTAGGTTTGCTATTCTTCCTAGTGAAAAGAATAGCTGGCGCTCGAGATAAGTTTTCTCCGAGGTAATGAAAAAACTGGAAGACGTAGGTGATATCTTGTATTCGAAAAAGAATGATCCAATAAATGGAAAACTATATCCGAAATTCCTTTCATTCGATAAAACCGTTTGTGAAATAGAATTGAAAATAATTTTTTTTATGGTTTTTCAACAGCCTGTATCTTTCAAACCAAGTCGTTTCGCAAAAAAATGGTAAAAGAAAAAAGTGTTTCTTTTGACCTCAAGAATCTACTGTTAAAATATTTGTACGAGTCAAACACTTGCCTGGTATAAAGGTATCTATATAAAGGGTGTATTAGAAGTAAGTGCTTTTTTGCAACAGAATGTAAAATCAAAACTCATAAAATGACGAAATTGAAGAAAAATTCGAAAAAATTTCTGAAATAGATCCTAATACGACATTTTCATCTCAATCTTCTTCTTGTTCTAACCCTTCAACAATCCTTGACGACGTAAATATGGGATGAAATAGGGTGGCAATAACGCTTTGTCAACACAATAAGCACTTTCAGTAAAGTGTCTCGATTCCTTATTTTGTTCCCATTTCAAATCGCACGACATAACTATTATTTTAAGTGCTCTGATACAATTAATCAGAAAGACTCGAAAGTACCGAACCGTTGAAAACAATATTGGTCCAGCCATATGTTTTCTTTTGTTATTCTGATACTGCTGACGCCTCTCACTGTCTTATACTAGAAATTCAATTCAATAGTTAATCAATGTCCCATTTTATATCCTTCGGTGTATGGGTAAGAAAAATTATCATGCTTTTTAATACCTAAATTAAATTTTGAGAAAATTCCCCAATAGATATTTTCAATAGTTGTAGAAACCTAGCTGCTCTGAGGAATATTCTTCAGGATTGGTTCAACCCTAATACCGAACATTATTTTCCTTCATGATAGTGTTGTCTCACACTGTGATTTTTTTCCTAAGGCCTCATATGAAGAATTGAATTTTTCAAATATTACAAAAACATAATAACTCGATTCATTTGAGATTAATGTTTCTTTCGTATGAAAATTGTGAACCTTGGTCAAAATTTTCACCAAGATGTTTTAATTATTGTGATCGGAATCAATGAAAAAAAAAATGCTTTCCGCACGTTGGTAGAAATGTGCTAGTAACTTTTTCCTAAGAAGTACCTACCTTTCCTAACTAAATCACGAAAAATCAGGGTAAGTCTTTGACTCGTACAGATATTTTAACAGTAGTAAAAAAAACACTTTCTTTCTTTACCATTTTTTCCGAATCGGCTAGATTTAAAAGATACTAAGATACTAAGATATTAATTCTACTATTCTAAGATATTAATTCTACTATTCAATTTAAAATTTCGGCTAATTCTGTTCAGTGGTCGGAGAATCCGCATCCGCTCCCTACAGATGTCGCTAAATGTCGACGATGCCGGGTAATGGGTAAAAAGGATCTTGATGATCACTGAAAGTGAATGTTGTTTCCCTTACCACCTCCTAACAATCTCTAACCCTTGCTAACAATAAAAACGTTCGCGAGGAGACCCGTACTAACCGTACTAACATGGATTCTGATTCAGTATAGGTCCGTCAACGCAGATGGAAACCGTGACCTCTGGTGGCTTAGTTGGGTAGAGCACTTGACCGGTAATCAAGAGGGGCGCGGGTTCGAATCCTGCCCGGAGGTGTACTTTTTCAGAATTCAATAATTGTCTGCATGCCGTCAATATATTCATTTATTTAATTCTCAGACATTAATTCTACTATTCAATTTAAAATTTCGGCTAATTCAGTTCAGTGGTCGGAGAATCCGCATCCGCTCCCTACAGATGTCGCTAAATGTCGACGATGCCGGGTAATGGGTAAAAAGGATCTTGATGATCACTGAAAGTGAATGTTGTTTCCCTTACCACCTCCTAACAATCTCTAACCCTTGCGAACAATAAAAACGTTCGCGAGGAGACCCGTACCAAAGAGTAACCAACAAGAGGATGCACTCTGTCATTTCGGCCGGTTGGGTTTCAATGACCTTGAGGTTTTTCTAGATATTGGTGGGGGTCAACCAGAAAAAGACAAGTATAAACTTTGCTCTCTCTCTTTTAGAATTTTGAATTTGGCGGTATATCCGAAATCATCGCCATTCCTTTTATGAACGAACAAACGAATAAGACAAGCTTTTGATAAACTTCAATTTTATAAGTTTTACCAAAGTTCAATTAATTAATTAACGAACCTTTCAATAATGAAAATTTTACATGTAGATGGAACTTATTCCATATGGATAGATAAATAAAACTTATCTCTTGAAAGAGAAGTACATTCTTCATTTCCCCTAAAAATACTATTTCAATTAATTTATTGGGAATACTTATAATTCGAACTATTTTGAAAGAAGTCGCATTATTTTCATAAACAGAAATTGATGCGTTTCCGACAGGATACGAAAACGAAAGCCGATATCTGCCGATATTCGTTCGGGTCGCAACTCGCAATTTGATTGGACGCCCAGATTCTCCATTTGGCTGCGGATGATTCTGTTCGCAGTATTCCTGGCGCGTATCGTGTCCCCACTCCAAGGTTAAAATTCCATGAGTCATATTTCGCCTTGTAAATTGACAGAGTGAAACCTCTTGTTGGTTACTCTTTGCCCGTACTAACCGTACTAACATGGATTCTGATTCAGTATAGGTCCGTCAACGCAGATGGAAACCGTGACCTCTGGTGGCTTAGTTGGGTAGAGCACTTGACCGGTAATCAAGAGGGGCGCGGGTTCGAATCCTGCCCGGAGGTGTACTTTTTCAGAATTCAATAATTGTCTGCATGCCGTCAATATATTCATTTAAAAGATACAGGCTGTGGAAAAACCATAAAGAAATGATATTAAACAAACGCTTTTATGGAATGGAATCAACTGAGGAATAAAGTCTTTCATTTATTTCATGAATCTTTTTCGAACAAAAGATATCATCCACGTCCAGTTTTCTCATTATGACCATTACGTACCATAAAAATACCGAAAAATCGAAGAACCAACTTTTGAAGTTGGACGGTATCTAATGAACATTTGAACGTTCTGTAAAATGAAAGTATCCTTCATGTTTTCTCGTATAACGCGCTGTTTTCGAGTAATTTGATGTTCAAAAATCAGAAAGTATCTGTGAAATTTGAAAAGTTGGGTGTTTTGGCTGAATACAACTCTATTTAAAAGACCCACTGTGTGTCACAGATTTAGCTAGTCATTCTGAAGGTAATTCTGTTTTTCCAGTGGTGACATAGCTCATTATAAAAACTGAAAATGGCTCTATGTTTTTATCAGGGCCGAATCGAAAAAATGGTAAAAGAAGAAAGGGTTTCTTTTGACCTCAAGAATCTACTGTTAAAATATTTGTACGAGTCAAAGACTCACCCTGTAATGTCATCATTATTTTCATCATGGGAAGATGAAGTAATTGAAAGAAAAAAGTACGTTCAAACACAGAACATCAACCTTCAAAATTCCATAGCTTATCGACAGGTTTTTTAACTTACGTTAGGAGTTGGCTAGATCTAGGCGCTAATTTGTACCTCACCATTCTTCCTTCAGTTCAATCAACCTGAACTCCTGAACTCAATTTCCATTTCCTTATTGAAATGTTTTCACTTCTCAAGATTCTTGAAGGCGATTTCATTGATTCGGACTTTGAATGTATGGAACGAAACAGAACCCGTTCAGTTACATCGAATTTTTGTACCCTCCTTTCACCTGAATGTCAACTTGACGTATCCGCCTCACCCTGCGCCCCAAAACCTTTCAATAATTCTGGTAAGGCAGCCCAGTTTATACGTGAGACCGCTCCTCCTTAGCGTATAATCCGCAGGTCAATCGATTCGTGGCGAAACCGCCACTTAATAAACCCCAAATTGGAGTGGTGGCCGAGCGACCCGCAAGGGGAAGATCGAACATACGAAGAAGGAAGTCCTGGTACACTGCCAAGCACGTCGAACGGGACGGTTATCACCGGTGAAATTGGTCTTCAGAGCTATGTGTCAGCACCTCACGAACCGGGCTACGCGGTAAATTAGGCGGGAAAGGGGGGAAGGGGTGGTTTCCGCATATACTTCCAGTTGGGACATCGTAGGAGGATGTTTTGTCGTGATGACTGGAGGTGTTGGAGAAGGGACTTAATTGAGCCGTACCGAAAGGTCAAGATTGTCGTGACATGCTGTTTAACGAAGAGGTTGGAAGATTAATCTCTCTTCTCTGGAAAGGTGACTTTGAGGAAGTCATTCTGAAATTAACTGAAGACTGCATTCCTGAAACGTTATCAAAAAACGAAGAGGAATGTTAAAATTAGTTCGTTTCAAGAAAATGGCTTCGACTTTTATTAATGTCTCATAGTGTCGAATGATTTTTGTGGTTTCTGAGAAATTAGACATCAGTCCATAATACTAAGTTCATATCACTTTGAATTTAAAACAAAAACCTTGTTTGTTACTGTGTTTAATATGTAATTATGCAGAAAGAACTTGGGCAGATTTTTCCGCATCTTTGTAGTTCTTGTAAGTCGCTGGGTTTTCTGTTTAGAAGCTTTAAGGAGTTCGATGATCTCTCTGCTCTCAGAAGCGTCTACTTCTCGCTCGTTGCCAATAAATTGGAGTACGCGAATTTGATATGGTTTCCAATATATGCTGCCCATCTCACACCTATTATTGTACGAGTTTAAAGAAAGTTCATGAAATATGTCTTGTTCAGAAAAACAGGCAGTTATCCGGAGCGTGGAGCTGATCTATCAGATATCATGGGAGAGATGAGAATATCGACTCTTCTATCATGACATCGCCAACAGTGCGCAAGGTTCGTGCAGAAGCTCCTCAGCGGTGGGATACACTGCCCCTTCCTGCTCTTCCGAGTAGAAATTCATGTACCAAGAATGGTGACCATGCATCCAACTCCTCGGAACAACATACTCCAGCGAGCTCCTATATATAGGGCTTGTGATAGTACTAATAATCTTGGTCTCAATGTGTAAAAATAGTGTAATTGTTTTTGTTTTCGATCTGTTTCTTTAATATTTTTAGGTTGAATTTCTTTGGTTATGTGTATATTTGTTAATTATTACCCTGTAATTGGAAATTCTTCTATTGGGTATAATAAAGTTATTATGACTTCAGCCTTGCGGCTTTCACACTCCTTTCCAGAGAAACATTCCCCAGATATTAAGGATGAAGCTCTGTTGGAACCCTTTCCAGGTTTTCGGGCTCGTGGTGGTGGTCGGGTTCGGCTTCTTCCTGTCGGTTGGATTCCTGATCCACCCGCACTTCCTGTCGAAGCAGACGGTGTTCCTCTGCATTGCCCATGTACTTGCGTAAAGTTCTCGCCGTTCCGAGCAGTACCGCCTTCTGAATGACTCTATAGATATTTTCGTCCAACTGAATTTTCCTCAAGTTCTCTAGTAGTTTCTTCAGTATGAGGCCTGTAGATGATATGACAATAGGGATGGCCTTGATATCTTTCAGCTTCCACTGTCTCCTGGTTTGTTCCTAGAGATCTCTGTACTTTGAAATTTTTTCAGTGTGCAGATCTAGAAGATTGTTATTATTTGGAGTTGCCACGTCGATGAATTGTGCTCTGTCCTCATCCTTATTGAGAAATATGAGGTCTGGTCTATTGTAAGTTATTTTCCGGTCTGTGAGAACGCAGTAGAGCTTGTGATGTTCATTTTCCAATACAGCATCCGGATGGTAATTGTAATAAGGAACCTTTTTCGAACATGGAAGTTGGTGTTTTAGTGCCAATTCTTGGTGAAAAATCTTGGCAACAGCATTATGTCGATTTTTGTACTCCGTTCCCGCGAACTTCAGACATCCCCCGGTGATGTGCTGTATGGTTTTATATGCGCACAGCCATAACGACAGCTATCGTCTGCCACTGAGGCATCCTTGGCAATATACTTCATGAAGTTCCTTGTTGGGATGTCCTGATCCAGGATGGCGAGCGTGAAGCTCGCTGGAAGTCAACCAGCAGTTCGACGCAGATATGTCGACGTTATCATGGTTGACCTCGTTCTGGTGCCTTCCATGCAAAGGTTTGTCACTCACTTTCTGCATTTTACTTTATGCAGAGTGTTAGACGAAATGGTCCTTCTATGGCTTTAACGGTGTAAAACTAATAGCAACATAGCAAGCTTCTGTGGAATGAGCATATTGGTATGTGACCCAAAAATATTGCGATGGATATACGTCATGCTTTTGAGATCAGTAATCACATTTGGGCCAATAGTCTGGCGTCGTGTCTGGCATTCCAAGACGAGTCAAAACAGTACGAAGGAAATCCTTGATAGAATACAGAGTTAAGCCTACGAGACTAAAGTCTCGTCTCTTGTGAGCATTAGTGATGCCCACGGATCTAAGAATAAGTAGTGGCAAGACTATACTACACCTAATGACTGGATTCCTCACAGGGCATTTTGTCGCCTCAGCACCTAATGAGAATGGATCTAGAAGAAACTCACGACTGCAGAATCTATGGGGAGGAGAAATGCCTCGCCATTGCTAGCCAATGCAAAAAATTCGTTGTATTCCTTGAAGCCATCCCAGATACTCCAGTTCATTAGAACACAATTATTAGAAACGGTTTAGTATAATATCTAAACTGCAAGATACTTACTGAGGCCGTGTAACTTGACTTCCTGTAAAATACGTTGCCAGTTTTTATCGCAAACCAATCATAGAGGCATATTCCATTCCATTGCTGTATCCCGTTACCGGGAATAAATCTACAAAAAGAAGAAAAAAATTGCGAACAGACTCGTAATTTCTTAGGGCTAGTTGGGACTGTGTGCCCTCCTGTGACTAAAGAGACCCAACCGTGACCTACAGATCCTTCCACACTCCGGGCATGGATAGTCACCAACCAGATCTGGCCGCCGCTGTATCCTTCTCGAGTCTCCATTATAACTGTGTACCAAAGACCTCCACTGTGACCTGCCTAACGCTAGTTGTTCCCAGTTATGATTGGCATTGACTGATTTCAGGGATTGATGTAATGTATCCTTAAACCGCTTATGCTGGCCTCCTGGTTTCCGGGCTCCCTCAGTGAATTCGCCATATAGAGCTATTTTGGGGAGTCTTGTGTCTTGCATCCTCAGAATGTGGCCACTCCATCTGAGTCGGGCCCTCGCTACTTGAGTCTCAATTGTTGTACAACTCGCCCGTTGCAAGACTTCCGCATTCTAAACTTTGTGGAACCATATACTTTCAGTAACACCGACCTTCATCACATTATAAGCTAACAGTCACATATTGGCTCAGTTTGAATTGTTCCAATAAATGTATCCATCAATTTGAATCTTATTGATTATTTCTTTTATGCATATCTTGAATTGAGTGTATATTCTTCTGAATATGAATACTATGAGGGTCCTTTCAAGTGGACTGAAGAAGCCTGCAATTCTCATATTCCTCGAATAGAGGTTAATCTTTGATTAGGAGGACAAACTTCATCAAATGTTCATCTTCAAGATTGCTGTGAATGGAAATTATAATGCATATCCGCAATACTACCTAAACACAATACACTCCAGGGCAGGTACCTACTTGATTTCAACGTATACGTACATGTTCTGTGTGTTGTTTGATTTCAAGACGAACAGGGATATGAATTCTGGAAACACTTAGTCATCTCCAATAATGTTCGCAGTTCATTGTTCCTGATGAATTGGTTCCTGTTTCACATTAATCTTCTCTCGAAACGTCCCTGTCAACCGCATTTACGTCTAACGAGGACGAATTTTCACGGTGACACAAACTCCGACAAGAACCGCCAAGAAACGAAAGCGTCTCTTTCACTTCGGCAATATCGCGGAATGTAAACATTTATAAATAAGTCAAGCAGCATGATGAGTTCATTTTTATCCCCAAATAACTAATCACTCACTCTGATGGTTCATTTGGCAGCATCACTTGACGCCATTCTATTTTCCAAAACGTTTATTCTCTAGGCTGCGATTCCTCGACGATGGGAAGATGTATATGTGGTTATTTGTTGGAGTAGGTCATGGTTCCTCAATCACCGCCTACTTAAGGAATTCGTTTTAATTGCTCCCATTATTATAAATGAGATGCAAAGGCTTTAGCCAGTCTGGGAAATATTTATATTACAAGTGGTGTTAGATGGCTTTGGTGTTTTCAAAGCCATCTAACAACCAGAGAAGGTGAAAAAAAACCGGGTGCTTTTCGTTCAATATATTAGACTACTACTACTACTAGTAAGTAGTACACAAGGCTTATCGCGAGGGCTGTAGTCCCGACAAACGAATGAAAGGCCAATCGCGAGGGCCGTAGGACCGAGCAACGGACGAAAGGGAATCAGCCTGTGAAGTGTAATACCTACAAGTACTACTATAAGTTGAGTTCGTATGAGTTGTTATATCCCCATAAGGCCTGCCGCAGACATGCAACTTTTCAGTTTCGCGATAGTTGCGCAACAGTTTGATTGCAAGCGGTTCGAGGGCGCACACATACGCTTAGTTTGTGTCGAGGCTGAAACTATTCAATCGCAAAACTTTTCAGTTGCATGTCTTCGCGGCCCCATATAAATGCATTGTACTCACTTCTGCAACTAAACAGTTGCAAAACTAAAAATTGCATGTCTGCGGCAGGCATAAAATATCTAGTTAGCCTAAGGCCTGCCGCAGACATGCAACTTTTCAGTTGCGCAACAGTTTGATTGCAAGCGGTTCGAGAGCGCACACAAAGGCAATCGCTGCAACTTTTCAGTTGCATGTCTACGCGGCCCCATATAAATTCATTGTGCTCAATTCTGCAACTAAACAGTTGCAAAACTGAAAAGTTGCATGTCTGAGGCAGGCCTAAACCAGTTCCATGCATAAAAAAATATTGCGTTACCATAGCAACGAATAATAACTCATTAGAAGTGTCCGTGTAAAGTTTGAGGTCAAAAAAGTAAGCAGATTTACGAATATATGCTTAATACCCTTGGTGATCAATGTCCTTCGTATGGGACCGTGAAAAATTGGACTGCAAGCTTCAAAAGATAGGTAAATTTTTCATTGAAGATGATGACCGATCGGGAAGGCCAGTTTCTGTGTCAGTCCCCGAAAATATCGATGCAGTTCATGACATGATTTTATCAGACCGTCGAATTGGGCTAAAACGGATATCTGAAGCACTGAATATTTCATACGAACGAGTTCATCATATAATAGTTCAAGTCAATTTGGACATGAGAAAAATTGCTGCAAAATGCATCCCCAAATGTTTGAATGTTGACCAAAAGCGTGCAAGGGTAGAAGCATCGCGTTGGAACTGTGCTCGATTTGAAAACGATGTAGACTTCTTAAACCGAATTGTTACTATGGATGAGACTTGGGTACATTTCTACGATCAGAAACAAAGCAACAATCGATGGAATGGCGACACTCTGGTTCTCTAAGACCTAAGTTTCGTGTCCAAAAATCTGCTAGTAAAGTTCTTGCTTCAGTTTTCTGGGATTGCCATGGAGTAATCGTGATTGATTTTTTGCATAAGTGTAGAACAATAACCGTAGATTACTATTCGACATTACTGACCACTCTACGGAAAAAAATTAAAGAGAAAAGACGCGGAAAGCTATTCAAAGCTATTTTGTTTTTGCAGGACAACGCCCCTGCACACAAATCTCATGTTGTCATGCAAAAAATTCGTAATTTAGGGTTTTAATTACTAGAACACCCCCCTTATTCACCAGGTTTGAGGTAACGGCAACGAGGAGGTAATAAAAGCTGTGGAGGTCTGGTTTGCAGATTTGCAGAGCAAGAAGAATCATTTTTTTTAAAGGTCTAGAGACGTTGCAGGTTCGCTCTAATAGATACATACAATTAAGAGGAGAATATGTTGAATAATAAATTATTTTGACATTGAAATTTTGTTTGCTTCTATAGTAGGCTAAGAATTTTTCAGTATATCCTCGTGTACTTGTGACTTAAAAGTCAATCCAATACAAAATACAGTAAACCCCTATTCACACTATTCATAATAATGAATCACAAAACGAAAAGAGGAAATCCACAAGATTTCACGAGTTTTAAGCTTTGTTGTTAACGTACAAACCCCACGCCCACGCCGGCGCTGTAATTCGCCTACTAAACGAACCTATTGCACGCGTCACGAATATCAAGGACATGATAACATAGGCCCTACTGCGACGTTGCATTTTACTTGTGAACAAATCTCTCCTTGGAGATGTCTGTGGTTTCAAGCCATATAGAGTATGTAGGTATTGTTCCTTACTGTGTCTGCAATCTAAGGTTCCAAATAATCATATTGCATACCATACGGTAAGGTGGTGAACAACAAAAAATCACGTTAGAATTCCGGCCTTGTGCACCAATCAATAAATCACATCTCTATTTACATACTTAATCGTAGCGTGGTGATTTTAGGCCTGACTAATTATCATCTTATCAGCACTTCGCGAAGATAGCAGGCAGATTTATTTCAGGGGTATAAAAGCCAATGCCTGATGCTTTGCGGCTTTAATTTATGAACTCTTATCAGCGGAGAGAAAATTTGTTGAAGTAGATTCTATCTTTCTGTGCCTCAACCCTTCGATCTTTCGTGCGTGACTACTAAAACTGCTAACCAAGCAAATCTACTACTTTAGCAGGGCAGGTGCTTTTTTTCTTGATTTGGTCTTATGACTGTTACTTTCAATAATAATGGTTAACAAAGTTGGTTGAATTTTGTGCGTTACTGTATACTAACTCTGTATACGTATGAATGTTGAGGAATTTCCTGTTATCATGCATCATTGAAATTGCTCATGCAGTTTCATTGCTCTCGATTCGTAAAACTTATGGATATTGCATACGTATACAGAGTATCAATAACTCTCCAAGAGTATACCCCTGTGCTCGAGTAAATTTCACGGCATGAATTTCCCAACGAGCAGGACGTCAAACTAAATCGGCGTGTAATCCCATGTTATAAATTGGCCGTTTTATTCACCGTTAGTAGCGACTGGACTAACCAGGTAAACAATCATCTTCTTTGGAAAGGCGGCAGTTAACGAACCGCTTGTTACTATTAACGCTATAAAATTGTTTATAGGAGTTTTTATGGTGCTACATGTAAATAAAATTGAGAAATGTCAGGATCCTGGTGTTCCACGTGCTTTGAATTTTTATTTATTGATGAGAGTTCTCAGATTAGGGTGTTGTTGAGTTTCATTAGTAACGAAATGTTTTATTATGTCGTCGTTCTTTAATGTTATCCTACTATACTTTGTTTATCTTAAGAATTAAATGACGTCAGCATTCAGAACAACATCGTTGCCAAACTGACAAAATAGTCTTTCCACCCTTCATGAAACAACAACCATCGAAGGAGGTTAAATACTTATTATTTTTGTACATCATATATCATAATGAATATAGCAGTTTGTGCGTTGTCTTTTAAATGGTCCTAATGAGTTCTTAGTCACCAATTATCTTGAAAAAATGTTGAAAATAATTTATAAACTTATTCCCAAGACATCAGCAACTCACTCTAAGAAATAAGTATAATGAAATTAATTTTTGTAGATATTAAGATATTCAAAACTTATGGTGAGTTATGAAACAACTGGTCCTTCATACTTACAGCTCAAAGAGACACAGATGGACCTACCTTAATTTTCGAAATAATTCAATGACAAAGGTATTGTGTACAAATTTTGAGCCTGATTCGATAAAATTTGGAAATCTTTTCTTAGGAATCGGAACTGAAGTTTTCAATGTGAAACTGAAGAGTTCTGATCATTAGAGGGAAATCAATGAAATATGAGTAATAACAGACGAAAAATCATCGAAAACAGCCCAAATCAAAGTTTAAGGAGTTAACCTAATTCTTTGGCCAAAACAAAACCATTGAAATGAATCGCCAGTGCATCGGCAACGTGGCACAGTGTTGAAAATATAAACTGTCAGAAATCGCTCGGTTTTGGGCGAATTCCAAGGTGGTTAATGTTGGCATGACCGATTCGCGGTTCATGACATCATTTCCGTAAACAGACTATATCGAGTGTTAAGTGGTTGACAGAGGACAGCTACTGGCCAGCATATACTCTCGTGACAGTAGCTAAATCGTGGAAGTTGACGTTTGAATGAAAGGATAGTAGTTCTGGCCATACTAGGTCATTTTTTTCACCAGTTGCTATTACCATTACAATACTATTCTAACGGTAACTTGTTTAAAGTTGTGCAGAGGATGCTCTTTTAATGACAGCAAATGACCGTATGTTCGGGACTCAACTTTTAATATAATTGCCAAGATTGCTTCTCCAATTGCTTAATTGTTAATCATCAATTAATCCCAATAAAAGACTGCAAGACAGTGAAGATATCGTTTCCTGAAATCTGTTGGAATAATTACATGAATACTGCTGGAATCAGAAACACTTTGTTTTCTTCATCCGAATAAGTTTTGCATATTATGGCCATTCGACTTTTTATATTGTGTTTTTTTGCAAAAACAAAATTCGTCTTTTCGTGCGTTGTTCGTAAAAATTATCATTCTCTCTTAATTCATTCAATTTTTCTATTCTTTTCTGAAAATGGTGATAGACACATACATGAAAAATCAGTGGTAAAATTAATTTCAGTAGGCAGAAGTGACAAAATGTATCCTGTGCGTTCAATATTTATGTAGGTACACAACATCGAAAAAATCGACTACTGAAAATCTAAATTAACAAAATATTTGCACTGAAACGTGCTGCCATCTATCGAAAGAGCAGCAGGCATACTGGTTTCTCACTTCTTAGTCTTCATGAGTGCCGCACAACCGAATCGACGATAAAAATCGAAATGAAGTTCATTATCACTATTCCATTTTTTCATGATTCAAATGATCGATATCCTTATAGAAATAAAATCCACACATACTTTATGTGCACCCCAGTAATCCACTTTTCAAATGTAAAAAGCATGAAAAATATATACATTAATTAATACTTGTTGGTCAATTATATTTGCCTCACTTCGATGTATTCGTTAACAATGTCCCCAACGGTAGTTAAAAAGGCTTATAGTTATGTTCCCTCCATGTTCTCAAAATGATACATCACTAATAAGGAACAAAATTCCTTATATCTTACGTTGATATTATAGGCTTCAATATAGAATACACAAATTGTGTAGATAATTTAGTGTCCAACACGGCCACATCCCAAATATTAGTCAAGCAAGCAATGGTTACAGAAAATGATACATAACAAAGTTCCTTCCCATTTTATTCAACAGATCCATAATCATACAATGAATGTAAATTGCACAAAATCCCGGACTGCCAAGAGCACATTTTCCGCTTTCATTCGACGAAAATACCTTCAAAGAACGTAGACAATTGGGTAAAACGAACAAGTCGCTGTAATGGTGTGAACACTAAATAAAACAGCGGATGTTTTTGGTATCCAATCTACTTAAAACCGACTGTAATCCGAGATGGTGTGAAGGAACGTCGCGTCGGTCGGTTCAAAGACATTATAGCTCAATTCTATACACGAAATCGACGAACTCCACGAAATGGATGTGGCAGAGTAGAGAAGTACACATAAATGAGATTTTCTCGAAAGCTGGTATTCTTCTCGATTTTGATGTGAATAATAATGCATAAAATGATTTATTGGGATATTTTCATCATTTAGGGTTATTAACTTCAACGTTTCAGCATGCAGTCCACCCCAAGCGAAAAAAATCTATCGAATTTTTTCAGATTTTTTAGGTGGATATATAAAATCAAAATGAATAATTTCACTAAAAATCGCCTATATGAAATATTGAAGTACGGGACCAGCAGACGAGGACAGCCTCAAGAAAAGAGATGATAGTAGTAGTGAAGAGTATGAAGAAAGACCTATATGGTCTTGTAAATTGTATGATATGTCAACTCTAAATAGCCAAAGTTTCTCTGAAGAAGGCCAGGCCAGATGTAAATTAAAATTCTGGTATATTTTAACAGAAAAAGAACAAGTTCATTGTTCATTTGATTACCAGAATTATCAAATGAAAAAAAAATGAAGTCAAACTGCTTAGAAGTTTCAACTTCTGTTGAAAACTCAATACTTGCTGAAGACAGCTGGAGATATATCTCAACCATCCATTCAGTGGAATCATGGGATGTCCAGCTTGTTGAAAATACATCATCGTCCTTCACACATATCCTGTCCGTTACTGACAGTAGGGGGAATTAGCAAATGCTTTTTTCTATATGTACAAAGTAAACAAAACGAGTCCGCCCTCTTTTGTTGGTGTCCTGATCGAGTAAACATCGTTGACCTGTCTGTTGTCTCCATGCTACAACGACCTTCATCAACAGGAATGCTTGGGTTACATAGTGCAACGAATATACCGCTCCACAAAAGTTGAGGAAGTTCAGAAATTTGGAATTGTTTCGTGTTTCCATTTTGTTTCGTCAATTTTTAAATAAGGGTAATTCAAATGTTTACTCCCATATCCAACGTATTCTTTTGGTTATTCCTTCATAACGTCCACAGCTCCTGATGAATATTTATTTTCAGCATTTGCAATGCATTATCATTTTCACTCAAAGAATTGAAACAATGAAGTTCAGTAGACAGTATAGCGTCCTCGCACACCAACCACAGCCTGGAAACTTTTTTACATAGGTACTTAGATCAGGTTGTTGTAGTAGTCTTGATTAATTTCACTCCAGAGTTGCGATAGGAGATGTCCGAGTTCTTCAACTGTATGTGGAGGTGGTTGATGGAAATCCAAAGCTTTCTGTAGCTGATCCCAAGGTTGAAAGCAATTTTGATTGTAATGCGTTTCAATCATTAGACGAATGCAATGCTTTTGTACATATGTTACATCGTGAACATGTTAGGTTACCTGGCTCGAGTTTGTCACGTGTGTTTTGTCCTAGTTGTTGGCGACGCCTCGCGAACTGAAAACAAACTGTCCGACTGTCATTCATAATAATTATAATAACATCATCGGACGCCGATAATTTTTCTCGTAAAACTAAAGTAATCCTCAGTAATATCTCCGCACTTATCGCACCATTTTTCATCTCTATTGAAATCATCTATTAGTTAAAGCAGAGTGATATTGAGTGAAGTGCTTTGTGTTCTATATTAGCGAGGTGATAACCAGTACGCCGGTATGAAAGGAAGGTTAGCTCCCTGTTTCCCTTCCCTTTGGAACCCCTTTCGGCTTCCAGACTAGTGGAGTATCGATAGGTTTCTTCTTAAGCAAGTTGGTGTAAGTAATTGCATTTTTACCTGTTCAGTTGCTCAATATCGGCAATAACAATCATATGAAATTGTTCGCAAACCCTTTGCCACCAATTAACATATTTGTCGTTTTATTTATTGTATTTTCTATATTTATTATTTTATTTATACACTACGTGTTTGTTTTGTAAGATACTTTATAACTTGACTTGTTCAAGAAATGTATAGCACCAATAAATTTTCTCTCTCTCTCTCTCTTTCATATTTTGGAATTTTTTAATTTGGTGTAAAATAATTGTTTATGTGAATAATATTCTGGGCGGATGCCTTTATGTATTCGAGAGTAAAATGAATAAACATATAGCCCTATTGGCTTCATCCGTATTAAGTTCATTTATAGGTATTATTGCGAAACGAATTTTCAGATCTGGAATCAAAGTTAAAAGAACATAAAACAATAACTGATACAAAATAAATTCTTAGAAATGCAAACGACAATAATTTGCCAAAAAAGGCAAAGACAATATTCAGACATCAGAGAGTAAACATTTTGAGAATTTCTGAACTTTCTTAACTTTTGTGAGCAGTATATCCTCCATGAAACTGGCATTTCAAGTTCTACTTAAATATTCCGAATATTGCTTCAAATGAAAAATTCACAAGGTGCTGAGTCGATAGGAAACCATTCGGTCTAGCTAGACTATAATAATAGCTTCAAATGCACGTCTTACTCTCTCAATTACCTACTAGTAACTGCTACATTCCCTGTATTTAGACGTATTTTTACCACTATCGCTTGCGATCTCAGCGGAAGAATCTCTAATTTTCCGTCATTAGTCTAGCCAAGGGTGCTTTCTCGACATACCATGGCGTTTCCGTATCGATCAAATGGGGAAATATCCCTCGGAAAGGCCCTTTCTCGCTGGATCACACGCACATACAAATGAGAGTATCGGTATACTTCAGTTGAGGTGTTGCACGTGTTTCTGCATTGAATTCACATAGTTAAAGTGTTTTATCTGCGTGACAAAGAGTACAAAGGCGTTCAGCGGTGAGTTGTCTTCTATAAAATTCGTTTTCGGAATTCGCCTACAACTTTGGTGTTGCAAGGTGTGTTTGTGACTTATACAGTGCGAGTTAAGTACGAAAGAAAATTCATATTTCCTATAGAAGGTGAAAAAGGATAAGGGAGACGATGTTCATAAAATGAATTGATATGTATTACAACTGTTGTGAACAATATTGCAAAAATGCTTCATTATTGATTTTGACGACTTCACCATAAGATTCTCTATATTCATGCGTCATACTCGACGTTTTGGAACACTCTCTTTACAAGAGGAAGTTTTTTATTCCAAAAAAGAAGTTACCCATCTTAATATTGGAAAAAAAATTCAAATCTGACTACATTCAAGAATGGTGCGATTGTATCGAGTCCAGTGTGTTCACCTGTAGATTTGAGAGAATATTGAATATTTCTGTAGTTACCAATATGCTGTTTGTCTGCTCGAAATTGAATCAGAGAAACCTAAAAAACTTTCACAACAATAACTGAATATTTATGGTTCAAATATTGTTCGTTGCAATGGAATATGACTGATTAAATGAAGCTGTAGCTTTGTGAAAATATTTCACATCAGTTCGTTATCCACCAATCATTTCACGTTGGGATATTCACGAAGGTCAATTAGTGTACCTACATCAAAGTAAATTTCCACATTTCATTATGCAAATACGTCCTACACTGATGGAATACAAAACTAGAGGGTTACTGTAAAAACTCATTCCATCAAGTATGCATACACTTTTTTTATTAAAAGATAGCTGGCCTGGCTATTTGCTTCGTTGAGGATACTCATTTTGTTTATATTCGATTTGACAAAAGAGTCTTAATAATTCGAAATTAGATATCAAAGACTTATATCAAGAGTTTCTGTACAGGCCGTTTACAGGATTAATCTTTTTCTTAAAAACCGGGTGCAGCTGCACGAAATAATAGTATAATTTGTCCTTCTATCAGAAAGAATCGTACATTATGGAAACCTGAAAAAAAAACACTTCATATTATAATTTCATGGAAAATATGAGAAGAAATAATAATTAAAGGCAACCCAGGAAGTAAGTACTTATTTTGCTTATTAGCTTAGGCTTTTTCTCGATTGGTACTGCAGAAGTGAAATAATTGGAAAGTAAAACCTTGAACTAACCAAATCCGTCTGAATTCATCGCAAACTTGTCTCCATTAGTTTGAATTACGCGAGGGCTTATCCCAAAATGGGATAAAACTGCTTCTGCTATAGATCCAACCCAGGTGACCACATTACCGAGCAGGTATATAGCAGAAATATATCCAGTGTTCCTTGTTTTGTAACCTAAATATAGTATTCAGGGCACAAATAAAGAACAGTTATATAGCAGCTATGCTCCTATGTCCGCCTCAAACAAGGAACACATCTCCAGTATGAAGAGAGCATGAATAGTTCAAATATGGATCTTACAAATATTTGGTCCAAATGAGATCTATATGTAATACATGAATGTGAATAAAAAAAAATTGTTCCTGAGAAAGAAATCAAATTATTCAAACTAATATAAAATATTGGACACAATGGACTTTCAATTGGTGTGTTTTTAGCAATTATTGTTGAAAAGATAATTCTAAATCATCTCAGATCAGTTCGTAGAAGTATGTACAAGAATAGAATGGACTTATGTTCAGAGATTGGGAGTGAAAACCCTAAAAAGTTTATGAAGAGTCAGAAATAACTACCTACCTTTTCATAAATTTCAGATTACGAAATTGATGGCAAAAGATTAGTGCACAAAGTAATAATACTAGAAAGATTATATTACATCATAATGGGTTTTTAACTGTTCTTCAAAAAAAAATGAAAAATCCGAAAGATATGATTCATTCATTTATTTCTACAAATTACATGCAGCATGTGGAGAAATATCCTATCTCATCTGCACCAAGCAGCTCATAATATATTCAAATGCCTATAATGTTTATATGCTAGATATATAATCAATCTCATAGCACTACTATGAAAACACAAGAAATAATTTATTGACCTACAGTTATACATCCATATCACTTCGTTTTCAATGTTCAAATTTCACTGAAAAATCCCTGTGGTACACGAATAACTCGATCTACTTGAACGTTTAATATCTGCACTTCTCTTTCCGTAATCCACTGTTCAACTGTCAATAGCATTTCTCACAATTCTGCATATTTTTTAACGTTTTCCAGCGCCATCATACTCTCTCCATGATCTTAAACTGATACATGGCAAATACAGAACAGAGTTACAAATATTTTTATGTGAACATCATGGAGCAAGAACATGACATTCACAACATGTGGATATAATTCTCATTCAGCACAACAAATGCCAAATATCGTATCAGACACGTAATGGTTACAGAAAAATAAGACAAAACCAAGTTCCCAAGAAAACATAACAGATATGTTACTGGTTACTGGTCACCTGCAAATACTTAGTGTCAGTTTTATTCTCGACTTTTTGCAGATGTTTTTCCTTGATTTCTGCTATTTGATATGTCAATGGCAGGTCTTTCAACGAGTTTTCCTTGATTCTTCCAAACAAATGGCCGTATTTTGCTCGGACTTCACTTGCTACTTTCTTTGAGTGAGTCTTTGATTTCTACATATTTATTTCAACAGAAGATTCCCAAGGTAATAGAAACACATTTTTTCCTTTTTCTTCCATTTTGCTTCGGTTGAAAAGATGGAGGCTGTTGGAAATCTATTCAAAAATTAAATTTTCACAAACGACACTATCGAATGGATAATTTTTGGAATATGGTTATTCATTAATGTGATGACTCTTCTCCGAACACAAAATTTCACTTCAATCCTCCAGTTTCTTCATTATGACCATTACATTACCTTAAAAATACCAAAAATTCAAGGAACGCAACACTTAAATGTGAATTGAACGCTCACTAATGAATATTTGATCCTCCATACGATCTATGGTTACGTGAACTTAATTCCAATGTTTATCTGAGATGATTACTCTTTTTTCATCTATATTTCGGAGCTCTCTGAACAAGGGGAGATATTTTGAGTAAGGTGATACTGCGACTGTCTCAAAACACATAGTGATCGTCCAGAATAGCCAATTACAAATCCTGTTTCGAAATAAAAGACAATCCTTCCATCCAAATCCGAAAAACCCAAACATAACATCTGTTATTCAACTGTGATTTCATGTGGCCCGATGCGTATATACCGCATGATGAATGAAGTCACGTGATCTCCGTTGTATACGCAGATTGAGATATAAAATATCATAGCCCACTCTGATGCTTCCCTATCACGAACCAAGATCGATGGAGGTTTTACCAAGCCACCAAATTTCCCTAAACATTTGTCGGGTCGCGTGAAAATACACAATATTACACAGAATAAACAATTAGATCCAGTGGAAAATCCGATACCGGAAATAATATTCATGTCAACTAGACGGCCATTTTGTTATGTCTGCATTGCGACTGAATAATAAAGAGTATTCCTGAATTGTAAAATTCCACGTTTGGTCTCTTGACCCACTGGCATGATGGAAACTTTCTATGCCGCACCTTTTGTTGTAGCGTTCTTTATCGATTATTCGATGAAAAATTCGCGGCTGTTTGTGAAACACGGCAACGTCCAGTTTGTTCGATAATTTCAGAATGTGGGAATTGTATTGGGCTTTTGATGTCCTTTAGGAGTATTGTTTCCTAACTTTCGGCAAGTATTCGTAAGCCATCTTCTTGGATATTCTTCTTTTTACCCAATTAAGTAATCCAAAACACAGAATGCAGAAACTGAAACTTTCGATTCACATACATATCAACTAGAGTGCTCACTAGAACATTATATATACACTGCACAAAAATTGAAGAGAATACTTACCTTTTGCACTTGAATCAAATTTTCAGTATTGCAGTACCATGTTGTGAGGTGTATGTTTGCGTACTACACACAATCAAAATATGGTCCTCATGACACTAAGGTCTGGTTGTACAGTTCAGATTCGAGTCGAGTTCACTGCACAAAAATTGAAGTGAATATTCGAGAGAAAACTTACTTTTTGCACTTGAATCAAATTTTCAGTATTGCAGTACATACCATGTTGTGAGGTGTATGTTTGCGTACTACACACAGTCAAAATATGGTCCTCATGACACTAAGGTCTGGTTGTACAGTTCAGATTCGAGTCGAGTTCAACGTTCAACCTATTTCCACCAATCTAAGTACAAATTCGAACTCAGATTTAGCACTTTTCTGGCACTTCAGGATGCTAACGAATTCATTAGACATATAGAGTACCCATTTCGTAGTGTTATATCATCCTTCAAAATATTGCTGCAGATTTCCGATTCACCTTGTATGAAATACACAAAAGAGGTTTTGTTGTTGTTTTCGAAAAATAAGTAGTAGTATCCTATACTTTTCCATAAAACTACTGAAGAAAAATATTTCTATTCTATTCGTGTAGTATATAGACTAGTAAGCCCAAAGTTCTACTTTTTTGGTATTGATTCACCTATTGGGTAGTTCCAACTTTAGGGGCCAATTAATCTTTTGACCCGACTCGGGACTACGGCCCTCATGGTTTGCCCTCTGATCGGGCTCGGGCCTACGGTCCACGTGGTGTGCCCTCTGACTAGACTCGGGCCTACGACCCCCGTGGTTTGCCCTCTGACTGGCCCCGGGCTTGTGGCTCTTGTGGTTTGCCCTTCATATGATTTCACATTATAAAACTAAAGTTATCATTGAATATAATCGATAGCTAACTGTCCCATTCGTTTCCTCGTTCGACATGATCATAATATTAGCCTCATTCTGTTCAAAAATTGACGCTTTCTGTCGAATATATCATTCAGGAAAAAAATCCCTATATTAACTGATTAGAATTTCGATACACTCACTTCAATTTCCTTGAAATAGATCTTATTTCTTCCGTTTATTTACGTTCGTCGATGTGACAGTTATCCCCAATTTTCATGCTTGTCATTCGCATTGTGGGATATAAAATATCATTGTGGAGTCCTGAATTAGGATATATGAAACCAAATTTCCAGAAATCTGAACGATTAAGATCCATTTCTATTCATATTCTACTCATTTTAAATTAATTAATTTTCATGCTTGTCATTTGCGTTATGGGATATAAAATATGATTGTGGGGTCCTGAATTAGGATATATGAAACTAAATTTCGGGAAATCTCAACGATTAAGATCCATTTCTATTCATATTCCACTCACAATAAATTAATGGAATTCACGCGAAATGAATTAAACATAATACTTCATATTCTAATGAATTTATTATATTTGTTGCTTTTCTTTCGATATCGAATGTGAAAAATTCCACCTTTTGCTTATACATTTTTCAGGTATTTCTGATGACTCGGAAAAAGATATATAGCTATCCAAGAGAGTAATTTCTATTCTATGACAGCAAAAGCAATCAAATATATCTGAATATTTTAGTATATCGACTAGTTTTACTTTTTGGTATAGATTTACCTCTTGGGTATATCCTCCTTTAGGGTTGGACCAATCTCGGACCTACGGCCCTCGTGGTTAGTCCACCGACCGGTCTCAATCCTGCGTCCTCGTCCTTATTTGTTCAGTATATAGATAATGTCGCTGTTACGTAATATACGTTTATGATGTCCCGAAGAATGCTAGAAATATGCTCACCTTGTACGCAGATGACACAGGAATAGCGTTCAGACATCGACGCCCAGAGATCATACACCGGAGACTGCAGGAAACTATAAATGAATTATTCAAATGGTGCATCAAATGGAAAATCCAAATCAATGGAAGAAAGACTCAAGCAATATTACTGCAAAAGAGAAGATTGAGGATGGAAGAAAACCTTGAAGTTGATGGAGAAGAGGTTGAATGGAAAAATGAAGCAACATACCTAGGAGTGACGCTTGACAGAGGACTTACATGGAAAAACCACATCAAATGTGCTGTTGATAAAACAAAAGCCGCAATGAGTAAACTTTATCCACTCATAGGCAGAAGAAGTCATATGAATAAGAACGTCAAGTTGACGATGATTAAAACTATTGCGCGACCACAACTCACATATGGATCGGCGGCATGGGGCTTCGCAGCCAAGACCCACATCAAGAGAATACAGGCCACTGAGAATAAACTCCTTAGAATGGCGATGGACGTACCCTGGTTTGTTAGGAACAAACAAATCTACAAGGACTTGGAATGGGAACCAGTTACAGAATTTATGAAGAGAAAGGCGGAAAGGATATTCGACAAAGCCAAACAACATCCAAATGAGGAACTACGAAGATTAGTCGACTACGATCCAACGGAAAAAGCTACAAGGTCAAGAACCTACCACCGAAGACCGAGAGATCAGTTAAGGATTTAAATGTAACCAAAGAAGAGCTTAACCTATCGTGTGAGAGTCCAGAAACCATAAGAGTCAACTGGTTAATAGGCAAAATGCCCGGAACCTATGAAGAAGCAGTTAAGGGTTTTTAGTGGGTCTCGAGCTCAGAGAGTGAGAATCCCCACACTGCTCCCCCTCAGCAGAGGGTGTGTTCTTCTGTTTTGCAGATTTTCCCCCTGCTACACAAAAAAAAAATGTCGCTCGATGACTTTTTCAAGTATTTTCAAAAAGAAAGTTATCTCCGTATCGTCGAAAAATCAATCCTCATATCCTTTTCCAGGTTTAGGATACTGTTCATCCCATAAGCTGTTCAAATTTAAAAACGTCGAAATGAAAACACCGCATAATCCTTCGAAGGATTGAATCATTCACGAATATACAAACTGTTTCAATAAATAAATAGATCGATATCCCATATTCCTTCTAACCTTTCGTGAAATGTGGAAACACAGTTTATGCCAACGCCAAGAGAGACCCCATTCAAGATTCAGACGCATTGCAGTGTGGCCATTAAAAAACTAGGGTGTCTTGGCAATCTATCCTTTCTTCTTGTTTATTGTCTTACTTCCAACATCGTAGCTTCGAACAGCACGAAAAATGTCATTAACTTGCGGAGACTATAATAACGACATTTCACGCAACATTGTTATTATACGTATGAATACATTTGTATTATTGGATTTCTGAAAGGATAAAATGGGTTATTGTTTCTTTGGATATGCGTGAAAGTAAGTCAAGGAAACTTTTGAGTACGAAGTTCCTGGTTTATAATTATGGACGCAACAATGTTGTATTGGTTTGAAAGTGGACGAAGAATGTAGAAAATTGGGTCAGTACTACTCTGTTGCTTTGATTACTTTTGTTTCACTCTACATATGGCAATTTGAAGACAAACATGAACTTATTTATATATAGAGGGAAATTTCGGTACTGAGCCCAAACTAAATCTATTCTATGACACCATTAAAAATGTCAATCTATTTTTTGTCCCGACTCGGGCCTATGGCCCTCGGATGGTTGGCCCTTCGACCGGGCTCGGGCCTACGGCCCTCGGGTGTCGCCTCCCAACTTAGGCCCAGTTGCACCGTTCAAGTTCAAGCTGAGTTCAAGTTTGAAATCAACTCTGTCAATTCCGTACAATTTCGACAAAGTTGAGCAAGGTTCAATGTTGAACTCGAATGTTAAATGTTAGTGGCTCTTGGGAAGATCGTACGGTTGTATATACTAGAGATGGAAGGCCTTATGTGTGGGTCACATTCATTCTTGAATAGAACTCGACTAGCTGTTCTATTTGTAGTTTAATATAATTTAGGAAAAAACTATTTACCGTTCGGAAGCAAGCTTGTCAGAAATAAATTTTTTACCTAACTTTTTCGCTTGAACTTCCTGGGTCTAATATAGAAGTTCAAGGCATTTCATTTGTTCTAAAAGTTCTAAAAAACGATCTTTTTTTCTCGCGAAACATATGAATGAGTTGCGAAAACCACTCATATTAAGGATTTGACAGTTTACCCAAAAACTCTCCAAACAACCGACTTCTAACTCTCATGGGTAGTCTCTGTTACGATAGGTCTATGGACAAACAATATTTCGATTTCTTTGTCCAGCAAGAAAACATAGTGCTAGTAGATGGAGTTCGGGAGAATTGCTCAGGTAGGAGACTTGAACCACTTCAAATATTTCAATTCAAATTTAGCGCTACCGGTATCATAAATAGCGACATACTCGTAACAAGGCACAACTAGTGGCGGCTCCATTCTGGCCGCCATCAGAACAGTTCGAGAGTGAGAGGGTTGAACGTGATTTTTTTGTTAGGAAGTAAGAAATTCAGTAATTTTTGTTTGTTACATTGTCTAAAAAGTTTAATAGGTACGTGGTGTTATTCAGTTTTATTGGTTTCATTGATTAATATTGTTTTACAAACGATGAGCCTTCAATAATAGCTCTGAAAGTATCAAGAAAACATCTGTTGAATAGACTAAAAGGTGTGTGGGAGACTTGACTCATGCTATGGTCGGGAGACATAATCAGTGGTCCAAGTTTCCAACACTGAGCTTAAATAATAGTTTTCTTCAAAAAAGAGAATTGAGTAATAGAAATAAATATAAAAAAATATACAAAGGTTCAAAAAAGTACAAAGCATCTCGGAAATAAGGGAGAGTGACTCTTGTATTTCATACGCTAATACATCTGATGATGAGGACCTTGAACTAGATAATCGTTGGTTTACGAAATTTGAATTTATTAATCAGGATTCTGAAAAATATTCCTGAAATGAAACGGAATATCTAAATTAAAACTGAAATTTTCATCAGATGTTGTTGCATTGCTTCAACTGGAAAATTCAGGGAAACGGACACTTAAAGCGAGGCCTGATTTTTTTATAAAACAATCAAGTATCGTTACATCCCTCTCCCTTGGGAAAAATTAGAGTTCCGTTGAAGACACAAGTTGGGTTATCTCCGATCCATGATCCCTAGTCTGCGTTACGCTCCATGATCGGCGTCGACTTTGGACCGATGTGCTTGTGATCCTTGATCCGATTGTTGGCGGGCATTTGACATAACCTATTCCGTGGCACTCTATGACTATGATTCGTTGGTTCGGTGGTATCTGTGAGAAACAGCGTGCTTTCAGTGAATTGAAATTATTCCAAAATTGGGCAATGAAATAGTAACTTCGATCTATATGAATATGTGGGATATTCTGAGCTTTTACCAGGCCCTGTCCCCAGCCCTGAATAAGAAGCCACCTTGATTCGCGATTTAATGATGAGCCTCCACCCTTGTTGATTTTTCTTCAGGTAGAAGGACATCCAGCCATCAAATTAGCTATTGAAAGTGTGGACGGTCTCAGCATAAACCGCGTGTTTGGGCGCCTTGCTTCAGACATCATGAATTCTCTCTTGAGTGAAACTCTCTTGGGTTGGTCTTGAAATTTTCATTCAAAAGTTTACAGTAATATGGGCCTTCAATTGATTGCTGTGCAAAGGAAGCGTGAGGCTTATACCAACACCAAACAAACCATTGGGGCCCCTAAGAGCACGCACTATCCTCGATAGCAATTTTTTGAATCTTTCCAACAATTCTTTCACCTACTAATCTAGTGGACTTCGTGTGTTCAGTGCTTCACGCAAGTTCCCAGAAGATACGAATAATAAATGAGGCCAATTCCCTTGCAGATCCGAGGGGCATCAGACGCGCCAATAAATTAATAAAACTTATGAACCCGTTCCAACGAAACAAGAGCGTTGCCAATCCAATTGCCAGATCTCGGAAATCCTTGCACCCGCCAGCCCGTTTCCACCCCGTTTTTCGTTACTTTTAAAGGGTTCCGTCAGTCGTAAATACATCTAGTTGCAACCCCGGAGCGTCTAGTTGCGACGATGCCAGACCTCCTGAGATTTTCTGTTTTGAATTCCGCACATACACTGCGATGAAATTAGGGGGTCGGTGTGAACATGAAACATTCACGAGGGGGGTTGGGAAGTCGATTTAGCGAAGTGGAAACACGTAATCGTTTAATCGATGCTGGGATTGGCCAACCGGAAGATTTAGGTGAAATGATCGAAGTTTAACTCGGATCTAATTGACCATTACTAGCCCTATGGTAGGAAATGTTATTGGGGGATAAAATAAATATACTGAGTGACATAGGAAGTGCTACACCGAGGGTGTAGGATTACATTTTTCAATTTGATTTTTGAATTCAGCCATTTTGAATATTTTATAAAGAAAATTTTTGGTGAAATGATTTTTTTATGGCTTCTACCATCTGTCAAAAGAAAGTCTCACCTTTGAAAACATCCAGTACGTACATACTTCGAAACTGAACACAGGTTGAAGCAACTCTTACTTCTGGAGCACTTCAAAAGTCACTGAGTATAAGTGTTCGAAGAACTAGATCTTTTCTACTTTCTGATCCACTATAGTGACTACTTCCCTCCAATCCGATGTGAAGTTGATTACAGCATATTATTCTCGGGGTGATGAAAGAGAGATTACCAGCGATAAAATGATTATTATCAATGAGAAGTGCTCAATCAATCCTCTTCATTTCCTTCTCCTTCATTTCGTTCATTTTTATCCCCTGCCTTTCGGTTGGTTGGGCGCGGAAGTGGGAAGAATTATAACGTAATTTGTTGAGCAAACTTTCTTAATCAGAAATTGACATCTCGGCTTTTCCCTTGGCACTGAATTTTTCCATTTTTCTTTCCACGTCGTGAAGAGAACTCAACTGGATTATCTTATGATCGGTAGCGTAGAAGAGAAACATTAATTTTCCTCAACGTTCTTGAACTGACCCCTTCCGATAATTTTTTGGTGTATAGTGCAGAGTGAAATTAGGCAGTGAGTTATCATAAATGTTGTTTAGATACCTAAAAGCTCTATTTGGTTGACAAATTGGAACATTTTGCCCCATATTCTACTTATTCCAGGATTCTTATCTGATTATACACCGTAAACCGATATAAAAAAACGTCTGCGACTTTTTGGACACTCCCCACCAGACTGTGCTTAAAAAAGGGTAACGTTTTTCACATGTACATCTTGATTTTATAAAAGGTAATCATCATTTCTTTAGTTACATAATTTATAACAGACGGACTGGCATGCTTGTTGTGAAATTCGGTTTGTTGGATTTGTCTACAGCTCAGTTATAATGAAAAACTTTGAAGAATATCGAATAGTTGGTGATGCAGGGCATTATTCCACTTTTTTCGAGTAAGGCCACTAGGTGTCACTACATCTACTGAAGATATAATATGAGTCTTTCTACGAATTCAAACTGCAAATTTCATGAAGTCTTTTTGCCATTTCTAACTACTGTTTTTTTTTTGTAAGAATACTACGATCAATTCCGGCTACATAAATTTTTATGACTTGAAGAAAAACAGATTTTTCTAGAAATTAGCAAATTGACATTTATGATGGAATATCCAAATGCTTTGTGATGAAGTTTGTTTTTTATTCAAAACATGTCTTCATTTTGATTTAAGGGCGATCAATTCTGATTCGAGATTCTGAAATGAAAAGAAACCGTTAACATTGCGGACCGTTTTTACCTTTTTTATTTCAAAAACGATGCAGCACTGTGTAAAAACATAATGAATTCAGTACCGATAAGCAGCAGAAAATTGTAATGAACCCCAGTTTTCTGAGAAAATTGGAGTTCATTTTAGTGCATTCCTTTCATTTCACATTTCCGCCTTTGAAATTATTTAATTCTCAAATATTCTGTGCATTCATTCCGATAGGCAGAGTAAATGTAAAAAACCGTTTATCTGTGTTTAACGTTGTTTTTCTTGCATGCCGTTGAACATTTCGACGTTTTTCTGATGTTGATATGCGATAAACCGGAGCTGACGAAGTTTTTCACTCTTGTCGCATTCTGGAATTTTCAGATTTTTAACGTGTGGGGGGGGGGATTTGCAGGTAGGTCCCTGCCTATACCGTTCAGTTTCTTTATTAGACCTACACCGGTTACTTCTTTGACACTGCTGTACTGTATCGCTTTCTGTTATCTTTGCCGTACTTAGTCCTGTTTCGCGAGTCTGACTTTTCCCTCCGCTATCAGTCATGGTGCGTAAGCCCTTGGGGTAGTGCAGAGGAAGTCCCGTCAACCCCCCTGTTCGCGTTCCCGCGTCATAAGTGTTGAAATAGAAACCTCTTCTTTTCTATCAGTCATGATGCGTAAGCCCATGGAGTAGAGAATAAGAGATACCGCTCGTTATCAGTGAAATCAAGTTTTGCTCAAAATAGACCTTTTCTTCGCTATCAGTCATGGAGCGTAGCCCTTGGGGTAGCGAATGAAAGTCTTGAGTAGATCCGCCCTGGTTGTGTTTCTTTCATTTCTGGAGAAATACAATTAATTACATCCCGATACCGTATAGCAAGTCATTTCACTTCGCGAGGTCATCCTTAGTATCCATTCCGTCAGTTCTGGTTGGCGCATTTTATTGAGCAACCTTTGATTTTTCACTGTACCCGGTGTAGACTTTGTAGAGTGCTCGTGATCGGATCGAATTTCCAGAATGTATGTTTGCTGATCGATTCGCTCATGTTTCATACCTGCACATGTTTCCGTTGTTTGTATGGTCAGTTTCCGAAGGTGTGAATAAACTTGTACACAATTTGATTTTGACTGCTTCGTTATCGCTACCACCCTAGATAACAGCGAACTCTGTTTCCGACTAGCAGCTACTCTGGTAGGTTTGCTATTCTTCCTGTTGAAAAGAATAGCTGACGCTCGAGATAAGTTTCTCCGAGGAAACCACGTTGAAAAATATATATTTTCACCACCGCGAATTTTACCATTTCTAGCAGATGGGAAACATCCCTTTTCCTCTACCTTCAAAAAGATTATAAAAAAAGATCTTTCCTTGCCCTTTTCATTCATTCTTGATTTTTAAGTAGTAAACAACCTCAGCAGTTTGAGCGAAGTCAATAGAGTTCTTACTGAGTGGTGTGAGCTTAGAGGTGTGGCGCCACCCGTACTGTTGAATTTGAACTTTAGATTAAGCGAACCCCATCCTGTCCGAGTTCTCACTCTTTCAGAAGTAGTTTGACTGATGGTGTGAAAGCCCCTGAGAAGAAGAAAAAGAGAAAGAAAAACTGTCCAGATTTTAACCCTACCGGAAGTAGCTCGACTGGCGTGCGAAAGCCCCTGGGAAGACGAAAACATAGCGGAGAACTGAATCCTACCGTTGTACCTTCTTCCGCCCTCTAAACCTGTAACTTTTGAGACCCTATTCCGTCCCCATTATCCGATAACTGAAAGTCTTGGTTCTGGCTGGCGAATGAGTCAGGAACATCCGAGGAGCGTTCGAAATCAGATTCCTTTTTCTTTCCGTTCAATTCACTCTGTGAAATAACTACTTTTCACTGCTATCTGTACATACTTAATACTGGAAGAATCTTTTAACTGCGTGTAGGGGACTGTTTGATATTACCATCTATTGAACCGTACGTTTATTTGACTGATACCAGATTTTATTCCTTTCAATTGGTTGATTTTATGATTGTGCATTAGTGACTTCTGTGTATCCTATTTCAAGATACTGACATAAGTTTGTGAACTCGGATTTTGACTTTCAGTAGTTATTGCTGACACGCTAAGCAGCTGAGAACCTTGTTATAGTAACTTATACTATATTTCGAGGATTGTAGGGTGATAGTTGAACTGGATCTAGGAAATTGAAAAACGAATATTGTATGACTTTGCCACGAATAGGCATCTTGTCTCTACGCTGCTTATTTTCCATCCTTGATTTTGAATGACTTTGCGTATTCCACGTTAGTCAGCGTATCCAACAACGAATAGAACAAAACTTGATGGCATGCTCTACGTGAAATATAACATCGATTCAAAACAGTGATTCAGCATGGAACCTACCATTAATACATCACGTGAACTACACCGCGATTTAGGGACAGATATAGATATAGATATCCTTCGATAGTGAGCTTTTTCCATCATCAATATTCTTCTGCTAACGTTCAAATAGTACTGAAACTCTACCTATGAGATTAAAATATGGGGTTTTTTTATAAAACTATACGCCTATTTACCTATCTGTATTGAAAATATTCGGACATATTCCATTTTTATTCATGATATACCTCCAGTACCCTCTAGTATCAAAGTCAAGAACTTTTTCATTTCCAGGTTCAAAGTTCCTATGCTCTGAAGTCATAGCTCCGATAAGAAGCGAGGTTGATGACATCAGCTTGATAATTGTCAATTTCGAAGACCTGACAGCCCATCCAGCTGGTTCCCTTGAAAACAGTCCTGTAGGAAAATCCAGATTTAGCAAGTGTAGGTACTCTTGAGACAACCTCGCTGAAATACCACGCTATATATTTGCTGGTATACTCCATATGTTACGAATCTTACCATTTTTCAGTTGATAGGGCGCGGGCTTCCTTCAGGCAGAGTTTGAGGTTAGGTTCGAACTTGCGAGGAAGAGGTTTTCGATTGGCCGGTTATTTGACGCCACCGAGTGACGTTACCACTGCCGAAGAGGAAGCGGACAGATTGGAGCAATGGTGAGTGTAATTATTTGTATTTTATGACTGAAATCAATAAACCTGAATCGATAAGTCCGAAATTTTATCGATTTAATTGAGATAAATTAATGTTTGCGTTTTGACGCATTACAACAGCCATCGTTGATATTACCAACGAATATTATCTAAGCTAATCGAACAAGCCACACATAATTATTCAAAGTGCCAACTTAAAGGTCATTATAGTGAAGAAAATGTAATGATATACCCCGTGTCTTGATCAATGGAAAAGCGGCTTACCACTGAAAGGGGAGACTATTTTTTAAGATGTAAAACACAAAAATTGAACGCCCTCCAAAATGGAAAAATGTGGATTCGGCCCGTCGCGTGAAGGACAGGTCTTTGATGTTATATTCCATATTTTTCTTTAAGGAATTTGAATGAAACTCTTGATTGAAATCAACAAATAAATCTATACAAAAAAATAAAACTTCTCTACATACACTCATTTGGTCGATGACAACCAGCTTAAATCTTCAAATGCTTGAAACAAATGCAAGGAGCGCAGAACAATAAACGATAATGTTCATCAATAAAATCTTCTAATCTACTTATCGTTTTTCTTCTTACTTCGTGAAAACCTCCTCATTCTAAGTCCTCATAATCTCTATATACTAGTTACTGACTGACTGATTGACTCTAAAAGATTCTTTATTTCCCCCGACTTTTTCGTATGCCGACTCAACCAAGACAGCTGTTTACATAGCTATCGTCCTCCCAACGCTTCTTTACGGAAGCGAAAGCTGGACGCCCTACAGGCGACATATTAAACAGCTTGAACAAACGCAACAACGTTCTAAGACAGATAATGCACATCAGATGGTTCCACAAAGTTTCGAATGCAGAAGTCTTGCAACGCGCGAGTTGTACAACAATTGAGACTCAAGTAACGAAGGCCCGACTCAGATGGAGCGGCCGCATTCTGAGGATGCAAGACACAAGACTCCCCAAAATTGCTCTGTATGGCGAATTGACAGAGGGAGCCCGGAAACCAGGAGGCCAGTATAAGCGGTTTAAGGATACACTTCATCAATCCCTAAAATCAATTAATGCCAATCATAACTGCGAACAACTAGCGTTAGACGGGTCACAGTGGAGGTCTATGGTGCACAGTTATAATGGAGACTCGAGAAGAATACAGCGGCGGCCAGATCTGGTTGTTGACTATCTATGCCCGGAGAGTGGAAGGATCTGTATGTCACGATTGGGTCTCTTCAGTCACAAGAGGGCACACAGTCGCAATTAGCCCTAAGAAATTATAAGTCTGTTCTTTTTTTATGTCTTTTTGTAGATTTATTCCCGGTAACGGGATACAGCAATGAATGAATGAATACGGACTCGAAGGAGTATATTAATTGACATCAATGAGTGATATGAAAAAATTTATTACTTTCAACTCTTATCGATCAGGTTGTTATTTCAATTCCTGCGACTCAATACTTGTCCTGTCTCAAGTAGTAGCCGCTATCATTTTATTCTTAAAATTATATTAGATTAACCACAAGTTGTTGCATATTGCTATACAACTTAGACCTTAAAGTTGCGTCGTTCTCGAATATTCTATGCAAGGAAATTTGTGAATCCAACGGTCTTTTTGCTTTTAGAGAAAAGAAAATGACTTCGAATGCAAAACGATCCTTTTTCCTTCTTTTGCTTCATTCTGTGACCTTAAAATTAAAATTTCCATTCACCAAATGTTGAACTAATATCTGAGTGGGTCGAGGATTTCAACGGATAATCATACATTATTACAATGAAAGAAATGGTCAAATTTCAAAATTGTGAATGAATAATTTTCTTATTGCTACCTTTAAAGATAATGGATGAAGAATATTTACATATTAATTAATCAACTTAAACTCAGAATGGGCTTGACACCCACCCTTCATTTGATCTATCAAGTTGTGAATTTATATTGATATACATGAGAACGAACTAAATGCACCTAGGGATATTCTGTATCATCATCAGCCTTCAGCTGGAGTAGGTAATAAGTCATCAAAATTCATTGAGGGACGACTTAACAGGCGCCTAGTTTGTTTGATCAGAGACAGCTCCGTAGCGTTGAACATCAGTAAACATCGTTCATCTCCACTTCCTCCAATCAACTTCCCCAAACCCCCTTAGATATCTAATCCTTCTACAAGCATACCGAAACCCAATCTCTCGTTTACAATATTCAAGTTTTCCGATTTTAATCGCCGATCGATTCACTCTCGATGTTTGCCTTCATTCCCTTTCATCACACTTACACACATCGCTCTATTTTTAGTTTATTCACTTTTTTAAAGTCAGTCGGTGGGCTTTATAAATTTGACACATACACTACAAAAATATGAGGTGATGAGATTTCAATTCTGCCCTTTTTGACTGTTCTACATAAAGGTATCAGTAATTATGAATTTCTCACTGATTTACTACGGCAAATAAATGAATTCAAAAATATGTTATATAAGTAACGTTTTTATAAACATATTGAAAATACTCCTTATTATGTCATTTCCATGGAAAGTACAGGAGATTAATGTTTACGAATAAAGTTAATAAAAAATATTTTGATATTAACACTTCGTTCGACCAATCACTAGACTACCCCATAATTTCACGAAACTTTGGCAATGATCGAGAAGACACTGGGGAATTTGTAAGAATTTTCAAATTCCCCCAAGAGCGAACAAAGTAATATTGAATATAAACCTTTAGCATAACGTTATTTAGTCGGAGAGTAGCGATAGAAAATTTTGCTAAAACGCATTGAGTATCGCTTAGGTTTTTACCTGGAATTACGAGAACCTTCTATCTTATTTTCCACAAAATAAAAAATCTATATTCGCGAACGGGTATAATGGTTCTGCATGTTATTGTGAGGAAACGAAATTATGTTCAACTACTCGAAATTCACAAAAATTAATTCGAGAAAACAGTTTCATATTTCGAGGAGCAAACAAAAAGAAGAAAGTGATAATTGAAATATTGAAACATTTGAAAATATTGAATCACATTTATAAAACCATACGATAAGTTTCGAAATGTTTAATAAAAACATAATGAATACTTCAAATGTCTGGAAATAGACAAGGTAATATTAAAGTTTGGAAAAAATCAAAAATTCTATTGTGAGTGAAATCCTGAAATTCACTTTAGTACAGTGGCGGATTAAACGGTAGTCACGCTTAAATGAAAAGCAGAAAGGAAATTCGTTCTTGCAAGTGAAAATGAAAGAAATAATGTTGTCCTCTTCACAATAACGTAAATTGTCGGTCACACGAAATGCAACCAGACCTAAAGCAAAATTCAGCTGTCACTAAAAAGTAACATTGAATCGAGGGTTCTGCATATTCTCTCTAATAAAGCAATAAAGTTCCGGCATTCCTTTGAAATCTAGGTACATGCCACTGTCGATGTTGTGTCGAGAGGGGGGTACAAAGGGCAAGACACTTCATTTCTTATATTTGGATTTATGTAAAAATTATTTCATGGTCAAGTGGCTGCATTTCAGAAGTGAATGGACCATACTCAAAAATTCATTCAATGACTCTTAGTATTGAAAATAGAGGAGGACGGGCCTGGATGCATCATAAGTTGAATCGGGCACTCGGCCTACTATTGTTTTACAATTAAATTTATAGAGGCGCGATATCGTAAAACTCGATTATTTCATTTTTGTCAACAACAACGGATTTTCGTTAAAAATAGGAATGAGTTCAGTGTAAATATTTGGACCATGCGAGGTGTTTTGAGAGGCATCAACCTGCTCTTTAGTAATTGCTCTCATTGCATGATTGAGTTATTCAAATTCACGTTCGTTCGGTTACGCGTATATGATGGAAATGAGATTATTCCATAAGCGAGGTAGAAAGAGGAGTTTTTCTTCAAGTTTGGATGACATCATGAGGTTCGATTTCAAGATTTGATTATTATGCAGTTTTATTTTTGTAAGAAAATTCAAGCTGTTTCTTTCCTTCACTCTAATCAACACTCCTAGCACATCTTAAAGGAGCTTTTCCTGTTTTCTTCCTGTCTCTTTCGTATAAAATTCGGGGCAACTTGCACAATATAAATGATGTTTCACATTGCTATTTTTTCCTCGCATACAGAAAGTATGCTTGATGGCATAAATCAACCTCCAAAGTCCAATACGATTCAATGAAATTTCAAGTGATCAGGTCTTTAGCAACGTGAAAATATGTGAATTATGCACTCAATCTCAGAATACTTATTTCGATGAAGCCCCATTTACATAAAATATATTTTATATTTATATTATCCTGATTCTCCCTAGTAGGTACCAAAATTTTCTCACACCCTGTCTTTCACTCGAATAATATTCGAAGCTGTTGTTATTGTTTTTTGCTGTATTTACTTATATGTGAGGCAGATATGGATGACTAAGGTTTTTAATGGAATTATGTCTGGTATTCCGATAGCTTATAACTGCGCTAAGTCCTTATTCTTGCTGCTTGAATCATCAATCAAATAAATATCATTATAAGAACAAATAACTCACTTGAAAACGACAACTGAATGACAAATGGAGGAAATGCAACTCCAAAAAAAATTATACACCAATTTCGGATAAATTAATGTTCAATAAGATGGAGTTCTCACTATATCTGCAATCTTTATTCTTTTTCCATGAAAAAAATCGAAATTCGTAAGTAATACGGCTGAATCAATCTGGTGATAGTTTGGTGCCGGAGACCAGGACTAAAAATCGAAATCCCAGTATCAACAACAATTATCTCAATTTTGGGATTCCACTCTATTTTTCATTTTTTCGCAGTCCGCTGACGTCAAACTCACCAACCCCTATTCTGGAAACAACTTGGGTGCCCAAGACAGAGGTACCATCAGCCGTTGGCCACACCACAGCGGTACCCATACCTGGGGGATTTCCACAAATGAAAGAGTACACCGCTCTGACCATCTCCCATAGCGCTCCCACCAGCCATCAGGCCTCCTTCGAACAGGGGGAGTGTATAGACAGGATTAAGCACCACTTAACAAATAATAGGTGAGTGTAAAATGACAAAAAGAGGGGGCAACATCCGTTAAAGCGACGCTGCAGCGCGACAAAAATTTATGATCGGAAGAATGCGAGTTTAATGACGCGAATGCGTAGGCATAGAGGAGGAGAGAGGGTCGCAACGGATTGAACTCAATATTGTTTCATCGAAGGATTTTTGTCCGGAGGACCCTCATAAAAATTAATCAACTTTGATTCAATTACATAAAAAAAAGAAGAGATTTTCTTTATTATGGAAATCTCAAATTCATTCTACAACTGAAGGTGTTCTCAATGATAATTATTTTTATCAGAATTATGCATGCATATGTTATCCACTTTCAACGGTTTTCTTCAATACAGATGTTTTTTCCCAGCAGGAATAAAAAAAGATGATATTATCAGATTTTGAATGTATTGGCTCCATTCTAAAATCAGTTGTTCTCGATCAATTCTAGTGATCAATAGTTTTTCTTTCGTTTGATTTTCTACACTCGATCGCTATGCAACGCGAAACACGCAATTTGACCCAAGAGGAATGTGCCCAAGCGGTAGTTTTGCGAGAAGAAGGGTGGACATACCCAAGAATTGCAGAATGGTTTGAAGTTTCCCATACAAGTGTGTCCAGGATGTTGCAGCGATTCAGGGAGACAGGTATGAATGTCCGAAGACCAGGACAGGGTAGACCACGGGTAACAACTGCCATTCAAGAACGTTACTTGAGAGTTTCTTCGTTGAGACAACGGTTTGCAACCGCTCGACTCCTTCAAATTCAGCTTGAGCAAACTCATGAGGTCCAAATTAGCACTCAGACAATAAGAAATCGCCTCAGAGAATATGATTTAAGGCCTCGTCTCGCGGCAAGAGGCCCAGCTCTTACCCCAGCCCATCGAAGGGCGCGTTTGGATTTTGCGAGAGAGCATATCCATTGGGAAAGAGTTCTCTTCACATATGAGTCTAGATTCTGCCTCTACCATTGTGATCGACGTTCCCTTGTATACAGACGTCCACATGAAAGATATGCTCACTGCAATTTCCTGAATACTACTGGTTTCGGGGGAGGATCGATTATGGTATAGGGTGGAATATCTTTGACTGCTCGCACAGAACTAGTGGTCGTTGATAATGGAGCTATGAATGCTGATAAGTATATAAGGAACATTCTTGAAGAGCATGTAGTGCCATTTGCCCCATACATTGGTGAAAATTTCATTTTTATGGACGATAATGCCAGACCCCATAGTGCGCGCATCGTTCAAGAGTACCTTGAAGGAGTTGAAGTCTCTCGAATGGAATGGCCAGCAAGAAGTCCAGATCTCAATCCGATTGAGCAGGTTTGCGACAACCTCAATAGAGAGCTGAGAAGTTCAGAAAATCATCCAGCTACTCTTAATGACTTAGGAATCCAACTCGGGGACATCTGGGAAGGATTAGATCAGAACATTTTAAGATTACTCATTTTGAGTATGAACCGTCGTTGCCGAGCTGTAATTAACGCAAGGGGTGGAAATACCAAGTACTAAATCACCTATCAGCATTTCAGTATTTTAAAAATTTTTCATTTCTCTTCTTTCACATAAGATTCGGTGAAATCCTGAATTTTTCTTCCATTTAATGTGTCTTGTTTCGTTCGAAACCTTCCCGAGAGAACATAAAGAATAAGTTATAAAGTCAATGTAGAGTTAACCTTCATTAAAATTCAGATTTTCAGAACGTGCGTTAATTCTTTTGCGCAGTGTATTCCACAATTTGCTGTAATAGCATATGGTGCATTGGTGGCGCATGGTGGCTGCATTGGCATTTTTGAGCTCAGGGAAGTTGCAGAATTGCCAATTCTAGTATGACATAAAATATTCCCAAAAGTATCATGTAATTATATTCTTGTACTCTATACCTGTGAACTTCTGGCATCCCCTGGGGATGTGCTGGATGGTTCTATGTGTCGCATAGCCATAACGACATTGAGGTTTTCTATCGCCCGCCACTGAGGTATCGTTGACGATATATGTCATATAGTTCCTTGTTGGGTGGCAATGATAAAGCCCCCTAAATCGGGAAACAACTTGCCGGAAGTCAACCAGTAGTTCGACGCAGATATGTCGACGTAATCATGGTTGACCTCGTTTTCCCTTTAAAGGTTTGCCAATCAGTTTCTGATTCGACTGAGCTTTCAGGGTGACGTTTATGATGTTTTGTCAGCATTGTTCTTATTTTTCTCTGTAAGGCTGTTAAATTGGTGGTGGTACAAGAAATGATACCGAATGAGTAGCTCAGAGCTGAGCAAGCGTAGGTATCAATTGCTTTGGTCAGGTTCCTGCTGTTTAGACTATCCTTCTTGGTTGACTCCTCCGTCAATTCTCTCGTTATTTGGGTCTAATTGATCCTTCTTGAGTCTAAACTGTTTGATTCCTAGATACTTGTTCGTATCTCTTTAGTTCAAATCTTCGATTTCCGCACCTTCCTTGAGTTTGAATGATGATTATTATCATCATGATGACTCGAAATTGAAGGTGTCGTTTGAAGGACTTGAAGAATAAAGAGTTGAAGTGAAGAATAAAGTCTGAACAAACTTACATAATTCATATTTTAAACATCATTCAAACCACTGTCACTATTTGTTTGAAAGATACGTTTTTTTATAAGCAAGAATTTCGCTAGCTTAACTTTTCGTCAAGTATCCAAAGCTACATCTCAAGTTCTTGAACTTATTCCCTCAGGATGAGTTTTGATCACAAACAAATACCTAATCTGAAGGAGGAAATAATTTAAAGAGATTATCACTTCTTGGTGAAGTTCTTCTTATTCTACTCCTCACGTTTCAATTCAAATTTTCCAATTTCCTGAATATATTAATTAATCTGGCTCAGCTTGAAAGATGTGGAAACCTATTATTACCACGGAATACCGGAGCATCCTCATTTTGCCAAAGAAATTTCTGGTTAATACAAATGGCATACTGGAAACCCAAACTTTCCCCAACGATTTCGTACCGAAAACAAGTATAATTTCGAGCTGTCTGTCCCAACTCGAGTTTGTGTTTAGTCGAGTGTGAAAGGCTATTTGTTAAGTTTAGGAAACTTGCTTCAGTCATTTATAATGTGCGAGTTTGTTTTGATCTCCGATGGAATGCAGAATTATACTCGGCGCGAAACGATCAGTGCTTGATGCAGTAGAGCCATATCGTAATCTATACAGGGTGAATTTAAAAGTGAGGTTTTTTTTGTAAACAGAAGAAAGAACTGCTCAGAATAAAAGTTTCACAAAAAATTACCTATACAAAACTTTCAAAATGACAAAGTCATTCAAATAAATAATAATGATTACTGAAATAGATCCTAATAGGTCCCTAGATCATTTGTTATCTGAATTATCGCGAAACAATGGGAAAAAACTCATCTCCTGATGACTGACTCAACCATATGGTTTCGGTTAAAATATTGGCCTGTTCGATTTTTACGTGAAAATGAAAATTCAAACTTGAGATTGAAGAAGAAGAAGAAGAGATTGCAGAAAGCAGAATTTTTCTCATTCTTCAGTAACTCGAACGATTTTATGAAATTACTCATTTCGATTCCAACTGACAGAAAAATACTTAGGACATGGTGTATAAGTAAAAATAAAGTGTAAGTTCAGGATCTCACCATAAAAATTCGTCCAAATTATTCACAAATCTCAATCACAATCTTCCTTCTCCAACAATCTTCATAAAAATGGAGCGAAATAGGTAACAATAATAGCACTTTGTCAATATAATCACTTACATGAAACTGCCTCAATTTTCTACATACAACTTTTTTTTTCAAGTAACTTCGATCTTGTCACTACAACTGAAGTTGTATACAATAAAAAAAAATGTAATGTTCTATACCTTTTTCTCTTCAGTAAATAACAACTCAAGAGAAATTTGTAACGGCAGATTATTACCATATATAGAAAAACAAATGATAATGAACTGCACATTTGGAGCCATAACTAGGATAAATAAAATACTATGACAGAAATCTCCTTTATAACAGAATTATTTCAATTCTCTTATGTTTGCTGCTATGATGAAAGTTTTGATTATTCAGTTTTTTTAATGAAGATCTTTTTATTATATTCATTACTCTTATTCATATTGATTTTGTTGGTGTTCTTAGTTATGATAACAATAATGGTCACAAATGAAACGAAGGAGCAGTTAACGCCGTAAATGAAAAATAATCTGTTTTTTTTTAAATGAATACCACTAGTTGGATATTTTTTGCCAAGTTCTCTGTGAGTTGGATGCAGTGGAAGCAATATTTTCGTCAATAATGTAAAATTGGAAATGAGTCTTATTGCACACATTCCGAATCACAAAACAAAACTGTTATTTTCTCATCAATTGGCCTACTTCCTAGTTCAGAAAACTTATATTTCTGTCGCAGGTTTCAAGACACTCGCTCGAAATGAACAGAATTAATGATTTGAATTACTAAATGATAATTTATTTCGTGAATAGGTTGCCGTACGATGAGTTTATAGAAAAATTCTGAAATCAGAAGTTGAATTCAAGAACTACCTAAAAATTTTTTGAATAGTAACTTTTTGCCAAGCACACAACTGACAACCAACTAAGAAAAGGCCCAAGTGATGCCATGACCAAAAAAAAAAATGCTGATTTCGAAACGAATCAATATGCAGTACTTTGGCAGGTGACTTAATCAAAATGGAAATTATGGTAGGTAAAAGTCGATGCATTGTGAAATATTCGTATACAGTGTTGGCATAAGGCTAGAATAAAATTAATATTTCTCCAACGAATAGGTAACTTAAAAGGGAGAAGCTGAAACTCTTCAATTGATTTTTAATTACCTACACTCATTTTCTTGAAATATAATCGAATGTTCCTCTTCAACTCCTTAGCGGCAATCCCATCCAACTTTCGCTTTTAATGGAAACATATGAGCTCGTTGAAAATCTCCCGGAAAATGGAATCCTATATTCTTATTCAATTTTTTCATTTTGAGGTTATCAAATAAAAACTTTTGAAAAAAATAAGGTGAATACTTTCTCAACCAACAACTTGAAGCTTAGACGCTGAAACACGTTAATTGAGTTACGACTGTATTTATTTTTGACTATAAAATTCAATATGTTTCTCCAAACCCTTAGAGGGGGGTGCAGCTAACACTCAATTTAATTGCCAGAACATGACGAAAAAAATTGATGGATTGCAGCGTTTTCATGTTGAGTTATTGGTTGAAGAAATACCAATTTTATTCCACAGTCCTGTATATCTCCTGAATATTAGGAAATTATTCAGTGGTCTGACTCAAAGAAGAGGTATCTGTATATATAAATGAAATGCAACACTGATTCACCACAGAATAAATTTTTCCAATATAATCCTCCTAGTCTTTTCTTCCTGTTTTCATAACATTTTCTAAAGCGAAAGAGCAGAATAACAAACAAGATATAAAACGTCGAGCACAGCTGTCGCTCGATCCTCTTTTGTCAACAAGAACCCCATCTTACAGAGAACTCGGCAATATGAATGAATGAAAAACATTTCACCGGATCCGTCTATTCCGATTTTCTAATCCATTAGTTTTTTCTAGGAACCCACCTCAAAACAGGGTGTCGCATGCAACGAGTCTAGATGCCATAGCTAGAAGGCAGTGCTTTAGAACTGGATACCCCTCTGTTAGCATTTGTAAGTGTATAAGTCAATGTCCTCACAACCCCTAGATCATCCCTTCAGAAATCCTAGTAGCGCCACCTAACGAATTAGCGGAAAACATACACTATGTTTTCCATTTAGCGTAGGAAACGTGCGGAAAATCGATAGAAACGTTGATATCTACAGAAACCTATACTACTACTCTTCAAGGGTATGGTAGGACGAGATCTTTTCCATTTTGCTATTAAATGCATGTTTTTGAAGTAGAGAAATCTACAGAACTTTATTTAAAAGATGTTCCGAGTACTGAAGAAGTACTTAAAAGTAATGCTCCCAAGTATCGAGCACTGAACAGCTGGCAATTATTATGCACTTTTTGAAAATAATTCGATTTTTCGTCTACTAACTAAGCATTAAGCACTAAGCACTTTTGCCAAAACTGATTGTTCTTTTTATTTGTGAGATGAAATTAAATCGAATTGAAAAAACCTCTATAATTATCATAAGTTATTATTGCCAAAAAAGAAACAGAATTGAACAAAACAAACTTCTAGCCCAGCAAACACTGAAATCCAGTCACTGTACAAAAACTGCACATCGTTGCTTCACTTGACTGCAGTGACGGTAATGCAGTAACTGCACCAAAAAGGACCGTATATGTTCCGGTGGACTGTGCAGTTAATGTACAGTACAAACTGCAGTTGATATACAGCCACAGCTGCACTTTAAAAACAGCGATGGTATTGCAATCACTGTACAGCTAGCTACACTTCAAATGCAGCAGTTAAGTGCAAAAACTGTACAACTAGCTGTATTTTATATGCAGTTTGGTCACTGTGCAAAAACTGTACAGCAAGCTATATTTTATATACAGTAGTCACTGTACTCAAACTATACTATACACTATACATCAAAAACTGCGTTTTGAAAATGCAGAATAATCAATACAGAAATTATGCAGTCACTGTACATCAAAAACTGCATTTTGAAAATGCAGAATTATCAATACAGAAACTGTGCTGTTACAGTACATCCAAAAATGCATTTTGAAAATGCAGAATGATCAATACAGAAACTGTGCAGTTACTGTACATCAAAAACTGCATTTTGAAAATGCAGAATTATCAATACCGAAACTGTGCAGTTTCAGTACAGCAATCTCTGTGCTGCATTCTGATGGTACTTGCAGTGCAGTATTTGTACAGTTGCTGTATATTGTGTTTGTTGGGAGGTACTACCATATGGTAGTACCTAGAAGTTTTTGAATTTTTTTTGAATAAATATTTATTCAAAATATCTTTGCAACGGTAAAATCTTTCATGAAAAGAAATAATTATTTTAATAATAAAAACCTGTATTTGAAAAGAGCACATCAAGATTTTTCTGTAAATTCAAGATGTGAGATATCGTTTTTCCCAAGTGAAATACAGATAAATTGAAGAAAAAGGAAAATGGTATTTCAATCCGTAGAGAAACACCATAAAATTTAATGAGGATGAAAACTTTATTAAGTGAAAAATATTCTGAACTCGATAACCCGGCAGATGTTGTCCTGCTATAGTCAGGAAATATTCAGTAGTTGGCAGAGAAATGAGAGATAAAAGAAATTAATATAATATAAAGAAACTAAGAAGAGTATGAAAAGTGAGAGAGTTTATATTCGACTTTTCATTACATTGCCCTTTTATAAACGAAATAAATTGTTTTAATCTACATACAATTTACTGTGCAAAAAATACTAATTTTCGAGAGCATATATAATGCTACAAACACTAGAGGACTGAAAAAATTATTTCAACCGACTGCTTTTGCAAAAGTGAATGTACTAGATGTATCGAGTATCGATAGCTAATTGCAAAATTCTTTTGTCGGACCTGGTACCTAAAATATGGAACATTTTTGTGATAACCAGAGATAGAAAATAACTTGTAGATAGTCTTTGTTTGCGGGAATTGCATATTTTAACATTCACTGCATGTTTCAAGCTTTTTATGTTAAAATAGTCTTTAGTCTAAACTCATCACTATCCTCTTATCGATTTCAAGAAAATATTCTCAACAAATTCTCTTCTTTTCAGCCAATAAGCCGCAACTCACCAAACAATTTCCCAATGTATCATCAGAATCTGACCTTCAAAAATACAAAACCGCACAACAGAGCCACGATCGCAAAAGTCCTAGCCTGAGTAATCCGAACACGGACTCTTCCAGGCAAAAGGTTCGTCATCAAGTACGTTATCAGGTTCTTCCATTTTATATCCATTTATGTGTGTGGTCTCCGTGTGTTTTCGATGGCAACACCACTAACCACGTTTGTACTTCATCGATTCTCAGATTATGAGGATGTTAGGGCAGTTACACCAATAGCATTCTATGTAAGGTCAGGAAAAATGGATGATTTTTCGTGAAATATTGAAGAAAGAACTAGCTATCCAAATAATGAACCAAAACAAAAGAGTTTGAACTAAAATTTCACCAAAATAAGTTCATTGTAGATGTATCTGCAGCTTCTTGAAAATGTCTGGAAATATTTATGTTAGTTTGTGTCTGTAAATCATTCTTATGATACTTCTTATATTCTTCCCGTGATCGTCACATATTGTGAAATTGGAAAAGGTCACAGGACCAACCCCAGGTGACCATGTTATAAAGTAATTATAGAGCAGAAATTTATCCAATATTCCTTGTTTTGTCTGACGAATATAATGTTGAGAGCACAATTATAGAAAATCAATATAACATCTACCCTCCTTTGTCCGTCTTGAAGGGGGAAAACATATCCTTTCTAGATATATCATCAATAATTCGAATATAGATCATATAAATATTTGTTCTTTATTAGATCTGTCGCTGAGACCTTCAAATGATGAAAACACTGTAACAGAAACATAATAATTACGTGATATTATCTGTTGACTATCTATTCTTACTTCATTATCTATTCATGCTCAAATATTGTGTCTTTTTTCATCATTGTTCGAAAGGAACATCTCTATGCACGAGCATAGAGGTGTCTAAAGCACTGGGTTTAAATGTTCAACAACCTTTCCAGTAAACAAAATTATGAAGTAGTAACATAAATTTTACGTAATTTGTGATCTTGTTATATAACATATAAGGTCACAGTTAACTTCACTGTGACTAACCAGTGACGCAAAATGTCCGCACTTTTGGCGTTCATTTGAATATCACTGATGTTATGTTTATTTATTGGATGAAGTAGATATATCACAAAAGTACTTCACTTTTATCTAAATTAAATGTCGCTGACCACTGTTATGTTCATTCCAAATATGAATTTAACATAATCCGATTTAATGTAGCAAAAGAATTGAAGATATAGTCGGAATATATGTTTCCGAGCATTTCAGATGACAAAATAGAAGGAGAAAAAATTGGGAACGAAGTAGAAGCACCATTACATTGAATTATGCCAATTGCTGTGTTCAAAACTGTTCTTCAATGAAATATAGAAATAAGGCAATAATAATGTTGTGAATGAAATCAATCAGAGATCATTCAGTTTAATAGAACCAGTATAGAAAAACAAGAAAGGATTTATTGTATAATCTCAAGGATTCATTGACCTACACAGTTCAATTTTTACAGCACGTTCTTGTCGACAATTCACTATTTCACTGAAAAAACTCTGTATAACACAAATAATAAACGTAACACTTTAGTTTTTCTGAATGTCAATTGAAACATTTTCCATATAACTGGTAAAACTTACGCAAAATACATTTACACTGATCAAAAGTCTTTTTACAATTGCATTTCTCCTAATCCGACATATTTGTTGTTTACGCGCTTTGTTCCCTACATGATCTCAGAATCAAAATGATACATCACAAATATCGAACAAATTTCCCAAATATGGTAATAGTAATAGTAATATTTATTCATCCAGCTGAGACATTGAAAATGTATAGGACAATGCAATAAAGCAGTGAATAAAAAAGGCAACAAATTCAGACAAACAATACAGTTACAATAAACTATCCCCAAGATATTCTTCAACACTATAATAACAATTCTTAATCGATAAATTTTTAAATGCGGTGTGTATACAACTACACCCTGATAAAAGGAGATTTTTAAAATTTTGTAGTTTTGTGATGAGGAAAAGAAAGAGTTTCTGCACCTCTAGTGTTGTAACTGTGAAATTCAGACAACTTCCTATACCTTGAAAGATTATCTCTTACATAATAAGACGTGCATGTCTCAACTATTTTGTCAGATCTGGAGTGGTTACAAAAAAACAAAGTTTACACAACAAAGTTCCTAGATCTCTCAGGAAAACATAGCATATCAGTTAACTGGTCACTTGGGAAGAGTAAACACAACAAAGAATTATTGGGTCCATATAATGTCGGATCCAGACGCCACCGACACGACACACTTTAGAAAGACTGTGTTATTGTTTGTCGCTCCTTCGAAAACACAATTTCTGGTTCCTTGGAAACACAAACTATAGTCATGAATATGACGTACAGACCAACAAACGACAAGGACTTTGTAAGGTGCGGTGCCTACGTCTGCATCCGACATAATAAGTACTCTTTATCTAGAATATTTTCGTCGAATACACTCTAGCTCTCACTATTTCCGATAAGAAATGCCCTTTTTCCTGATGTTTTTCTGTTTTTGCTAGCTCTCAATTTCTCATTTTACCAAGTCATTTGATCACTGCATAATAACGCTTTTCTTATTATTCTTCACCTCTTTTTAGTAGCATAATATTTCTGCTTTCTCGTTTAGTCAAGCAAATAAATATGTATCATAATGTTGCACTTCGCTCTTTTTTGTTGGTAATCATTGGCTGGTGAACATGATTACCTTTGTCTTATTAATCGTTATGTAGATACTTATTGTAGCATCGCTGTTGGCTTTAAATTATTTTGTGGTACCTCTTACTAAAAATTCTTGAAATAAATATAATGGAATTTAAGAATTAATGCCTACAGCGATGTTACAATCACTTATGCAAAAACCCTGTAAATGACTCTGAAAATAATGTTTTCATTATACCGCCATGTCTGTCAATATTAAAAGATTATTCATTGGATTTCAAAATGGTTTCTCCAACGTGTATAGAGTTTTTCATTCATTCAGCTCATTTCAAGAATCCATAGACATTCTAATATGTGCTAAATTCGTGGAAAACTATTAATTCTATTTAACAATTGAATACTTCAGTAATACCGAAACTGTATATCAAATACTGTATTTTTGAAATGCAGTATTATCAATACAGAAACTAAACAGTAACTGTATCTCAAATATCACATTCTGGAAATGCAGAATTATAAATGCAGAAGCTATGCAGTCACTGCATATCAAAAACTGCATTTATAAAATGCAGTATTATCAATACAAAACCTATACAGTCAATGCATTTCAAATATTGCATTTTGGAAATGCAGAATTATGAATACAGAAACTGTGCTGTTGCGGTACAGCAAGTTCTGTGCTGCATTCAGGTGGCTTTTGTGATGCAGTATCCGTACAGTTGCTCTATATTTTGTTTGTTGGGTACAGACATCAAGGAAGTCTAAACTGAGGATTTATTTGGAAAAGTAGAAAAATTTGATAGATACTAATTGAATTTCAGATAAATTATTATCAATTTGAACACTTATATGAACAATTTCTTCTACTTGATACATGTTGAAAAGTTGCCCGAATAATAAGACTTCCAATCTATCTTGAATTATTAGAGGTATTCTGAAAAATTCTTCTATTTTAACTGGGATAAATACTATTTATATGACTATTAATTTCATCTCATTCTAAGGATAAGAATTGAATTGATCCTTTCTCAAGGTGTTAGATAAAACAGATACCTTCCAATATGCCGAATCTAAAAAATTGTCTACTCAAGAAAATCGATTCATGGTCGAACCAAAAGTAGACATAACTTACTCAGTGTTGCTTAGATCACTATCTTCAACTATGCAAATTATTATTCAAAATAAATTCACCCCTCTACATACTCACCTGTAGTAACGTGACATGCATGATTAATAGAATTAGGTCAACTATAATGCTGCACCAAAAAAAGGGTAATTATTGATATTGCAACAAGCTATACCCTCTAATAGTTCGGAATTGTTTTATAAACGATAACTGAAGCCACTCATGATGCCAATTTCTAGTCGGATGAAATGAAATTTAAAAAAAGTTTTTTCAAAATACTCATTTTAGCTTGGAACATTGATACATGGACTGGCCAGACACTTTTTTATGTAGAATGCATAGGCGTGGTCACAGATTTTTTCAATCCGCCACTTTAGTGATATAGTACGTAACTTTATTGTTTTTAAATATAAAGTCAATGTTTTTTTTTACATATTCCAGTTCCATATTTTTTTCTGATTAAGAACATGTAATACAGATAGTAACTCTTATTGTTTTTCTCAAAAACTAGTTTGGTCAAGTTGGCAGGTTATTTTCATTGATAATATGATAATAAACTTTATGCTTCTTATGTTGTGTCAGGTTATGAGAGACTTTGAAAATCATTTTTATTTCGGATATTCGAGAACATGCTCGGAAAATGAGGATATAACGAGAGTTTCCATGACTACTTCATATTTACCTATACTAAGTACTACTACAGTCGTCTTTATTTGTGAAGGTGTTTGAAAAATCTGTGGTACTAGTATATAGATTATCTACTAGTTGAAAAGGTTTCGGAACCAATTAATGTGAATTCATGTCAACCAAATTTCCTGAAAGTGATGCATTCCATATTGGAAAATTCTCCATCTTTTCAAATATTTGGAATGAATGTGCTTATCAAAGTCTCTCATAACCTGACACAACATAGAAGCATAAATTTCTATAAGCATTATTATGTTATAAATGAATGAAACCTGTCAATGTGACTGAACTAGTTTTTGAGTTTGTTTTCATTGGAAAAACAATTAGAGACACTATGTATATTATATATTCTGAATCAGAAACAAATTATGGGAGTGCAATATGTAAAAAAACATGGCGTTTATATTTTAAAACTGACAGACTGAAGAAAATATTTGACTATGCCATTGCATGTTACATAAAAAAGTTTCTATAAAATGTTACATTTGTTTTTCGATATCACTGAAACTTTACGAAATAGAGGCATCAATTCAAAGAGCCGATAAATGAGTTTTCACTTATAACTTGAAAGCAAAAGAGAAGACAGAGGTATGCGTTTTTGGCCAATACCCATCTTTTGAAAATCGTGGTCAGAAACGCGCCATCTATTTTTTACCAAAATCTTACAGTTATAGAGCTGCCATTCTATCCCATTGAATTTTTCCAACCATGTACAAGGAAAATCGAAATGAAGAGAAACTTTTAGGGATAGCTGGGTAACAAAATGAAATTTACTGTAACATAATTTGAAATACTTTTTCAATGCGTCTACAAAACTGAAGTAATGAATGAAAAGACTCAAATAACAATTGGTCAAACCAAACTCAATTTTAATATCTTCTCGAAAAAACAAACCTTAATTCTCTTACCGAAAGTTCAAACAATATTCAACAAAAATAGACAAATGTGAATCTTTTTATAATCTTCTGTGGTTCTTTTCAAGCTTAAGCATGTTCACTTTAATTCCGCAATCAATGTGCATGTAAATCACTAATTCTGTATATACACGAACACCTTTTAACGCGAAATTGTTTTAGTTTTCTTTCCAGGACAATGGCTCAGCCAAATACTTTCAAAGTGGAATTCACACACCGAAGATGGGAGAAAAAGTGGCACAGGTGAGTGAAAACATAATTTTTTTCAATCAATAGAACAAGTTCAAGATAGCTTACTCCCTTTTTAGTCAGTACCTACCATACGAATTCTTAGTCGTTTTGGATATTACATCATTTATAAACTTGGTATTAGGTAATCATAATCAAACCAAAAAATATCATTTTTATTATTTGAAAATCACAACTTTTGCTCCGAAGAGTCTGCCCTTCCCTTGAGTTAGCCAAGGTATTAGAGATAATTGAAACCAATTAATTCCGAAAAAAATAATATTATATACACAATAACTCAACTGAACTATGTTGATTGGCCAAGCGATTCAGTACTCTTCAGGATATTCGGGTTTCATTCAAAATTCCAGTGGTCTACACACCATGAGTGAATTTCGCTAAGAAAGTGGTAAACATAGGTTCACACACCATGATCGACGAGTAAGGTCTGCTTTTGGAAAGGAACCGTCTTATTCGAGGTATTCAGGTTTCCTGCACAATTCGATGTGTTTACACGACATGAAAGAAGTTTAAATAAAACTGACCGCCTAACCGAGATAGAAGACAATAATTCCAATAATGGAACAATATTGATATGAGCAATGTATCCTGGATACTTTTTAAAATTGCTATAACTATAATTCTCAATCAAAAATAGTCCAATCAATTACCCACAGTACTGGAAAGTGACTCAGACAACGAAAAGAAAGAAAATCTACACAATAATTTGATCATGAGAGAATTTTACTACATAAGTGCATCAGATAGTTATATTCTTCGAAGGAAAACGGTACAAAGAACACCACACATTTTGGATGTACTGCTTTCTTGAAGCATTCTGATAATAATGTTCAATAATCATTATGTCGTTGGCTTCATCGTATTATATAGAATGTTCACAATCTCATACGTCGCATAATGGCATAAGACATAATGACATAAGCAGTATGTCATTCTGACAGCCAAAATGACAATCAATTCAAATGTTTCTCATATAAATCCTGTTTGTTATATAAAACTGAAAACAGTTGAATATTCTCTCGAACAATTTCGTAAGAAAATTATCTGCAATACGCCAACGTTGCCGAATCTACAGCCAACGACCCTGATGCAACTACATGTTGATTAAATGGAAAAAAGGCCAAGTCCCCCTCCTAACTCTTGAAAAACATACCTAACATTACAATTCATAATTAAAGCGGAGGGTATCGCGGAAAAATCTAGCGTGCCACTTACTCCACATCAATTTGAATAAAATGAAGTTGGCCGTGACAAGGCTGTTTCCTACAAAACAAGTGGACGTTGAGCCGCCTCAATGAGGCATTGAAGGGGAAAACCCAACTCAGTTCATCAGTGCTGAAACCGTTTCCACCTTTACTTTTCGAATTCTCCGATATTTCGAATCGGTTCATTGTAGGAGCTTATGAAATGCTGGTATAATTAATCTTCTATTGTTTTCCTTTTCTCTACTAAAAATTCCAATCGAAATGATCCCTATGAAGAATGGCTGTCGGTTGAAGTTGATTTTATTTATTCATTAAGTATTATATAATAACTCATGTGGCAATATTTCAGAGTCATGAAACTATTAAACGTATAAATTAATGATAAAATAAAAACCTTTTTTGAAATTCACTTGAGTCAGACTCAAGGTTAGTGAATATTGAAATGATGTAGATCTGAATCTTGTTATCTAGTATCATCTACATTCTACAGAATATATCCACTCAATGGCACAAATAAGGAACTTGTGTAACAGCCACTTTCAAAATCAATGAAAGAGTGTTGGAAAACCTAAACATGTTTAAAATTTGTCCTTAGCTACATTTACCAAAAAACATAAATGGCCCAAACATCTTGATCTTCTCAATAGCTAGCTATGCACGTACCATATCACCAGTAGACAAGCAGACACTAAAACGAAATTGAATTTAAATGTCATAAAGTTCTGAGCTTTTATATGTAAGACATGCTCAGTTTATGAATTCATTATCACTAGATCAAACTGCTAATAAACGGAAGCGAAGGTGAATTATCGAGATATTATCATCCAGTTATGAATAATTTTTAGTTCGTGTCAACAAGCTCTGCTAATACGGGATCTCTTCAGTAAACAGTTTGTACCTACCGAAACAAAGAGCGAACAAACAAAGAAGCAAAATAATGCTGCATAATCATTCAGGTTTGAACTATATTCAGTTCATTTCAACAAGCTTATACGAATTTCAGATTAGCGAATGTATTACGAACTCCGTGAACGTGAATTTCTAACTAATAAAGCACCAAGCATGTTAACCAACACAAAAGCAAAATTACATATTTCAAATTCAGTTCTGACCTATATTCAGTTCCGAACAAGATTGCTCGAATTTCCAAAACCGAAGAATCAAGAACTTTTCCAGAAGGTGAATTTTAACTAAAAATCGCAAAGCAATCAAAACAGAAACACGAAAGGAAAATAATTTGATTTTGTATTCAGATATACGTAAAGTTTTAATATCTAGCTAATTCAAGTAGCCATTTGGCGAATGTTCCAAGTTCTTTTCAGATAATCTATTTCCTTCTATCAAATCAACAAGCAGAAGATCAGGCAGGAGATCACGTTAATTCTCCATCAACATGTAGTTCGTCAGTTTTAGTCTAGCAAATTAGCGTATGATGTATATGCGTTATTCTTTTCAATGATAAGATTTATACCTATTAGTTAGACAAGCCTAAAGAGAAGATAGAAACATAATTTTCGATTTATTATCAAATTTCTAATAATATTGAGTTCGTTTTCGCTGAACTAATTAGTTTAGCTAATTGAAGGTGCAAATTGGAGGATGCACAAAGATCTCCTTCAGTAAGTATTAGTGATTAGATTTATACTTCATAGTAAAGCAAGGTTATAGACCTGATAGTTACATTATTTTGCACTTTTATCAAATTTAAAATAATAATGATTTCCTTTCAACAAATTGAGCTAATGAAGATGCAAATTGGTGAATAAACCAAGATCTCTTCAATAAGTATTTTTGTCCTTATCAAATTATCAAGCTAACAAACAGATACAACAGTTATCCAAGGTTGCATTGACATTTATAAATTAATCTAGATTCAGTTCACTTCAAAAAGCCCAGCTGTTTAGTCGACATTGTATTTTATCAGAATATATTGTAAATCGAATATTTCAATGAGTCTAGCTAATTCAAGTTTTAAATTATCGAATTCATCGAGACCTTTTGAGTTAGTACATTTGTATTTATCATATGAACTAGCAGAAGAACAGACTCATAATCACAATAGTGTGCCATCAACATGTAATGGATTCGGTTCGTCTGAACTAGCCTAGTAAATTCGATAAAAAATTGACGTATGCACCTGATTCTTTTCGGTGATTGAATTTTTATTATTATTCCAACAAACAGAAACAAAAAGGATCTGAGGTTGCGTGTTTTATCAGATATATCTAACGAACGACAATGAAAATGGACTAGTTGAAATCTTAATTGAAAAGCGAACTGCAGGAAACGTGTCGTCATCAATCGAAAGAGTAGCAGGCAGACCGGTTTCTGGCTTATTTAGCGTCATCAATACCGCATAACTCAGTCGATGATGACAACCAAAATGAAATGCAGAACATATATTCTACGTTAGAAGGCACATCTGAGTTCTAAAAAAGACATACGTGACATCTGGCGGAGAAAGGTCTATACTTCTTTCCAACAGTTCCTAGAAACTAGATTTCCACTTTTTTTTTCTCGTGGGGTGGGTGTTTTGCAACGAATCTTATGCACAATACTTAGGAAAATGGATAACGCCCGATAACGCATTCATCGACATGAAATTCACAAAGGTCAAGATCCAACGTCCTGCAAGGAAGCACACGTAATAAAAACAACGAAAATGGACTAGTGGAAGTTTAAATGGAGGGGTGAACTGCAGGAAACGTTATCGATTGAAAGAATTGCAGGTTTACCAATTTCTGGATCATTTGGACGTCATCAGTAACGCATGAGTTAATGAAGAAGTTCTGCATTTAATTTTGGATGTCATCATCGACTGAGTTATGCGGTACTGATGAAGCCAAATAAAACAGAAATTGGTCTACATACTACTCTTTCAATCAATGACTTGAGTTCACTTCTCAATTAGGATTTCTACTGATCCAATGTCACAATGTCGAATCAACAAATAGGTCTGTGTTGAAACTTACTAAATCTAAATTATTTCAACATAATATCAACACAAACTGTTTTGTTTCTGTTTGCTCACTTTATAATTCGATATGAACAAAAATACTTACTGAAGAGTTCTTGGTGAATTCGCCAATTTGCAACTTGAATTAACTAGACTTGCTGAACCCAACTGAATATTAGAATTATGTTTATATCCTTTCTTTAAATTTGCTTGATTAGGGGAGAGTGGGGTAATTGGGAACATCTAGATAAAAAATACTTCCTCATGTGCGACACTGTCTTCAACATTTTCAACGGATGCATCTGGCGATTCTCAGGGCTTACTCAAAAGTTTCGGCGATAAGTTGCATATTTCCTGTTACAGTGAGTCGATGAATGGATTCCGCATTTCAACTATAATTTTTTCACAGCATCCAGCCTAAAGCTAACCTAAAATATTTAGGATTTCAATTAGACCAAAAGCTGAATTTCAAATACCACAGTAACTTGGTTAAAAAAAGGGTAATTACCAGAGCCGAAGTTTTCCGCAGCCTTACCTACAAAGACAAGGGAATCAACACTCAGACTGCTGCCACTATCTATAAAAGTATATGCAGACCACTTATCGATTATGGGCACAATCTATACTTGGGCTGTAGAAGACCAACCATTAGGCAACTTGAAATAGCAGAAACAACAGCAATGAGGAAAATAACCAAAATTCGCCATCCCAATAATCCTTTACACAATCCTCCAAACTCGCTGCTATACGATCTACTCAAAATCGAGCCTATAGTAGACAGAATGAGGAAACTTTCCATGAAATTCGCACAAAGACCGCACAACTGGGAAATCCTACAACCGCACTTAAACCAACGAAACCAGCATTCCAAGTCCAGAGCAAAATACCCCCTGAAAACTATCAGAGAACATCTTGAGGAGTTCAGAGACAGTCCTGCCCACTGAGTGTGCATGCAAGATGCCGATCAATGACCACCACTACAACCACTTCAAGAAGAAATAATATAATATATATATTGAGTTTGTTTTTTTTTTTTTTTTGATCTGTACAAATGTTGAATTTTCAAACAATCAATCTCCAAATATTGTGCAATCTCACATTTCATTATTATAAACTTACCTGGCTGTAGGACTAATACTGTCGATGGCCTTTTGGCCTTTTGGTCAATAAATTGCGTTTATTATTATTATTTTTTTTTCGTGTGTTAATTATAATTGTAACTATCTTATTTTGAAGTTTGGAGGTGCCATATTTTGTTGATTCCATACTGGTACTATGTTTTTCCAAAACCTAAGTGATTTGAAGTTGAAAGAAAATGGGTAAGTGAATGCCAGCCATTTTTAATTCTTTTGATAACTTGGGGTAATTAGGAACGATGTCAGGTGGGTAATTGGGAACGTTTCTTATATCCCTTGTGTTCCCAATTATTTCTGTGCTGCTCTGGTTGATGGTTAACAAATACCGGGTGTCCCAGAGCTTTTAGGCCAGCAGATATCTCAGTTACCTGCGGAAAAAAAAATTGAAAAAAATACTTGTCGTAGGAGACCATACGCTCTTTCATGCAGCATAGCAAAATCCACCCTCTGACAAACAACCCCTGAGAAACAACCCCTAACTTTTGTTTTTCAAATGGCACCCCCATGTTTGTTTGGCTTCAACTGACAGCTCTTTTTAATTCTCAATCAATGATATATCATAATATGTAGTTGTAAAGATAGTCACTCGATAAAATTGAATTCGTTAGTGGGTACTGTTAATTGGACTGATCGAATTAGTCCACATTGTAGAGACAAGAAAAAGTGGATGTTGAAAAAAAATAGTCAATTAAATGTTAGAACTTTTTGTGCTTTGTTTTATTCCTACGGTATCTGGATGACAAATTGGTATCAGTCGTGATATTGTAACAATTCGTATTTCATTTGTATTTTTATTTTCCATAATTCTGCATGCCATTCTAGCTACCATGATACATAATTGAATGAGAAATGAAAAAAACTGTAAGTTGAAGCACAACAAACATGGGGGTGCCATTTGAAAAACAAAAGTTAGGGGTGGTTTCTCGGGGGTTGTTTGTCAGGGGCTGGATTTTGCTATGCTGCATGAAAGAGCGTATGATCTCCTACGACAAGTATTTTTTTCAATTTTTTTTTCCGCAGGTAACTGAGATATTTGCTGGCCTAAAAGCTCTGGGACACCCGGTATATTAGCGTTAAAATGTGTTCTATCTAGATGCCAAGAAATTATACAAAGAAGACCGAAACGAAATATAAAATTGAATATCCCTGCTGTGTGTTCGAAGATTTAAGAAACGAAGAGCTCACATTAGGCTAAGCTTGAACTAAATACTCTGTTCCGAAAATTGAAACAAAATGAATTCAAGAGATTATCAAGTTGACTTATGAAAAATCAACACGAAAAAAAGCAAAGAAGGCAAATACCTACAGAGAAATGTTAGAAAGGAAAAAATTTAACATAAAAAACCTAAAACCAACATAACAAGGGTACAAAAAGGCACGCCAAAAGCAAAGGACTGAGAAATTCAACCCAGGTCACACAGAAGAAGAATTTTTTTGCATAATTTGCTATGTAAAGTATGAAGCCCCACCAACGGAGGATTGGATCATATGAGATACCTGTAAACTAGGGGCACATGAAAAATGTACTGCAAGAGAAACAAGACGTGTATACTTGTGTGATATATGCCACTTCTAATTATTTTTATTTGCTCCAGGACTGTTCACAATTACCCCATAGGGTGTCGGGTAAATAGAAACGATAGTATTTTTTGATTTCGTTGATATTTTTTAGGAAACGTTGATTTTTTATAGTTTTTCGTTTCCGATTAGTACATAAATGAGCAAAGTTCATTTTTTAATGGAAGTTTAATACTTTTAGTGATTTTTTGTATAGTTTTTCAGCGTTTGAAATTAAGTGTTCCCAATTCCCCCACTTTCCCCTACTAGATATAAATCTGATCACTGAAAATAATCGGATGCATACGCTGATTTGAAACTCTAATTAGCTAGGCTATTTCAGACGAACTGAAGAAGTTGAGGATTACATATTTATGGAACATTATCGTGATTTTGTGTCTTTTTGTAGATGTGTTCCCAGTAACAGGATACAACAATGATGATGATGATGTGAAAAAAACAAATATACTAACTGAAAAGATCTTTGTGCATTCGCAGCTTGAATTAGCTAGAGCGAGACTTATTATAACATTAGATATATCTGATAGAAGTCGAATCAACAGCTGGTTTTGTTGAAACATCTGAATCTAGATTCATTTATGAAGGTCAAGGCAATCATAAATTACTTTTGTGTCAGTTTGTAAGCTTCATAATTTGATAAGAGCAAAAATACTTATTGAAGTGGTCTTGGTGCATTCGCCAATTTGCATCTTAATTAGCTCAATTTGTTGGAAGGAAATTATTACTTTGTATTTGATAATAATGCAAAATTTTGTACCCATCATGTCTATAAGTTTGCTTTACTATTAAATATGAATCTAACCACTAATACTCACTGGAGAGATCTTCGTACATACGCCACTTTGCAACTTGAATTAACTAGACTTGCTGAACTGAACTCAATATTACAATTATTATGTATCACTGACAAATTCGAAAGCATACGGTTATTTGCAACGCTAATTGGCTAGGCTATAGATGTTTTGGAACATTATGGTGATTTTCTGTCTTAGGACAAATATACTAACTGAAAAATATAGGATGCATTCGCCAATTTGCAACTTGAATTGGCTGGACTTATTGAAACTTCAGAAATATCTGATAGAACACACGTAGAATGAACAGCTTCGCCTGTTGGAACGAAATAAACTTGAATTAATTTATAACTGCCAATGCAATCTAATACACTTGTGTGTATGTCTTCGCTGCATAATTTAACGAGATCTTTTTGCATTAGCCAATTTGCACCATCGATTAACACTTGTTGAAACGAACTCAGTATTATTTTAAACTTGATAATAACGCAAAAATTATATATCTATCCCCCCTCTCAGTTTGCTTAACTATTAAGTATGAAACTAATCATTGAAAGAACCAGATATATAGGGTAATTTGCGAATTAAATTTGCTAGGCTAGTTCAGGCAACTGTACAAGTTCAGAATTACATATTGATAAGATATCATAGTGATTTTATGTCTATTCTTCTGCTTGTTGGTACAATAAGACTACTATCTGAAAAAATTCCACCACATTCGTCAATTTGCAACCTTAATTAGCTAGACTCGTTAAAACTTTATAATCGAGGAAGATCTAACGAACTGTAAGGATGGCACGCAATAAAAGCAACGAAAATAGACTAGTAGAAATCTAAATTTAAACTACATGAAACTAACTGCCATCGATCGAAAGAGTGGCAGATAAGCCGGTTTCTTGCTTCTTAGGCCGTTTCAGAAGTCTAGCTAATGCAAGGTGCAAATTGGCGAATGCTCTTCGATTCTAACAGCTTTATTTATACTATATTATACTTATATTATGAATCAACAATAAATCTATAATAACGTCATTGTCATTCACTTCCGAATAATTTACTGTTAGTTTCAGTGGTTAGATTTATACCTTAAACTCAAGCAAATTTGTAGACAGGAAATATGAATAATTTCAGTATCATCATCAAATTCCGAATAATACCGAAATTCTAGAAAGTTTAGATTATTCAAGGTTGAATTTGCGAATGAACTAAGATATCTTCAGTGAATCTTTCTGCAATTATCGAATCATAAAACGAACCAGCAAATACAGAAGCCAGATAAGGGTGCGTCAATATCCAGTTATGAGTTGATTCATATTCAGTTAGTTGAAATAAAACCAGATGACTTGGGTTCAATTCGGCGAATGCCTATGGGTCTTTCTAGTGGATTGATCTATCTACACAGAGATCGAAATGTTTTGAAATCCAGCCTCTTTTCTTCTTATTATTCTTTCCAGTTCCATCTCGACAACCTAAATTCATACTGATCACTGATTCTTGCTCAAACTTTTGCCAAGTTGAATTTCTCTCTGTTCTTTCATCTTGTTTTCCTACTGTTAAAATAACATGCGGGTTTCTTCCCTCATAAATAAATATTTATCGACGTGAAACGCCATAAAACACAAAATTATCAGCAGTGTTGTGGAAATTTGGAGGCACCAACTGGTTGCAACCTTGGCCTTTCCACCCCTTCCCCCCTAGTGGGTTTTGAAACAATTGCCACGCGCTGAATGAATTATCCGGTCGCTGTTTGATTCTGCATTAATGCAAAGTCGGCTCTGGATGTATTCAGAAATCTGTCCCTATCGATTTTTTTGAGAAGCTTGACGGCACTTTTCCCCTACCGAATTGTGATTTACGCAACTGTTACCGCCATAAATGTTAGGAGGAGAATGCTAGTTTCACTTGTGTGAAGATGAAACGTCCTGCCTTCATTGGGCTCGAAACATTTCATGTTATTTCTTTTAATGCGAATCAGATGATTTCCGGAGTGAATTCGGTAATAAGTTTCTCTAATTTTGGCAAATAAAGTGACACTTTTCAAAACTAACTGACGTTTTTCACTTTTCGTAAGCAGTTACGAATATTAAAATATTTAGCAACTGATGTTGAAAAGATTCTTGCTTCCATGGTAACGGAGTGAAAAATTAAATATTTCCGTCACTGTTTTAAAAAGAAGGTACGAGGAACTCCTGTATAGACTTTTTTCGTACTTTTAATTTGAATTCATAGCAACATCCTATTCACAATTAGAAAAACTATTGTGTGAACCACGTTGAGAAACACTATTTTTCGTATTTCGCGTTCTTTAAAAAAACAATGCTTTTTCCAACTACATTATACATAATCAGTAAAACAGTAACGCACAATTATCTTCGTTATTTGCTATTTTACAGAGGAATTTATGGATAGGTCAATTTTCACTTTGAATTACGCAACTCTTCATAATTGGAAAACTGGGTAGTAGAATATGAACCCCTTGCGAGGGCTGCAGGATAATTCAGCTTTTTTTAAATGGCAAACCTCATTTCTGGTGACACGAATAACTAGATAGACTTTTTATTACTGAGGCTGATTATGGCATTGATGGGGTTTTTCATAATCCTTTTTTATGAGAGGGGCGGCTGTGACCAATATACAATAAAAATGATACAAAAAAATAGGGTTACCGCTCAGAAGACTTAACTACCCTCCACGCCGCGTAGAGGGTGCTCAAACATACATGAAAAGTTGCTTGATTCAAAATGAAACTGGAACTGTTGGAACATTTTGCTATTTTTCAGGTCATGGATGGAAAAAACAATTTCTGGTTTGTATATTCTAAAATGTCATTATGAAGATGTCTGAAAAATCACCTCCCACAATATTTCACATCGTAAATTGTCGATGCTACATTCTCAAATTAAGTAGAGACTGAAAAAGACAGATTCAATTAGCAACTTCTTTCTGACCCGATTTTCTCCTAAAATTGTTTGTTTAAAACTAAGATAATAAACAGATTCTTTTCAATTGCATCCAGGGATGTTATAATTTTTTGAACAAATTAAGTATAGGCAGATGCTAAAAATTTGTCGTAATTCAACCTTTCTGAGATGGTCATGAAAATATCAATCAAAGCAATTATTTTTTTCCACTTTTGAAGTTTGTTTTCTTTGATTGAAGGTACCTTGCGTATGATACAAGAGCTTAGGGAAAAACGTCAGTAAAAAAAACCTGTCTCTCTGTGAGAAGTGGAGTGATGAATAATTTGTTTAAAGAATAAGCTTTTAATACTAAAGGGCTTCTCTTCCATTGACATCTTTCCTCTCTGCATTTCGAAATGATTTCTGAAACAAAAGACTTGAGCAGAAAACGAGAAGGAAAAAGTAAAATAATACAGCCTTCATGAAGTTGATTCGAGGATGTGATGATGAACAAAGAAAAAATAATCAAACATATCTCGTTCTCCAATTGCACTCTGTGTAAAATGTCATCTCTGCGTCAAAAATCTTCTGCTAAATTTGTGAATGATCATTTTTGTATTTAAAAATCCCTTCAGTACTGAAATTAATATTATTCCAAATCTTGTTTTGGACCTGGAGAGTCTTTCGATCAGGTTCAGTCTTCCAAGTGATGATTCTTCCGTTCATCTGTTGTTGGGGAATCATCTCCCATAGATATATCAGTGGTTATTCATTTAAAAATAGGAAAAAACGAGAAAGTAATTCAAAAAACTTCTGACACTAAGAACTAATACCTAAGAAAGAGACCAATCTTATGAGCAGATGGTAAACACGTGCCATCTGCCAATTAGGTATTAGTTCTTATATAGTAACTCTGCATAAGCTCACCATCATGTTGACTTTATGCGGCGCTCCTAAGAACTAAACCTCTGAAAGGAATCAATCTGAAGGGCTATCACGTGAACGCAAGGTGCCAATAGGGAATTCTCCTCAATTTGGGTTATGCAAGTGTAAACTGAATAAATATGAGTTTCATTCATGAATTTTCTAAATGCACCGCGAAAACTATTCAAAATCATTCTTCAAATATGAGGTTCTAAATTTAAATCGCTTCGTTTCTAGTTTACGATCTGGCAACAGCGCCTACTAGAAAATAAAAAGAATAATGGCTTGTTTATAAAATAACAGCTGTTGGTTTACAGCCATCATAAGGCGCGTACTCACTGGTGAGCCTCAACAGAATCCGGCCATAAAAATCCCATCAAATGTTACGACTTTCCTCGTTCGTCGCAGACTTCTTAGACAGCCATCTTTGTCTATCTCATATTTGTTGTCTTTTATCATCAACCCATATTTCAGTCGATGTTGCCAACTTGTGCAATATAAACGAAACGCTTTAAGGGACTATCTGTCCCTTAGATTGGTTCCCCTTTCTTAAGAACGCTGCACTATCCCACCATTGGACAAGTCCAAGGAGTATTATTGCTCTTGAAACGCCTGTTTTGCTGTTGAAGCTGAATATCACTGGATATATTTCCAAATTAACTCTTCGTCTGATATGGTCGGACGCCCATGGCTTCTATCGAATCACAGCATAATTTTTCAATTTTATAATGTGTTCGAATGAATCACAACCGTGTCCTTCGCCGCTTCGTACAACGTGGGTGGAGGGGTAGAACGCATAACAACCCCTCCAAAACTCTACCGTATCGCCCTTCAAGACCCCCACCCTTCTTCCACTCCCCTTTGCCGCATGTTGTTGAAACAGGTGTTGGTTACTCTGACATTCTGGTACGGGCTTGGAATTCCCAGAGGTCTTAAACATTTCGAACTGGCGTAGCGATATCTTGAAAGTTAACCTGAGGGACTCCAACTGTCCCTAGAGACTTCAAAAATATTAGCTTTGGGCGATAAGGACATATTTTTGATTGCAGGTTTCATTTGACAAATTGGGATATTTTCTTGATTCTCAAAATGAAACGGTGAAATTAGCGGAATATTCTCTGAAAGCAGATATGAATGTCATATATATAAAATATCAAATACGAATGAATTGAATGAAAAACATTGAATATGCTGAACTCAGAATAGAAGAAGGGCCCTTCAATTGAGGTAGCATTTACCCCCACCTTTCCTATTCAAAATATAGGGGTTGAGGTTGTAACAATAACCCCCGGTTTCACAAAGCTTGATCGGAGAATCAACGATTTATTAATTGACGAATAAACATCAATTTGTTTTCAATCGATTATTCAGTCATGAGCATTCAGAACATCATTCTCGCTTCAAATTATGATTTATATACGTCCATTCAATGATACTCCTTCAAAATATTCGGAAATGCAAAGGTATCAGTGATTTCGTTTCGGAAATCGAGTGACTGTCATGTCGTTGATCGCCGAAAGTTTTGTGAAAGCTGCCGGCGGTAAGGGTTGAAACGACACGGTTTTCAATTTGATCTCAAAAGTTGTCCCACAGGAATAAAAATCGACGTATATGCGCGTTTCCATGTAAATCAGTCCTGCTGACCTACAGAGCAGCTGTAACGTTTTCCTTAACCCACTCTGTGAAGTACAAGAGTATGTTCATTGGATGGCTACATAAATATAGAAATCCTCTTATTCTCTTATGTATCCACGGCTGCGGAGGTTCTTCAGAGGAATTTTAAGATATACGAATGAGTTACTTGTATTTACACTTCCTCTGCGTAGAATTCTACTGAAAAAAATCACGAATTAGGTTTAACTCATTTAGAGACACAAGATCCACCAATGTTGCCCTACCAAATTAGAGATACAAGCACAATCCCTAGCATTCATTCTACTAATTTGATTCCAATAATTTTTAGAGGTAATTCCTTATGTTGAACATTACTCAGATATTAAATGAGACATTTTATATTAGTATCTGAAAAGCAGACTTATTCAGGCCACGATTTGTTTGAAGATGTTGAGGGGACAGACAGAACTGTTCCAATAAAATGTTCAATATGAACTTATCTAAGAGCAATAATAACGTAATCAAACGGAACAAATGAATACTACAATATATCCTTCTTCTTTCATCTTAACAAAATATCAGAAATGATGAAATAATTCAAAACAACTAGTACAAAAAATAGAAGGAAAATGAAAGGATTCCAACTATTTCGAAAATTAAAGAAAACATGAAATTATTCTTGACTTTATAAAAAACTGATTCAATATATTCTTTTCATACAGAGCATGACAATTTTTAACAGCAAACAATAATTATAGCATGTGTAGGAGATACAGTTTTAGCAGAGGTTAGCGTAAACGAGGTACCATTTGATGTATGATACAAGAGCATAGTGAAAAATCTCAATAAAAAACCCTTTCTCCCCACGAGTGTAGTGGATTGTAAAAAATGAAATTAAAATAATAAAGTTAAATTCAATATGTCAGATCGACCTGAAATTGCCAACCCAATTGAAAAAACATTCGGAAACTGCATGGATAGCCCTAAAACCATAATGAAATTCATGAAGAGGACAATGATTAACCAGATGATTTATGGTTTCTTCTGGTTCCCCGCATCCACAACTAGGGCTTTAAACTGAATTCCACCTATTGCAACGTCCGTGACCTGTTCTTTTACGATTCAGAATACACCATATTTTCCTTGGATAATCAAAACCAGGAACTCTAATCGAGGGATCACTAACTAATTCTTTGTTGAATATAGAGCACGAATTCCATTCAGACTGCCAAAGGTCCTTGTCCCTTATATTCGAATTAAGAAAAGAGTTGGACCATATAGGTTTACGCGACTTCAGTCTTGGAATCGTATTTTCTGGAATGTAGGATAGAATTGAAAACGAGTCGAGAAAGGATTGAAATTTATTCCAGGAATTCATAACCACAGTCTGTCTACGAATATGAGGCGGTACAATGTTTGAAAGAACTGGTAACAAAATTGAAAAGGTGAAGATCTAATAGTTCCAGTTTAGGTCTCATGGAAAGATTCAGCTGAGCATCATTTTTTTTTAATTAACCCAAACAGGTCAACGATATTCAGCATCCGAAAAAACCAAAGCCAGGGCTGTCGTTCGAAGAGTAGCTGCATCAGCACCCCATGAAGTACCAGCTAGTTTATGCAAAATATTTTTCTTTGTTTTTAACTTCAGATGCTAATTTTCCAAATGGGCCTTGAAATTCAGCGAGGAATCCAGCTCAACTCCTAGATATTAAGGATTGACGTTATGTTTCAAAAAAGAATTACCGAAAACTACACTCAATTTTCTAAATTTCTTAATAACCATTCAAATGGAAACACGAAACCTCGGTTTTATTTGGGTTAGGAAGCAAACGCCACTCGACAAAGTAATTCCTCAAAATTTCTAAATCTTTAGATAGATTTTTCTCTATGCAACTAAAATCAGAATGACTAAATGGCAGAGCAATATCATCAGCGTATATAAATTTCTCAGAAGTTGTAGGTATATCACGCAGATCTAAATTGATAAATTGAAAAGAAAACGTGCTAAAACTGATCCTTGTGGAAGACCGTTATTCAAAGTTTTGAAATTACTACTGTTATCATCAACAAAAACACGAAACCTTCTATTTGACAGCATGTCATCTAGTTTGCACTGATTCAATGAAAAACAATTATTTTTCGAATCACTAGATCAACGCAATTTTCTTCAAAGTCGAAGACTCATTCATTCCCTGCAACGTTCGGTTTCAATATCGGAGCATCTTCCCCACAAGATAAGTCACCAACGACTTCAAATCAACCTATAAAATCACTTTGAAGGCGTTGACCACTTCGGGGTCAATAATTAGGTTCTGTTTCTAACCCAAGAAAATGATCAAGAAGATATTCAATCTAAGATTTATTTTGCATAAGTTGAATCAAATGGAAATATAACTACAAAGAATCCAGAATTGTATTTGCATTTGCATAATATCTCCCACTCAGCGAAATACTGAAACGAAAGTGCTATAAATTCATCAAAACCAGTCCTTTTCTAGGTTGACAATGATACAGAATATGCTTTAAAACTGAAGAGAATGTAGGCATGAAAACCAGACTCGAAATATTATTACCAATATACGACATTTCTCGACATCGAACGTCAAATTCACGCCGCTTCCCCATTTTTACAACTTCAACCTTCCGCCGAACCCCTAAACGCGTAAATCGACCCGGATTCCCCGTTTACCGAACGCCCCCCGTACCATAAATCCGACGTCCGTCGAAATATCACTCGATAACCGCCGCCAGCGCCCCATCGACCTTTCCATCTTCTCCGGGCCCTCCTTACCCCCCATAACAGTTTTGGGACCGCTACATTCACCTTCGGATTGATCGCGTGACAACCAGCACCGACCTCTAGGTCAGATTTACCATTTATTTAAACTTATAATAAACGTCGACCCCTAGTGGAACCATGCACAGCCCTTGGAAATCACGAACCGCCACAATACTCCGCGAGTCGTCGACGGAGCCGCTGCCGGAGTGCGCGAAAACAATAGCCGTGCCAAAAAACGACGGGGGACGGTGCTGAACCGGCCGCGCTCGAACGGCCTCAGTTCCGGGGATATCGGCGGACGCTCCAGTGCAGTTCGCGATAGGACAATGCCTTCCGTCTCGAAGTCGCTTCGTTCCAATCTTGGCCACTGATAGTTGGATCTTCATTGAAATCCTCGCCGATTACCCGCCTCAAGATGGTCATGAGCTCGGTGAACATGAAGAGGGACAACCCCGACATGACGGAGGAGAACATCAACATCATCAAGAACATCATCGAGGACTTCCCCGTCGACAATGAACCACCTGACTCCCCCCCGAAGATCAAGCCCGCCAAACCGGCCAGGAAGCGATGCAAGAACTGCAACAAGTACACCAAGATCAGCAACAGCGCTGACAACGTCGTCAACAAGAACAAGAAGTATCAGATCTCCCCGAAGACTCCCAGAAGCATGGACAAGAATTTCACGTATTTCAAGAATTCCGGCGGCGCTGCGCAGAACTGCGAGAAAGAGGAGGGGGGTGACGTTTATATCGCTTTCACTGAGAGGGATAACAAGGAGAATCAGGATTGCAACGCTAAGGACTTCAAGAAGATGGAGAAGAGGAGGAAAAGCATATTCAAGAGCAGCGTTAAGTCGTACACTGATGATATTAGGGATGAGGTGAAGATCTTCATGGAATCGAAGAGGAATCAGGACAAAGTGTCTAGGAATGTGAAAGAGGTGAGATACTGAGATGCTTCGACTACTCAGCTGTGGAATTTTCATTATATTCTTTCGACACAGATCAGATAGAACACCCGAAATTCATACTATACAACGAACATAAACATTATTAGGAGAACTATCTGAGCCAGAGGATAAACCTTTGACCTATTTAGTGCTTTTGTATTATTTGCGATCTATAAAAAAGTCGTGAAGACTTACAAACCTACAAGTACAAGAAAAGAAAACCTTAAAAAAATCAGAAACTGCTGATTCGATTACCACAATCTTCAACTGGATTAGTGTGGAGTGGTTGGACAACGTTTTTTTGAGTTTCAGACAGACTACTTAAATACTTCAATGACGACTCATTATTGAAAAATAGGTGAAAACTCCAGGACAGCTCGGAGACTGCTTGTTCGATTCGATTTGATCTCGCTATCTTCAAAATTGCGACCTGTATGCTGATGAACAGGATGTTACCACAAGGAATTAAAACAGGAAAATTAAATTTGAAGTCGGGCTTATCACTTTTTTGACATCCACTGTAATCTATGTGCTCTAAACCATCGTACATTTACATTACACTAACGAATATGAGCTTTATATATACAAAATTGCGGCCACTAGTCTGATGGCGAAAAAAAAAAGGATATTCGAACATAACCCAGAAACGAATATTTTGACGTCCGCAAAAATGATTGATCCTTTTATCGGTAGATATTCCTATAATACTGCCGAATATGAGACTGATAGCTCCAAAATTATGACCCCTATCGTCTTATCTTCTTGGCTCCTTTGTGTATCCCATCCTCGTCGCCAAAGCTAAATTTTTTTATTATTCGAAAAACGTTTGCAAATCTTTATTTGTACAACATATTTCCACTAAAACAAGATGAGATGTTTCATCATCGACAGAATCACGAACAAAGAATAACGAGAAGAAAAAACATACCAAGATAGGACCTTCTTATTTGAACATGTTTTCAAGATCTAGTACTACCTCATTCTAATCTTTAGTGTATTTGGCTCCTCTGTATATCCCATCTTCGTCGCCAATGTTGAATTCGTTGGTTAAGTCGAAAATTATATTCTGCACAACATATATTCATAAAAAAGTAAGTTGATATTTTCTATCTATCACTGTTATACAGTTTAATATTTCTCGACAGCTATCGGTGGAATCATAAGCAAAGTTGAAAGTTCAAGGGTGTACTCTTCAAACAAAATGACGAGTTCTAGCACTATTTTTCAATATACGTGGGCTCTTTGCTCCTCTATGTATTCCATCCTCGTCACCAATGTTGAATTTCTCCATTATTAACTTTTGTAAATATTCATTTTGCACATGTCTTCACAAAACGTCTAGAGGATATTTCTCCATCTATCACAGTTTTAAGGTTTCTTGACTTAGATCAACGAAATCAAAGTGAAAAGAAATCAACATAACAGTCCTCCTCTCAATATAAAAATCCAGGTTTTCTGGTTCTAGTACTAATAATTATCTTTTGGTTTTCTTCGCTCCTCTGGGTTTCCCATCCTGGTCGCCAATGTAAATTCGTTTATTAATCGAAATACATTTGGAAGTTCCCGTTTGTAGAACACGTATGCACAAAAAACAAGATGATATTACTCCATACATCTCTTTTTTACTACATGATTTTTACTACGTGATCAATGGTATTATTGAAAAATTGAAAGGTAATGAACAGAACAGTCATTTCTCTTTAATTCAAAGGTCCAGACTATGACAGTTTTCTAGTTCTAGTACTCCTTTGTACCGTCCATTAGTCTTCTTCGTTCTTCTGTATATCCCATACTCGTTGCCAATGTTGAATTCGTTAATCAAACGGAATTCATCGGCAAATCTTCATTTTGTAAGTGAAACATGCATTCACAAAACATCAGGATGATATTTCTCCTTTCCTTGATTATGATCGACAGAATCATTAAAAAATTGAAAGGGAATAAACATGACAATTTTTGTTTGATTTAAACATAACAATACTCTCTCCATTTAGAGTTCCAGTATGTGAACAGGTTCTCTAGTTCTTACGCTCATTCTTAGTGTTAGTGTCCATTGGTGTTTTTGACCCTTTTGTGTATCCCATCCTTGTCGCCAATTCGAATTTGTTGATTACACGCAATACTTAGGAAAATCTTCATTTTGTACAACATGCATTCACACAACATTAAGATGATATTTCTCCATCCATCAATATCATACGTTTTTAGATTAATGTTATCGACGGAATCATGAACAAAATGAAAAAGAAGAAATATAATTAATTTTAATTTTCAAAGATCGATTGAAACGATCAATGTATTCATGAAGAATAAAAACTACTGAGTACTGCTTCTGCTGCTACGTTCCTCAATTTTCAAAGAATTAGTCGATCCACATCAATGTCAAGCAGGAGCATTTTCAGATGTTACTAGGTTTTTGTATAATTTTTCGTAGTGTCATCCATAAGTCTTGAAACTTTTACTATTTGAGTGGATCTCATTTTTTCGAAATGCACTATTGCACAGGTAATAATTTTCTCCTCACTTCGATCGACTTTTCTTTTTTGTTTCTTTTTTTAATTGTTTTGTGCCAATTTTTTTTTCAATTTTTATTTTTCAATGGTGCAAACTGGAATATTTGCAACACTAGGAAGCTGATAATGATTTGTGTAATCTATGCACCATATTTACGCGGAATTTGATAAAGGACAAATTGTTGGGAGGAACTTTCAAATAATATTTCCACGATTTGTATGAGTATTTTCATGAATAATTACCGTCAAATCCATCCTTTACGACCAGATTCGACCTGTCTCCTATTATACCGGGAAATTTGAATAGAAACAGGAAGGGAAACTGATTCGGTTGTTTCGGAATAAATATAAAATTCTCGTTTCTTGGAAAGAATCAACCCACGCGTCTTTTCCCCAATCAGAAAATTCTACCGAAGGCCCGTATTTAATGATACTGTTCGACGGATTTTCGAATCACGCAGAATTATTTGGCGACTCACTCGTTTGGATTTTTTTTTGGCAAGTCTGCTGGTGCAAATAGGGGATGTGCCTCGAACAAATCGTTGAAATTCGGGTGTCCGTGCCAGTTCATGACCTAGTTCTTCTTCGGAGCGGGAGCCTTTGTGCTGGATTTTAATGTTAGGGGTGTTTAAGGATATATTTCGATGCGAATGAAAGATTCGATGAACTTTTTCCTATTCCTTTATGTGTTGCAACTTGAAGAGTATTTAAATACGCTACAAATTTTCATTATGGGTACATTAACATCCGAAGACTCTTTCTAAAACGAGTGCCCACAATTTGTCACTCTACATTATACAGTGTCAGATCATAAAAAGAACGGTTAGAAATTGACTTGATAGAGCCTAATGAGACCTAGTGCTAGTGTAGCGTGGGGTCCCCATCACAGAGTTAAGAATATAGTTATTATTAAGTTTATGGTCTCCATATATCTATAAAACCTATATTGATATAACGTGTTTTGTGCAATGAAAAAAGGGATGGCAAACCGTTGTCAGAAAGGGACTTACACAAATACGCGAATTGAAAATCCAAAAAATGAGAAACAAGATATTGGTTAGTAACCAAATATTTCTATATTCAATTCCTCCAATATCATCGTATGTGAAATGGTGAGTCCTCATTATCGTAGACTAACTAGTTTGTCTATGTTCAGGACCTCACTCTACAGAGGCGCCAACTGATGAGCATAAAACGGAGTGGATTAATTATCTCGTGAGCTGCTAGATGGAGCTAGGGTATTGTTGATACTGCCAAGCCCTTACTCGTATTCAAATATTATCAAGCAATCCGACATCCGAGCTATTTTCCATCGAGCAAAACGACTACCAAGTCGTTTTGCTCTGACCAGATCAGAACCACGAGATTTGAATAATAAATGAGAATATAATAATCACAATGTCTGTGACTATGACATTCCTTTGACAGTCGCTTTAGTGAGGAGCGGCAAAGACTAATTCAAGACCAACTGCGATGACACTCATAAATACCTGTTATTACAGTTCACCACATCTGTAGCAATGACGTTTTTGTCGTTGAATTTCAAAGACGTCTTTTGTGATTCTTTAGAACACGGTCATCTGGAAAATTACTCAAGGACTAATTCGCAGTCAAAAATTATCGTGGTCTGAAATTTGAAGTTGGAAAAATGGGTTGGGATATCAATAAAACGCTGACTTCGCTATGTATCACATTCAATTCTATTCTTCTTTTCCCTCCATTTTCATTCTACTGCGAACCCTTGGCAACATTTCAAATGTATAGTTAAATTTCCACTCGGGTGTCTCATATCTCCCCATAAGAAACGAACTGATGTCTCCCTAGATGTTTTTCTGCAAAGTTACAAAAATGTTCTTGATAGAATTGAAACATCTCTGCGTTTAACTTGAGTGAAGTCCTCGTTGAGAATCTATAATTTAATTGAAAACAAATTAAGCAACAGAAGGATGGAAGCTACTTTCGTTGAAAACTCCTTAACTTCGTAAATGAAGTCTTCTGCGGGTAAACGAAAGTCCATATAAATTTCAAATTTTCGGTGGCCTATCGAGAGTTTCAAGATAATATGGAGGGCTCTAATTGCCCAACCTAAAAATTCTCAAATCTTGTTATTTTTGCTTCATGATTTATTGCTATCAATTAATGCCCAATAAACACAAAAAAACGTCGCCTTTTTCAAGTAATGCTACTATTATCTATATTTTGTCCTATTGTCCTTGAATAATCGGAAAAATATCTTCAGGAGATATATTTCTTCCTAGTTTTATATTGCAACGTTACCACCTCACGTTAGTTCTACGTGTGTTACATCTTGCTATTATACCCATTGTAACCACAAAGTTATGGATATAAACTATCAATTATATTTCCATTCATACTTAGACAACACAGACACCCATACCAGGGCAGGACTCAAACCCAGGACTTCGTCACTTCTTGTGAGTTACACTGACCACAATACTCCAACGAGCCAGCTACACAATGTTTCCTTAACTGGGATGAAGAGGTCACTTTATTTCATTCCTTCCCAGCAGAACGATTAGATAAAGTATACTTATAAATAATAATTCGACTACTTCATATAATCTCACTTTATATGTTGAGAAATCAATGATAACTTTATTGGCGGGTAACACGAAATTCAACTTTTATGTAACATTTTTTTTAAAATGAGAGAAATGGTGGCTATATTAACGGGGTATTGAATAGTTTCTTATTCGACGTTGATGTGATGTTCCTTACCCGGTATTGCGTCTTTGTTTTGAAAGCACGATAATGACACTTTTCTTATTGGTGCCTATCGCAATAAGTTGAAAATTTTACGTTGATTATCAATGTGAAATCACCGAGAGGTTGAATTTAGGTTTCTGAAAAGTGAAATTCAACTAGTATCCTTCAAAAAAGTTCCCTGAGGAACTGGGGAAATCAAAAAACCTAAACGAAATTGGAATTTCGTTTTTTTTTTCGTATGTATTATATGTTGGGTAGCCTTCCCTTCACAGAGAAGTGATTGACTCTCGCTGCGGTTGACAGTTGACAAATTATTTATATTATTCATGCAGGTTTCTGCAGGTTTTAGTGCTACTTGCAGTCGCAATGACAATAAATAAATTGCCCTTGACTGTATGTATGTAGTCTATTCCTGTGTTGACAAACCTTCAACTTTCTTCATTTATGAAACTGACAAAATCGAAAATGTTGCTTACAATGAGGCATGAAAAAGTCGATGATCACTTCATATAAAAAATGTATATAATATTATATTTATAAATATATACTCAATCGATATTTCAACAGGAAGTCTCTCATGAAACTTTCAATTACTAAACATTCCCTCACAATAGTTGGACAACGTCTACTGGGTCGGATAGTTTAGAAATAAAAAATCAATCTGTATTTCTCTTGTCACGCTATAACTTGAGAACGACTAAGAGCATTTCATTAGTGTTTTTCAATTTTTATGATTCTATGTAGAGAAATTGTCAAGAAAATCAAGCTTGAATTGAAAATTTTCACGAGACTACACGATATTTTCAATAACACTTTTACGGATTTCTGTTTTCAAACTGTGGGCTCCATTTGGATGGAATTTTATGGGTGACCGAAGCCTTGCTTTCACAATCCAGCCCAGTAGGTGGCGTTGCGGTCGAAATAATTGGATAAATGGGTCGGAAAAACTCCTGACTACTGTAAAAGCACCTAGAAAATGCAATCAAACCAAAATATTTCAAAATAACACTCGATTTTAAATGTCCCTGTTTGGGCGCCAATTTGTAAAGTAAGGAAAAGCGTAGGGTTTTTAATTTTTCCCGCGTTCCTGATGATTTCCATTAGGAAATAATAAAGGAAAAGTTTGGACGCAACCAGAGACAATCTAGGAACTAACGAGCCAACTTGTGAAATCCGTCGTTGCCCAATCAACCAACCCGCATCGCCAGAAAGGTCCTGAAGAACGCCGCGGCGCTCAGCGTCCCTCGCTCCCGAAAACAACCCCTTCGTGCGCAGTCGCCCACGGAGCAGATCCTAGCACACAGAATCCGGAAAGGACTCCATCCGTTCGAGCGTTCCTTGAAAACAGTCGAACGTCGATATCCGACGTGAACGCTGACGCCGCGTCGTGACGTGTCTAACTGTTGAAAATACCGACGGCGATGACTTAAAGGCGGACATTGAAGGTGGTAATGTTGGCCCTCTTGGACGACCCGTCCACCAGGCATGGATGAGACGGTTCTCCACCGGCCCAGAGGACAAAAATTCAGGTTTTGCGAATAGCACCCTTAACTCGTTTTATCCCATTCTATGGTAAATCAGTGTTTGTGTGTACCTTTTTTTCTTTCTCGTAATGTTCGAATTTCTGCCAGATCTAGTTGGCTTTGCCTGTCGTCTCGTAGATTTTGTTTTTTTTTCCGTTGGTCTTTACATTGTCACGATTTAGAACAGTCTCTGCTCCTTTCCTCACTTTTCAGTGATCGGCTTGACTTTAGAGGTAGTAGTATCGATTAAACCCGTACTTCCCAGTATTTTCATACGGATGTCATGTGGAAAATAGTGTTAGGGATGAGTTTTCTAAATGATTTCCTTTCTTCCGGAGAGGTTTAGAGAGAGGGTAGACATTTATCCTTTGTTTTGTTCCTGGGCTTATTCGCATAGAACGTTAGGTTCTATGGTCGCTTGAAATGTCCTTTATTGGGGCTTTGCTTCTTCATTGACATGTTGTTTGACGTTAGTATTAGGTAGTCTTTTCTCCAGTTATTCTCTAATTTCTGCTTGTCTAGTCGCACAACATTTTGGATTTCGTTTAATTTTATACATTTGGAAGGAAATTTGCCCCTAGAGCTTCTTTTTGTAGTCCAGTTTAGTCCCGAGGGTAGCTCTGACACAAAACCATTAAAGTGAAATATTTTCCTACTCTGTATTGTGAATTTAAATAATGGAACATTATGTGCGGACATGCAAACATGGAGATAACGTGCACATGTTTATGTATGAATATCGAACATCGGTTTTTTTACAGGACGTGTTGATCCTTTCTCATTATTTAATCACACAAGGTGTCAACAATGCCCAAAATAATTTTGAAATAAACATAACGTTTCATAGTTGTTTTCAGTGAGATTTGTCGGTAGATATGATAAACTAAAATACACTATCAAGCAAACAAAAAACTCTTCTGAAACAAATTCGATCTGAAATATATTTTCCTTCTATATTTATAATTTTTTTATCAATTGGAGAGCACTATCTTGTTGCCGAAATCTGTCAGTTGATTTTTGATTACCCTTGTTTTCTGGCAAATTGATCGTTTTTCTTCGACCTCTTAGCCGCAATCCTATCCTTCTACCGTTTTTCCAATGTGAACACATATCTGAATTCCTTGAAAATTTTCAAACCGTTAGAAAACCAATTGAATTGAAAATTTTTCTCGTCTCCAATTTTTTCATGAGACGCAAGATTTTTGAGAAAAATCTAAAAATGTTATTAAAAGTATACAAATTTCGAAATGTATCCAATCACATTTTTGGATTTTTCTCAAAAACCTAGCGTTTCATAAAAAATTGCAGGAGACAAGAAAATTTCAAAGGGTTTATTAACGGTTCAGCAATTTTCAGTTACTATTAATTCAACACCATTACAAAAACGTAATTCAGCAGAAAATTCAAATTCGAAAATAACTCGAAAAGTTACTCAAGTTTGAATTCTTATAAAAAATATATAAAAAATATCCTTCCAGTTTTTGGTTGTACATAAGAATGTATTGAAAAAAAGCAGCTGTAAAGCCCGTTTGCAACAGCCGAGAATTCTCTACAAAATTCCCGCAAGAAAAGAGAGAAGAAGAAGAGATTATTTTGTATGAAAGTGAACAGAGAATTCTACCGAAAGTGCGTATGCAACGGTAAATAATTCACGGCGCATGAGTTTTCGAGTAAATTCTCTCGAGAATTCTCGGCTGTTGCAAACGGGCTTTACAGCTGCTTTTTTTCAATACATTCTTATGAACAACCAAAAACTGGAAGGATATTTTTTATATATTTTTTATAAGAATTCAAACTTGAGTAACTTTTCGAGTTATTTTCGAATTTGAAATTTCTTTTGTTAGATATGAATTTGTTCAAAAAAGATTCATATTTCCCCACAACACTGAAATTATTTCTATGTTAATCAGCTTGAACAAATACTTGTATATCGCTCTTCTTGCAGCTCCAATATGATATAAAAAACTCTCTTCGCTCTGTGTTGCTGCAATTGCCAGTATTGAATAAGAGTCCATCAAGGCATCAATTCCAAACGTTCTCCATCGGAGAAGAAGCTATGTTGCTCTGACGAGGTCAAATGAAACCGAAACCTTGGTCAGCATCTGCTTTTCTTCAATGGAGCGTACTCCATTTGCCTGACGATGGCAAATTGGCTAGTTCAATTCAGACCGTAACACTTGTTGATATTTATATCAGGAGGTGGTATGCATCTGAATTAATTCTTATTATGGCATTCAGAACCTTCAGTTCCAATGATAACAAATTTGTTAGTTTTGCCATTAATCAACTTCAATTATTTGACTCTTAAATCAAAAACTCTAGTATAAACTACAACAATTCAATTCACCCTTCATCATCATCTTCAAAAACCATATTTCTGCTTTTATTTCGTCAAAATATTTGTGATTTAGAACGCAGTTTTTTTTATTATCCTTCTTGCTCACAAGGAATATATGCTTGCATCCACATTTGTCAGTTTTCTGGTTTCCAATAGAAAAAAATTGCTCCCCAGGTGCCATCTTTCGTGAGCTGTGAGTAAGCAGGGACTGCACAAAAGAAATATTTCAAACACCCTTAGCCCTAACTTTTTCTTGACGAGGAAATAATCCTTAAATTTTTTTGCAACTATTCATTCACACCCTGTATATGAAAAATATATCGAAATCTGAAATACATCTAGTGGAGCTAATCATTATTCATAGCCCAAAATAAAATTCAAAAGTCTCTACAATAGTCGTCAATTGAAGTTCTCATGTTGTTTCTTCTTCAATATATACTCACTCCATTCACGTTTATAAGAACACTCAGTTGTGTATGGAAATTTTACACATTCCACGCTGTATAGTACGAAAATGCGAGGTTATGTCACTTTTTAAAATAATTTTGCGTTTCAAATCAGCGCGATGTTGTCCTTCTTCATGAAAGTCTCAGTAATTGCGTATTTGTCGCAATGTGAATTTACGTCAGAAGGTAAATGAATTCGAGAATCTGTGATGAACATAATTAACCTTTATACAAACTGATTGAAAGGATTCCTAATCTAGTTATTTGCATGGAAAGGACAAGAGATGAGTTTTCCATTATATTAATTTTTCCTATGGAAGTAAATTTTTTATTGACACATAATATGCATCTGTTGCAGTGGAAGAGAATGGTTTCTTGTGCAAAATATTCCACATTCATTAGCATAAAAATAGATGCAGTACGTCAATATTGAAGTGCCCATTTTTCAAATTTGCCGTTGCGATTCTATTCTAAAAGTCCTCAAGTGCCACCACATTTTTGGGTATACCAATAAATGGAAATTCTTTGTCATCCTCCTCATTCACTATCTATCTTATTGTGGAAACATTCAGCCTAAATATAAGTCGCTTAGATCAAGATGAACCATAACATAAATTTCTTCACATTGAATATATGAATATATTTTCGCATTGAGAATATCATTGTTACTATTTGAATGAGCAGAACTCAATTCTAAATAGCACTGATACTCTCTGTCTTTTCTCTTCTTTAATCACTTTCGGCATTTGTGTTTTATCAACTTTTTAGCTGTCGAAAAGTCCTGTTGGTATCAAGGACTTTTCATGAGTGCCAACTTTACTCTTTTCAAGTAACAAAAACTTAAGAAGAAAATTATTTCAATCCAATGGAGTATAGTTAGTTAGGTATATTCCACAAGCGGTTACAAATATTTGGAATATGGGCTGTAGTTATTATTCTTATAAATATTATTCCAACTCATCAAAGCATATCAAGCAGCAAAAATCAATATGCTGTTCGATGTAGCGAAGAGAATAATTAATTGGATATTTGCATGTGTAATCAGAACCCTTATGACTTCTCTTCCTCGGCATGTGCCCTTTGATATCTTCTCCTGTTACAGATGATCATCATAAATCCACATCAGTGTTTGCTTTGTCATGACAAGAATCACAAGCGTGCCTCAATCTTATCTAGCAAACGAACCAGTTGCATTCCGTCACTAACTTTCTGTTATATCAATTCCAGTCTTTGTTAAAGACATCATATCGATTTCTTCTGAAGTTTCTCAAACGATCTCTACTAATTAATTTCGTCATCAAAGTTCTGTGATAAGGTTTCAGAGTGATCAAATCATCTCATGAAATAAAGTTAAAGAGATTGGATTTCATTTTGATAGGAATATACCTACCTATTGTTTCATATTTTTTGACTCGCATTAGAGAGTAGTTTTTCAGTCTAAAGTGATCCCTTTCGAGGGGAAGTAAGATATTTGTTCTTGTTCTGAAAATTGTCAACAGTCGATTTGTAGTCGCTAATGTTAATTTTGTTCAGTGTTTAGCCATTTGAAGTTTTTTCAAAAAGGTTCAGGTTCGGGTAATTTTTTTAAAGAAGCTTTGACAAGATTTTCTGATTTGAAATGAAGAAAATCCATTTTTTTTTGAGTGTTCTGTGTGATCTTGAAGATGTTGATCATTAATACTCGTTTGTTATTCCTAATTCACTGGAATCAATTTGAAATAGCATAGTTCTGATTTACATTATTCAAAATATTGGTTACTATTAGAAAATTTGAAAGTTTTTGATGAATACTGGAATCCAGATTGAGCATAATTCTAAGACAACTGTAGAATTTTTGCGCAAAGTATGAAGTAAAAAACATACAACTTGGCTCTAATAGTATCTGAAAATTTCACCCTTTTAACGTTTAAGGGAGAATAATCATTATTTTGTTCATCCTGTGTGGAGAATATAAGCTTAAATAACTCTACTAGTTCCACAATGAATTCAATTCTTAATCTTAGGTATGAATAGGCATACCTATGCATATTGACCAGAAGCAGTGATTTCAGAAGTATTGGAAATAGACGGAATTCGGTCGAGTAAAAGGTTATTGATCATTACTCATGACATAAAGAAAGCTAGAAAGGATTGCCATAATTAAAAAATTTCTTTATAGGAAAACGAATGAGCTGCGAGCATGATTTTTCAGTGTTGTTTGTTCAATAATTAGTTCATCTGATCATTTATTCGCTTATTTGAATAAGGAATGAATGTTTCCGCTTTATACGCAGTTGGAAAATGTTAAATAATTTGAAATGTCACACTATGAATGAGGCCATACCTAAAACTGACAGATATAACCAAAATTTTCGTGAATCTTGAATTGATGTAGCTGATAAATAATTCACGTAATTCCATGATTCAAGTACTGAATTACATGTACGAAACATGTGTAGTTAAATAACCAATAGTGGAAATCATGTAGGTAATTCAATTTGTGATTTTATTATCACGACAAATAAAGAGAGTAAATATTGAAAATCAGATCATTTTTCGTTCCAACTTCAACAAATTATCAAAGAATCAATGAAAAATTATTGAATTTCTTGAATAAAACTGTGTCCAACCTTGGATGGGATTAAGATCCCCCTTGTTAATGGATCAATATATATCCCTGGATGCCCGAAAAACCCAATAATAAAGTTTCAAAATGACGAATGAAAAGATTCTATGTAGATTCAACGACTTAAAGTCTTTCCGAAATTCCCAAACTGTGAGTCTATGTCCGCCCCCTTTGTTGTAGCAATCTGAGGACATAAAAGATCTGCTTTGATTTAAATTAGAGAACAGTTCAGAATAAAATTTCCACTCTTTTGGGAAGAGGTAATATTCTAATTTAATTTTCGCAACTTTCAATACCCCAAAATGTTGTACCCGTTATGTCTATCATTTAAATATAACCAGTCCTGCTCACGGCACCATTTCGACCAAGAATTAAAAAAGTGCTTTAGAGATAGGTGCCAGATTATTCCAGTTTATTTCTTCTCGCCAACATCCCAATGACAACAGATCGGTGGAAAAAACGTTGCATTGTTCAACGCTTATATTATTTATCGTTTAATTAAAGGCAAAATGTTGCTTCAACATTCGTCTCATCCTGGTTTCATGGTAACGTTAACTCCTCAAGTTTATTCTAGTTTTCTTACGCGTAGCAACAATTCTCTTGTTACAAAATTTCTGCGGAATTATAACGTTGCAATTTCATTTTAAAATAACGTTGTTGAGGAACGAATTCTTAACGTTGAAGTTAATTCTGAAATACCACCAGAATAAAACGTTGAATTTTAGATTTCAGGTAACGTTGATATAGAATGAAAATAAAGGTCGTGGAATTTTAATAAAAAAAGAATATTTTCATAATCTAAAATTGATATGTACATTGGAAAATTTTCTTCAGGTTTTCAAATGGAAAATTTCATATTTCTGGAATGAAGTAGCATTGTTCATTCCCTTTTCTACGAATCTTGATGAATCTACAAAGAAGTCTTTATAGACTTGACGGCTTTGGTCTACAATTCGGTTAGATATCTGAATTCTTTCTACGGCTGTAGGTTTTCAACATAATTCCAATCAGGAATGACTTAAGATATCACGATACTATAAATTACTCGCATTATTCTAGTATCCTCAAATGCTTTCTTTCCAAAACAATTCTCTCCAATTGAAAAGACAAGCTAGAAGAATCGTACTATAATGAAAAAGGACTATACTTTTGGATTAACTTGAGTATTTGAATGCTCAGTATTCTATTTCTGATATTATCCAAAATCTGAGAGCAGAGATAATGAAAATGAAGAAGAATATTAAGGGTCCGCGCAATATAAACTTGGGAAAAGGAAATGAGTAGGTTTGGTTCATCTTGATCATGCGCACACTCCCCAACATAAACCACGCCATCATAAACAAAATCGCGTGCGTACAAAGTACGAACTGACTTCGATCCCAAGCACAGATTACAGATTCCTTCCTATGAAATGGGTAGTGTTCAAAGAAAAAATGATCGACGATCGAGTAATCGACCAAAGATGGAAACTCAAGATTTAATCAGCAATGTTGAAAATGTGAAGACCGAAGCTCCATAAACCTCTTTTCGGGTTTATTTCAACTGATTCCGTTGGCACGGAGTTTTTGTTTTTCAAATATCCTATTCCTGATTTGAACCAACTGACGAGTATAACCTTTGAAAAAATCCATCGAATCAACAATGATTCTTTCTATTTAAATAACATTTTCGAATCTTCTAGAAGATGTGGGAAGTGTTTGCAACTCCTTCTAATGAATTCGTCATGTTATTTAGTTTCTTTATTTCAGTTATGGATTTTCATCAAATATTGGCTACATCAATTGAATATTCATTAAACATTGAACATTGGGATTCTGACTGTAAGTCATTGATCTTACTGACATAAGAACCTACAACTTTTCACATAATTGAAAGTAAAAAATCATAAAATACTTCTAATCATGTCTCTGAGACATAAAAATTATGAACTCCTCTTAAAATTTTCACAATCACATTGTATTGTTTAGATTCTTGTTATCTAATTCAATGAAAGAAATGCTTTTTGCACGTTGCAACAACTCATTAATCATTCGACTCTGCTTCGATAACTTTTTCTTGAGAAGTCCTTGTTATTCTTCTATTTCCCTTAAGTATGTCCCCGGCTAGTTAAGTCATTCATACAATCTAACAGATTTGGTAATTCCAATACTCAATTGGATTATTTTACATTTTTTTAATGACTTGTTACAGAGAACTTTTTTTGAGTGGCCTGATGAATACTAGAAGTATAGAGGATGAAAACTGAAGAACTGAAATATGAAGAAAACAAATTAGAATAAAAGAGAGGAAATAAGTTAACTTACAAGATTATCTTATTATTGTTATTCGCAGCTGTACTTTTCGGTGGACATAGTAGATAAGCGGCTGCTCTCACTGCAGCCTCCACCTCTTCCAGTGAACAGGTCTCGTTAAGATGATCTTGAATGATGCTATTCAAAACGGCTAGATCTTCAGCCTTGTGTCTTGATTTTATCCGGGTGGGTTTGATCAGTGGGTCTCCAACGGCAGCCTCAAAAGCCTCTTTTGTATTGTCGGTTAACTCTGATGAATCTCTCACTGTCCTTGGCCTTTGTTGCTGTCGGTCTGGAGCATCTGTCACCTGCTCTCCAGCCAGTTCTATCTCTGGAACTTCTCTCACTTGTTCCGTTCTTGGCCTTGCTTCCAGGGCTACACCTTCACTTCTGTGAGTCATCGCTTGGTGTTGTTGGTCTGGAGCATCTGTCACCTGCTCTTCAGCTCGTTCTATATCTGGAACATCTCTCACATGTTCCGTTATTGGCCTGTTGGAGCGTGTACCAGTCCTGGTTCCGCCCGCGATATCACTCAAAAGGGCTACAGCTTGTTCTTGAGTTATGTCAACCGTCAATTGCTGATGTTGGCTCAAAGCATCTGTCACCTGCTCCTCAGCTTGTTGTTCCAACCTTCCTTGCTCTCGAGGCCGCTGCAAGATTCCTCTTCTTTTGAGATGACTGATCTGATCTCTCAGGTTTTGCTGCGTCATGTAGTTGAGGTCTGGGCAATTTTCGCACCACAGACCATGCAGCCTATTCATGTATCCCCTTCTGTCGGGTCCTGATCTTCTGTATAGCGCAGACAGCAGGCTATGCTGCTCGGGCGTCCACTTGTGGCGTCCCCTTTGTGCTGTTCTGTTTCGGCTGCCGGTTCCGACTACGGGGTGCTCTTGCGAGCTTTGAATCCCTATGCGACCGACAACCTGAACTCTCTCCTCGTCGATGTCCTCCTCGTCTAAAGGCGTAGCTTTTTGTGTGGCAGGCGCCCGCCTTCTCAGCGTTCTGCCGTTGGTGTCCCGCATGCTGTCACGTCCAGCACCAACTCCAGACGTGCCCTGACGATCCCCAGGCAGCGACTGTTTTCCGAGGCTTAGCTGATTTCTTTCCGACATCGGCTGAGAGTGACCGGGGTCCGCGGGATTGTCACACCCGTATACTACTAAGTAGTACCCCCGTGCGGGGTACTACTACTACAAGATTATTATTATTATTATTATTATTATTATTATTATTATTATACAAGATTACTATACATATATCATATTATAGAAAAAAACATATAGAAGAACTATTGAATGAATTGAACAAAGTAGGTATGCTATGTTATGAGAGTAATCAATAAATACATGAACAAGGATACGAAATATACTACGCAAACTCTAAATCTTTGATCAGATATAGAAAATATTCTGTGCAGTGAGCTCAGCAGTAAAGTCAATTTTTATCAATCAGAAGAGAATACTGAGATCGTTGCTGGGCATGAATTTCAGAGATTCATGCGGGGGAAACTTTAAACAGCAGGCTTTCTTAACGGTTTATGGACTGTATTTACATGAATATCTAATATATTTATATAAACATCAAACTGAGTTTATAAAAAATAACCCAAATACGCCATATAATACAAGAACAGCAAGTTAGAACCAAGAAATTTTTAGTCAAGCTGCAGCCATATTGTTTGGAAGACTATTTAGGTGCAAATTGATTGTTTTCTTCTTGTAATAATTTAGGACACTATTTCATTTCGTGGTTTATCGTGGTCTATCTATCTATCTATCTATAGATGAATGTCATCATTGTGCACATTCTGACAAGATGGAGTGTGACTCAAGAAAGGAATTACGTTCAGGCACAGAACAACAATCTTCAAAATTCCATAACCTACTTGAAGACGAATTTTTCAAACGGTCGTTACATTGCGCAAACTCAATAAGGAACCGTTTATTGTTGGTGGTTACAGTAACGGTTTTTTGAATGCTTTATGATTTAACGTTGATGAAATGTTTTTGGCTTGTTATGGAATGTACGTTGGGCACACGTTGATTAAAGGTGAAATCAACTTTACAAAATCAATCAATAACCACCTATCAACGTCCCCTTGCACATATAAACGTATTATACACGTGTGTGTTTTTATTGGGATTATTCACTGTAGAAGCATTTTAGGAATACAGTTTCGAAAACCAATTTCTTCCTCGAAGTGTCCTCAGCATAACCGATATAACCGGGAACGGGAAACACGAAGACAGGTGGAATTATTCAGTTTCTCTGCCACTTTGCATAACGCATTAAAAGCACTCTCCATAATTTTACAGCTGAAGACAACAAGGTCGAGGAATTATCCGATTGAAACGGACGCTTACACTCTGAATACAAAACGAGAATCGATCAGGCGCAGCATTTTCCGGTACCAGCAATTCGACATTAATAAATTAAGAAAAACTTGCCGCCATATCGATTACTGTGAATCATACAACGAAAGTGACATTTCCTACCCCGTTTATGTGATGTGTATTTGACGGGGTGGGTAAAATGAAATGGAAAATGCCAGGGAGAATCGGTACGAAACATTCAACGACCGTCAAGTGAGTGGAGGTAAACTAACAGATTCGAATTGTATCAAAAAGTTATAACCCAATTATTCGATACAATTGCCTTGAATAATTCAGGGGGATTCGTGGAATTGGCCAAATCACGTTATGTCGTATCGGTCTCTTGAATAAATAAACTATTAACAGTTCCAAGAAGTTCTTCTCATTAAATATTCCTGGAAATTCGTCGATTTGGATCTCGTGAAAACACAATGGGAGTACACTCAAATTTCGTTAGTGTATTCGATTCAATTGCGATTTATCGACGGTATGTCTTGTCACAATTACAATTCTGTCGATAGCAATTCAGAGTGTCCGGGTGTCAGCCTTAATAAAACTACCTCGTCAAGTGTTTGGATGCGGCTAGAATGACCCGAGAGAATTTTTAAATCCAGGGAATCGTGGATGAGAACACCGTCTGAACTCAATAATTATAAAAGCACCCAAAAGACCCAACAAGAAAAAATAATGAGTTTTATTGATAAAGCAAACCTTATGGTTGAAAAAGTATAGGGATTGAAAATAAAAGATCAAATTGTTCTGATTTTCGAAACGCTCAGCCAAGCCTTATACAATAATAATAATAATAACAAGAAAAATTAATCAGAGCCAGATGAAGAAAAATCAACGGAGGAGTTCATGCACCCGAAGAATTTGATCAAAGCAATTGAAACCTACGCTTGCTCAACACTGAGCTACTCATTCGGTATAATCTCTTGGACCACCACGGATTTAGCAGCCCTACAGAGGAAAATAAGAACGATGCCGACAAAACATACTAAACTCCACCCCAAAAGCTCAATAGAACAGACAGAGCTGCCACGACACCTTGGAGATAGAGGAATTGTTGACTTGTCCAACCGCATGTCCCAGGAAATTGAAGGACTTCTAAAGTATTTCATGAACAAGGCTGCTTCGTCAGAACTCCATCGAGTAGTTTGTGTTGCTGACAGTTCTACTCCGTATGAAGCTACAACAGGAACACTTGGAAACTGTCGAACACTCAGCAGAAAGCAAAATGCAGAAACTGATTTGCAAGCCTTTGTATGGAAGGCACCAGAACGAGGTCAATCATGATTACGTCGACATATCTGCGTCGAACTACTGGTTGACTTCCGGAAGGTTTTTTCCCGTGACCGAGGGCTTCATCCTTGCCATCCAGGACCAGGTGATTCCGACAAGGAACTACATGAATTATATCGCCAAGGATGCCTCAGTGAAGGACGATAGCTGTCGTTATGGCTGTGCGACACACGAAACTATCCAGTACATCACTGGAGGATGTAAGAAGTTCGCAGGCACGGAGTACAAAAATAGAGACGATGCTGTTGCCAAGATTCTTCACCAAGAATTGGCAATAAAATATCAACTTCGAACGTCAAAAAAGGTTCCCCATTACAATAATTACCATCCGGATGCTGTGTTGGAAAATGAACATCACAAGCTCTACTGGGATCGCACGGTTCTCACAGACCGGAAAATAACCCACAATAGACCAGACCTCATATTGCTCAATAAGGATGAGGAGAGAGCACTATGCATCGATGTGGCGATTCCAAATAATAACAATCTTCCAGATAGGCACACTGAATAAATTTCAAAGTACAGAGATCTCGAGGAACAAACCAGGAGACAGTGGAAGCTGAAAGATATCAAGACCATTTATATTGTCATATCATCAACAGGCCTGATACCGAACAAACTACTAGAGAACTTGAACTAAAATATCTATAGAGTCATGCAGAAGGCGGTACTGCTGGGAACGGCGAGAACTGTACGCAAGTACATGGGGAATGCAGAGGAACACCGTCTGCTCCGATAGGAAGTGCGGGTGGAGCAGGAATCCAACCGGCGGCAGGGAGCCGAGGAGCGACCAAGACCCGACCACCACCACGAGCCCGAAAACCTGGAAAGGGCTCCAACAGAGCTTAATCCTTTTGATATATTATTATATATCTGGGATTATTATATATCTGGGATAACTAAAACAAAAAACATCCCCCGGTCATGATAACATAAGATCGGAAACTTTAAAGAACATTTCTGATGAGGTAAAAATCCCTCTGGCCCACTTGATAAACTGTTGTTTTAGTGAGGGGTACTTTCCAAAGAGGCTGAAAATTGGTATTGTGAAACCTCTGTTCAAGAGTGGAAATAAATTGGATATGAAGAACTATAGACCAATATCTCTAATATCAAACATTGCAAAAATCATAGAAAAAATATTGAAAAAGAGAATGACAGATTTCTGTCTCAAATATAAGATTATTTCACAGCGTCAATATGGATTCATGGAAAAGAAATCAACGGAAGATGCACTCTATCACTTGACATCTCACATCTACAGTTCTCTAGACAAGTGTAAACCATCCTTATGCGTTTTCGTTGACCTCTCTAAGGCTTTCGACACTGTCGATCATAAGAAACTACTAAAGAAGTTGGACAACTATGGTTTCAGAGGGAAAGTATATGATTTACTAAGAAGTTATCTGACTGATCGAGAGCAGAGGGTGGATATCGGTGGTGAGCTGAGTGGACCCAGGTATGTGAGTTATGGGGTACCACAGGGTACTGTACTTGGGCCACTGTTATTTATAATATATATTAACAGCTTATTGAATCTCAGAATCAAAGGGAAAATTCTTAGTTTCGCGGACGATATTGCACTACTCTGTGAGTCCGACTCGTGGGAAACTTTGAAATCAGAAACCGAGGCCGACCTTACAACTCTAGGGGATTGGTTCAGTTACAACACGCTCACCCTCAATCTAGAAAAAACGAAATACTTACCCTTTTGCTCATACTCCAGTGGACTGCCATCCATGGGGTGTTTGTCGGCCGGAACTGACTCTCGCATCTCGGAAGCAGAATCGGTCAAGTATTTGGGTGTGATCATTGACCGACATATGAGGTGGGACCCTCAAATAAAAAATATAGTGAACAAATTGAGAGGTGTGCTGTATAAAATAAAATATTTAAAAGAATACCTAGATGTGAAACACCTTAAACTACTCTACTTTGCGTTGGTCCAATCGCAGTTGACATATGGAATTGTGGGTTGGGGGGGTGTTAGTGATACTCACCTGGAAGAATTGAGTGTTATTCAAAGATGGATTCTGCGGGTAATCTATAGTAAACCACTCACCTTCTCTAACGCTAGGTTGCACGGGGATTCCGAAATACTCGATGTGAGACAACTATACTCCTTGAATATGCTGGTGAATATTAAAAAGTCCAGAATCGACTTTGAGCCCATTGTACACGGTCACAATACCCGAACTAAGATGGTTTCCTTGAGCGTACCTAGGTGTGCAAAAACTATAGGACAGCGTCACTGTGACTATCTTGCGCCGAAACTCTTTAATCAGCTTCCTGCTAACATCTTGAGGATAAACAATGTCAATATGTTCAGAAAGAGGTGTGAAAAATGGATTATATCCTATGGAAGGGAGAGACTGCACGACTTCATTAACCACAGATAAGGGGGTGGATAAAAAAAAAAAAAAAAAAAAAAAAAAGTTATATATACGAAAAAACATGAAAAAAAGTATACAATGCGATGACATAAATAAACGAAAAAAAAAAAAAATAATACGGTGTTTAGTTCAATTATAATGGTAGTATAAGTGTTTTTTGGATAAATTGCGTGAACCATTTGTTCACTCATCATCAGGAGCGAATTTTCTACAACATCACGTACAAGCAAAGGCTACCTGAGCCGGAGCTTCTGTGATATCATCTATTTGTTCATGCATTTTGCTCTATTTTCATTTGTATTGTAAATAATTTATGGTGAATAAATATTATTATTATTATTATTATATTATTATAAGTGAATGTTCCTCTGGAGAGAGTATGAAAGCCGCAAGGCTAAAGTCATACACAACAATAAACTTAGTTAACATTTATGAAGGTCATCATAATATTGAAGTGAAATCACTATCATAGATATTCATAATTCTCAATGTAAGGGGTGTAAATGAAAAGTTGAGAAAATATTTGAAGGGGACACAATATTCACTTTTCTACAATTCTAAAATTCACCAATTCAGTGGGGTATAAATTAGTATCAGTCAAGTGAGAAGTACAATACATTAGGTGGAATTGGCTAACAGTTTATCATACACAACTTGAAGATTTTCTCGGTATGATATACAGATAGCAATGAGAAGGTAATGATTTTACGGAGTAAATTGAGCGGACAGGAAAGGGGATCTCGAACGCACTCCGGTTGTTGCCGGTTCGTTAGCCAGCCAGAACCAAGACTTTTACTTAGCGGAGAATGGGGTTCGAACTTGGCCTCAAAGTTACGAGTTTGCAGGTCAGGAAACAAGGCACAGCGGTGGGAGTTGGTTCTCTGTCATGTTTTCTGCTCCCAACGGGTTTTCGCACCAGCCAAGAATCGTACTCCCAGTAGACATATAATTCGAGCAGGACGGGGCTACTTTACTGTTCTGCTTTCAGTGGATCAGGGGCTTTCACACCAGATAGCACTGACCTCAATGGGAAAAAAGGGCCAAGCAGGGTAGTTTGAAGCTTCTAAGTAAACAGTACGGAGTAGAGGCTTGCCTCTGGACTCGCTTCACGACCTTTCTTTGACGTCGGTCCCACCAGTTGTTCTGGTACTCGGTTTTTACGTAGTTACCCCTCGAGTAAATCACAAGGAAAATAATCTGTGAGCGTCAACTGTTTGGTACAGAATGGATCCGCAACAAAAAATCAGTAAAATAGCAGGGCTACGGAATTCAAATAAGAATACCGGCTGAAAGCTGGTAGCCAATGTTCGATTTCTGCGAAAAAATGAGCTGGTGACTTGCCAGATCGTGATGGATCCGTCAGAGCAACCAGTTCTCCGAAGGGCCATGTCTGCAGAAAACAGCGGGTGTGATAAAGTGTTTCGTTTGAGCGTTTCTAAATATTTTTTACGACTTTTGCAATGTGAGGCCTTTCAACGTCTTACTTCTCAGTTCGTGCTTTGTTTTTGCTTTATCATGGATTTCACTTGTACGAAAACTGCATGTAGAGTCGGCCTACATTATTCTGCAAGCGCCCCCTGAGCTTGCCTCGGATTTTCATCGATTTTTTTGGCTGTCCAGAGGCACGATTGTCTTTTACGCTGAAAGCACGTCGAAAGCCTTATTATGTACATGATTTTACAACTTGAAGCATAAACTTTCACAAGCATTTGATGCATATTAGTCGCAGTTGTCATCCAATTAAAATTGAAAACTATAGCCTATGGGAAATGCTGTTCAGTTTCAAGATTTTTGAATGAAATTTGCCACTATGAGATATTAATAATAGTCAAAACCATTTTTATAAGACTGAATGGACTGAATCAATTTGTAATCCCAATAGTGAATCTTTCTCTAAATAAAAAACTGATATATGTTCTCATATTTCGAGTTCATTATTGACTAAAAAATGGGTTTTGTGTGCTTGTTACAAATATTAGAGTGGACATATACAGCTGTAGTTGCTGGAAATTCGTTCCGAAAATTCTTTGCGGAATTCTTTCCATTTGGCGTTCGGCTGATCCGCAACCGTATCACAGAAATAACGAATTCTGGAAATCCACGTTATTCTCAGAATTATCAGAGGAAAAACGGTTGATCCGGGAAGTATCCAATGTTGCGTAAACAATTTTTCATATGAAATAATGAGGACTCCTTTGTTCATGTTGTTGATGAAGAACAGGCCTGTTATCGCCTCTTGTGGATTTTTTCTAATCCGGGTAATGTAGGACGTGCAAAATCTCTTCATTAATGGAGAGATTTTTTGAAGCTTATCCGAAGATTATCCTCTTGATTATCTCTTCTATATCTAGAGGGATAGTACGGGGTTGTTTTTCCTGAATATTTTAATGATTTCAAAAAATCTCCCAACCATGCACTGTCGACTCTACTTGTCAGCACATAATACTCTGTTCTTGCCGCTCCCCTGCCTAATTAACTTCAGTATCTCTTTGTCGAATGAATGGCTTATTAAGAGTACTACAAACCTGTAAAAGGACCTTAACTTTGATCGAGGTTTCCTACATTCAAATATTGATCTTATGGAGTAATAAGACATTTTCTATTCCATACAAATACAATACTATAACTAAGTTGCGATTATAGAAATATTGTTATGGACGACTTTGCTGGAAGGTTTCGGGATCTGAATATACGACGTTTTTATGACCAGAAAGAAAGGATTGCTGTAGGGACTCACTTTCCCTTCAAATGAATGAGCAATTTTCATTCTGTTTCCTGGATAAAACTCAAAGAATCGATCTACTTATAATTTCTGTAATTCAGCTCATTTTATCCAAGGATACATTAGTGGATTTTGTACATATTTGTAACCCCTTGTGAATAAATAAATAATACAAAAATAGCATTCCGTTGACTTACAGAAATAATAACAGGAGCACAGACGGTTTATACTGTTTATAGTATAAAAGCGGTGTACGAAAATGAGAACTCCTTTTGGAATCCAATGATGGTGCTAAACTTCTGAATGAACGATGTCACAATTTGAAGCATGCGCATTTTTCTATTTCCGAAACGAACGGTTTGAAAGAAGGCGTAATAATATGCGACATTCTGGCTTCTATTATGATATCGGAACCATCATAGCCAAAGAGTATAATCAACTAATCGTGTTTGACAACTGAGAAAGAATTTGCTTCTATTCCCGCACTAGTGTGGAAAAGTAATTTTTTCCCTACCATTGACGGCACTCGTGCAAAAAGTAATATTCAGGAACTGAAATTGGTGAAAAAAATGCCATGCTCTCATCTAATGCCAAATGTGTCTTTTCCGCACTCGACTGCTCGCTTCGCTTTCGAGGTGAACACTTTAAACAACTACCTAATTCATAATTTTCTTGATAAATTTTCTATTACATTTTAGTTGTTGATGTCGTATCAAATTTCGCTTATCACTTCATTTAATTTTTTCATATTTTGATTTTTGCAATAAATATTAAAATGATAACATAACATCCTAAATAGATAATGATGCAGCCTTTCAAACGATGGGTCACAAGCTCATACTTCCTATTTGAAAAATTAGGGGTTGTTCCTGTCTTTCGAAGGGGGTTGAAGATGGGGAACAGGACAATTTAAAATTCAAATTTGACGTGTTTCGGGAATTTTCATAAATATGCAGAGTAACCAAGATAATGAATTTATTCCATTCGGCTTTTCCATACTGTTTATTTATGTTTTTGTGGATCCTGCTCAGATGCAGCTCCCTGAATGTGGTACCTTTGCAGGCTTTTCGGCAATTTTTAATTTCAACTTAGAAACCAGGAAACTGTCAGAAATGAAATTGAGCGGACTAAGTGTGAGAATGAAAAAGTGATAAAAAAAAATTGGTACTGTTCTCCTATAATTGCAAGGGGTTGGAAAAGCCATCCCAAATTTGTCATTGTGGACAAACTCAAAGTGATTCAGAAACTGCATGAATTATCTGCCGGACCCATGATGAATATTCAAGGGGCTCCACTGGTGTCTTTGTATCCTCAATTGATATCAAACATATGCAGATATGGTACCCATTTCGAAAGTTATGTTGAAAAGAATTAACGTATATAAGGTCCATTCTGAGGATATATTGAATTGATGAGGGCGATAATAGGGAATATTCCTTCTGACGAAAATGATATATTTTTTATGGAATATCTCTGAAACATTTTGAAATAACCATTTCAACCGTTTCCCAAAAAATTATTTCAAGTATTCAAAAATGGAAAATAAAAATGGGTATTTAAAATTTAAAGCGTTTCGTTTCTACTGCACAAATTGGCAACATCGACTGAAATATGCGTTGATAATAAAGGAGAACAAATACACTATCTAGATGAGATAGACAAAGATTGTCTATGAAGTCTGTGACGAACGAGGAAGGTCGTAAAATTTTATGGGATTTTTATGGCCGGTTTCTGTTGAGGCTCACCAGTGAGTACGCGCCTTATGATGGCTGTAAATCAACAGCTGTTATAACAAGCCATTGTTCTTTTTATTTTCTAGTAGGCGCTGTTGCCAAATCGTAGACAAGGAACGAAGCAATTCAAATTTTAAAACATTATATTTGAAGAATGATTCTGAATGGTTTTCGCGGTGCTTTTGAAAAATTTATGAATAAAACTCATAATTATTCAGTTTAAACTTGCATATGCTGTGATAACCCAAATTGAGGAGAATAATTGAAAATCCATAATTAAACCTAAAGCTGAAATAACCCATTTCAGTTTTCAATTATGTTCTAAGGGTTGTAGTATCTTCAAGAAGCAGTCTTGGACATAAGCTCGTAAAACAAAATGTACTTACTCTTGGTGTTCTATCATCCCTTCAAATTTTGTCGGCAGTTCCTATTCACCTTTAATTGAAAACTAGGAATCTTGGTTAGGAAGGATTTCTTTCTGTTGTAGGAAAATCCTCTAGCTTAATTGTAAAATTTTATCAATCCATATGAAGTATATTCTGAGAGGATCCTGGCATTCCTCAAAGAAACTATTTTTTGGGAATCAAATCACTGAATTATGTACCCAGGAGTTTTATAATCTCGAAATCTCATAGTGCTACCTATTTTAATACGCCATAATATCTTTATGACCTCTAAACATTAACTGCGTTTCTGAATTGTTTGAAAATTGTTGAAACTTTCAGAAATACATCCAAAACTTTTCTGTGGAAACCTATAAATGGTATTAAACACATTTCGAAGTTGGGAATATGGAAATCCACTTGTCAATTACACTTTTAGATTTAAATCTTACTTTTCTGGAAAGAATTGGAAGACACAAGAAAGTTTTTCAATTGTATGAGTTTTCTTACGGTTTAACAATTTTCGAGGTTAATGTGTTGGTTCCGAAAACATTGTGGCCCTGTAAAAAGTGTCCTATCGAGCCTATCGCCAAAATAAGTAGCACTATGAGATTTCGCATATCCTATGTATACTCCATTCAAATTTATTTTAGCAGTCGGTTGTCCATGAAATAATATTCTCAAGTTTTTGTAACTAGAACCGAGTAAGGTTGGCACTCATGAAATGTCGTTAATGTCATAACGCCGTTACCACAACTAATATCAATTTTTATTACGAAAATGCCGAAAGTGATTGAAAAAAAAAGACAGGGTTTCAGGAAGTGCTATTTAGAATTCAGGTCCGCTCATTCAAATAGTTACACCCTGATATTCTAAAATCCACCATACGTCAGACGGTAACGAAAATATTCAATGTAAGAGAACTCATATAATGTTTCATCTTAATCTAAACGACTTATATTTTAGCTGAATATTTCCACAATCAGAAAGATTGTGAATGAAGACGATGACAAAGAATTTCTTTCTATTGGGAGACCCAAAAAAGTGGTGTCATTTGAGTATTTTATGTTTGAGTGAACCAATGCGAAAAGTTTACTTACAGGATTTTCGATTAATGTCATCGTAGAATAAGTCCCCATTTCCATTTTTCATTTGACTCGTCCTATACATTGTAAATGTCTCAACGTACCAATAAATACCTAATTATTATTATTACATCAATGTATTAAGATGAACAGCCTCAAATACGCGCCAATTGTCCTGTTAATTGTTTATTCATGTGAAATTTTTGTTCAAAGGTGAAGTTCATCTTGATTGAAACATCCTTTAATTCCTTTTACTTATATTGATGCATGAGGATTTTTGTTGAAGAATTTAACATTCTTGTAATTATCTGTTAATTCCTTCGAAAGATGCCCATTCCCAACCACTGCATCATATGCATTTCATCTTCGGGTTAATATTTTTGAAATCTACAGCTGATGTAACGTATTCAAACTTTAGCCAAAGAAGACAACGAAAATCAACTCTCCTCAAGCTAGTGCATATTATGATATTATACTGATCTCTTGTATTTCACAAGCAAATAGCTGGATTTGGTATGCCTTCAATCAGTTTGTATAAACTTGAATTATGTTCGTCACATATTTTCCGAAGAGATTCGACATTGTGTTAAAATACGTAATAACAGAAACTTTAACTTAGAACGGGCAACATAGCGTTGGTTTAAAATCCAAAAATGTTTTGACAAGCGTCATAACCCCACATTTTCGTACTATACAGAGTGAAATGTGTCAAATTTCCATGAACAACCGAGTGCTAAAATAAAAGTGAATGGAGTATACCAAATTCATTGATTTTCGTATGAGTCTGAAGTTTGAGATAAAAAGAGAAGTATATTTTTAGGGACGAAATGCTGGGGGCTGTAACTTCCAAAGAAGTTTCCTCTTGCCAGAATCGAAAGGGTCAGAATATAATATACTATATTGAATTCCAAAGGTTGCCTAATTATTGTAAGAAATCAGCACATTTGCTCTTTCGCTTTTAGCCATGACGATTGCTCCAATCGAGCACCTGTATAAGATTTGAATCCAACAAAAGGGTTCCATTGAAAACTCACGCTACGTCGTCCTGAAAGGGCGCTTAACTGACTTCGTGATCGTTGAAACTGCGAAATTATCTTTCAGTCACGAGGAAAGGAATTTGTTTTTGAATGAGCTCCACCCAACCTCATTTAAATTTCATAGCGAGTAAAACAACAAAGTGCCCGGAGAATTCAACGTGAAGATTCTGATTGGGCGTTTTAGCTGGTTTCGTAACGTTTTCACGTTATCACTCTGACATAAAAGGAATAGAAGCTGAATGTTTCAACTTTATATTCGAAATATGCCATTGTTGGATATCGAGAATAGCGAGACTGTGTATTATAGCTTACTTCCGCAAAAAATTTCAAAGAGTTGAAAATCATAGTCGCCCTAGCAACCCAACTTATTCAAGAGCTTGTTCGACCTTGAAAGGAAACCATGTAGAACTTTTTGCTTCAGAGAACTGAAATCCTCTCAAGTTCGTATTGAATGCAGTAAAATGAATTTCACGTAACAGAAGTAGGATAAAATGCTCTTTCGGTTTACTCTTTTTGGTGATCTTGGAAATATTACAGCCCCAACTATTCACTATTCGAAAACTAAAATTGTGAGGTCGAAGGCGTTTCTTCTTTTTGTTGCACTTCTCTTTCTTTTTCCTCTTCTTCTTCTTCATTTTATTATTGTTTTTTTCTCTTCCGTCTGTGTGAGAGTAAAAGGCAAACCTTGAGAGGAACAGCTGTCTCAGGAGTGTGAGACTCCCCAGATGTTGTTTGTCTCTCAAAACTTCTCACACATTCATAGGACAGTTCTTCACCCTGTTCTGATCGGTTTCAAAGCCCATATTCCTTCCATGATTTTAGTTGTCATATGTCAAAAATTACAGCCTTCAATCTGACAACTGTCAAAATAACGGGCTATTGAAAGCCAGCGTAATAAGAAGGAAGTGTGAATCACAATGCTTCATTCAATCTTAAATGAAAGAGCTTAATAACCTTAGACCCTCTTCATTTCTAATTTTTTGAATGCCCACGTCAACCACACCCAATCCATGTTCACATCAAAAACCTTCATATAACCCTTCATCGTGTGCGGCAAAGGGACCAATTATTATCGATATATCAGTTCTGAGGTCAAATCAAACATAGTTAACGAATTTCGTCCCAACAGATTTCCTTTTGATCCAATATCATATTTACCCATGAAAATGAACTTTAGATTGCCCACGTCCAATCCAGATGAATAACTAAAACCTTTCCTGAAAACATTTGGTCCACCCTTCGTCAGAAAAAAGGTGGAAGAAATTAACTGTAAATTTATATTTCCGCTTTGCCCGTTAAATAACCAATCTCTTTATTGACGCTTCTTTCTGGTCAAACTTTTTCGATTTTCAAAGTTTTCAGTAACGTTAGTATTGATTTACTGTCGAACGCAGGTAGAAGGGGCCTACATACTGTATGGTTGAAAACCGAAAGAGCTGATGCACAGAATATTCATGAGATTGGTTAGAGGGAATTGACAACTACATAATATGATGATTAGTAACCATAAAATGGATATCGCAGGTGAATAATCGAAATTAACACAGATACATAGCACCCTTTGATTGTATATCAACAAATGTTACGATATAAATCGAGCTATCAAACGATCATCGCTCAAGGTGTTTAGAAATATCATTTAGTCGATAAAAAGAAGATCCTGACCATGGTTTTGGTCTAATTTGGTTTCTTCAGAGCAATACAACTCCTACCTCGAGGAAAATGGAACGAGTTTATGTCTCCTTTATTCGATGTCAGTAGTCGGTATGCTGAAGGAACACAGCCTAGCGACATCTGACAGGAAACTAAGACCAATTCAATTCACTTTTTTAACTCTGGCATCATATATCCATTTGCCCAAAGTCTCGGGTATCGTACATATCACGATAATCAAGCAGGAGAGAGGGCGCTAGAAAAGAGCGGTTCCGTTTTGTCGAGGTATGAGTTGTGTTGCTCTGACGAGGTCAAATGAGACTGAAAATATGGTTGGCATCTACTCTTCCTCGACGAAATGGTATTTCTGTTAATACTTTGGGTTATGGCGGTTCGCAAGTACGATTTAGGTCGTAATATTTGTTGATTTTCAATCAGCGTGTGTTGTGTATGTATCTGAATTAACTTCGAACGTTTCTAGCGCCCTCTACCTCCGCTTAATTATCGTGAAATAGACGATAACTCCAAACTGATAGTTTAGGAATATGGGCATATGATAGATAGATATACTTCATTTGATCTCTCCTCACTAATACCATGCTTCCATCTTCACTCTGAGCGTTAGGAAACTGTATTAAGTTGGTCCCCGTTTCCTGCCAGATGGAGCTTGGGATTTACTCCTTCACCATGCCGACTATTGATATCGAATGAAACCATCAGTTTATTCCATTTTCGTCGAGGTACGAGCTGTGTTGCTCTGACGAGGTGACATGAGAACAAAACCAAGGTCTCAACGAAATTTTGTTTGCTAGTTCGATTTAGATCGTTACATTTATTGAGTTTCCATCAGCGGGTCCTAACTGATTTAGATTATGATGATTAGCTTGCAGATAATGAAATTCCTGAATTGAGCTCATCATTTATGTTCATTTAATGCATTAAATTGTTATTTCCTGGATTTCAGCTCCCAAATTTCTATTCCTGTCAAAAGAATAGTAGACAAATATCTACTTATCTTTTATTTAAGTTCGTCAAATGATTGAACAATTATGAGAGTCCTGATTTACCGCATTAGAAACGGGGTTTTCTAAACTCATAACGTTAGGTAATCCTTAAGTAGCAAGGTTTGGATATTCTGGGTGTACTTGGCTACCAGACTCTATATAGATTCTATATTCTTTCATATTACTTCTAACAGCATAATACCAATCTGAAAGCAGCAAATGAATTGGATAAAGCTGGAAGCACTTGGTTAGGTTGTTCTGAATTTCCTTGACGGCACATTGGTTCACACGGCATGAAAGAATATATTACAAATATTATTATTATTAATAAAAAATGATCACGCCTATTTACAGGGAGGCAATGAATACGATAATAAGGATAAATTCAGATGCATACCACCCGACAATATGAATATCAACAAGTGTTACGATCTGAATTGAACTAGCCAATTTGCCATCGTCAGGGCCCCAAATGAAGTACGCTCCACCGAAGAAAAGCAGATGCTGACCATGGTTTCTGCCTCATTTGGCCTCATCAGAGCAACATAGCATTTTTCTACGGTGGAGAACGTTTGGAATTGATGGAACTTTATTCAATATTGGCATGTTCTACTGGGTACTAAACATTTACCCAGAGCGCCACCCAATATGAAACGGTGTCCGATTCAATCCCCTCCAGATAGAAACCACGACGAAGACAATAGCATATGTCCCATATTTTCCCTAATTCGGTACGCCGATTCGCTTTGCGAACAACAGACGTATGACGAATCGAGAAGTCTGGGACGCGTTCAGATCACGGCAGAAATGATGCCAGCGGTATAATAATAAAGAATGATCACGCCTATTAACAGGGAGGCAATGAATACAATAATAAGGATAAATACAGATGCATACCACTCGACGATATGAATATCAACAAGTGTTACGATCTGAATTGAACTAGCCAATTTGCCATCGTCAAGGCCCCAAATGGAGTACGCTCTACCGAAGAAAAGCAGATGCTGACCATGGTTTTGGCCTGATTTGGCCTCATCAGAGCAACATAGCATTTTTTTTATTATTATTACATTAATGAAACAGTAGAGGCAAAGCCTATAAACTCACAACAGCAAAAAAAATTCACAAACAAAAAAATATTTTTGAAACAATAAGTACTCCGAAAACAAGAGCAAAAAAAAAACAAAAAGTACACAATAGGAAGTTCCACAAGCGGTACGGTAGAACAAATATCCAAATATATCAAGGCGATGGTTCATAGAATTTACAAAATGTTGAGATAATTTGGATACATCACGGGCACATCTCAAATATCGTAATGATTACAGAAAATAATATCTACATAACAAAATTAGCTGAAGTGAATCAAGTCCATTCAACCTAGTTTTGAGATAAATGGCTTAGAAGTTGTTTATCACCAATTATGTAAGCATATGCTTACATAAGAATAATAATAAATAAGGAAGTGACTTTTGAATAAATTGGTGATAAACAACTTCTCAGCCATTTAACTCAAAACTAGGCTGCATGAACTTGGTTCACTTCAGCTATGAACCCCTCATATGTTACTGGTCGTATGAACTCTTTCTTGGCTATGAGTCAAAAAAAATTTTTTAAGCAACCAATAATTCTCTTTTTTTCAAGTTTGTTTGTTCTTCTTCTGCATTCCTTGTTCTGAAGACTATGTTTCTCCTACCATTCAAGTTCATATAATCTTCAGTTCATGCTCTTTATTGTACTATGAATCAGGAGTTCTTTGTAGGACACAATTATCTTGTTTTCCCTAACGTTGTTCTTCTTCATCCATTTTTTAGAAAAATTCTGCTACTATCCTCATTATAGTTCACATCATCACTACCCTTTCTTATGCTAAATGAACACATTTATTGTTATGGTCTAAGAAGTATTGAATAGGAATTGTGGTGTAGTCCAAGTAGGGTTGTTCATTTGTATATTTTTCTTAGAGATGGTACTTTTACGATTTTAATGAATTCCAACGTTGAATCGATCACTTCCTTCTGGTATTTCTGTCCATTCCTTTGTTTTTAATACAGAAATTGTTTGTTCATTGTAAGAGATATTTTCTGTTCCCCAATGTTCATTCTGAATGTTCAGCAATACTTTCGTCTATGTATTTGCTCCATTCACCCAATGAATCAACCGTTCAACGAATTGACAGCAAAACTTCTAGATTCGGCTGCAAAATGCTCTGTTCAATAATCCATCCCGATGAAGCAATCCCAAGGACGTACTGACGACCATATCACCCACCCAGACCTTTTGCTCAAAATGGCGGACAACCTGCTCCGCCCCACCGACATACCGCTCATCATAACCTCGACGAACTCGTCTCCCGACCTGCCTCGCAAAGAAAAGACCCCCACGCCGGTCGAACGAGCGACGAGTAAGAGTCGCAAGCGGAGCGAGAGTAGCCAGGACACGTGCGAGACGCGCAAGTCGAGCCGCGCGAGCGACGGCCGCAGGACCGGCAGCGACGGACGCAAAATCAGCGACGCCGGTTACAGGAAGCTGTCGACGACCGACGTCAAGGGGAGGGGGATCGGCGGCTCGCTCAAGTACGACATAGGCAGGAATCGATCGGTGTCGAATCTGATCGGTTTTCCGGCCAAATGGTCCAGCGTGAGGATCAAAGGTACCGGCTTCGAGGAGAGCCGGAAGAGTATCGTGAAAATCGAGCCGTGCAACGGGCTCGGCAACAAGGGCAACGAGAAACTGATGGGGCTGAAGAGCCCCACGCAGGGGAACATGAGTAACATCGGCAATGTGAGTTTGATGTTTTTCTGCGTCAGTTATGATTTGTGATAAATTAGAAATTCTTGTTTTGGATTGTTTCAAGGGTTATTATTTTTTTATTCTTTTTTTTCACGAAAATAAACTGAGCAGTAAATGAATTGGAACAACTGAAAAATTGCCTAAGTTAGATTAGTTGTTACTTCGACATTACATACTTTGATGATGTTGAATTTTCACCCCAAGCTGCATTACCCTTAGCCTGTATGCAACTGGAATCGGGTAATTCTTTTAATCTCTTTTTTGTTGTACATGGTGTGAATGTAAGGTAGATAAAAATTTTCGTATTTTATCGAAGAATTTGGGAATAGTAAGGGGCTTAACAAAGTTTTTTTTATACTGAGTGTATTATTAGGCCAACACCTCGAAAAGCCTTCGCCACTTTTCGGATACAATGCTTTGCTATGGAAATATCGCCATTTTATGGAATCACCTCTATTAGTTGAAATTACATATAGCTACCACTTCGTAATTTCTTCGCCGATGTTGGATTTTTCGCCAGTGATGCTAATCACAATCCATTGTCTTCACGCAGCTAGCTCAGGGTATTTTTGTCCAAGCTCTTCCTGTTATACAGTCTGTGAATATAAGGAAGCATTTTTGGGCTGGGAATTCAGAAACAGTGAGGTACTTACAAAATTCTTCATGTCCTTTTTCGAAATAAAATAGCAGAGATTAAGTGTGAACTGCATCAAGGAATACTTTGTATTTGTAATGAAATTGATCAGAAGCAATGGCTTGCATATGAAGTATGTGAAAAGAGAAAAATCTCAGTTTTGTTTTGAACTTTCACTCGTTCTGTTCAGCATTACTCTTCGAAAAAAGTTACGAAGGAAATGAGTTCAATTCATAGGCGTTAAAAGTGAAGTTTACTGAAAATAGCATTTTCTCTCCAATTCTAAGATTTCAGCTGAAAGTTTTTGGTTCCTTTAAGAAATCCAACTTTATTCAATAGAGTTGACGTCTGGGGATTTAAGATGAATTCAGTGCTATTAAGGATTAAAAGAAGTTTATACCACAGGACTTTCTCGCTAATCGTATAAGGCGAAAAGGGGGAAAGACTACCAGAATGTGGGTGTTGCCAGAACACTTGAACGATAAATAGAAGTAACGAATATTACAATAGTTTCCACTTTCGTCGAAAAGATGGCAGCACTTAACGAACGTCTTTTTTCAATTTCACCAGGATACGAATTGTAGCCAATTGCTAGACTTCTTGGGGAATTTTTTCATTTGGAAATTTATAGAAGAGATGATTGCACCTCGGAAAGTTAATAACATGCATAAATATTTGTTCTTCATTGAAAATGAATTCGTTTGACGAATAAAAAAATTTCGGGCTTTTCGAGACGACGAACTTATTGAATGGATTTATAATGAAAACCCCATTTAAATTAGTGGTTTCTGACGTAAGATATTCATTTTCTCTTTTTGAACTGACCACTAAAACGATGTAGACCCTTAAGGGATTTTGCTCGATGAGACAACACATTATCCGCACTCCAAGTTAGCATCAAAGCTGTAGTTCTGAAAAAAAAACGGTAGAAATCGTTTGTTCAAAGTAATTAATTAATTTAAGTTAATAAATTATATATGTCTGCTTATGTACATTAATGCAGTTGATTATTTAAATTTCAAGATATCCTTGATGCTGTTCAAACAGTATCTGCTATTGTTATTTATAAAACTGAATTTCATGAAATATATGTATATCTAAAGTAGCGCAATATATAGAAAAAATGACTAAAATGTCCCGAGATAATGACCTAACAATCCACCCAACATTACGGAATGCTTCAGAAGAGTCTTGAAATTACTTAATTCCTAACCAAAAAACAGAAATTTTTCGTTTCTTTATGTTCACACCCAGTACAACAAGAAGAGCTTGAAAAAAATACCCTGCAGCAGTTACCTTGAGATGAAGGATGGTGCTTCACACCACTGGCAAAAAATTCACATCGGTGAAGAAAATGAACGATATTTCCATAGCAACGAAAATGTCGCGAGTGGTTGACCTAAAAATCTACAGAGCATCAAAATTGCTCTGTATGGTCTTCTACTGTTCCCAAATCTTCACAAAAAAAGTTTTTGATTGTTCTGCATTCACACCCTGTACAACAAGAAGGGATTGACCAAAATATCTTGCATCAGTGGCATACAGACAAAGAACAACTTTGCATCTCGGGGTGAAACTCTACATCCCCAAAGTAATGTCGAAGTTATAGCTATTCAAATTTAGGCAAGTGTGTCCCACTTAATTTGCGGCTTAGTTCAAACTCAGTACCTTGTGGGATCAGTTTCATAGTCTGGTGAGTATACCTTGAAACGGAACTGATTCAATAAGACAGCGTCCATTGCCATTTCATCTCGCATTCATGAGCATCTTGACAATATTCCAAACTTTTACTATATTGCCCTCGTGGCAGTGAGGCAGTCCATTGACCATATAGCCGTTTTTGAATGCCTTGTCCTTCTTTTTTCAGGTTTTATCGTTAGGAGCAGACGTTCTTCCCGAATACAAACTACAGAACCCAAGGCTGCACAACTACACTATCCTACACTACTCCCCTTTCAAGGCAGTCTGGGACTGGATCATCCTAATCCTGGTTATTTACACAGCCATATTCACACCGTACGTAGCAGCATTTTTACTCAGTGAGCCCGAGTTTAGTAGCAAGAAGAACAAGAAGTACAGCGAAGACCCAATCGTTATAATAGATCTCATTGGTGAGTATTACTTTATTGCCATAAGTCTAGTCCGTATTTCTATTGAATTACAGCGATAAATTCAGAAATCAATAATAAATTACATTCGACATTTAACTTGATGCTTTTTATGAGGAACTCATTTCCAGTAAATTACAGCGATAATCATCATAATATAACATAATCAACGATCAATAGTTTCGAATAATTAAAGCAATAATTGCTCTGCTTGAACATTCAATTACACAAGAAATACTTTTGCAATGTATTCTAAAGAAAAATCAACAATATTTCGAAAATAGTTTATTGCGACATAAATACATACCTTCACGATAACATGATGATTTACAGAAAATTATTTCATGTATTAAGGTAACATTCGCTGTAATATGAGAAATACATTTCTGCGAGTATTTACCTGACGCTCGTGCTCTCCAGGAATGGAACAATTAAGGCACGGGCATCGTAAATAACAATGTAATATAATTGATTCGTATCCTTTGCCTAATTACCGCTTAAACCTGGGAAATTTCAATATACACTGCTCAAAAATTTAAATTCATATTCGACAGAAAACTTTATTCGGTTGAATCAAATTTTCAGTAGGTATGGCTGTACATACCTTGACATTAATTAAAGAAAATTACAAGAAACTCTTATTAATGAATGACTCATTTCGATAATAACAGACACATAAATACTTGGGACCAAGTGCAAAAAATAGAATATTAATTTAAAATATCTCATATTTCATTATTTATTTTTTTATTTTATTTATTGAGTTGCTATTACGTAAGGATAGGAACATAGAACATTTTTAGGGGATCATCCCCATATACAAATGAAATATAAAGAAGCAATTAAAGTATAATAACAAACATAAGAATAAAAACTAATACAGCAAAAATAACAAAAAAATCGAGCTGTAACACTTGAATAAACTAAAAACCATTTATATAAAACATTCCCAACACATGGCAAACAACAAAGAGCATGAACGCAAATCGATCCGAAAATTCAATTATTTTTCTCTTAAACTGGCTAAGATTGCAAATGGAAAAATCTAAATGTACACCAAGTGGGATATCTGACCAAATAAGAATTTCTTCTATAATTTGTGTACTGGATCTTGAAACAGCAAGCAAATGTGTATGTCTTGTTCTCCTCGCGGGTATATTAAGTTCAACAAGAGATAAAAGTTCAGGTGAATACACATCACCATGGACTAACTTGAAGAAGAAAATAAGATCCTGCATAAGTCTTCTAGAAACCAAAGCAGGTAGATTCAAACTGAGACGTAATAAAGGATAGTCTCTATGACCTTTATTAATACTATAATGGCCATCACAATCTTTTTCTTGCTCGAACCCTCCAAAAATCTTCATAAAAATGTGATGAAATAGGTTAACAATAATAGCACTTTGTCAACACAAACTCTTTCAATAAACTGTTCATATTTTGTTTAGTTTTCCTGATGCCGGAGTAATCTTCCACAGTCCCGTACTTGAAATTCAATGAAATTTTGTCCAACTAATTTTGATGACTTCAACCTTCTATCAGAAAAAATGCCTTACCTTTGAAAACAAACTGTATTATGTATTAAGTTGAGAAATTTTTTTTAATATAAAGGTTCTAGTGAGAAATGGAATAGGTTCAGCACTCCCATCAATAAAAAAATTATAACAATTTTTTCTCATTTTTGAAAGCTGGTGAAGGCCTAAGTACTTTAGTTCATATGAAAGACCCCTTTAATTTTCAACAAGCTATCTTAATAACTTTTACACTTTTTGGTAACAGCCTGTATAAAATTAATTACAGGTGGTATTTTTCTAATACTCCTTATTTCAAAATAATTAGTGCTACTATGGCACAGTAGGATTAACAGCAATATAAAGTTAATAATTCATCTTTTGACTGGCCAAAGGCAATTCTGAGAAAACAATTTTCAGTTTCCATCATCTTTTTCATTGGTGCAAAATGATTCACATTTGTCGGTCTTCTTTACGTCCCATTGTCAGAACAGAGCTGATTGGTTTCCGAAACCTCCAAGAAGAGATTACGTGATGAATTAATTTTCTCTTAGGCTTCCGATAATTTTCGGGAACCAATCTGGCCCTTATTGCCAATCGGTGGAAAATGAGGAACAGCTATTTCGGGATGTCGATATCCGTCTCCCTGAGAAATATTGACATCTTCTCAGTCTTGTGGGTTGGATAGATTAGCTTAAAAGTTAAACTCTGTAAGGCAACGGTAAATCGAGCCTAAGATCGAATGTCACGATAAGAATGTTATCCACTAAGAAACACATATCACATCTCCGTTTTACTCGTCTTCTCAGCTCAGGAATAAACTGAGGAGTAATCCAAGATGTCAGCCTCTTCCCAATCGAGTTTTCGGAAGTTCTTTCGCGCCTTCCCGTACAAGGAAATGACATCTGATCTACGTTGAAATAATCAATTTTCCCCTTTGGGAAATTGGTGAAGAACCAGGTCAACTTTCCTATTAAGTACAACCGGAATTAAACGCTAACAACTCCAAATAACCCACCAATTTGACTTTATAATCGAAATAATGAAAGTCAATTCTTTGAAGAGAGGAGCAAAAAACTCTATTAATTTCGTGAAACGTTTTCCGGTAATTTGAAACTGTCAAAAAGACATTATTAATTTTTTCGATGCTTTGTTTCGAGCAATTTGTGAGGTATTAATAACTGAACGGGCTTTTTCAATTTTAAGTAACGACGCTGTAGTTCTTTTCAGGATTTCCACCGAAAATTTATGCAATGAACTGCAGTTATACAGGGTATTCAGCAACTAGTCAGCCATAGCTCACTGAAGGACCTATCTCGTGGACTCAGAATCACTTTTTTTTTTAAAACCTTTCGATAAAATTGTTATTGTCGTCATGATTGACGGGCGACGGAGCGATGTTTCCTGCCCGCAAGGCGTCGCTAGCAACTGGGACAAAAACTGCCTGCCAAATCCGAGTCAGGCAACCCTAACAGTCACGATCGGAGAACTTGTAGACACTCTGCCTGAAACAGAAGAAAATGTACTCAAACAAGAACAATAAAAACGTGTACAATTAAAAGAAAAAATATAAAAGCATTTGAAAATACACATATTTTTTTATTTGGCTTAGCTTTTCTAATTTAATCACTCTTATCGTTCTATAGATTGATCGAAAGCCTCTTGTGGGAGTACTTCTTACCATATCAATGATAATTTTCCCAAATCGAATAGAACAACCCTCAAGAGTGAGTCTCCCGAATGACATACTTTTCTTCTTCTTCTAGTGGACGTGACTTTCATCATCGACATCCTGATCAACTTCAGAACGACCTACGTTAGTGGTACGGACGAAATCGTTTCAGATCCAGGCAGAATTGCCATCCATTACCTCAAAGGTTGGTTTTTTATCGATCTTGTGGCAGCCGTTCCCTTCGATCTCCTATTCTTCAATAGCGACACAGACGAGGTAAGTATATTACACGTGGCATGCATAGATCGTCATAGAGTCGGCGATATGTGGTTTCGAGAATTGTTCGATGTTCGTTATGACATGAAGCGATGCATTTTTGAATCGTTCTGTGGACCTGCGTTTGTTCTATGATCTTTTTCAGTGTTACTTTTCTCTGGCGCCATCTCCTGAATGTTGAGTGTTTCGGTAGAACCATAGAAAAAATTCAGGGAGCTCGAAAGTTTCGTAAATCATATCGGACATCTTCAGGTCGAAAAAAATGACGTGATTTCATCCAACATAAAACCGATTTAAATGAACATACTATGAGTGCTATGTAACATTGCAATAAACGTTAACGAAACAGATCCTAGACAATCATCAAGAATTCAACAAATTTTGTTACTGTCAAATGGAAAATTGTTTCAGAACGATGTACATATTTCAATTGAATTGAAACTCGAACAGCAGTACTTCGAAAGAATTAAACGAAGCATTTTTTCTGTTATTAGTTGGGCTTGGACAAAGACGAGGTAGAGACCTTTTTTACTCAACAAACTTTACAAAAACGTTTTGAAAAAATTCATATTCCAAATTCAAACAACTGTTCGGAAAATTTGAAACGTTTTTGTAGGGTTCTTTTCACAATGGAAACCTTACAAAAACGTTCGTTGTGTTGGTAGCCATTGGTGTCAAAACTTTCGATTTCTACGTTTTTGTAGCGTTTTCATCTATACAATTTTGCAGAATTTACACATTCTGAAGGTGTGCTTGCACGATTCTTGGCATGCTTGGTATGTTTTTCTGCCAAACTGTTCCTCCAGCAGTAAGTTTAAATTTTTGTTACTCTGCATCGCTCTATGTGAAAAAATACAACTCTACTCTTACCCCTTTCTATAATTTGTGTGTATATTGTAATTGGTCGTTTAGTTTGTAAGTAGTTTAAGTAAGTAGGTAAGAGATTTTTTTATGAACTTTGTGTACCAGCTGAGACTTTTCAATATTATCTATTGAACCTTTGAATCAGCGTCGACCATCAGCCTGTACATAAAATTCGGCTTATTGTCATAAAATGAAATTTAATTTCAGCCTGATTTCATTTTTCTTTTTTTTTAAATCTTACTCAATGAACTTTAAATTCGAAATTTATTGTTGTTTCGCTTGACTTTTTATTCTTTGAGGGCATCGCATTCTTCGAGCAACAAATTTCGAGCTAGCAAATCCATAAAACTCAACATAAAGAGCTTTTATTCCTTCCTAAGATAATACGAATCCCGATTTTGAAAATTTTGAAAGAGATGAAGCTATATAGTGTGTGACTTTCACCAACCTCATTACATATCCCAAATTTCAAAAATTTGCCAGCTCTAGCTTAATACTCTTAATTCAAGCATTTCATAACATAGCTCCATCTTTGTATCCCATCCAAAAAGAAGAAGAAAACTTCCAGATAGCATTATTCACCAGAATTTCAAGTCGGTGTCAATTAATTGTAGTCAACTATGAAAAAGTCTATCGAGCATTATTTGGTCTGCTTTTTACTGGGCCTTGACATAAATATTCGTTGTGACATCTTGAATGTCCACATGCTGCTGAAGCTTTTATGTATCTTAGGGTACTAAAGCTTTTACACCCAAAGCCATACACTTACAGACACCGATAATGATGTTTAATTAGGCATAGGATGGAATAAATCAGGCTTTTATAACAGATGCAAAAAATAGAAACGTATGTTATCAGACAACCATCATCATCAACTTTGAACTTGTGAATTCGGACAATGCAGCTTCAAATTGTTTTCGAACAGACTTGCATGCCCTGTAGTGGATGTTCCGTTGGCCAAACCTTCAAATACTGCTCTTTCGTTTTCAGACCACCACCCTTATTGGCTTGCTGAAGACCGCAAGGTTACTGAGACTGGTCAGGGTTGCCAGGAAAATCGACAGATATTCCGAATATGGAGCAGCCGTCCTTTTATTGTTGATGTGTTCGTTCACCCTCATCGCTCATTGGTTTGCCTGCGTTTGGTGAGTTTTGAACACCTCACACAACCCCACACTTAAATTTCGATTTACTTTTCTGCAGGTATGCCATAGGAAATGCCGAAAGACCCATGCTGAAAGCCAAAGTTGGCTGGCTGGATATTTTGGCAAACGACACTCACCAGTTCTACCTGCCCAATAATACCGGAGGTCCTAGCATAAAGAGTCGTTACGTGACTGCGCTATATTTCACCTTCACCTCGTTGACCAGCGTTGGATTTGGTAACGTAGCACCGAACACAGATACGGAGAAGATCTTCACCATTTGCGTGATGCTTATAGGATGTGAGTTTCACGATTTTTCATCGGAAGTAATGTGATATAGTTTCCATAGACACATGTTCCTATTCTCAGTGACATGGAAATAGCAAATTTTTACTGTTTTTCCATAAACAGTAAAAATTATTTGTCTTGGCCAATTTTGAATATTGTTTTTTTTTTCGGTTGCCTCCTTTTCCACAAATCTTTCTTATAAGTTAATTAGTTTCCTAAACACAGAAAATTTTGGGCCGGTAGGTTTATGTTTCATTTCTGGTAAGTGTATTGGCCTCTTATTTTCCTTTGTTTCCCTAGTCAACAGGATCCCAGATTCAAGAGACCTTGCTGTTTTTGCCTAATTCATTGAGTTTACTTCGTTTTTTTATGGCAGCATGTCTATCAGAAAGGATCACTATGTCATATCCTTGATAGTTTTCTCCAGGTTCATGTCTACATGATCCTAATGTCAGGGCACACTTGGTGGTTGCCCCGTATATTCCAGTGCCAGCTGCTGCAGTCTGCACTGTATACCATTTTATGGTATTCACTTTGAGATTGTGGTTGGTGTATTCCCTTCGCCAGTTTTCCCTTTTACATAGCAACTTCTTGATACTTTTTTGATCATAACATCATCTGATGCAATTGTTTGGAGAGAAGCAAGCCACCTAATTTTCAATTCTCTCATTTCCTGAAGCTTCTCTAGATATCCAGCGAATGGCCTCATGGGCTATCAATCACCAGATATAGGGAGGAAAAATCTGTGATGATCATGAGGCTCTAGAACTAAAAAAAGTAGTTAATTGCTTTTCTATCTGAATTTCAAATGCCTTTGCCGGTACATACTAATTTCTCCTACTAAAGAGGTAAAAAGGAAATATCATCTGATTTCGAGGGTTGGGAAATAGCTTTTAGAGCTTCATCAGGAGGTCTGCGAAGAAATCCAAACGAGAGAAGAATAACTAGACCTTGCATAGCAAATTTATTCTCTCAACCTGGAAACAAAAATCAAAAAATCCCGAGAAAATTTTTTATTTTTATTATGGATTCGTTCGCCAGCCAGAACTAAGACTCACACTCAATGAACAATGAATGCTCAGCTTCATAAGGGAATTCCCAGCTCTATTTTCGGCTCCCAGCGGGTTTGCACGCCGGCCAGGAAATCGTACTCCCAGCAGTGATAGAACTGAATTAAATAGGGAAAAAGGCACAGGTTTCTGCTCCCAACGGGTTTGCACGCCGATAAAGAAGTCGTACTTCCAGCAGTGGTAGGACTGAATAGGATAGGGTGTGGAATCTGAGCCTCCCAGTTAAAATAACGGAGTAGTGTCTTACCTCTGGACTCGATGTAAGGTTGTTATTCTCGGAGGTCGTCCCAGCGGTTACTGTTGCGCACCTGTTGATAACTTCGCGGAAGCTATTGGGGTGGGGTTCCGTAAATCAAAGTACACAGTAAGAAATCCCGGCTATAAGCCTATCTCTACACGGACTTCAAGAGAAAGCAAGCTACAATCACTTAGACTCACAGAAAAAAATTAAAACTCTTACTGCCACTCAGAAAAGCCTCGAATACTACAGAATCATTGATACGGCATTGGCATACAGTATCACCAATCAATACAGAATTATAAGGAATAATCAACCAACGGGGGACCTCTCCTTTTATAACCACTGGTGGGTTGTGGGAACGGTAAGTCCCTAATGTGCCAAAAATCGGTAAAATATGCATCGATGAAAATGTCTTGACTCTGGCTTTTAGGTACTAACGTTCAAAATCCCGGTAATCTCCAAATTCAGTATGTTTTTCACGGTGCTGCCTCGTTTTTCAGAACTGAAAAAGGGATAAAAACTGTTTACGGTTCCCCAGGATGTCGAAATCCTGAATTGGAATTTCAACTATGTAATTGAAAAATTATCGAATCACTCTGAGGATTAATATTCATCAAAAAGAGGAACTTCATCACAATACATATCATAAAATCACTTTCAAATCCAAAGAAAACTTGAGTATTTGTGCCTGAGGAATCGACATTCGTAAGAAACTTTCCTCTAGATGGAAAATTTGCCTGCGACCTCAATCTTCTCTTCATCCTTGCACATCTCCAGGGGCATCATAAAAAAATAAACCCAAGCGTACAATATCGTATCGTCCATTTCCCAAGTCATGAATTCCAAATCCTGACGAGCGTCGGACACGAAGATATCCACTCAGTGCGGGAACAGTAGTAGCGGAAAAGATCAACTATCCGCATTTTCAATATCAGAAAACGACTCGTGACCCTGAACTTGATACACTGCGAGTATAAATCTCGTCTTCCGGATTCAAATAGACTTGATACGCAAACAGTTCCCCATTTGCCTAATCCGATAGTATTACGTAATGCATAGAAATCGTGCCTCGACATTTGTAAGCTTTCGTCTTAAGACGGATGAACGTGATTCTTCTAATACGACGTGTCATCAGTATGGGAAAAAAACTCTGTACCCGGGGATGGGAAAAATGTACGATAAATGATGAGCCTGCTTATATATTTCGGTTTTATGGATGGTGTATCATACCCATTATGTTTTGTGGTGTAGTCTATCCAATCCCACTTGAACAAGTTTGGAAGATGCTGGCACAGCTGCCCTAAAGGCTGAATATAACGAACAGAGCTGACATCTTAAGGACTTGGAGAATATTTCCTAACCAAGGATGCTTCATCAGAACTCCATCGAGTTGTTCGTGTTACTGATAATTCTACTCCTTTAAAGCTGCAACAGGATCACATAGAAATCGAACGTCGAACGCTCTGGAAAAAGAAAATGCAGAAACTGTCAAACACCAGAATTGGGTCAATCATGATTACGTCGACATATCTGAGTCGAACTACTGGTTCACTTTGGGAAAGTTGCCTGGAAAGGGTTCATCATTGCTTTCCAGGATTGAGTGACTCCAACAAGGAACTAATATTTGTCGTTATTGCTGTGCGACATATGAAACCATCCAGTATATCACCTGGGGATGCCTGAAGTCCTCGGGACTGCAAGAATAGACATGGTGCCGTTGCCAAAAATTGGCAATAACAACTCCTAAGGTCAAAAAAGCTCTCTATTGCAATTACCATAAAGCTTCTTTATTGGAAGATGATCATCACAAGCTCTATTCTGATCGCATGGTTCTCACCATACCATAAGTATGGTTGACCAAACTTATTCTCATTTGATCTACAGCCCTGATACCGAAGCAACTATCCAAAAAATTAAAGGATCTTCAATTGGACGAGAATATCTATAGAGTCATGAAGAGAGAGGTACTGCTAAGAACGTCGAGAACGGTACTCTAGTGCGTGGGAAAACAGAAGAACATGGAAAAGAGCACCAACCTCTTCTACAAGAAGTGCGGAGAGATCAGAAATCCAACCGACGCGAAAGAGACGAGGAGGAAACAGAACCCAATCGACATCCGATAGCCAACAAGAAGCCTGCATCTAACCACCACTATGAACTAGGAACCTGGAAAGAGCTCCAAGAGAGCTTAATCCTTTTGATATCTAGGATAAGTGTGTATTTCTCTGGAGAGGAGTGTGAAAGCCGCAAGGCTAAAGTCATAACTTAATATAATTCAATAACTCTATAATGAAGAAACCCACAAATTTCTTAGAATGTAACAGAGAAATGCTCTGGAGATATATGCAAAGTAGAGTTGTCTGGTAAAAAGGAAGCTACGAACAGCTTGGCAATTTAAATAGTCACCTAGTCTTTCAGGGTGAGTGAAATTCTGGAGCTTGACAGATACACAAGAAGTGATAAACATGAGTAGCAGCCTAAATATCCTATTTCTTCGATACAAAGGATGTACCTTCCTCGAATGCAGGATGGCAAGGGTTAGCAACATTTGGAACACTAAGCATTGGAAATGACAATAAGGCTGTTTAGAAGTGAAAGCCTGCTCTTGAGGATGAAAGCTCACCTTGAAGTCCTGGATCGAAGAGCTTTCCTATTTAGGGCTGGACAGAGAGCCTTGGAAAAGCTCAGAATATCCGACATATCAATATCGTGAACTAATATAATATACAATCAAGCCAAGAAGATTAGTATAGGAAGACGCATAAGACAAGCAAAACTGAAGATATTGCAAGAAGAGTAGATACCTATATTATCTGCTCTCTATATACAACATATTACAGGAGTTGAAAGACCATGACTTGTCAGAAGAGCTACCTTTGCTTTTCTGAGTTCGGAAACGAAAGGTTTTGTTATGGCATGTGATAATGATTAATCTCAAACTGAGATTCTTCCTTTGACATCCATCCATATAAGATTAGATTGGGTTAAATAAATATTTGGGATCAATCGTCTACAATTCAGCCTTCCAGGACTGAGACCATTTGAATGCTTTGTACCTTTCTTAGGCTGACCAGTTCTTGGTAAGGTACATGATTGGCTCTTTCCGTCTCTTATCCACAGAGAATGCAAACTTCATTTGCTGATAGGCTTATGTGGTAGAACCGACATTTCCTCGTCAGCTCTTTCTGAACAACTCGTTGCAGATGGAGGAGATTCTTCTTCTTGTAAGATATCCTCAAGGTATTTAGTTGGCTGATTTGATTTTTAAGAATTTTTCCTGGTGCTCTAAAATTAAATCAATCGCTACCTTTTAGTATTTCAATGTTTAAGTGGATCGCAACATCCAGAAGTGGTGGGATACTGCGATCTCCATGTCATTGAGTATATTTCCATCTTTTTTCGCGTATACGGAACTCTTTCTACTTAAATTTTTCGATATATAATTATAATTAAGTGTTCTAAAGTGTCAGTGAAAGATACACTGATGATAACCCTTCAGTTTTGTGAAATTTATTTCTTCTTCAGCTCTGATGTACGCAAGCATATTTGGTAACGTTTCTGCGATCATCCAGAGGTTATACTCGGGCACGGCGAGGTATCACACCCAGATGCTTCGCGTGAGGGAGTTCATTCGGTTCCACCAGATACCCAACCCTCTCCGCCAAAGGCTGGAGGAGTATTTCCAGCACGCTTGGACCTACACGAATGGAATAGACATGAACTCTGTTCTCAAGGGATTTCCTGAATGCTTGCAGGCTGACATCTGCTTGCATCTCAACCGGAATCTGTTGCAGAATTGCGGGGCCTTCGAAGGAGCATCTCCTGGCTGCCTGAGGTAAGCCTAGCTTTTTCTAGGTCCTAGGAGGGAGCCCTGTGGAATCCTTCTTGTTCTGCCGGATTTTCCAATTAGAGGTTTCTTTTCAATTTATAAGAGAAACGCATTCTGTATAGAGAATAATTCAGTTTTTGTTTGACGCAATAAAAGAAGGTTAGCTATTAATAATAGAACTGTACTGAGAAGCATTAGTATAACCCTGATCAGAGGAGTTATAGTGCGTCATCCGCCAGTCAATTGTAATCGCCATTTCGAGAAACCACTCGGTCAGGAGACTTTTCACGAATAAAACCGATGATAGCTACATTTTGTTGGAAAAAAAAACATTTACATCCACATCTCCCATTTCTGGACATGCATGTTTTCATGCATTTCTCAACAACCAGTCGGCAAAGACAAGACGTCGTTGATAGTTTGGCAGCTTGAGTTCATGTGCTAACAGAACACAAGACTAAATTGTGCTTAAAGGTATCTTGAAAGATACCATTATGGTTTTGAGGAAATTAAAAATATTGCGAAAAAAGCATCAAGGTCAACACCCGCTGGACCTAAACATTTTATTGGGCTTAGGAAAACAATAAAAGGTCCAACAATAGGAAATGAACAATAGAACAAACTTTTGGAGCACCTCCTCTGTACCTGAAGTGAAAAAAACTCTTGGCTCTTGAGAGGAAACAACTGTCTAGTGACTAGAGCAATGACTGGCCATTTGTTCAATAAAAACTTAAATAGAATGGGACTGACTGGCTGTTCCCTGTGCTGCTGGTGCAGGAGCACTGATGAAACGGTTGAACATATTCTGTTCATCTGCAGCAACCTTGAAGTGTAAAGGATGACACACCTAGGAAACAACACCCCCAATTCATATGGTGAGAGGGACTCCTCTCTGTCGACCTGTGACGTTTTTGTCAGCGTGTCTCAGGGTTTGAGTCTCTCCAACTACAAGCGGACGAACAATGGGTCACTAGACCTCAGTTCAGCCCAGTGAGGCAGTACACGTAGAAGAAGAAGACAGGCAGAAAGCTTCATGGTGCGCTGGCCAACTTGCACCACGAGCTGAGCTTCGGTTAACAGCTAAACACATGGTGTCCAGAACTAGCTGGGGCTGGACATATTCTGTTCAGGTGAAGTAAGCCTACAGAGTTAAGGACAACGCACCTAAGAACCTCAACACCCACTTTTCTTATGATGAAAGGGACTCCTCTTTGTCGACTTATGTGGCATTTTTGTCTGCTTGTCTTAGGGCGTGAGTCTCTCCAACTGCATGCGAATGAACAATAAGTCACCTGGCCTTGGTTGAGCCCGGTGTAGGTACCGAACATAGAAAAAAGAACATCAAGAATTCCGATTCGTTTTTGGAGTTTATATAATTTTTTTTGATAATATACTTTTTCATTGATGCTCGTCACAAAAATGACTCACTATGACTGCCTCGTTTGGTATTTCTATGATGATAGCTGCAAAATAGCGGGCTATTCAAAACGAAACCTCTTAATTGGAAAACTCGTTAGTTAGCGATGTATCTCATAATTGAAAAAGTCTTTAATAAAATTGTTGATTTTTTCAGGGCACTAACGTTGAAATTTAAAACGACGCATGCTCCACCAGGTGATACTCTGGTGCATAGAGGAGACGTTTTATCTTCTTTATATTTTATATCGAGAGGTTCCATAGAGATATTAAGGGATGATACTGTTATGGCCATCTTAGGTAAGCATTGGAATTTTGGAGTCGAATAGAAACTCTGGAATTTCATCAACTTTATGTTAATCTTGTAAAATTACAGCCGCTCTTCGAAGAAAGAGCACAGAATTAATGTTAAAGAGAAAAGTAACAAATACTCAACTCATGCAAAATCGGAATAAACAAAAATTATAAATAATATTTGAAAAGAATACAAATTCCAAATTTTCCTCAATATACGTCGAAAACTTTCCAACATGTTTCAAGCTACAATTATTTCGAATAGCTATTTTTCATGTTTCTTATTGATTATTTTTTTTACAGGAAAATACGATATATTCGGAGAAAATCCTTGTCTTCATGCGACTTTGGGAAAGTCCAGTTGCAACGTTAGAGCTTTGACTTACTGTGATCTGCATAAAATAAACAGGGACGATCTGTTGGATGTACTGGAGTTGTATCCGGAGTTTTATAATCAATTTTTGAATAATCTAGAGATCACTTTCGATTTACGAGACGTAAGTAGGAAGAGTTTGAAACCTTTGTTGAAGAATAACTTGGTCTCTATCCACTTGGCCACCTTTGAACCCAGACACGTATCCCATGTATTTTTAACCATTCCCTGCATTCTAACGATTTTACAGGTGGATCAAGCTGGTGTCATCCCGAGAAGGATGTTTTACTCGAAAACGCAATCCCACGACAAAGAAAGCAGGTATTTCAGAGGCGTAGGATCGAATGGGGTTTCAGGAAGGCATTCCCTGACCGGCAGGCAGGATTCCCAATACAGTGACGAATCTGAATCAGGTATTGATACTGATAAAATCAGACTGAATCGATTTTACGCCTTTATTTGAACGCATTGTAGGCCATGGAATTCTTGAATTCACGACTGAAAAGGCTGGGCAGGATGTCACCCCCATGAACTTGGACTATGGAGAGGAGAAAAGGCGTAGCTCCACATTGAATTCGATAACAGGTAATTTTTATCATTTTCGAATCGATATTTTTAGTGTAATTTTTTTGCAATTTTGATGAGGCGTTGACGAGTTTAGCTTGGATGGATATACTGAATGCTGTTTTTCCCTACTGCACATTTCATTACTAAAAACGTCCATTTTCATTGATAGAATCGTTGAACATAATATATAATAGATAATCATTCAAATCATGAAACTTGCACACACAAATATTGGAATAGTTTTTCCTTTATGGAGTTTGTTGCCAAAGTAATGTCGAAGATCTCAACTAAACAAACCATAATTTAAGGTTTTCCTATCTTATTTTGATACGCCAGCGAGGCTGAATGAATTCCAACATATTTATCTCTGGAATTGCCACTACTCGTTTTGAAATTAATTTATGAATTTTTTCTTCTGTTTGATTTTCGGATTTTTCATTACACTTCGAAATAAGGAAAGTCGACCACGTTGAGGTGCATTATACCTCCACTTTGCGGTAGCAAACTAGACTGGTCACCAAGCTCTTAAATGATTTTTCAAAACGTCCTCAACAGCCTAATCCGCATATGAAATTGTGAAGAAATTTGTCATTTTGAAATGTATCTGGCACTCCGGTATATTTGAGGATTATCAACAAGAGAACAAAAATTTCTTACAAATTTTTTTACGAAAACATATTCGCCATCTAGATATGAGCGCATACGAAAAAGTGCAAGCCTCGTAGCACCCAAATTATGATAGAACCAAACTGACAGTTCATAGTAGCTACAGCAATTTTGTTGTAGCATATCTATCCTTTTGTTTCTGATGAATCATACTTTTGAGAAATCATTGAAGAAACTTTTGGCCGCCGGCACTTGATAGTCCGAAGAAAATCAGTCCTACACTTTAAATACACCCAAAGTACCTATATACAAAATTGTGCTATACTGCTACAAGTATATCAGAAGAGGCTATTTTGTTATTGGCTCTGCACACATCGTAATAGGAAATACTCCTTCTGACGAAAATGATGTATTTTTTATGAAATATCTTTGAAACGTCGCATTTTGAACCGTTTCAACCGTTTCCCAAAAAAAAATATTTCAAGTACTTAAACATGAAAAATAAAAATGGGTATTTAAAATTTAAAGCGTTGCGTTTCTATTGCACAAGTTGGCAACATGGACTGAAATATGCGTTGATAATAAGGGAAAACAAATACACTATCTTGATGAGATAGACAAAGATGGCTATCTATGAAGTCTGCGACGAACGAGGAAGGTCGTAAAATTTTATGGGATTTTTATGGCCGGTTGCTGGCCAGTGAGTACGCGATTTATGATGGCTGCAAATCAACAACTGTTATTTTATAAACAAATCATTTTTCTATTTATTCTCTAGTAGGGATGTTGCCGAATCGTGAACTAAAAACGAAACGATTTGAATTTTAAAACCTCATGTTTGAAGCATGATTTTGAAGATTTGGTGCATTTGAAAAATTCATGAATGAAACTCATAATTATTCAGTTTAAACTTGCATATGTTGTGACAACCCAAATCGAGGAGCATTCCCCATTCATGCGTACTTTCTAGGTTCTATAAGAGCTTAGTTCGTTTTGATTTCAATTTTAATTTGAAGACTTCATGGCGAACTTAAACTTCGAAAAATCATACATACTTTAAACCCCGCTGTAGATCGAAGAAAAATCAGGATTGAATTATTTCTCAATTCATGATTACTTTGAATATATTCATCAATGAAAATGGGTTATCAACACTACATATAGACACACAGTCACATTCTTTTGCAGTAACATGCCAGTCCCAGTACATTTTACCAGTATCAAATCATTTAAATCTATCGAAATTATAACGAATAATATATTTCTTCAATATTCATTTCCTAGTAAACTAATTCGAATTGAATTATAATTGATTATTCTACGGGATAAGCATTTGCAATTGAACTAGTCTTCTAAAAAAATATTATTTCATTTGTCGAAAGTTGAATCACTGTAAACAACTCGATTTAAAATATCTGCATGCGCATAAAATGAAAAAGTGTCCTTTGAAGCCCAAGAAATGCAAATTGAAAACTTGCATAAAAAAATAACCTGCATTTTATGAATGTCTTTAGGCATGCTAAATCACCTTAAGCGAAGTATACCAGATTTGAGAATTCACAAAACCCAACATCAACCACTGATTGGTAAGTAGAAATAAGATTTATTTGAAAATTCACACCATTTACGCAAAATTTTTGAAAGCACTAAAATCTTGTACATACAAATAGAAGTAGTTTGTTTATTGGACTACGCACTTTAGAACACTGAAAAAGTCTCTCTGGTTTTGAATAATGAGTTAGGGCACTTTGCCCGCTTGAGGAAAAATAATCTGAGTATGTATACTTCACCTTATTCGAAAATTTTAAATTTGTGTAGTGAATAGATTATTTCTTTAGGTTTTTTTATTAGAATTACCTGGCATTAAGCATGTTGCATCACTATTTGAACGATAAATAGATATTATCATTAGGTTGCATGTATGTGTTACGTAGATCTTAGTACACGTTGCGTTTAGTGTGAAATCTGGGCGTCTTATGAAGTTGCAAAAGTATTCTTCGCTAAAAGATAACAAATGAATCATCTCATGCTTCATTAACCAATTGAACTAATTGATCGAGTCAATTTTAAAAATATTGAATGCAAAGATTATAGCGTAGAAAGATCATCATATCTCTAGTACTAAAAACCGACTTCATTTTGGTCAGTGAAAACACACTTGACTATGAGATGGCGCTGAAAACGTACTGTAAATTCAGAAAAAATTGCTGTATTGACAGTATAGACCCTATTGACAGAATAGAATTCGTTAATTGAACTGACAAACCACCAGAATGAAAACATAGTTACTATAACATGAGAATGCGAGCACATATAGTTCTTCTGTTACCACAAAATTCAACAATTAACGAGGAATTAGAGTTCGATGCTTCCTCGATATTTGTTCTGGTTTTCAGAGAATTGCATTGATGAACCATGTGATTAACTGAAAGAGAATTCAAATTGAAACTGTTAACGATGTTTGAACATCGTTTTAGAGTCAACATGAGTGATACAAACATTAATTGAAACAAAATTAATTACACCAGTTCATGGAATCATTTAGATTTTCCAATCGCAAACACCACATGAAGGACTTGAAGTTCGGTAATATCTGCTTCTCGAAACCTCGGTTATTCTATCGAATTCTGTTTATTTCCAATAATTTTCAGCGATAACGTATCAACTTTGAGTTCACGAATCTCGAATGTTTAACACGATATGAATTGAATCCACATTTAGTGGCATGGAGATTGTAGCAAGCAAGAAATGTAGGAACGTGCTGACTGACGAAACTTCAACTATTTAATAGAAGGGATTATGAATGATGAAATATTACACTTTCTTAAGATTACAGCTACTGTTTTAACACAGTAGTTTGTAGTGAAGTCAAAGTACCCAAGTACACTGTTGATAAAGATCGTGAATTACGTGGGTATATTTGAAAATCACCTGTAAATTGATTATACAGCCGCAATTCTTTCTGTTGAGAAACTGCCTTTGGTTGAATTATTCAAGCTGACCAATTCCGAAAAATCTGAAGCGAGACTGTTACTGCTGATGTGTTATCCTCCCTGAGAACAACTGATAACAAGAAAATGAAACCTCAATAATATTTTTACAGCCCAAACGACGCCTCCCTCCACCCACAGGGTACGTACAATACGCCGCCAGTCTTCAATAGGCGCCTACCAAGAGCAGGCGCCACCCACCAATCAACAGCCGCCAGTTCAAAATTCCGTTCCAGTATCCAGTAGCACCAGTTACTACACCAACAGTCCATCCCCTCCGAACGACGTCACCAAAAGCCATCTGACGCCCGGCCATCAGCACCATCTGGCTGACCAGCAGCAGCATCTGGAGGGCGGTGGTCTTCCCCAAGGCTCCGTTCTGGGACAACCGTATCAACATTCCAGCTTAGAAGCGCAATACGATAACCTTTTAGTTAGTAGGTCGCAATTCGAAAACGTAGTTAGTAAGATCGACAATTTGGCGATAAGGGTTTCCAGTTTGGAGAGGACTTTGGCGGCAGACGTCAAAAGTATTCTTATGATATTGCAGCAGCAGGGGAGAACGCACAACGTGTCTGCTTTGGAGGGTCGAACGAATGGTGGTGCTAGGCAAGATGTAAGTATGCAAAAATGTAGCGGTTAAGGTTTTGCCTTCCATCAAATCATATAATTAAGTGGCATTTAAAGAAAACATGAAAGAATTATTCTTATGATTCATCTTTTCAACAATTTATTTTTTCAGATTCCAGAATATGAAAATGTACATTTAGATACTAGTAGAAATAAATATACGTTCCAGAGATCCGTCAGTGAACCCAAACCTATCAGCAGAAGTCAACAGTCTTCACAAATTTTGCACAGGTAGGTAATATCGGGAAAAATCAATTTAATTGGTTGCGATATCTTTAGTGAAGTCATTAGGTGTGAATTTCACGAAAATTTTGAGGAGTACGCGTTCAAAAGTCCATCTGCTGAACATCTATCTGAAATATTCCCTATAAGCTTGCAAGTAGTCATTATCAGTTCATAATACTAAAAAAATAAGGATCATAGAATTGATAAAAAAGAAGGTTGTGAAACATTCTAGATGAGCTTGCAAGTAGTCATCATTAGTACCTAAAACTGAAAGAATAAGGATCATATAGAATTGGTAAAAAAAGAGGTGGTAAATCGCTCTAGGTGAGCCCGCAGGGCTCTTAGGGAACGGGGACACAGCCCGAATTATCGATTCCATGAAACGCCTTTTTCTTAGATGCTCCATACGTCGATATCGAAGCCTGTTTAGTCGCCTAAAATAATGTAAGAAAAAGTACAATTTCCGAAGCACGAGGGCCGCAAGCCCGAGCCACGACCGAGGCGGACCACGAGGGCCGCACATCCAAGCCAAAGCTGAGCCACGGCCGAGACGTATTTGCCCTAAAAAGCAAATCTACTGGCTTGCTAGTAGTCGGTAAAGGAATACACCCTAGCACCACCTGACAGGAAACGAGATTCAACTCAATTCATTTTATTAACTCTCAGAGTGAAGGTGGCAGCATGCATCCATTTGCTCAAACTTTCAAATTGCAAGAGCCGAATATCACGATAAGGGAGAGCAGGGAGAGCCATCAAAATTCCTTTTATTTTCGTCGAGGTGAGAGTTGTGTTGGTTTGACGAGGTCAAATGAAACCAAATGGTCAGCATCTGCAATTTCTCGATGAAGTGGTATTTCTGTTAATACTTTGAGTGATGGTGATTTTCTAGTTTGATCAGCGGGTGTTATGTGTTAACTAAATTAATTTCCTTTATTATTCACCTGCCTCATGCAGTCTTCAAAAGATTTTGCTCCATTTGTCCGGTACATTTCTATTCGACTCATATACCATTTATATTCAATCTTGGGTTACAGAATAGAACGGATTATCTATAATACATCATAGATTAACTAAATAATTCTCTGTTCAATTAATCTATGATCTACATACAAACAGTTCAGCCAGAACATTTTTCTATCAAAGTCGAAAAAAAAACAAAATAAGGTTAATCCTATCATAAATATGAAAAGTACCTATCAGAATTTTTCGCCATTACGATTGATGACTTTTGTCTCATAAAATTGACCCAAGCATTTATTCAATGAGATGACGGTTTTTAGATTCGCGTCCTTCAACAAAGCCTTCGATTTCGAGACAACCAGCGAGATGACACTGACAGAGGCACCCGTGTTCAAGGAGAAGGACTTCAGGGATGAGCCCACAGCCCCCATAGCCAAACTAGAATCCTTAGACGAATTAGATTTGGTGAGCATACACGAATAAACTTATAGAATCTATAAGCATAAGTTGATACTCCAAATATTATCCTAAGAACAGTTCTTGAACACCAGCATTTATTCAAATCTCTAACAGCGGGTTTCATAAAACTTTGATTGCCCGATCAACGATTTGACAGTCACTGGAATTCAGAAACGAAATCGAAAAAACTTTATTTCAATCGAGAATCGTTGCATGGACGTATGTAGATGATCATTTCATGCGAGAATGATATTGCGATATGACTGAATTATTCATTTGAAACAAAATAACGTTTATCCGTCAATCAAGCGTTGATTCCGCGATCAAGCTTCATGAAATCGAAGGTCAAAGAGAGAAATAAGTCTAATAAGTAGAGATGAAGTAGAGATTTCAACTTTTTTAGATATCGAAACACAAAAATTGAACGTACATAAAATGAAATAGTCATTTATGGCCATATGCACCGTTTCATTAAACGAGATTAATTCCTTAAACATCCTTTTTTCCTATAGAGATTCTATGCTTAAACGTCGTTAATGCGAATAATGATTGAGATATTTTCATTGCGCTAGCACTTTAATGTTCGCTATTATTAAGAGTTGAATTAATAATCGAGTTGATCCGGATCTTGATCCAAAAATTTGTTTACTAATACCTGCTAGACAAATTTCATATCGGAATGGTGATATTTATGCGGCCGATTGAACAATTTGAGAAATTTATTGACGGCATATTGGAATTGTGACATTTTTAATAAATCACATTAATATCATTCTTGCAGAATATTGCAGCTTATTTCATTTAACCTTAAAGTTACTTTTATAGAAATTGAACTACAGTTAACCAACTCACCGTCATTTTTTTTCAGGAATCTCCACAGTCCAGCCCGAAGAAACCGATAATTTAGTAACCAAATTCTAAGTTGTGGTCAAAGAATTTTTTTACGGTACAAGGAGCGCCTTACAGAGTTACATTTAAGCTTTTTATAACTAAATGAAATGTTGAATCATTTGATGGATCGAGATGACTCAAACGGACGTTGGGAATCGTCGGAAGAGAATTGAGAAGCCACATAAAAACCACACGAACTTGCAAAACATTCAGTAACACAAAACGTCAAAGAAGATTCCGAGTAAAATGGATATATGTGAAGGTACAAAGTCTATTTTGAAAGATGGAAAAAATACAAGATATTTTGTGTTATCCCAAAAAAAAGATACTTCGTCAATAAGCACTTAACGCAACAAAAAAGCAACAATTCCTCAATTCATGGAGGCGAGAAGGAGCAGAATCGATACTTAAAAGTGACATAATTAAAATTTGATACCTTTTTATTACTTATATTGTTAGATTTGTTGAAATGCTTGATTTTTGGCATCAACCAAAGCTTTTTGAAGAATTCACTCACAAAGAAATATGTTTATACACTCTATTACGATATTTTTATTAAAAATAATGTAATGTAAACAATGATATTGAAAAATACTCAATAGACATACAGCCAAAGAAAAGGCGAAAAATGGCTCGAGTTGTTTTATTTTCTTACCTCTAATTTACCTTATGCAGGGCAGATTTATCGCTTGAAGTTTATGGAGTGTATGGATAATATGAAATTAGCTGTGAATTTTGTATACATAGGTTTTTTGAAGGTGGGGCAACCTTATCCTTCCAAAATATACTATCTCTTCTCCGTGAGAGATCTGAGCATCTGACCAAAACGGTATCTAGTAGGTTTGTCTACCAACTGTTGCAGTCCGGAATTAAGGAGGAATAAGTTGGCATAATGAAATGAGAGTGAAGATTCAGCTGGCAGCTGTAGTAAGGGCCATTTGAGGTCTGGGCAATTGAAGTGACCAGTAATCAAAATATTTTATTGAAGTAGAAGAGGTAGACATAAATTCAATACAATCAGCATCAGCTGCACACGGACATGGGCGATATATGCAGCCGAGCATGATCGAAAGTAGTGCTCTGGATATCTCGAGGAAGAGATTGTCAATACCTTTTCAGTCGTGGTGTATCTCGTTAATTTTTAAAATTTTCAGATACGCTACCTCGGACATATATTCAGACTCCATTATACCCCACAGAAAGGCTGTTATCATCTCTGTAGATGATAGTAAGTGTTACGATCCAAATTGAACTAGCCAATTTTCTATGTTGCTGTGACGAGATCAAACGAGACCGAAACCATGGTCAGCATCTGCTTTTCTTCGATGGAGCGTACTCCATGTGGGGGCCTGACGATGGCAAATTGGCTAGTTCAATTCGGATCGTAACACTTGTTGATATTCATATCAGCGGGTGGTATGCATCATTTGAATTGATTCTTATTATTTGAACCGGGGTCGTTGTGGGTCGATCAGCCTATCTAGGACTTTCATTAAATTGTTCTATTTGGCACTTATTTTTTATATTGACATATTAGTACTCTACTACTCGTTTAATAACCACTGGTATATATATATATATATATATATATCTATAGGAGATGATTCCCCAACATAAGGGTCCTGTAGCGTTCCTCGAACAACTGAAGAAACCTACCAGAGTAGCTGCTAGTCGGAGACAGAGATCGCTGTTATCTAGGGTGGTAGCGATAACGAAGTAGTCAAAAATCAAATTATGTACTAGTTTATTCACACCTTCGGAAACTGATAATAGGTACAACGGAAATATGTGTAGGTATGAAATATGAGCGAATCGATCAGCAAACATACATTCGGGAAATTGGGTCCGATCACGAGCACTTAATAAAGTTTATACCGGGTACAGTGCAAATCAAAGGTTGTTCAATAAAATGCGCCAACCAGAACTGACGAAATATAGATACTAAGGATGACCTCGCGAGGTGAAATGACTTGCTTTACGGTATCAGGATGTAATTAATTGTATTTCTCCAGAAATGAAAGAAACACAACCAGGGCGGATCTACTCGAGACTTTTACTCGCTACCCCAAGGGCTAACGCTCCATGACTGATAGCGAAGAAAAGGTCTGTTTTTAGCGCAACTACGGGATTTCACTGACGACGAGTGGTATCTCTTATTCTCTACCCCAAATGCTTACGAGCCATGACGGATAGAAAAGAAGAGATTTCGGATTCAACACTTATGATGCGGAACGCGAACAGGGGGGTTGACGGGACCTTCCTTTCAGTACCCTAAGGGCTTACGCACCATGACTGATAGCGAAGGGAAAAGTCAGACTCGCGAAACAGGGTAAAGTACGATAAAATATAACAGAAAGTGATACAGTACAGCAGTGTCAAAGAAGTAACCGGTGTAGGTCTAATTAAGAAACTGAACGGTAAAGACGGAAACCTACCTCTCTTATTTCAGGCACTCGCGGAAAACAAACGAAAACTAAAAATTAATTCCTAAGAGCACTAACTTCGTAATACAAAATTTATTCTGAATTCGCTGAACGGCTTGTCGGGCACACAATTAAAGTCGAATCGCAGAGAAAAGAGAGTACGGAGCGTAAAAGTGACTAAAGAGTCCAAGCAAAAGAGACTGAAGTAAAAGAGACTGTCGCGGGGGAAAATCTGCTTTTATAAAAATCTGAAGATTCCAGAATGCGACAAGAGTTAAAAACGTCGTCAGCTCCGGTTTATCGCATATCAACATCAGAAAAACGTCGAAATCTTCAACGGCATGCAAGAAAAACAACGTTAAACACAGATAAACGGTTTTTTACATGTACTCTGCCTATCGGAATGAATGTACTGAATATTTGAGAATTAAATATTTTCAAAGGCGGAAATGTAAAATGAAAGGAATGCACTAAAATGAACTCCAATTTTCCTCAGAAAACTGGAGATCATTACACCCCTCCCAGCTCGGAAGAAATTAACTTACGATGAAATAGTGAGTTTAATTTCACGACTCTATCTACCTCAAGAAATGATGACCTAACTTTCGCGCGCGCCACCTATGTACTCGTGACCGAACTTACAAGTGAAATAATCAAAAGCAAGATTTGGCTATCATGCATTAATTGACTACTGAAGGCATTTCTAACGACTAGGGTGATCCTCCACCAAAATCAGTAGGAGGTTTTTGACGCAGAGATGATATTCCTTCCAGTGTGCAATTGAAGGACAAGTTATGTACCTACCTATAATCATTTATTTTTTTCTTCATTCATCACCAAGTCTTCGAATAGGTTTTGATGAAAGCTTTATTATTCACTTTTATCCTCGTTTTCTGTTCTGTTTCTTTGTTCAGATATTATTTCGAAATGGAAAGAGGATAAAGAAATTTTTATATCAATGAAAAAGAAGCCCTTCAGTATTAAAAGCTCATTCTGTAAACAAATTTGTCATCACTAAACTACTCACGGGGAGGCAGGGTTTTTTTACTGAGGTTTTCCTTAAGCTCTTGTATCATACTCCTTTGCTAAAACTCATACATATGCTATATTGTTTGATAACCAAAAATGTATTGCTTACATTCAAAAGAATATATATATTGAATATGATATATTATATGTCAAAACCAGTTACAGATGAAGTACATATAACATATACATTCAATTTAATAATTCAATATTCAAAAACCAAAATAACCAATTTCGAAGCGCGTTATTAATCGAGACTTCGAAATCGAATCAATGCATCTAATAATTTGGCCAGGGACTGTTGTTGCTGCTCTAAGGGGAGGTATTTTCGTAGCTCTTTGTCCTCCCCTCATCTGTGCCCTAGGGTCATGACATTGGAAGTCGTTTACAATGAAAACCGAAATTAGAGTTTCTTGTTTGTGTTTAAATTTTTTGTCTGCTTTTGAATCTCCCAGCATTCCATCAATTTTTCTATTATAGTAATCGGGCTAAATACTTTGGGTTGGATACGTAACGCAGAGTCGTACGATCACGATTTTTAGTAAGGTTGGTGTTTTTAAAGTGAGTATTTTCTAATTAAAAAGAATTCTATGAGAGTCACTGATCAGCGCAAGCTAATTGAAATATGGGACAGAACAAGAACGCATACCATAATGTTTTCAAATAAATTAGCAGATATTGAATAAACGTTTTATGTTGAAATCCATGAATTTAACACATTTAAACAGTCGAGTAATTTGTCATATTTGCGGTAAATCTTTTTCAGCCTCGTGTTTCGCCTCGAATGTGACTCGGACTTGCGGCCCTCTTGGTTCGCCTCGGACGTGGCTCGAGCCTGCTGAAGCCCTCTTGATGATTCGCCTCAGACATAGCTCGAGCCTACGGCCCTCGTGGTTCGCCTCGTACGTGGCTAGGACCGGCAGCCCTAGCGAAAAAAATAATTCTTTTTTCATCGCAACGCAAAAACCGGTTCTCGTAGCTCTCTCTGAGACCGAGAAATCACCTTCCTCCACCGGTTGGGAGTATTACCCCCTCCACCTCAAAAATTTGAGTCCTACCTACACTATACATTGAGACTGACGCCTAGATCCTAGGTTCTCAGATCAGAATGGTGAAATTTTTTCTGATCATCGATCGTCACATAGGTGACACTTATGCTTCGTCCCACAGATGACACTTTGATTGAACTGATGTTCCATGGTTTTCCTTTCCAAAAAGTTTCTCTTCTTTCGCCTAAACTGCAAAAATATCCGAAATTGAACTTCTCCGGAAATTATTTTAGGGGACTTCCCGGGGTTGGATCTCGACGTGTAGGGCAGCTGCATGAAGGGTGTTTCATGGATTCGGGACCTCGGGCTTTGCACTCGTTTCCCCGGAGCCCTGTCGACTCATCTAGAGCGTTTTACCACCTCCTCTTTTTACCAATTCTATGATCCTTTTTCTTTTACTAGTAAGCCCGTAGATCTACCTTTATTGGTAAATTTATTTTTTCCGACTGATACGCATTGGCCATGGCGCTCGTGTCCCGCCTTAGATGTTTCTCGGGCCTTCGGCCCTCATGGTAAGCCTCGGAAGTGGATCGGTCATGCGGCCCACGTGGCTCGCCTCAGGTGTGGATCGGGACTTCGGCCCTCGTGTCTCGCCTCGGACGTGGCTCGAGCCTGCGGCCCTCGCGGTTCGCCTCGATGAAATCCGCCATCTTTCCGATGGTAAAAAAAGAACTAAATTAAACGGAGGATATCCCTTGTTCCCCTCTGCATTAAACGAAATCAAATAGTGAGAAATTTCTAAGACCACATTTTTCCAGGATAAAAAAAGTTTTCAAATCAAGCAGTATCATTTAATGTTCTTATTTTTTTATACATTCAACAATTCAAAAAGGGACAATCCTTCTCAACAAATATTATAGTCTCTGTATCATTTTTTTCTGAAATTTACACCCAATTGAATGTCATCAAATTCTCATTACATAAATATCGTTTTTAACATTTTAAACAAATATCCTATAAGAAGTTGTACTTCTGAGTTTAAACTATTATTGACTGTTCAATTGAAACTTCGAACATATCAAAAAAGGAGATCTAGTAGAAAGATCACCTCTAGCTAGCACAAAGTAGGCCTCAGAAACATTAAAAAAAACATCAAATACACAAGCTTTCGAAGTCTCAAAACTGCCAAAATATACATATACATACCCTGCTTTTTCAAAATCCAAACAATAATTAAGAACTGATCAAATAAAAAAAATAGATTAAATAAAAAACAAAAATCACAGCTGAGATAAAAGAAGTAACATAAATACGTGCAAGTTTTCCTAATAATCTGCAAAGATCGAGTGATATGGTTTGAAAGACTTATACCTAAATTCATACGTTTGTAAAAAAAGTGATACTGAAATCTCTGCAAGTATTCAAAAAAGAACACATTGCAAAAATGAGGAATTTCAACCGTTTTCGAGTTAATTTGATCCAAACTTTTGGACGAGACCAGGTTTTTAATATGAAACTCCCATTAAACACATAAAGACACATCTAGTTATACAACTACAGGAGTTTTCCATCAAACAATACCTGAACGAATAAATTAAACGTTTCTATTGAGTGGGATCCTTTACGGAGACTTGGTCCCTGGATTTAAAAAAAAGGGTGGGACAGTTGAAATTTCTTATACCTCAGTCTATTCCAAATAAAGTAGACAGTTGGAGGAGTATATGCTTCCGAGGGTGAAAAGCATAGGCAGCTCCATGCATATAGTTTCAGTGTCGACATAGACAATCCCCGAATCGTCTATGCATTTTCGACACTTCTGCAATTTTCCTTTAGGTCCGTTATTGTTGTTATTCAACAGTCGAATATCGTACGGCAGGAGAAACTGGGGCTTTTTGGCGTAATCGATCTCCAACGAGTTCAACAGTTCAGGACGTCATAAGTCAGGAAATCTGAAATAACATTCGGAAAATCAGTTTCACAACTACGCACGCGCATCGATTCGTCACAGACCTGGCAGGATCTTCGACGTAAGTCGTAGGAATGGTAAACATAGTATTGGAAATGTCATTTTTGAATTCGAAATGCTGGAAGGTTATCTTTGCGGTGACGGTAGGTAGGATGGGTATCTCGACTTTGACAGGAAAACCCGTCGGTAGTTTCAACGTTATGAAGTCTCTGAGTTTCGAAAAATGTTTGAACGGCGCTATGACTTCCAGAACATTCAATAACATATCGACAGAGAGGGGAAAATCTGAACTCTGAAAAAAAATTTTGTTTGAGAAAATTGCATGATCACTATTAAAATGCTTATTTACCATCGCTATAGTTGCTTTGAAGGACTTTGTAGATTCTTTGTAAACAAGATCTCTTCCCAGTCTGGGATAATTATTTATTTCGGCACTGATATATTGTTCCCAAGTGATATTTTTATCTGGAGGTGGAATTAAACTGGTTCTTCTTAAAGGCTGCAACGAAAGAAACTGATAATAAGAATATGTGATTTGATAGTGGAAACTTCAACTCACAATTCCGTTTTGGTCGAAATTCTGAAGATTGTTTCCTTTGGTAAAACTTTCTAAAATGGCTTTGTTCTTTTGGAGATCATCAGCAGAGAGGTGTTCCCTTCTCTTTCTACTTTCTAACATTAAACCGTGAACTGTATATAGTTCACTATCATACTGGCCAGCCACTAGTTCCTGGAAAATATCATCACTCAGTATATGAAGCTGGGTATTAATCTATTGATTGATTTGAAACCTCAACCGCTCGTAATAAAAGGAGGGGGTAAAACGCGGCATAAAACAGGCATATTTGAAAAGCACGAGATACAACCGCGCACAAGATCAAATTATATGGTTAACTTCACGATAAGTCTTCGCAGTATCGCGAATCAATAGTTCATTACGGCAAACCACCGGTAGAATAGTTCCTGGTCAAACAATCCGGGATATGTTGCATAGCTTCATTTGGTTTGCATTTTCACAGACCCGCTTACCTGACCCACCGCAGACATCACAACAGCCGGCCAATGCTTCGACAGATATTTGGCAAAACATTCATCAAACTTTCATAGAAAAATGCCGAATGGAGTAGGAGCACGCCATTATTATAAGACGTAAGGGGGGAAAGATCACCAAAATCTGGGGTGTTTCAAGAACACTTAATGATAAGTAAGAGTGAAGAATGTTAAAATAGTTTCCACTATCGTCGAAGATGGCAGCAATTTACGAACGTTTTTTTTTCAATTTCAGCAAGTTTCGAATAGGGAATATTTCTTCTGACGAAAATGATGTATTTTTTATGAAATACCTTTGAAACGTCACATTTTGAAATAAACATTAAAAGCGTTTCGTTTCTATTGCACAAGTTAGTAACATCGACTGAAATATGCGTTGATAATAAAGGACAACAAATACACTATCTTGATGAGATAGACAAAGATGGCTGCCTATGAAGTCTGCGACGAACAAGGTAGGTCGAAAAATTTTATGGGATTTTTATGGCCGGTTGCTGTTGAGGCTCGCCTTATGATGACCGTAAATCAACAGCAGTTATTTTATAAAGAAGCCATTGTTCTTTTTATTTTCTAGTAGGCGCTGTTGTCAAATCGTAAACTAGAAACGAAGCGATTTGAATCTTAAAACCTCATATTTGAAGAATGATTTTGAATAGTTTCCGCGGTGTATTTCAAAAATTCATGAATGAAACTCATAATTATTCAGTTCAAACTTGCATATGCTGTGATAACCCAAATTGAGGAGAATTCCCCATTGTAGACAATGGTGGGAAACTTTTTTATGTGGAAATTCATTGAAAAATTCCACCTGAAAAGTGAATAACATCAATGAACATTCGTTCTTCAATGAAGAAATCTTCCTATGTTTTTTTTTCGATTGAAGACAAAAAATATCTGGCTATCCGAGATAACGAACTTATTGAATTGAACTTCAATGAAAACCCCATATAAATTAGTGGTTTCTGAACACGCCTTGAGTATGAAATTATGTTGGCTTACCAAAGTTGTGATTGAGAATGTATTTGCGAATACTTTGGTTAAATTTTCACTACCTTTGGATGTTATGCTGAAGAATCTTTACATATTTTGCACAACAACGATTTACCAAATTATATCAGAAGAAATTGAATATATTCGAAACTTTTTCACAGAAAAACCAAATTACACCATTATAAATGTTCATACAAGGCTCATCCTAATGAAAAAAATCCTTGAAATAAGTGGATAATGAAGTTTTCGAAATTTTTTTTCCAACCTGAAAATATTTTAGAAGGAAGGACACTAAGGACTTATTAAGGAATCCTAATTTTCACATTCCAATAGGGAATACTCGTTGTGACGAAAATGATGTATTTTTTATGAAATATCTCTGAAACGTCATATTTTGAAATAACCATTTCAACCGTTTCCCAAAAAAAATTATTTTAAGCACTTAAAAATGAAAAATGAAAAATAAAAATGGGTATTTAAAGTTTAAAGCGTTTTGTGAGAATTGCACAAGCTGGCAACATCGAATGAAATATGCCTTGATAATAAAGGACAACAAATGCATTATCTTGATGAGACAGACAAAGATGGCTGTCTATGAAGTCTGCGACGAACGAGGAAGGTCGTAAAATTTTATGGGATTTTTATGGCCGGTTGCAGTTGAAGCTCGCCAGTAAGTACGCGCCTGTAGATCAACAGCTGTTATTTTATAAACAAGCTGATCGGACATTGTTCTTTTCATTGTCTTGTAGACGCTGTTGCCAAATCGTAAACTCGGAACCAAGCCATTTAAATTTTAAAACCCCATATTTGAAGGATGATTTTGAATAGTTTCCGCGGTGAATTTGAAAAAATCATGAATGAAACTCATAATTATTCAGTTTAAACTTGCATATGCAGTGATAACCCAAATTGAGGAGAATTCCCTATTCAGTTGTCTTCTTGTGAAACAGCTAATAGGCCTCATTATTTGAAGCACCTTTCATGTGTATACCAAAATATAATCCCAGGATCTTACCTTTCTATCTTCTCTAAATATCCAACCACTTTGAGCCCTTGCGAATGAAATACTTTTTGTCGAGATTTGAGCAGCTAAAATATCGGTGGACATGAGCAAATCGACTTCGTCCTCTATTTCCATCTCATTCTCCTACAAAAAGAAAGCGTAAAACTTCCATACTAGCATTTCATCCAATGCCCACCTCATATTTAACCTTCTGGTAAACCTTCAGTACATTATCTAGGACAGTGAGGCTTTCATTGGACGGTGCCAATCCATTGAAGATGAATGAGATATCTCCCCTTTCCCAACGCATATCAGAAAACTCAACTAGCGTCGTATCGAGCCTTATGTTGGCACCACTTTTATAAATTTTACAAATATCTGACGGCAGTATTCTAGAAACAAGGGGCACTGAAAAATTGATCTCAAGTTAATAATATAAAATTCTCTTCTCTTCTCATTATTATACGTTACAAGTTTAGATATGAATCAAAAGTATAGTCTATTGAAATGAGGGCTGGAGTTTATAGAAAGTGATCAACTTTATTCATGACGTTTTTATTGATGCAATTTTTCATAAGATATCGATTGATACCCATTCCCACTACGGCATGCTTATAGTTTAGCAGGTATTAAGTTTTGAAAATTGAATTTTCGTTATACACTCACCAATTTTTAAATTACACAAATTTAACTTATCTCTATATACTGATCTTATGAGCTTCAAGAGGGAGAAGTTAGAGAGGATATCAGCTGATTTAAAGGGTTGGGAAATGGCTATTTCTTGTGAAAAATTGTATATATAAGAAAATCACGAACAAATTCAATTACTGTCCATAATTTTCTACCAAATAGATTGATCCTTATACTTTCTGTTCTCTGTAACTACCTTTCAAACATTGAAAAGCTGAAATATAAACAATATTCACCCCAACTCTGAAAATCCCACTTTAGTTCCATATAAAAATCGTTAATCCTATTCAAAGCTTCGACTAAATTGGGACGTCTCTCTTCCATCTGTTCTCTGGATTGTTGCCTGAACTTTCTCACCAGGGAAGAAACTAAAAATACATATATAACTTGTAAGTACCTCCAGAAGGTTAAGTCATATACAATTTACTTGTAGGCCGATTTCCATAGCTCACTGCTTCGGCTAATACTGTCCAACCTAGACCATTTTTCACCTTAACTGGAGCATCATGTTTCAGGAGTAATTGGACACATTCTGGAATTTAATCTAGCAATAAAAAATTTATTGCACTTACGCTCATTCAAGCTTACCAACTCTCCCAAGCATAACAGCCAGATGCAATGGTGTATTGCCTGAAAGGAATACAAAATAACTTAATAATATGATGGAGTCAATAAGAGGAAAGTTTATTTTTAAATCGCCTAATCTGAAACTTTCTTATCACAAATTCAAGTTTTGCAAATACATGTAACCACATGTCAAAATCGTCATGGTAGTAACAAGATCTTCTCCAAAATAGTACATACCATGCCTGTCTTTAGCTGCTATTTCTACAGTTCTTAAGAGCCTCGAAACTTCTTTGAGATCATTTTCAAAAACTGCCTTATGCAGGGGATATTCCTCTATATCCGCCATATTCATAAATCGATTTCAATTTTTATCAAACACCCACATAATCTTCCCCCGGTAAGCAAGCAAGAACAAAAGGGCTGCGTTTTTTTATGAACCATTCGAAACAAAATCCATATCACGAACACGCACACGGGAAAACTCAAGAAAACCAATTCAAATATCCGATCTCCTTAATCACCTCCTTCCTTTCAATAACAGATCAGCAATCGCGGTGGTAGTTCAAAAAAATTTCCACAGATAATAAATTTCTGACAAAAGGTAGGGGTAGAAATGAAATGCTCACAGCTGACGGAAATGTTCATAGAGAAAGATCAAGATGGAAATGTAATCAGCGGCGTACAGGGGATCTGTACAGGTCTCTAATATTTAATCTTCAAGCTACCTGGTGGCAAAATCTACAAACGCAATAAGTAGGTTAGATACTTAGGTACAAGGATAAGGTACTTAGCAAAGATTATAGAGTTATAACTCTATAATCTTATGGAGTTGTAACTCTATAATCTTTGGTACTTAGGTACAAAAATTATAGATAAACCTAACTCTATCTTTGCTTAGGTAGATTGTTTTGTTTTGAGACCGTACATCTATTAACAGTTATTCACGAGAATTGAATTCTTTGAAGTTGCTTTTCTGGTTTAAATTTATATAATTGAATCAACTCGAACAATTTCACAAGCACCTTTAATATCGGTGTCTCCATTGCTCTGCACGTCTACACTGGGGATTGTGAAACAAACATTCTGTTCAATAATTAAATAAATGCGATTCGTTTTAGAGAAATTTCTCTTAATTTTTGTTTATTTTTTGTTCCTTGAGGAAATTCCTGCAATTTAGAACGTTTTCACGTTATACACACCCCTTACTGACTTACTTGTCAAACTTTATTCAGTAGTTTGACTCTGGTAGTTCCAAAGATATTGATTAGTTCAAACTTCAAACAACTAAAACAACTAAAATCATATGTTTGTCATTTTGACAAGTGATAATGATTAATGAAGTAAATCAGTCTTGAAAAATACGACGGAATTATGTGATATGTGATTCATCTGATATTTGGGAACTTACAACAAAAAACACCCTAGACAATAAAGCATTCATAACAATAATGGACTTAACGATTGAAGTCATTAGTTGATAAATATTTACCAAAATTCCAGGACTGTTTTCAATAAGTATCCCTTATGTAAACTGGTATTATTCGACGATTCATAAATGGATAAATACACTGTTGACCTGGACAAAGTTTTGAATGACTTTGAATACAGTGAGTACAGTTTAGAAAGTGCAAAGGTGAATAGAAACATTCAGAATGAAAATCCAAATACTTCCTTCAATACAAACCCATGCAGCCGAAATGATACATCAGCCAAGCATTCCATAAATAACGTTTTTCATAGTTTGAACGAATACCTGAGTTCTGATATTACGCCTAAGAAGATAGAAAGCATGCATAATAATTTTAAAGGCATTACTATCCCACAAGATTCACAGGCATCCACATTTTCAGTGAAACCCCAACCATTTATACCTCCAAAGGTGCTTTCTCAAACGTTAGACAACACTCACCAGGTTTCACTTGAATCAACGTTTCATAATGAATTCCAAGGAGTCAAGCAAATAGATAGAATTAGTGAAGAGGTCAGTTATGATTTCAATGAAAGTTTTGTGCATAATATTGATACCCATAGTGATACTTGTGCAATTATTCCAAATCAAGAAATTCTTGAAGGGAAATGTGAAACTAATATTGTAGACATACCTGTAACAAATACCCTTGACAATAAATGTCTGCAAGATGAAACGCCTGAAAATGGGAGTTCTAAGTATTGTCCACAAAATTCAGTTGAAAGTAACTGCAACTCTGCATTTGTAACGAGTTTAGACAATGAAATTCCTGAAGAAATATTAGTTGATGTGTCTAGTGAAAATTCCTTCTGTAACAATAGTATTCCAACAAGTCAAACAACAGAAAACAAAGATAATGAAAGTGAAGAAAGAACTAAAAACAATATCATTGATTTGGAAGATAATGAAGTACGAAATGAAGAAAATATTATTGATTCGGTGAAAAATGAAGTAAGTAGTAAAGGACTTATTGAAAATACAGAATGTGATACAAGAAGTGACAGCATTTTAGAACCAGAAAGTATTGAGCAGGAGGAAAAAAATGAAATGAGAGATCAAAAAATTCAGTTAAATGAAGAAAAATCAGAAGCAACTGCCACTGAAATTGAAAAAATAGGATTTGATACTGAGGTTGAAATTGATGAAGAAAATATCGATCAATATTTTCATGAATTGGAAAAAGAACTAGGCATTCAAAATCAAGAATCAGAAAAAAATGAATACTCAGATATGACAAATCATTTGGATAATATTGATCCGGATATACAAGACATCGATCTCAAAACAGAGAAGAAAGATGAAGAAAATGAAAAAACAGCATCAGCAAAGGAAGAACATTTGAAAACAGCAAGCCCAACACTTGATCTGCAAAAAAATGAGGTTCCTATCGAAATAGAAATTCCTTCCAATGAAAAGATTTTGGAAAAACAAGAACCATCTTCTGAAGAATCAAGTGAAGACAATAAGATACAACTGAATAAATCTAATGAAAATCATAGCACCGAAATAGATGAAGAATCAACACAGATAGATCCACCAAAATCTATAGGAGAAGCAGAGGGCGACCTTAAATCCGATCAACTTGATGATTTCTCTACAAAAATAGGTTTAAACCCATCAGAGGCATCGAATGTTCCTGAAAGCCATCAAGTCATAGAAGAATCTCAAGAATCTGGGAAAAATTCAAGACCTCAAATTCTAACACTTAGCGAGGAAGTCCAAGAGAAAACAAGAAAAATCAACCTCATTGGCGAACCAGGATCAACTCCTTACAACAATTTGTACAGCACCAAGGACTTCTCGAAGACTATCACAGATGACAGAGGAGATCACAATACGGATAGGGCAAGGTCCCCCACATACTCAGATGTGTCAACGGATTCAGTGTCGAGCGGTTCTTCTGATGGTGCCGCCAAACAGAACGATGCAATATCTGAAGTACAGAAAGATGAAATAAAGAGCGATTTAACCTTGAAGGAGACAATGCAGAATAACATGGTCAATCCAGTTGAGACATCCAGAAGTGACATTACCATGGATAAGGACTTCAAAAATAATCTCAAAACAAGTAATGTAAGGACAGAAGATGGTGCAAGCACTTCTAGTACCAAATTGGAGGAGAGTGTGAAGGTTGATAATGAGCAAGAGGTTGAGGGAGCCTGTGCAATGGATACAGAAACAAATAATAGAGCATGTCAGGAAAATTTGGACAAGGAGGAAGAAGGGATTGTGGGGTCCTCCTGCTCTGGCGGAATCGGTAGATATTTTATTTAAACTAGCTATGCCACCTGCTTCTAACAAATCTACCCTACTCCAATCTACTCTACCCTGCTCTACTCGACTCCCCTGTCAGCTCTGCCATATCTTACTTTACTATACTCCACTCTTCTCTACTTAACTCTGCTCCACCCTGCTCTCCTATCTCTGCCCTGCGTTGTTCTAATCGACTCTTCTCTCCTACTCTTCACTCCACGCCACTTTACTACTCTACTATACTGTAATCTACTCTTCTCTACTCTACCCTGCTCTACTCTGCTCTACTATATTGTGCTACTCGACTCTGCTCTACCCTACTATCGTCTATTCTATTGTATGCTACTATAATCTATTCTACTCTACTCTGTTCCTCTCTTCTCTAGCCAACTCGAATCCACTCCACTGTATTGTACATTATTTATTGTAGTCTAAAGCCTTCTTTGGGGTGTCTCCTTTCCAAAAGTCCAGATAAGATTACGTGCAAATACTCAATACAGATAATACTTAATACAGATATTCGGTAATGGGGAATTCTCCTCAATTTGGGTTTTCACTGCATATGCAAGTTTAAACTGAATAATTATGAGTTTCATTCATGATTTTTTCAAATGCATCGCGGAAACTATTCAAAATCATTCTTCAAATATGGGGTTTTAAAATTTAAATCGCTTGGTTTCGAGTTTACGATTTGGCAACAGCGCCTACTAGTCAATGAAAAGAACAATGTCGGATCAACTTGTTTATAAAATAATAGCTGTTGATTCTAAGGCTCGTACTTACTGGCGAGCTACAACTGCAACTGGCCATAAAAATCCCATAAAAGTTTACGACCTTCTTCGTTCGTCGCAGACTTCATAGACAGCCATCTTTCTCTATCTCATCAAGATAATGTATTTGTTATCCTTTATTATCAAGGGATATTTCAGTCGATGTTGCCAACTTGTGCAATCGAAATGAAACGCTTTAAATTTTAAATACCCATTTTAATTTTTCATTTTTAAGTGCTTAAAATATTTTTGTTGGAAAACGGTTGAAATGGTTATTTCAAAATGTGATGCTTCAAAAATATTTCATAAAAAATTAATCATTTTCGTCAGAAGGAGTATTTCCTATTGCAAAAAGGGGTCTATCAGTATAGATTCTTATAGTTCGAAGCGCTTTGTCGCGCTTGTTTCTTGCAACGAGAGCGTTTTCATGTTGTCGAAATATATGTAATTTCGAGTCTAAAATGACTCAAACTTGGTTTGACCCATCGCTAAAGAATCCGAAAGGCCGTAAACTTTAACCGAAAGGTAAGCGTAATGAATTGAAATACTAGTTGAAATAATAGAAAAATGATTCCGAATGGCGGTCAAATTTTGCAAGAATCTATTAAACGTCTTTTTTTATTTCAATCTGTACAGATAAACAGATCAAGATTAACATATAAAAGAAAGTCACCATTTTGTTGGTTAGACCATTTACATCTCAAGATCGAAATTTTATTTGTTGCATTTGTCTACGGTCCGGTTATTATAAAATACTAATACTCACTTCTTTCGAGCGAGGCCACTAGGTGTCACTGTAGTAGGCGTTGCCGTAAAGGTTCTGTAATTGATATTTGTAACTACATTTCCTGATATTATGATATGTAACATCTGAGTCCAAGTATAATCTAAATCTTTGTACAAAAGCATACTTACGGCAAATCATGAGTAAAAGGTTTTGTGGAGAATTCCATTTATTCCGCTGTTTACATCGAGCTCTTTTGAAGCTTAACGAGTTAACTTGAAATGCTTACCTTCACCCACCTGAAGATGCTATCGTGATAGCTAAATACTTGCTGTGGTTTCAATATTCATTTTGTGAAAATCTTATAATCTGTTTCAAGTTAAAATGCTTATACTGTATACAGATTTACTTCGTCACGTTTGAGATAGGCATCACCCATCATCATTTGATGGAGTAGTAATAAATAAAGTAAAATTTTTGAACTACAAGGTGCGGCAATTAGTTCTCCCACATTCAAAAAATCGTGGGAGAGAAAGTGATGGTGGTAAAAGCGTTGAGGTGTTTTTAGAAGAAAGTGAATCCATTAAAGAGGGCGCAAAAGGTATGGTTTGCACTACACAGATCCAGTTCCTGATCGAAAAGCAATTCAATTGGATTCACAACTTTAGGACCACATCATGAGTTTTAGGTTTTAAACGTAAAGGCTCATCCAAATAGAAGAGAACCCCTGAAAACATCGCCAGAGTGGGGTTATCCATAGTGCAGTCCCCAAGACGATCTGCAAGAAAACAAGCGGCTGCTCTTCAAAGTACCATGAGACGAATTTTACACTGCGACCTCAAGTACGAGATTGTGGTGGTCCAAGAATTGAGTCCCAGTCAATTGAGTTGACTGGGAAAGAGGATGAGATTGTTGTAACGCCATTCTCGAAAACCCTCGTGAGCTCCATCAGAGACCACTTCATAACCCAAATTAAGGATACGGTTTGGTGCGCCGTGTCCGCCATTAGGATCGTAGGCACTTACATCTTTGAGGAAGGTTGTGTTAAAGTCACCGTGACGTCCCAACGATACTGAAGCATGTTGGGAAAATTTTTGTGAGGAATACCGGGAAGAGCACAACATAGAGGACTTCGGGTTCCAGAAGGACGGGCTACGGCCCTTAAAGCCCATCGTTGTCTTGAGATTCTGTAGGACATGATCCCCGGTCAAGTGATCTCCTTACGACAGGACATTGCGTGGCCCCCTCGCTCGCCGAATTTGAGTCCCTGTGACTTCTTTCTGTGGGGGTTACCTCAAAGCTGAGGTCTTCAAACATCGCCCTAGGACATTGAAGAAGGAAATTCTGGAAGAAATCGTCAAAATTGATGCCGGTATGCTGATGAGAGTCATGGAAAACTTCCGCGAAAGACACCAAATGTGCATTACTTGCCAAAGAGGTCACTTGGGCGACATTATATTCAAATCATAGGTGACAAAAAAACTAGAATACACAAGCTTTCAGAATAAAAAAATAATTTTTCAAATGTCTCATTTCGTTTTTATTTACCAGCTCTTTCAAATGTGGGAGAACTAATTGCCGCACCCTGTATGTTTTTTCTTATAAGCAAATTTGTCAGTCTATGGATGAATTTCTTACAAAGTGGCCTCGAGGGTACAGCTAGTTTGGAAATAATCGGAAAATAAAATTTGTCTGAGCGAACAGTGTTGACGATTTCATTACCTGAACAGGAGAAGCTCTGTTATAAATCTGAACAAACGCCCAAAAGCTCTTTATTACTCTTATTTTATTTTCAGACTGGCTTGGCAAACAAGCACCTCTTTGGATACCCGACAATGAAGCGATGAGTTGTTTGCACTGTGACATGAAATTCACTGTTATAAAAAGAAGGCATCACTGTAGGGCTTGCGGTTTGGTAAGTGAAAATCTCTAAAACATGCGAGGTTGCTGAACCCAGTGTTGGGACCCTTTGTTTCATATAATTTCTGTGACGTGAAATTTCAAGGTGCTCTGTTCGAACTGCTGCAGCCTCAAATACCATCTGGAATACCTGAACGCGGTAGCAAGAGTGTGCAAGAAATGCTTCGATATACTAGTCAACAATGCATGCAGCAATTCGGGGAGTGAAACTTCCCAAGAATCCTCATCTCCTAGTAGAAACTTGAACGCTACCCAGGATAATTTGGGACCTCCGAACCCGAATAATCCTTTAGAATATTGCTCTACCATACCCCCCACTCAACAGGTGGATCCCGGTGCTCTATCTGTCCCATCAGTGATGGTACCTGTCGGTGTTTTGAAGCGGAAAGGTGACTGAATGAAAAAAAAATTATTCAAGAGAGTAACAGAAACAATTTTTTTTCTTTAAGGTTCGAATAAGGGAAGGAGCAATAAAAGCGTGATGTTTTGCGACGGTATACGTCCTGGCAGCGATCTCACTAACTTGGATACCGATTTCAATTACTCCGAAAAGCAAAAATCGGAAAAACTCAAGAAATCCCCTGAAAAATCCACCAAAACGGGTAGAAATCTCGACCTGATAGATAGCGAGAGTAAAAGCTTCATTCCAAGCGATGAAAAAAGTTTACCACCTACTGTTACAATATTGAAAACTGGTACAGATATACTTTTTTTTAATTAGGTTCTAACGCCGAACTTGATAAGCAAGATAATGATGTCGGTTTATCTTGCATAGCCATATCGGCGTTAAAACCATTTTATTTTCGCATATTTGCTCACGAACTGGCCCCATTTCAATCTCCTCCTGCAGATAGCATCAGACTCTAGACAGGAGTTCTTGCGAAACACTATAAAGGGAGAAATGAAATGTATGTAGGAATCTCCTTTTGAGTACCCATGCATGAGAAAGCTTAGGTCGTTGAAGGCCAGGTGTCGCATCGATTCATTTAGTACTTTGATGCGGCTACTGACTTTCAACATAAGCTACTCTGCTTGATTTGGTCGGTATCGTTGGTTGAGTTATGCGATACCGGTCTATCGCTACTATCCTTCGATATCGGCACGATCTCTGCTGTATATTCTGAATATAGAGACTTCGTTCAGTTCAACTTCCTCCATGAAATTTTTCTGTTTTCAATCTGAAAACCCAATTATTTGTTTTAGATAACAAATATTCTCCCTGTGCAAACAATTCCAGCGTGGTAGAGATGTTGAAGAATGAATCCTTGACCTTTGCACTCCAATCGAATGTGTTCGTTCATGTAAAAATTATAAACAGTAAGTTGATTTAAGCCACGATGTTTATAGTGATTGGTCATAACCAAGAAAGTCTTTATTTACAGTGGACTGTTGTGTTAGCCGGATAGCTTGGTGTTTTTCTACAGAAGGTTTAATTAATGTTGGACAGGATGAAATTGTTATATTGTTAGAGTTCAGTGAAAACGAGTCCTCAGTACCGAAAGAAATTTTTGAGCATTTGAACTATGTGTATTTAGAGGCTGTTAAAGGTGAGGATAAGTTTGATATAGGCCTAAACCAGTTATTTTCATATTATTATTTGCAGGCAGTTCTGTGAAAGAGTTGGGCATGTCCTTACATCCAAACTCGCCATTTTTGGGCTCAAAGAATCACTTTGGGTTCATTTACATAAGACCTACGTTCCAATGTCTCCAGAATGTGATTATACCGAAAGAACCATATCTTATTGGCATATTAATTCACAGGTAAATGATATTTAAAGGACAAAAAAGTTTTTGCGATGTTGATGTTTAACGACGAATCAATAGAGGCCTCAATTACATCTACTGTTGTCAATCACCATTTTTTTTTTGTAGGTGGGAAACACCTTGGGCAAAACTGTTTCCTTTGCGTTTAATCTTACGTTTAGGAGCCGAATATAAGTACTATCCAAGTCCGATCATATCAACCAGAGATAGGGATAGCGTGTTCGTTGAAATAGGACATACAATAATCAATATTTTAGCTGTAAGTATGTTCGGTTGGCTAAACTAATCAAACTTGTCTTCAGTTGCTGAATGTGAGTTTTTTTGTAGGATTTCAGAAATTTCTCGTATACTTTGCCTCAAATCAGAGGTCTCACCATACACATGGAGGACAAGAACACTACTGTTACCATACCCAAAAACAGATACGATCAAATTTTGAAGAGCCTCTCGAATTCGAGCGATCACATTCTGGCATTCGCTGGAAATTTCAGCAGCGCTGCCGACTCGCATTTAGTATGCATTCAAGATACGCAGAGCGCAACTAATAATTATAGCACCCATGCCATAAACATCTGTAACCAGCCAAGGAAAGGTAACATTGAATCGTATATTCTACTACGAAAAATTCGACATTCCTTTAGTAGATTTCTAAAATGGAGACGAAGATTCAAAATTGTCGTTCCAATCCTCCGGTTGAGATGTGTTACACTACACTGTACTGATGAGGGACAATAATCCCGAAACCGGTCTACAGTTTGTATATATATGTTTCAGCCTCTCTGGGAATTCCTGCGCTGATTCATGACTAGCATTGCTGAATCTCGTTACCGAGAATAAATCTACGAAAAGACCATCGGTGCGATCAAACTTATAATTTCTTAGGGCTACTTGCGACTGTGTGCCCTCCTGTGACTGAAGAGACCCAACCGTGACCGACAGATCCTTCCACACTCTGGGCATGGATAGTCACCAACCAGATGTGGCCGCCGCCTTATTCTTCTCGAGTCTCTATTATAGCTGTGGACCAAAGACCTCTGCTGTGATCTGTCTAACGCTAGCTGTTCCCAGTTATGATTGGCATTAACTGATTTTAGGGATTGATGCAGTGAATCCTTGAAACGCTTGTACTTGCTTCCTGGTTTTCGAGCTCCATCTGTGAATTCGCCGTACAGAGCTTTTTTGGGGAGTCAGAATGTGGCCGCTCCATCTGAATCGGGCCTTCGTTACTTGAGTCTCAATTGTTAAACAACTCGCGCGCTGCAAGACTTCTGCATTTGCAACTTTGTGGAACCATCTGATGTGCATTATTTGTCTTAGATGACGTTGTTGTATTTGTTCAAGCTGTTTAATGTGTCGCCTGTAGGAAGTCCAGCTTAAGCTTCCGTAAAGAAACGTTGGGAGGACCACTACTTTGTAAACAGCTGTCTTGGTCTTCAGATTGAGGTCGTGATTTTGAATGACTAGCAAGCATTAATGAAACTACAATTCTGAATTGTCGTCTCCATTTTAGATATTTCCGTGGTGCCCGTGGCACTTACCGGCGAAGTACTTTGTGCTGCGTGGTACAGGTCTTTAGAGTAGATTTCTTCATTTTAGGAAATACTCTAAATTTCTTCTAATAAGATTACTATGTGGTGCGCTACCAGGTGACAATTTTTGTAACTAGTGTTTGGTAATGTATATCCCGGACAACGCACATTGGACAATTTTACTGACGTCATCGAGTCCGCACGAATGTTCTCATGTGCCGATTGGTCCATTGTCAAATGTCCCGGACATGCATCACCGAATTCGCATCTTGAGTTGTAAATAGTGTTACTAAAAATTATTTATATTTGAATTTTTTTTTTCGGATCAGTTACCGGAGCTAGTTTCATTGTATTTAATGGAGCGCTAAAGTCGACCAGCGGCTTGACAGCGAAATCAAACATCGTAGAGGATGGGCTCATGATACAAATATTACCTGAGCACTTGTTGCAAGTAAGGGACTCTTTGAAAAATATGAAGAATCACACGATTCAATGTGGTTGCATAAATGAAGAGAGTGATGAAACCGTAACTATTGTTTGGGGTGAACCAGATACTAGTTTCAATGTTGGGTGAGTGGATTAGTCGAAAAAAAAAATGTTAGAATGATTTTTAATGCTCTTTTCCATCATTTCAGTGTTATTTCGCCTATTGACAATAAAGATCTGACTGGAATACCATCGATAAGAGTTCACAATGGAAAAGACTATACCTGCAACAGTGGTAACCGACTGATCAGATGGACTGAAGTCTTTATCAGTCAGAGCGGGGAAGACCAGTCTAAAAACCAAGATACCGTGGATATTTCGAAAATTTCAGAGAACATATCTAAGGCTACCTGTCAGGCACTAGTGAAGTATTTGGATCTGCTCGTTAGCAATAGTTTTTATAAAATTGGATTGAGGGCCCACATACACATAGAGAATGTGAGTATTTCAGGTTGCGTGGATCGACGAGTAATAAAATGTACCTACTCAATGAACGTTCATTTATTGGATTATTCCAAGTAATATTACAATCGATACAAACGTAACCGTCTCGTAGAATAACGTCCTAATCAGCAAGGGATGTAACTTGATGCGGGTGTTTTCTGCTGGGAATATCGGCATAATTCTGGATGTCTGATGCTCTGGTTTGCAACCTCCACGTTCTACCACCAAAACGGGCTGCCGATCCAGAGGAGTCCGGTCTTCTTGGGATGTTTGCGGTGCTTGCGGAATATGCTGTTCTTCCTCGATGTCTTCTTCATTGAGGATGTAGGCTGGCTTCTACCTGTCGATGGACACTGTTGTTTTCCTACCGTGGTGTTGGATGGTGAAGGTCTTGGAAAGGTCCGTCGTAGAGCAAGCAGGCATGCTTTGGGGTCGGACGAAGGCCAACTAATTGTTTGGCGATGGTGGATGCTGCCTGGTTCTGCAAGGTGCGGAATTGCTTCTGGCCATAGGTTGAATCGCTCGGCACAAGCGAGGCAACAATAATAATAATAATAAAGCGGAAACCTTCCGAGTGTGACATGATGATCCAAGTTAACATGTTCGAATCTTCCTATGGGTGGAGCGAATGAACCAAGAAAGCAGCGACATGACGTGTGGTTTTTGCCCGATGGCATAGAGTACAGCTTCGTGTCCCCTTTCGGCAGTCGGTGTTGATGAGGAGCCATACAAATCACTGGTTGCCATTCTGACCGTTGCGTTATTTCCTGCATGTGACGCATGTCGGTCTGAAACGCTGCTCTGCGGAATGTGTTGGTTAGGAACGCTCTCGGCAGCGGAGTTGACGCGTCTGAGTAGACTTCGACTTTTGATCCTTGTAATTCCTGTCAGTCCATCTGGACTGAAATGACAATCTCTGCCCACTCATTTATTTTATTCAGGTCAACGCCATTCACTTTTCCATTGAGGCCCAGTCTACGTATAGTCTTTTCAGGATCGTCACGTGGTTTGTAGGCGCCCAAGGCGACCGCCTCGGTAGCCCCGCTCACGCGACGCTCTGAGTATTTTGTCTTATCTATGTAGGGGGTACAATTTTTCATTGTGTTGGGAATCTTCGTCCTGCTGGTTGTTGCATGTAAATTGACCGCTAATGTCCACCAATCTAAACTTTTCCCGTCACGCAAGCGTGTTGATACCCGGTGAGAAGTTGAGTTGCCTTAAATGTCAAGTTTAGTTTGTCGGTTTCAACCTCTATACAGTCTCAAGGGGGGAGTTTCGATATTGCTGGTGTTACTGGTCGCATTCGAATTACAATAGAACCTGTACGACCAGGCCAATAGTCATCGTCTCTGAGATGCTGGCAGTACTGTTCGGGAATATCGGAACTGCCCCTATGTAATGCTAGCCCTGTCACACCTTTGTTCAAGTTTTGTTGCCAGTTATTGAATATACTTCGTAGCATTTTCTCTTTTTCTTTTCTGGTCTCTAAACGTATTGTATTGTATCACCCTTTCAGTTTTTGTGCTGGATTTTTGTCTCAAGACACTAGCGCAGTTGGCTTGGCGTTGCCTACAGTGCAGCTTTCATCGTTGAATATTCTCTGTTGATAAGTAGCAGTAATACTCTCTGTCTATCGTCAATTCTCTCTCTGTTACGTCTGTTTCACTTTAAGGACCCATATATCAGAGGCATACAATGCGGTTGGTTTTATAACACATTCCGACACTTGTCTGATTACATCTTTGTTATGTCCCGCTGATTTTTCCAATCAGCTTCGTTGTCATTTTACTTGAGTTAAAAACGAGGGAAAAGTTTCCTCTTTCCTCTGGTCTTCTTAACGCGCGAAGTATTTTAATTGTCTGTCTTTTGTCAGTCCTAAGCTTTTGATCGGATCTTGGCCTAGAAGTGTCGCCCTTGTTTTTTATAGTTGGTAGTCGTTGTATTTTTCAAAAATAAACATCGTCTCTGTCTTATCTCCGCTATTCTTCACGCCTTTCGGCTTCCCAGCTCTTGCAGTCTTCCCATATAAGGTGCAATTCACCTTGTATTCAATTACAAATTCATACACCAGGTATTGATAAATCAATAAAGATTCAGTATGTCTGCGTCGCAATTATAATTCATTTCAAATTATTCATAACATACAAGATTAGTAATAAAGTTTTCTTTCTCAGGTGTCCTATTCAGCAGGTTCAAATAACGTCAAGCTACCACCAATTTATATGAAGAGCTTAGACAACGAACTGATACCGGTTCTTCACAGACTAGCCTCAAACAACGTCACAGATCAACCTATAGTTTTGGAACTGATATTTCGCATTCTTAAGATATAACAATTTAGATTTTCATGCTCCATTGAGTCAATATTTTATTGTAACTAGCTCTATTCTATAATTTTCTTGCAGAGTGTTAGAATTCGAAATTCTAGTTTACCCCTAAAAAATCTTGACTGGTATTGGAGTAAATATATATATATACCTAAAATTTGGAAAAAATAACAATTTTTCTTCGTGATGTGATATTTTAAAACACTCTGTTCTAAACGATTCAACTTCCTTGAAGCTTATTTAGTTAATGCACTACTTTGGTTTTAGAGGTTTCCAGCTGTTTATATACATTATTTTATCAACTGTTAAATTTAGAATATATGTTAATAAATGAAGATATATTTATGAAAAAGTGTTTTTACAAAAATTTCGCAAACAATTGCGAATAACTTTCATTTCTACATCTTAGATGTTTCTGCTCAAGTTCCTGAATCTTCTCGTGATTTAATTGTTTCAGTATCTCCAGATTCTTCAATAATCTGTTCTTGAGAACAACAGCACGGGCGTAATATATGAACTTGTTCAAAATTAAATAACGTTTAAACCATGGTTCAATACAATAATCATTAGTCGTGGTATCAAGTTTCTAAAATTTGAGAAAATAAAAAAATATCAGTGTACGACTTATACTCACTTCGTGAATATTCCTAATTAGCCTTCTTCTCTCCCTTCTTCCATCAACTTCATAATTTCTCATCTTCTCGTAGAAATCTTCTTTTATCTCGCTTTCCTAAGAATAATGTTAAATGTTTATTCACAACTGCAAGTACGGATGAATAGATTTCCAAAAACTTGGAACAGAAAATCTAACCGTTTCTTTTTGTTTCAAATGAAAGAAATCTTCACTGACTCCTTCAATGAAATTTTCATAGTCCTTTAATAATTTCTCCTTCGATGTTAAGAAAGTTTGTTCATTGAATTCTCGATATTTCTTCGCAATGTCGGCAAATCTGGCACATTTTTCCTTATACATCTTCAAATGTTCATCGTGATAATTACCCGTTGGATTTAAAAGATCGTAATCAGGTCTGACGAAAGGTTTTCTCTGGAGAATTTTTTTGTTAACTTGGTCTATATTGAGAGGCTTCAGACTTGTACTTTGCATTGTAAAAATACGTGGAGATATCGAAGATTATTCTGCTTCTGTTCTTAGGGGATTTGTTGTCATTTCATTCAGATCGTCAAAACTTTCGAGTCAAAGTCAAAGAAAATCATTCGACATTCGATGAAATATTCCGTGACAAAGTAAGAAAAAAAAGTTTAAAATGTCCAGGGAAAGAAGTACTATACGAGAACAATGAAATGTCACAGCATCTACTAAATAACTGGTACCTACAAAGCAAAAACAGGAATGGACAAATTTTAGTTCATTAGTATGTTCTATTTATTTTATGAATATACTAAAATAAAACTGACTCTAATTTCAATCGAAAAAGTACGTGTATAGTCGGAGAAATATAAGTACAGCCAGAGACAGACAGAGAGTTTGTCTCTGGTACAGCTATATTTATTAAGAGGATTCGTGCATGGCTGCTCAAAATCAAATTTATATTTTTCTCATTTTTGATATGTCTTAAAATTATATAAAATAAAACGTACTCACTCTTATTGCAATAACTATTCATGTTCTTCTTCAAGCAAGTTCTACTACCCAAGGTTCCAAGGAAAGGAAGATAAATAAGTTCGTGAAATCTCACGAGCCGACCACGGGTTGCTAAGAAATCGGATTTTCGATCAGGAACACAGAAGATAGGAGATACATTCAGAGTGGCGCCAGATCAGTTACTAAGTGGGTAGGCAACTGGAAATACGAATGTTTGTATTGAAAGTCAAAGTCAGAACCTGACTTTGGTTACCTCCTGACTTCGGTTACCTTCCCGATGTCATGTATTCCTAATTCAAAATTCGATTTACTTACGTTACAGAATACCGTCTCTCGTTTCGCTATCGTTATAGTTCGATAGCGCTATTGAGCTCATGCTGTGGAGCTCAAGCTCAAGGGTGTCTACAGAAGATATATTATAACCGGCTGCAGCTCACTAGTTTTTCAAAAATTTTCGAGGAATATTTCTTTCTTTTCATGATATACGTGATCCCAACAAATTTCCAATTTCATGCTTGGAGTAAGTACGAGTGAAAAATGGCATTCAATATTCTATCCATGCATCAATATCAATCGCACTTTTTATATTTGGCCAAAACACAAAATCTAAAGGGTGTTGGTGCAAAGCAAAATTCAATTAGTAGGTATATTTTTTTTTTTTATTAATCTCAATAATTATTAACAATCAGAATAATATTCTATAAGTTAATGTATTAACAAGTAGTCAAGTGACTTGAATAGAGCGGGGAGATTATCTCCAGTGAGAGAATCTCATTATTCCATTAAATCAGCTGGCCAATGTCTCTTCAATCTTCTTGATAAGGTGTTTGCCAGTAAGGGTTGGAGTAAAATATTTGAGTGGTTTTCCATTCTTGCGTGGTGATGTTTGCTTCTATGCTTGATGACTTCTTCAACGTATGGTATATTTAGTTCTTCATGTAAAGTCTGGTTGGACACATACCATGGGGCGTTGGCCATCATGCGAAGTATTTTCGATTGCGTTCTTTGGATCAGAGCTATGCTGGATTTGCTTGCGCATCCCCAGATTTCTATCCCGTATGTCCATATTGGGGTGATGATAGTTTTATACAACAATATTTTGTTTGTCAGTGGTAACTTGGATTTTCTTCCGATGAGCCAATTAATTTCCCTGACTTTGAGGTCAATTTGTAAATTAACAATTAGTCTATGATACACAGAGGAATCATTTTAAAATTCCGATATTTCATTGTCCATTCATAATAATGAACGTGAGCCGTAAAGTTGTCGTAAACCCAATGTTGTCGTAATTCACAATGCAAATTTGAACGTAACTTTTCCTTGTCAAATATCAAAATTTCATGAACTCTTACTTATTATTTCATGGTTATAAGAATAAATAGGTATTCAGAATATTCAGATTAGGAAATTTTTTGCGAAATATGGAAATAAAAGAAAATAATTATTCAACTTCAAATATCCTAAATATATCACTAGATTTTGAAATTTACGTTTGAGTTACGACTACGACGCTCGTAAACGCAAATATTTTCGTGTAAGGCCCTATATCTTCGCGTTTTACGTTGAATGGAAAGAGAAGTACACATCTTATAAGAATAAGAAAGCATATCTATGATTTCAATTCATTTCCATGGTCGCAGGTCAGAATTTGTTGTTTACGAAAAAGTAAGGTTATGATGTCTGATACCAATTTATATATATAATATTATATTATATCTATTTCCTCGATATTATCGTAATTTTGAGCCATGGCTGACTATTTTTGTGAATTCGATATTTGCGAATTAAACCAAGTTTGCTGTGGCGAAAATGTATGTTGCGATAATCCAAAACCTCTCACTGATTTATGGTATATATGGTACGATATCATCCACATTTTTCAAAGGAAATTTTTGTTGAATATACGTGTTTTGTAGGTTTGGAGTCCTTTTACTTATGATAACAGTAGCTATTGCTGTTACTGTGATGTGTAGGATGTACTGTAGTAAACGTCGTCCTAAAAATGGCTACGTTTTATTACAAAATGTAACATGTGATAATTCAACTGAAAAGGGAAAATCTAATTGCACATGAAACAGTAATCATTCAATGTTCAATGAAAAATGTGATATGAAATATGTCTGAAATTAACAATACTCTCAGTTTCAATTTTAATTTATATTATTTATCATGAAAGATTAATCTTTCTTCAGTATGTATATGAAATGTTAGTTATATTTTTATTGTTTAGTTTTCTGTAATATATCCAGATATGTACTATAATAAAGAAATTGTCCATTTTTATTTGGAAATTTGTTGTAACCTATAATCTTTGATTAAGCATATTGGCGTTTCTAGGCCAATTGGCTGGAATTTCCATTCAATTGGCATAGGGGGAACTTCGAAAAAACAAATTTCAAAAGCTTTTTTAATTCACAATTACAAAAAACACCATAAAATATTACCCCCTTGAAACTGCACTGATTAGGCATCTTTTCATTCGATGCCGATGCACGCAGACGCAGATTCCATGCACTATGATAATTCCGGTCATGTCCTTCCCCCCTTACATACATTTTATTGTCGAAGGTCCAATACCAATTTCTTGACTAAATTTGCTTCATTCTGCCTTATCTCGCAAAATATTCTGACATATTCTGAAAATATGCTGTGTGAAGGGCATTTTTCAGCAGAAATAACCGCCTAAAATAATGGTCACATATTGCATTCGCATGGATACCTACTCATTATTTAATTTCATGACCGTCAAAAGACCTCTTTATGAAACATTATTTTATATCAGATTTATAATATTAAATCCTGGTCATCCTCGAAATTTAGATATATGACATAAGGTACTTTTCATAGAACTTTTATTTGAGCTCTACAAAGTTCTCATTTTTCGATTTCATATGAGGCATAAAGTAAGTGTGTTCTGTGATATAAGGTTTGGTTCGTAGAGTGATTTGCAACGGTGTAACGGAACTGTACAGAGCAAGCGCAATTCCATTTTAGGGTAGCGAAAATCTATTTGCGCTTGCTTTGTACAGTTCACAACCGTTGTGAACCACACTACGAACAGGCCTATTATTTGCTCGACGTCAGCCATGAATAAAGCCATAAACGAAAGGGCTGAATCGACATTTTCTGCAATTTTATAGTAATATTTCAACCGATATACACACAAAATTTACTAATTTTATACAAACCTTTCTCCATGAATCATTATTCTGTCTGTTCTCTGTTGGTGAAAACCGCATGAAAATCTGTTCAGTATTTTTTAAGTTTAAGGCGAACAGCCTGGCACGGTGGGGTACTTTTGGTTTTATTGTATCTGTTGAACAAATCTCATGCTTTCTACAATATATAACTTGTGACATGATTGATTGACTCAAATCTTTGAGGAACAAACGCAAAAACGTCAGGTCAGCCGTTGAAGAAAGAAGTGAATAATTGGAAGTGTTCAAGATTTAATACGGAAATGAATATATGACATTCGGAATATATAATTTCATAAGATGTGGTGTCTTATTTAAACAACATCTTGCGCTTCAAAATTGACCTCTAGGCAGTATAGCTTATTATCACTCTTTTGAAAAAACTCCGTAATGAACACTCTGAACTTTCCTGCCCAAAACGGTATCTTACGAAGTAAACTCATATCAATAAGCCCTTCCTTCATCGGATAGTTTCCCTAAAAAAATAATAATAATTTTTTTTTATTTTCGAACATAACGAAAAATCATCATTTCTAGGAAATTAAAACAAATTATCCAATTTCCACAAAATGAGTTCATGTACCCTCAGATTCCAACGAAGTTTTTATTTTTTCCTTTTTTTAACATTCAAATTTTATTTTATGTTAGCGACTAAACTGACGAAAATACTACTAACTAGTTGAATACAAATATTAAAAATAAATTCAGTATTGGTAGTTATCGAGGTCAATCTGGTCGCTGAGTACCTAAATCCGGCGATAACTTATCACATTGGACGATTTCCAAAATTTCAAAAAAATTCAGTTTCTATATGTATCATTTCGAAGTCTTCGTTGAAATTGTGCTTTGCATTCAGCAGATGCTCAGCAAACGTAGAGTCTCCAGTGCCTTTGACGAGACAATTTCTGTGTTCTAATATTCTTTTCTGGAATTTTCTACCTCTTTGGCCTATATACATAGGTAAAAAGATGAACAATCACTACGACTAAGTTTAAAAACTGCACATTTATCTCCCTAATAATTCGTTTGATCTTTATCATTCTTAATTTATTTACGTGTCGTGGTTTTAAAACTCATTTTGTGAAAATAGTATGATCTGTTATAAGTTCAATTATGGATTTTCATCAAAAAAGTATCGACCACATCAATTCTAGGAAGCAAAATACTGAATTTTATTCAGCAATATCGAAAGTTCGAACAATGACGAAAACTCGAAATTACTTTGAAAGTGAATTACTGGAAATGAATGCTCTTTTTCATGTTCAAAAGCTGCCCGTTCACAAATCATGAACTGATAAATTCATTCTGAAAAAACCGTGAATACATACAGGAGGTATAGGACATTTCTCGGGTTCTGCAACATTCGTCAATTTGGCCCAACTTATCCACATGTCTCGCATAAGGGGTGAATTTAGAGAAGAGCGACAAACATCTTTTTGGGGAGGTAAGAGGGGCAGTTGAGTCCATCCCTGTTCCGTCCATTTTTCTAATTTCATGTGTCCCTGAAATGAGTGAAACGGTTATATAGTAAGTATAGGAGGTCGCAACGAAAGTCAGCCTTTTAACTATAATAAATACAATAGGAACATTGAAAAAATTGATTGGCTGTCAGTTAAACTGAAAATAATCAATCTTCACTAATAAAAATGAAATCGATTGATGAGAAATAGAAATCTGAAACCCAATGTTCTTATAAATATATTTATACGAACGGTATACGGCCTTCTATGGTGTGATCGGAAATATAGCATCACGATTCTTCTTTCGTTAGTAGCTCAGGCCTACGGCCCTCACGATTCGCCTTTTGTCCGTTAGTCGAGCCTATGGCCCTCACGAGTCGCCTTCTGACCGCAGCTCTGGCCTACGCCACTCGCGATTTGCTTTTTATACTTAGCTCGTGCTTACAGCTCTCACATTTCGCATTTTGTTAGTAACTCAGGCCTACGGCTCTCACGATTCTCATTTGTTAGCAGCACAGGCCAACGGCCCTCACGATTCGCCTTTTTTAGTAGCTCAGGCCTACGGCCCTCACGATACGCCTTTTGTCAGAAGCTCGGGCCTACAGCCCTCACGATTCGCCTTTTGTTAGTTGCTCAGGCCTACGGCCCTCAATATTCGCCTTTTGTTATTAGCTCAGGCCTACGGCCCTCACGATACGCCTTTTGTCTGTAGCTCGGGCCTAGAGCCCTCACGATTCTCCTTCTGTTAGTAGCTCAGGCCAACGTCCCTCACGATTCGTCTTCTGTTGGTAGCTCAGGCCTATGGCCCTCACGATTCGTCTTTTGTTAGTAGCTCAGGTCTACGGCCCTCACGATTCTCCTCCTTTTGCTACTCTCTCAGGCCTACGGCCCTTACGATTCTCCTTTTTTTTGTTGCTCAGGCCTGCGGCCCTCACGATTCGCCTTTTTTAGTAGCTCAGGCCTACGGCCTCAATATTCGCCTTTTGTTATTAGCTCAGGCCTACGGCCCTCACGATACTCCTTTTGTCTGTAGCTCGGGCCTACAGCCCTCACGATTATCCTTCTGTTAGTAGCTCAGGCCAACGTCCCTCACGATTCGTCTTTTGTTAGTAGCTCAGGCCTACGGCCCTCACGATTCTCCTCCTTTTGTTACTAGCTCAGGCCTACGGCCCTCACGATGAGCCTTTTGTCCGTAGCTCAGGTCTACGGCCCTCACGATACGCCTTTTGTTAGTAGCTCAGGCCTACGGCCTCACGATCTTTTGTTGAAAGCTTGGGCCTATAGCCCTCGTGATTCGCCTTTTGTTAGTAGCTCAGGCCTACGGCCCTCACGATACACCTTTTGTCCGTAGCTCACGATACGCCTGAATTGTTAGTAGCTCGGGCCTACAGCCCTCACGATTCTCCATTTGTTAGCGGCTCAGGCCTACGGCCCTCACGATACGCCTTTTGTTAGTAGCTCAGTTCTACGGCCCTCACGATTCGCCTTTTGTTGGTAGCTCTGGCCTACGGCCCTCACGATACGCCTTTTGTCCGTAGTTCAGGCCTACGGCCCTCACGATACGCCTTTGTTAGTAGCTCATGCCTACGGCCCTCACGATTCTCTGTTTGTCCGTAGCTCAGGCCTACGGCCCTCAAGATACGCCTTTTGTCCGTAGGTCAGGCCTACGGTCCTCACAATACGCCTTTTGTTAACAGCTGGAGCCTACAGCCCTCAAAATTCCCCTTTTGTTAGTAGCTCAGGCCTACTACCTTCACGATACGCCTTTTGTCCGTAGCTCAGGCCTACGGCCTTCACGATACTCCTTTTGTTAGAAGCTCGGGCCTACAGCCCTCACGATTCCCTTCTTAAGAGCTTGGGCCTACGTCCCTCACGATACGCCTGAATTGTTAGTAGCTCGGGCCTACAGCCCTCACGATTCTCCATTTGTGAGCAGCTCAGGCCTACGGCGCTCACGATACGCCTTTTGTTAGTAGCTCAGGTCTACGGCCCTCACGATTCGCCTTTTGTTGATAGCTCGGGCCTACGGCCCTCACGATACGCCTTTTGTCCGTAGTTCAGGCCTACGGCCCTCACGATTCTTCTTTTGTTAGTAGCTCATGCCTACGGTCCTCACGATTCTCCTCCTTTTGTTTGTTGCTCAGGCCTGCGGCCCTCACGATACGTCTTTTGTTAAAAGCTTGGGCCTACAGCCCTCACTTTTCGCCTTTTGTTAGTAGCTCAGGCCTACGGCCCTCACGATTCTCCTCCTTTTGTTACTAGCTCATTCCTACGGCCCTCACGAAAGGCCTTTTGTTAGTAGCTCTGGCCTACGGCCCTTACGATACGCCATTTGTTAGTAGCTCGGGCCTACAGCCCTCACGATTCTCCTTTTGTTAGTAGCTCAGGCCTACGGCCCTCACGATTCGCCTTTTTTAGTAGCTCAGGCCTACGGCCCTCACGATACGCCTTTTGTCAGTAGCTCAGTCCTACGGCCCTAACGATAAGCCTTTTGTCCGTAGCTCAGGCCTACGGCCCTCACGATACGCCTTTTGTCAGTAGCTCAGTCCTACGGCCCTAACGATACGCCTTTTGTCCGTAGCTCAGGCCTACGGCCCTCACGATACGTCTTTTGTTAAAAGCTTGGGCCTACAGCCCTCACGATTCGCCTTTTGTCCGTAGCTCAGGCCTACGGCCCTCTTGATTCGCCTTTTTTAGTAGCTCAGGCCTACGGCCCTCACGATACGCCTTTTGTCAGTAGCTCAGTCCTACGGCCCTAACGATACGCCTTTTGTCCGTAGCTCAGGCCTACGTCCCTAACGATACGTCTTTTGTTGAAAGCTTGGGCCTACGGCCCTCACGATAGGTCTTTTGTAAAAAGCTTGGGCCTACAGCCCTCACGACACGCCTTTTGTCCGTAGCTCAGGCCTACGGCCCTTACGATACGCCTTCTGTTAGTAGCTCGGGCCTACAGCCCTCACGATTCGCCTTTTGTTAGTAGCTCAGGCCTACGGCCCTCACGACACGCCTTTGGTCAGAAGCCCAGGCCTACAGCCCTCACGATACGCCTTTTGTTAGTAGCTCGGGCCTACAGCCCTCACGATTCTCCTTTTGTTTGTTGCTCAGGCTTGCGGCCCTCACGATACGCCATTTGTTAGTTACTCGGGCCTACAGCCCTCACGATTCTCCTTTTGTTAGTAGCTCAGGCCTACAGCCCTCACGATACGCCTTTTGTCCGTAGCTCAGGCCTACGGCCCTCACGATTCGCCTTTTTTAGTAGCTCAGGCCTACAGCCCTCACGATACGCCTTTTGTCCGTAGCTCAGGCCTACGGCCTTCACGACACGCCTTTTGTCAAAAGCCCAGGCCTACAGCCCACACGATACACCTTTTGTTAGTAGCTCGGGCCTACAGCCCTCACGATTCTCCTTTTGTTAGTAGCTCAGGCCTACGGCCCTCACGATACGCCTTTTTTAGTAGCTCAGGCCTACGGCCCTCACGATTCGCATCTTTTAGTAGCTCAGGCCTACGGCCCTCACGATACGCCTTTTGTCAGTAGCTCAGTCCTACGGCCCTAACGATACGCCTTTTGTCCTTAGCATAGGCCTACAGCCCTCACGATACGCCTTTTGTTAGTAGCTCGGGCCTACAGCCCTCACGATTCTCCTTTTGTTTGTTGCTCAGGCCTGCGGCCCTCACGATACGCCATTTGTTAGTTACTCGGGCCTACAGCCCTCACGATTCTCCTTTTGTTAGTAGCTCAGGCCTACATCCCTCACGATACGCCTTTTGTCCGTAGCTCAGGCCTACGGCCCTCACGATTCTCCTTTTGTTTGTTGCTCAGGCCTGCGGCCCTCACGATACGCCATTTGTTAGTTACTCGGGCCTACAGCCCTCACGATTCTCCTTTTGTTAGTAGCTCAGGCCTACAGCCCTCACGATATGCCATTTGTTAGTTACTCGGGCCTACAGCCCTCACGATTCTCCTTTTGTTAGTAGCTCAGGCCTACAGCCCTCACGATACGCCTTTTGTCCGTAGCTCAGGCCTACGGCCTTCACGACACGCCTTTTGTCAGAAGCCCAGGCCTACAGCCCACACGATACACCTTTTGTTAGTAGCTCGGGCCTACAGCCCTCACGATTCTCCTTTTGTTAGTAGCTCAGGCCTACGGCCCTCACGATACGCCTTTTTTAGTAGCTCAGGCCTACGGCCCTCACGATTCGCATCTTTTAGTAGCTCAGGCCTACGGCCCTCACGATACGCCTTTTGTCAGTAGCTCAGTCCTACGGCCCTAACGATACGCCTTTTGTCCTTAGCTCAGGCCTACGGCCCTCACGATACGTCTTTTGTTGAAAGCTTGGGCCTACGGCCCTCACGATAGGTCTTTTGTTAAAAGCTTGGGCCTACAGCCCTCACGATTCGCCTTTTGTTAGTAGCTCAGGCCTATGGCCCTCACGACATGCCTTTTGTCAGTAGCTCAGTCCTACGGCCCTAACGATACGCCTTTTGTCCGTAGCTCAGGCCTACGGCCCTCACGATACGTCTTTTGTTAAAAGCTTGGGCCTACGGCCCTCACGATAGGTCTTTTGTTAAAAGCTTGGGCCTGCAGCCCTCACGATTCGCCTTTTGTTAGTAGCTCAGGCCTATGGCCCTCACGACACGCCTTTTGTCAGTAGCTCAGTCCTACGGCCCTAACGATACGCCTTTTGTCCGTAGCTCAGGCCTACGGCCCTCACGATACGTCTTTTGTTGAAAGCTTGGGCCTACGGCCCTCACGATAGGTCTTTTGTTAAAAGCTTGGGCCTACAGCCCTCACGATTCGCCTTTTGTTAGTAGCTCAGGCCTATGGCCCTCACGACATGCCTTTTGTCAGTAGCTCAGTCCTACGGCCCTAACGATACGCCTTTTGTCCGTAGCTCAGGCCTACGGCCCTCACGATACGTCTTTTGTTAAAAGCTCAGGCCTACGGCCCTCACGATACGCCTTCTGTTAGTAGCTCGGGCCTACAGCCCTCACGATTCGCCTTTTGTTAGTAGCTCGGGCCTACAGCCCTCACGATTCTCCTTTTGTTAGTAGCTCAGGCCTACGGCCCTCACGATACGCCTTTTGTTAGTAGCTCGGGCCTACAGCCCTCACGATTCTCCTTTTGTTAGTAGCTCAGGCCTACGGCCCTCACGATACGCCTTTTTTAGTAGCTCAGGCCTACGGCCCTCACGATTCGCATCTTTTAGTAGCTCAGGCCTACGGCCCTCACGATACGCCTTTTGTCAGTAGCTCATTCCTACGGCCCTAACGATACGCCTTTTGTCCGTAGCTCAGGCCTACGGCCCTCACGATACGTCTTTTGTTGAAAGCTTGGGCCTACGGCCCTCACGATAGGTCTTTTGTTAAAAGCTTGGGCCTACAGCCCTCACGATTCGCCTTTTGTTAGTAGCTCAGGCCTATGGCCCTCACGACATGCCTTTTGTCAGTAGCTCAGTCCTACGGCCCTAACGATACGCCTTTTGTCCGTAGCTCAGGCCTACGGCCCTCACGATAAGTCTTTTGTTAAAAGCTTGGGCCCACGGCCCTCACGATAGGTCTTTTGTTAAAAGCTTGGGCCTACAGCCCTCACGATTCGCCTTTTGTTAGTAGCTCAGGCCTATGGCCCTCACGACACGCCTTTTGTCCGTAGCTCAGGCCTACGGCCCTCACGATACGCCTTCTGTTAGTAGCTCGGGCCTACAGCCCTCACGATTCGCCTTTTGTTAGTAGCTCGGGCCTACAGCCCTCACGATTCTCCTTTTGTCAGTAGCCCAGGCCTACAGCCCACACGATACGCCTTTTGTTAGTAGCTCGGGCCTACAGCCCTCACGATTCTCCTTTTGTTAGTAGCCCAGGCCTACGGCCCTCACGATACGCCTTTTTTAGTAGCTCAGGCCTACGGCCCTCACGATTCGCATCTTTTAGTAGCTCAGGCCTAAGGCCCTCACGATACGCCTTTTGTCAGTAGCTCAGTCCTACGGCCCTAACGATACGCCTTTTGTCCGTAGCTCAGGCCTACGGCCCTCACGATACGTCTTTTGTTGAAAGCTTGGGCCTACGGCCCTCACGATAGGTCTTTTGTTAAAAGTTTGGGCCTACAGCCCTCACGATTCGCCTTTTGTTAGTAGCTCAGGCCTATGGCCCTCACGACATGCCTTTTGTCAGTAGCTCAGTCCTACGGCCCTAACGATACGCCTTTTGTCCGTAGCTCAGGCCTACGGCCCTCACGATACGTCTTTTGTTAAAAGCTTGGGCCTAGGGCCCTCACGATAGGTCTTTTGTTAAAAGCTTGGGCCTACAGCCCTCACGATTCGCCTTTTGTTAGTAGCTCAGGCCTATGGCCCTCACGACACGCCTTTTGTCCGTAGCTCAGGCCTACGGCCCTCACGATACGCCTTCTGTTAGTAGCTCGGGCCTACAGCCCTCACGATTCGCCTTTTGTTAGTAGCTCAGGCCTACGGCCCTCACGACACGCCTTCGGTCAAAAGCCCAGGCCTACAGCCCTCACGATACGCCTTTTGTTAGTAGCTCGGGCCTACAGCCCTCACGATTCTCCTTTTGTTTGTTGCTCAGGCCTGCGGCCCTCACGATTCGCCTTTTGTTAGTAGCTCGGGCCTACAGCCCTCACGATTCTCCTTTTGTTAGTAGCTCAAGCCTACGGCCCTCACGATACGCCTTTTTTAGTAGCTCAGGCCTACGGCCCTCACGATTCGCATCTTTTAGTAGCTCAGGCCTACGGCCCTCACGATACGCCTTTTGTCAGTAGCTCAATCCTACGGCCCTAACGATACGCCTTTTGTCCGTAGCTCAGGCCTACGGCCCTCACGATACGTCTTTTGTTGAAAGCTTGGGCCTACGGCCCTCACGATAGGTCTTTTGTTAAAAGCTTGGGCCTACAGCCCTCACGATTCGCCTTTTGTTAGTAGCTCAGGCCTATGGCCCTCACGACATGCCTTTTGTCAGTAGCTTAGACCTACGGCCCTAACGATACGCCTTTTGTCCGTAGCTCAGGCCTACGGCCCTCACGATACGTCTTTTGTTAAAAGCTTGGGCCTACGGCCCTCACGATAGGTCTTTTGTTAAAAGCTTGGGCCTACAGCCCTCACGATTCGCCTTTTGTTAGTAGCTCAGGCCTACGGCCCTCACGACACGCCTTTTGTCCGTAGCTCAGGCCTACGGCCCTCACGATACGCCTTCTGTTAGTAGCTCGGGCCTACAGCCCTCACGATTCGCCTTTTGTTAGTAGCTCGGGCCTACAGCCCTCACGATTCTCCTTTTGTTAGTAGCCCAGGCCTACAGCCCACACGATACGCCTTTCGTTAGTAGCTCGGGCCTACAGCCCTCACGATTCTCCTTTTGTTAGTAGCTCAGGCCTACGGCCCTCACGATACGCCTTTTTTAGTAGCTCAGGCCTACGGCCCTCACGATTCGCATCTTTTAGTAGCTCAGGCCTACGGCCCTCACGATACGTCTTTTGTTGAAAGCTTGGGCCTACGGCCCTCACGATAGGTCTTTTGTTAAAAGCTTGGGCCTACAGCCCTCACGATTCGCCTTTTGTAAGTAGCTCAGGCCTATGGCCCTCACGACATGCCTTTTGTCCGTAGCTCAGGCCTACGGCCCTCACGATACGCCATTTGTTAGTAACTCGGGCCTACAGCCCTCACGATTCTCCTTTTGTTAGTAGCTCAGGCCTACGGCCCTCACGATACGCCTTTTGTCCGTAGCTCAGGCCTACGGCCCTCACGATACGTCTTTTGTTAAAAGCTTGGGCCTACGGCCCTCACGATAGGTCTTTTGTTAAAAGCTTGGGCCTACAGCCCTCACGATTCGCCTTTTGTTAGTAGCTCAGGCCTATGGCCCTCACGACACGCCTTTTGTCCGTAGCTCAGGCCTACGGCCCTCACGATACGCCATTTGTTAGTAACTCGGGCCTACAGCCCTCACGATTCTCCTTTTGTTAGTAGCTCAGGCCTACGGCCCTCACGATACGCCTTTTGTCCGTAGCTCAGGCCGACGGCCCTCACGATTCGCCTTTTTTAGTGGCTCAGGTCTACGGCCCTCACGATACGCCTTCTGTTAGTATCTCGGGCCTACGGCCCTCACGACGCGCCTTTGGTCAAAAGCCCAGGCCTACAGCCCTCACGACACGCCTTTTGTCCGTAGCTCAGGCCTACGGCCCTCACGATACGCCTTTTGTTAGTAGCTCGGGCCTACAGCCCTCACGATTCGCCTTTTGTTAGTAGCTCAGGCCTACGGCCCTCACGATACGCCATTTGTTAGTAACTCGGGCCTACAGCCCTCACGATTCTCCTTTTGTTAGTAGCTCAGGCCTACGGCCCTCACGATACGCCTTTTGTCCGTAGCTCAGGCCGACGGCCCTCACGATTCGCCTTTTTTAGTGGCTCAGGTCTACGGCCCTCACGATACGCCTTCTGTTAGTATCTCGGGCCTACGGCCCTCACGACGCGCCTTTGGTCAAAAGCCCAGGCCTACAGCCTTCACGATACGCCTTTTGTTAGTAGCTCGGGCCTACAGCCCTCACGATTCTCCTTTTGTTTGTTGCTCAGGCCTGCGGCCCTCACGATTCGCCTTTATTAGTAGCTCAGGCCTTCGGCCCTCACGATACGCCTTTTGTTAGTAGCTCAGGCCTACGGCCCTCACGATACGCCATTTGTTAGTAACTCGGGCCTACAGCCCTCACGATTCTCCTTTTGTTAGTAGCTCAGGCCTACGGCCCTCACGATACGCCTTTTGTCCGTAGCTCAGACCGACGGCCCTCACGATTCGCCTTTTTTAGTGGCTCAGGTCTACGGCCCTCACGATACGCCTTCTGTTAGTATCTCGGGCCTACGGCCCTCACGACACGCCTTTTGTCAGAAGCCCAGGCCTACAGCCCTCACGATACGCCTTTTGTTAGTAGCTCGGGCCTACAGCCCTCACGATTCTCCTTTTGTTAGTAGCTCAGGCCTACGGCCCTCACGATACGCCTTTTTTAGTAGCTCAGGCCTACGGCCCTCTTGATTCGCCTTTTTTAGTAGCTCAGGCCTACGGCCCTCACGATACGCCTTTTGTCAGTAGCTCAGTCCTACGGCCCTAACGATACGCCTTTTGTCCGTAGCTCAGGCCTACGGCCCTAACGATACGTCTTTTGTTGAAAGCTTGGGCCTACGGCCCTCACGATAGGTCTTTTGTAAAAAGCTTGGGCCTACAGCCCTCACGACACGCCTTTTGTCCGTAGCTCAGGCCTACGGCCCTCACGATACGCCTTCTGTTAGTAGCTCGGGCCTACAGCCCTCACGATTCTCCTTTTGTTAGTAGCTCAGGCCTACGGCCCTAACGATACGCCATTTGTCCGTAGCTCAGGCCTACGGCCCTCACGATACGTCTTTTGTTAGTAGCTCAGGCCTACGGCCCTCAAGATTGCAGCTTATTTATTTGGAATCTCTCTAATAATTGTTGCTCTGTTGAGTGCTCTCTTCTGAATCCGAACTACGGCCCTCACGATACGCCTTTTGTTAAAAGCTTGGGCCTACAGCTCGGACTACCTATAGCCCTCACGATTGATTCTCCTCTTGTTAGTAGCTCAGGCCTACGGCCATCACGATGCGCCTTTTATCAAAAGCTCACGATTCCCCTTTTGTTAGTAGCTCAGTCCTACAGCCCTAACGTTACGCCTTTTGTTAGTAGCTCAGTCCTACGGCCCTAACGTTACGCCTTTTGTCCGTAGCTCAGGCCTACGGCCCTCACGATACGTCTTTTGTTGAAAGCTTGGGCCTACAGCCCTCACTATTCGCCTTTTGTTAGTAGCTCAGGCCTACGGCCCTCACGACACGCCTTTTGTCTGTAGCTCAGGCCTACGGCCCTCACGATACGCCTTCTGTTAGTAGCTCGGGCCTACGGCCCTAACGATACGCCTTTTGTCTGTAGCTCAGGCCTACGGCCCTCACGATACGTCTTTTGTTGAAAGCTTGGGCCTACAGCCCTCACTATTCGCCTTTTGTTAGTAGCTCAGGCCTACGGCCCTCACGACACGCCTTTTGTCTGTAGCTCAGGCCTACGGCCCTCACGATACGCCTTCTGTTAGTAGCTCGGGCCTACGGCACTCACGATTCTCCTTTTGTTAGTAGCTCAGGCCTACGGCCCTCACGATTCGCCTTTTTTAGTAGCTCGGGACTACGACCCTAACGATACGCCTTTTGTCTGTAGCTCAGGCCTACGGCCCTCACGATACGTCTTTTGTTAAAAGCTTGGGCCTACAGCCCTCACTATTCGCCTTTTGTTAGTAGCTCAGGCCTACGGCCCTCACGACACGCCTTTTGTCTGTAGCTCAGGCCTACGGCCCTCACGATACGCCTTCTGTTAGTAGCTCGGGCCTACGGCCCTAACGATACGCCTTTTGTCTGTAGCTCAGGCCTACGGCCCTCACGATACGTCTTTTGTTGAAAGCTTGGGCCTACAGCACTCACGATTAGCCTTTTGTTAGTAGCTCAGGCCTACGGCCCTCACGACACGCCTTTTGTCCGTAGCTCATTCCTACGGCCCTCACGATACGCCTTCTGTTAGTAGCTCGGGCCTACAGCCCTCACGATTCTCCTTTTGTTTGTTACTCAGGCCTGCGGCCCTCACGATACGCCTTTTGTTAGTTGATCAGGCCTACGGCCCTCAAGATTGTAGCTTGTTTATTTTGGAATCTCTCTAATAATTGTTGCTCTGTTGAGTGCTCACTTTTAAATCCGAACTACGGCCCTCACGATACGCTTTTTGTTAAATGCTTGGGCCTACAGCTCGGACTACCTATAGCCCTCACGATTGATTCTCCTCTTGTTAGTAGCTCAGGCCTACGACCCTCACGATACGCCTTTTGTTAGTTGCTCAGGCCTACGGCCCTCAAGATTGTAGCTTGTTTATTGTGGAATCTCTCTAATAATTGTTGCTCTGTTGAGTGCTCTCTTCTAAATCCGAACTACGGCTCTCACGATACGCCTTTTGTTAGTAGCTCAGGCCTACTGCCCTCACGACACGCCTTTTGTCCGTAGCTCAGGCCGACGGCCCTCACGATACGCCTTCTGTATATCCTGTTAGTAGCTCGGGCCAAGGCCCTCACGATTCGCCTGTTAGTAGCTCAGGCCTACGGCCCTCACGATACGCCTTTTGTTAGTAGCTCAGTTCTACAACCCTCACTTTACGCCTTTTGTTAGTAGCTCGGGCCTACAGCCCTCACGACACGCTTTCGTTAGTAGCTCGGGCCTACAGCACTCACGATTCTTCTTTTGTTTGTAGCTCAGGCCTATGGCCCTCACGACACGCCTTTTGTCCGTAGCTCAGGCCTACGGCCCCCACGATACGCCTTCTGTTAGTAGCTCGGTCCTACGGCCCTCACGATACGCCTTCTGTTAGTAGCTCGGGCCTACAGCCCTCACGATTCTCCTTTTGTTTGTTGCTCAGGCCTGCGGCCCTCACGATACGCCTTTTGTTAGTTGCTCAGGCCTACGGCCCTCAAGATTGTAGCTTGTTTATTTTGGAATCTCTCTAATAATTGTTGCTCTGTTGAGTGCTCTCTTCTAAATCCGAACTACGGCCCTCACGATACGCCTTTTGTTAAATGCTTTTGCCTACAGCTCGGACTACCTATAGCCCTCACGATTGATTCTCCTCTTGTTAGTAGCTCAGGCCTACGGCCCTCACGATACGCCTTTTGTTAGTTGCTCAGGCCTACGGCCCTCAAGATTGTAGCTTGTTTATTTTGGAATCTCTCTAATAATTGTTGCTCTGTTGAGTGCTCTCTTCTAAATCCGAACTACGGCCCTCACGATACGCCTTTTGTTAAATGCTTGGGCCTACAGCTCGGACTACCTATAGCCCTCACGATTGATTCTCCTCTTGTTAGTAGCTCAGGCCTGTGGCCATCACGATACGCCTTTTGGTAAAAGCTTGGGCCTACAGCCTTCACGATTCCCCTTTTGTTAATAGCTCGGGCCTACAGCCCTCACGATCCCCTTCTGTTAGTAGCTCAGGCCTACGGCTCTCACGATACGCCTTTTGTTAGTAGCTCAGGCCTACGGCCCTCACGACACGCCTTTTGTCCGTAGCTAAGGCCGACGGCCCTCACGATACGCCTTCTGTATATCCTGTTAGTAGCTCGTGCCAAGGGCCCTCACGATTCGCCTGTTAGTAGCTCAGGCCTACGGCCCTCACGATACGCCTTTTGTTAGTAGCTCGGTCCTACAGCCCTCACGACACGCTTTCGTTAGTAGCTCGGGCCTACAGCCCTCACGATTCTTCTTTTGTTAGTAGCTCAGGCCTACGGCCCCCACAATTCGGTTTTTCGTGATAGCTCGTGCCTAAGGCGATCGCGATTTTTTTGTCCGTAGCACAGTCCTACGGCCCTCACGATACGTCTTTTGTTGAAAGCTTGGGCCTACAGCCCTCACGATTCTCCTTTCGTTAGTAGCGCAGGCCTACGGCCCTCACGATTCGTGTTCTGTTAGTAGCTCAGGCCTACGGCCCTCACGATTCTTCTTTGGTTAGTAGCACAGGCCTATGTTCCTCACGATTCTTCTCCTTTTGTTACTAGCTCATGCCTACGGCCCTCACGATACGCCTTTTGTCCGTAGCTCAGGCCTACGGCCCTCACGATACGCCTTTTGTTAGTAGCTCGGGCCTACAGCCCCCACGATTCTCCTTTTGTTAGTAGCTCAGGCCTACGGCCCTCACGATACGCCTTTTGTCCGTAGCTCAGGCCTACGGCCCTCACGATTGGCCTTTTTTAGTAGCTAAGACCTACGGCCCTCACGATACGTCTTTTGTTAGTAGCTCAGTCCTACGGCCCTAATGATACGCCTTTTGTCCGTAGCTCAGGCCTACGGCCCTCAAGATACGTCTTTTTTTAAAAGCTTGGGCCTACAGCCCTCACTATTCGCCTTTTGTCAGTAGCTCAGGCCTACGGCCCTAACGACACGCCTTTTGTCTCTAGCTCAGGCCTACGGCCCTCACGATACGCCTTTTGTTAGTAGCTCAGTTCTACAACCCTCACGATACGCCTTTTGTTAGTAGCTCGAGCCTACAGCCCTCACGACACGCTTTCGTTAGTAGCTCGGGCCTACAGCCCTCACGATTCTTCTTTTGTTAGTAGCTCAGGCCTACGGCCCTCACAATTCGGTTTTTCGTGATAGCTCGTGACTAAGGCGATCGCGATTTTTTTGTCCGTAGCACAGTCCTACGGCCCTCACGATACGTCTTTTGTTGAAAGCTTGGGCCTACAGCCCTCACGATTCTCCTTTCGTTAGTAGCTCAGGCCTACGGCCTTCACGATTTGTGTTCTGTTAGTAGCTCAGGCCCACGGCCCTCACGATTCTTCTTTTGTTAGTAGCTCAGGCCTATGTTCCTCACGATTCTCCTCCTTTTGTTACTAGGTCATGCCTACGGCCCTCACGATACGCCTTTTGTCCGTAGCTCAGGCCTACGGCCCTCACGATACGCCTTTTGTTAGTAGCTCAGGCCTACGGCCCTCACGATACGCCTTTTGTTAGTAGCTCGGGCCTACAGCCCCCACGATTCTCCTTTTGTTAGTAGCTCAGGCCTACGGCCCTCACGATACGCCTTTTGTCCGTAGCTCAGGCCTACGGCCCTCAAGATACGTCTTTTGTTAAAAGCTTGGGCCTACAGCCCTCACTATTCGCCTTTTGTCTGTAGCTCAGGATTACGGCCCTCACGATACGCCTTCTGTTAGTAGCTCGGGCCTACGGCCCTAACGATACGCCTTCTGTCCGTAGCTCAGGCCCTCACGATTCTCCTCCTCTTGTTACTGGCTCATGCCTACGGCCCTCACGAAAAGCCTTTTGTCCGTAGCTCAGGCCTACGGCCCTCACGATACGCTTTTTGTTAGTAGCTCAGGCCTACGGCCCTCACGATACGTCATTTGTTAGTAGCTCGGGCCTACAGCCCTCACGATTCTCGTAGCTCGGGTCTTCGGCCCTCGCGGTTCGCCTTTTGTTCATTTTTCGAAAAACTTCTGACACATAATATTCAAAGCAATTTTCTACGAAGAAAAATTATTCATTTTAATCTTCGACACTCATATATTCACTGTTGATTTTGGAACCACCTTCCTTTTTTTCTCAGAAAAAAATTTCTTACCCAAACGTTTTCATCCAGAGGCCTTTTGAAAGAAACATCGTAACTCAAAAGACCATGGGTAGAATTCACTTTCATGTACTTCAAATTCCTCAATGGACTCTCCATTTCTTCGTTATCGGAACAAGCTGCAATGTTTGTGACGGATAGCTTATATTTCTTTGCCTAAAAACGTTTAAATTACACTCAAATATATATTTTTTTTCCATGCAAACTTACAAATCCACATAAGTGCAATTGTATCTGTGTCAAACCCAAAAATGCGAGAGCAGTCACGAAGTTCTTCGAAAACATTTCAAATTGTGAATGACCAGTGTGCAAATTAACATAAATAATTCCTTGATCATCAACGGCGATGAAGATTTTTATCTGATCCAGATTCATCATTGCGGTGTCGGAGATCATTATATGTTTAATGGTCCAAAAAATTTTCATAATTCATAATAATGTACGTTTAATTCAATTCCTTCAATGATTGTATAGATTATGCTGGAAAGAAAATCGAGAAATACAGATCGAAATTGAGAAACTGCAAAAACTCTACAGGTTATTATTTGAAGATTCAGCCAAACTTGCCTTGTGCAAATTTTGATAGTCTACGAGGTACAGGAGGTGAAATTTTGTTTTCACAGAATCTGCTGAAATTTTGAAAATAGCAACATAAGAATTGACATCCGGGTAAGTAGTAAGAAATCGAAATATGTAACAACACTTTAGTAACACGCTAGCGTTACATACTTCGAACATGAACTGTTTATTCTTCAGATCGAAAATACCATCACTGAAATAATGCTCGAATTTTAGCGAAGAGATGTAACAGCTGTTACATCTCTTCGCTAAAATTCGAGCATTATTTCAGTGATGGTATTTTCGATCTGAAGAATAAACAGTTCATGTTCGAAGTTCTGATAGTTCATGTAAGGCGTCTCAGAAATGCTTTGTACGTTAGATCGGGTGAACGTGGTGGACAGAGATGGGGACCATTGTTTGCCAGCACATGTCATAGAATAGTCTATACGGAATATTACATAGCTTAACTGTGTAATGTGGAAGTGCACCATCTTGTTGGAACCATTATAAGTTCTCAATATTTTTCGAGTAAAAATGATTATCATATGATGATTATGAAAATACGAAAAAGTGTAATTTCGTTATTTCATCATCCACATCATTTTTCTCTTTCTGTTTCCTGACAGATTTTGTATGAGAAGAACCATAATTTTTCGTTTTATTCATTGTCCTATTAATGGTAATTCATGTTGATCTAGATCGAGAGGGAAATCCCTGAATGAAGAGTCTGATTGTTTTATAAACAATTCGATTACGCTCGTCATGAATAAGAATGAGATTCAAGTAATCTTTATTAGTGAAATCTCTGCGCTCAATACCTATTTCATTCATTGAATTGACTCTTGGCCGAAATAATAACATTGTTTCTAAAGTTTTTTTTTGGGTTTTTTTCACAACTGATTAGCTGATAGCTAGGTGATATAATAAATATCTCATTATTGTTTTCTAAGCAGCACACCAAAAACCGAAAGGATTTGTCAAAATTCATTAACCTTCGTGGAAGTTTTTCATTGTGAGTCAGTTAATTAAAGGAAAAACGTGTCGAACAATGTAATATAATAGTTATATTTATGTACCAAGGACGAAAATCTGTCTATTACAGCCCGCAAATTGACAGCCGAGGCGCAACAGAGGATAGCAAAAGTAGGTGAGATAATATAGACAGTTTTTGCCTAGATGCATATTACATTTTTTCGTCGACCTCAACGTCAAACCATGTTTCTATAATTCACTTGTAAAATCTAGATGATTTCGTAAAGAATTTATTTGACAACAGCAAAGGACAGTTATTGTCACAGTCACTTATGTTTTTATCAAATTCTGTATTTCAAATTGATTCAATCGATACGGGATCTAATATTGTTTATTAGTGATGAATAGATGGACGAAAAGTAAATCAGTACGAGAAGTGAATTCGGACGAAACGTATTTGCCTTCAAAAAGAGTCAACTTTTCTTTGGGTCGACGAATAAAATATTTCCTCTAACTATCACTGATAAGTATAGATAGATCAGATATTTTTTTATTGTAAATTTTTTGGAGAACCAAAGAAATACTCGCGCATAATGGACAGAATGTGTCGAATTTTTCGATTATTTCCTCCATATCTTTGAACTTTAGACTTTGCAAGTCCAACTTGCCTTAATTTATTTCAAGCCCTTTCCAACTGGCGGGAAATCTGATCAATCTGTAACCCCTATATTGAAATAGCGCCCCCCAACGGAAAATGCGGAAAATCCTCCCAGAAAAGCGCCTTGCGCTCTTCCATGTCGTTTATCGATTTGACCCATTAATGCGGCATTATATTCGTTACTACAGAACTATCTGGACCATTCATGTATTCTCGAAAATAATGTTATTATGTGGAAAAACAAAGGTCGTTTTATTGTGGCTGTTGATTCCTGCTCTTGTGCTCAGCCAGGAGGAAAACAGGGAGAGGAAACAGCATCCAGAATTGACCAAATTGTAAGAAAATATCAGATTCAAAACAAAAACATTTTTTTTCAACATGCATTATACCATTGTGCGAAACTGGCAAACTTGTAAATGTAAACATATCCTTCCTATCTGATAAGGTTCACAAATTCCTGAACAAAATCATTTTTATATATTTTCCGAAATATCACAGTACTTCTCGATTTTTAGGGTGAGAAATTGGGCTCAGAAATTGGGAGGTGAGTTATGGCATTTCGGAGAATTGGTAACAAGAAGAACTATGGTTATCGACGTAAGTATAAATTATTTCTGAAAAATTACACCTTTTATTTTTCTAGGAAAAAATAAATAGTTTCTAGGGCACAACATAAACAATTTACTTCTGAATTTTTTTAGAGCTTCAAGGATACAACAATCGTAAGGGAGGATGGGGAAGCTTTGTTGAAAGACATACACGAAAAGATTAGTCACATGATGAAACAAAAAGTGGAAGCTGTTAAGGTAAGAGAAATATCTTCTCATATTGTGTGGTCAAAAATTGAAAAATGTGAAGTTGAGACATATTTGTTTCAATCTTGGTTTTTCACACGCTTTTCCAGAGGATTATGGATATAGCAGAGCAAGCAGCCAAAGCCCAAAAAGAAGACGATATAGATGAAGATTTTCAATTCTACAACTCTAAAAATTTAACAAACTCCGCGCCAAATTATACTGTAGATGATGAAGAAGATTTACAAGTGAGTTTTCGAATTTGATCGACCGATCATAACTAAACAGGATGTCTCCGCTGAAACTAATTAGTTCGAAAAATTCATTGTGTCTTATCAGATCAAATTGTGAAGAAATATGCAGGATGAATTTTATCAAAAAGTATTTAACTTTTTTTGAGTTTTTAAAAGTCGATTTTTATTTATTTGATCAAAACAACACTTGACTGATAAGATTTTTAGTGCAAAATACTGTATTTCTTTTCATCCGTCCAAAAAATTTATTTTTGATCTTGAGAATTATTTTCATAATGCTATTTCTACTATTTTCCTGCAACAGAATGAGACCCCAAGATTTCAAGAATTGAGATATAACGATCCGTTGATTTTCGAAGACAAATATAGATCGATGGACCAATCAGATTTTCAGCAAGATGAGGAGCCAAGTGAAGAGGCAGGCACTTTTAAGGAAGATCCTGAAGCCACAGAAGAAATAGAGGTAAAAACAGTTTTGTATAGTCTGATTTTAAAAGGAATTATTTCGCCTATATTTCCGAAAATACTGATCTAATCTATTCGAAACTAATACGATTAACAAGTATTTATATTGAAGCATTACTTGAAAACTAATCTGCAAGCTTCAATTTGAAAATTACAGATATTTTGAAAAATTATAAAGTATCTCACAAGCATGAAAAATACGAATCAATAAAAAATCTTTGATCTTTGAGATAAAACGAAAAAAAGAGTAATCTTGTTAATATTCAGATAACAGATGGTTCAGAGAAGGATCCACAAGCTAGTCAAACTCCTATAAGGGATAAAACTCGCTTACCTTTATACCCCAACCGAAGATTTTACAACATACCTGTAAATACGAACTTCAGTGCAGTTCATGTACCGAGTAATGTCTACGAAAGATGTAAGTAGATTCCAGAATCTATACCGAATTTCTAGAATCTAATTGAAGTATATATCTTAAACAATTTGAGCATGTACAACACGAATAGGACATTTTATTGGGTATTCATTCACTTCTATCTATTACAAAATGAATTAACATGTCTTAGTTCTACCACATTCAACCCTCCTCTATACAGGGTGAGTCTTTGACTTGCACGTATATTTTAATAGATTCTTATTGAGGTCAAAAGAAAAATTTTTTCTTTGCTATTTTTTACGATTTGGCCTTGATAAGAAGATATAGCTATTTTCAATTTTCATAATGAGCTATGCGATAACTCATTTATTATATTATAAATACTACTTTGTTCAACGAATGTAATGGAAAAAATTGAGTTTATGTTTGATTTCCATATATGGTAACTTATTCCGAGGGTTGAAATGGTATTTTTAATATTTGAAAAAACTTCAGTGCCAGAATTTAGCTCATTATGAGAAATCAGAATTGTTATTTTTTCATCTAGAAAAAAAAAATAAAGTGAAGGAAAAAGTGTTTCTTTAGACTTCAAGAATATACCGTTAAAATATATGTGACCCTGTGACCCTGTATTCCCATCTTCCACAATACAGGTGCTTATTTTTACAGTATTTCAAGACGTGATTTTGTAGCCAAAATATAGAAGCTTGTAGGAATTGAGAATTAAGTATAATTCTATACTTCATTCACTTTTATTTTAGGAGTCGGTTGGCCATGGAAATTTGACACATTTCACTCTGTATAGTACGGAAATGTGGGGTTATGACGCTTGTCAAAACATTTTTGGGTTTTAAATCAACGCTATGTTGTCCGCTCTACGTAGAAGTTTCTGTTATTACGTATTTTATCAAAATGTCGAATCTCTTCGGAAAATATGTGACGAACATAATTAAAGTTTATAAAAACTGATTGAAGTCATACCAAATTCAGTTATTTGCATGGAAAATACAAGATGGACTTCACCTCTGAACAAAAATTTCACATGAATAAACACAGGACAACTGGCGCGTAGGTATTTTTTGGTACCTTAATACATTTACAATGTATAGGACAAGTAAAATGAAAAATAGAAAAATCAATTTTCGGGAACTTATTCTACGATGACATAATCGAAAACCTGTAGTAAACTTTTCGCATTAAATCACTCAAACATACAATTCTCAAATGCCACCACTTTTTTTGGTCTCCCAATAGAAGGAAATTCTTTGTCCTATCCTCTTCATTCACAATATTTCTGATTTTGGAAATATTCAGCTGAAATATAAGTCGTTTAGATTCAGATGAAACATTATATAAATTCTCTTACATTGAATATGTTCGCTACCGTCTGACGTATTGTGGATTTTAGAATATCAGGACATAACTATTTGAATGAACGGACCTGAATTCTAAATAGCACTTCCTGAAACCCTGTCTCTTTTTTCAATCACTTTCGGAATTTTCATAATAAAAATTGATATTAGTTGTGGCAACCGCGTTATGACATTAACGACATTTCATAAGTGCCAACCTTACTCCGTTCTAGTTACAAAAACTTATTTAAGTTATTTCATGGCTAACCTACTGCTAAAATAAATGTGAATGCAGTATATAGAAGTCTATTATCTTGGTTTTTGATAAAAATTTTCTATCACTAAAAGATTCTTCTTATCTTAAGACTCTTGTATACCGAATTCCAATAATTTCTGCCGTGTTTCGGCAAAATAATACCAAAAAATACATGATGAGGTGCTCTCACTCTCCAGCGAACATAAGATGAAGTTTTTTCCTCAGTTCGACCTGAAGAATTATGTCCTGAATTATATTTACGTTAAATCCAGACACCTTGTGCATGTGTCAAATTTTCAGCAAAAGACGTGCTAACAGGCATCATTTGGTCTGAAGAGTTGGATAAGACCTTTCGAAACAACTACAAACTGGATCCAACCCTATCGTGGCAATATTTTGGTAGTTCTACAGGATTCATGAGGCAGTTTCCAGGTAAGTCAAACCTTAAAACAAAAATTTTGAATGTTCAAAACTTTGAATATACCAATAATTTCAGCGATGCAATGGCACGAAGAGCCTCTGGACCTTTATGACTGTCGAACGCGCTCGTGGTTTATTGAAGGGGCATCCTCGCCTAAAGACGTTATAATTCTGGTGGACAGATCCGGCTCTATGACAGGTATGCGAAGGGAGATAGCCAAGCACGTGGTTCACAACATCCTGGACACCCTTGGTAACAACGACTACGTTAACATCTACACCTTCAGCAACACAACCGACCCGCTGATCGACTGTTTCGATGGCATTTTGGTACAGGTGAGCTGAATCGCACCTCAAGTTGTAACATGTTGTGAAATTCGGCTTGTGTTGATACGTAGGCGAACATGGCAAACGTGCGACTGCTGGCGGAGAGTATGACCAATTTCAAGACCGAACAGATAGCTAATTTCTCCCTAGCCTTGATCACAGCTTTCGAGATTCTGAAGGACTATAGGGAGAGCAAACAAGGTATGGTTTGAGAACTTTGAGAGGGAGAGATCTTGATTGTCCTGCTTGTTTTAGGAGCTGGATGCAACCAAGCGATAATGTTGGTCACTGATGGTGTCCAAAATAACTACACTGACATATTTGAACAATATAACTGGCGAAAACCTTTCGTCAACGTCCGAATTTTCACCTACTTGATTGGAAGGGAAGTATCCAATGTTAAGGAAGTCAAGTGGATGGCTTGTGCAAACCAAGGTAACTTTTGATGGGGATATATATATAGTGTGGTCCACCGAAAACTGAACATCTGCATTTTCCGGCTTCAAAAGGAAAATGTAGAAAATCGGTAGGATCTGTCAATTTCTGATTCGAGGGAGAACAACTTTTCCGTTCTTTGCATCCCCGTAACTGCAACCTCCTAAGGAGGCCGAGCACAATCCTTTGATTCTGAATAGAGAGGAGAGGAGGGGTGTTATTTATTAAATTAATGCTGGAAATTGGCACCATTTACTTTCATGCAGTTATATAAGTTTTGCCGAAAACGTTCACGGCCATTACTCATTACTCCAGATTTCTGGTGTTATTTGACGGTATTAATTAATGATCCGTGTTCGCAAATCATCCAGTGACAGAGGCTGGGTAGCGTAAATCTTGGATTTTAGGTGAACCCAGAGAAAAAAGTCCAGTAGGGTCGGATCAGGTAGAATAGAAACTTCCGGTTTCACTTTCTTTAAACCTTTTCCATCCCTCTTTTCAACCCTTTCAAAAGTGAGTTCAATTCTGGATCCTTCAATATAAATTCGGCAGGTTTCAGTATAAAGCCTATCAGGGCTACGCTTCTTGTGTTTCAAATCTTTATCCAACGATACAAACAAATACATATATCCTGTTTTTTTCGATCCCAGGTTTCGCTTTGAATTTACCAATCCAAACCAGTGAATCACAAAAACCGTCGCATTCAATAATGGCATTCATTCTTTCAGCCCTACTGGTTTTCTCAATTAAACAAACCAGAGCTCATGGCTTTCCTTACTTCAATTGATATACGAGGATATATTGAAAAATTCCTAGCATACTATAGAGCAAAAGAAAATTTCAATGTCAAAATATTTCATTACTCAAATACTCAACATATTCTCCTCTTAATTATTGGATACGTTTATTAGAGCGAACCTGGAACGTCTCTAGACCTTTCAAAAACAAGGTTTCTGCTTGCTCTACAAACCAGACCTTCATAGCTTTTATTACCTCCCCGTTGGAAGAAAATTTACAACCTTTTAAACTTTTTTTTCAGTTGAGGAGAGAAATGATAGTCGGATGGAGCCAAATCTGCTGTATAAGTGGGTGTTCTAGTAATTGATAGTAATTGAAACCCTAAATCACGAATTTTTTGCATGGCAACATGAGATTTGTGTACAGGGGCGTTGTCCTGCAAAAACAAAACACCTTTGGATAGCTTTCCGCATATTTTCTCTTTAATTTTTCCCGTAGATTGGTCAGTAATGTCGAATAGTAATCTCCGGTTATTGTTCTACCCTTATCCAAAAAATCAATCATGATTACTCCATGGCAATCCCAAAAAACTGAAGTAAGAATTTTTTCAGTAGATTTTTGGACATGAAACTTCTTAGGTCTTGGAGAACCAGAGTGTCGCCATTCCATCGATTGTTGCTTTGTTTCTGGATCGTAGAAATGTACCCAAGTCCCACCCATAGTAACGGTTTAAGAAGTCTAAATCGTTTTCAAATCTAGCACAGATCAAACGCGATGCTTCTACTTCTGCACGCTTTTGGTCAACATTCAAACATTTGGGGATCCATTTTGCAGCAATTTTTCTCATGTCCGAACATCTTCTTTCTTTTAATTTATTCCGTAACTCTGGTTTACTTTTTTGACCTCAAACTTCACACTGATAGTTCTCATTGAAAGTGTCAGTGTGTAGAGTTACACAATAACTAATGAGTATTAGTTATTGTTCGTTGCTATGGTAAGGCAATATTTTTTTTATGAAACTGGTCTAGGCTAACTAGATATCACTACATCCTCGTTCATATAGAAGATATTCTTATTCTTCTCGTAATTCTCAAGGCTATTTCACCCATCTGAGCACATACGCGGAGGTGAGAGAAGAAGTGCTTCAGTACCTTCCAGTGATGGCTCGTCCGATGGTCCTGAATCCAAACCACAAGCCTAATCCAACATGGACACCTATCTATGCAGATGTCACCGATCCTAAGCTCACAAATTGGCTCTGGATAAACCGGGAAAGAAACAAGCAGCGGGAGAGGTTTTTAGGTTACCGACCCAACAAAACCCAGATTTCGCCTGACGTTTTGGACAAGAAGTTCGTCCATCAACAGAAGGCTGTAAGTTCGAATAATTCCAATATTTTCACAACGAATGATGGGGGTTGTTTTCCAGAAACAAGATAACTATGGAGACTTGCAAGTTTATCATTTAATGACTTCGGTTTCATTGCCAGTGTATGATAAGAAACAACGCAAGGTGAGTTTCAAATTTTTTCATTTTCAAGGTGATATTACTCTTTTGCCCTGGTATTTAAAATCTTCAACCATGTACATAGTGTCGTTTTCACAGAATTTTACAGAAAAAGTGCGTGTAAACGAAGCCGTTTGGATTGATGTTGTGAGAGAGGTAACAATAACGATGAGAGTGACATTTTACTTATTGACGTGTAATAGATACAGATTTAGCTGAAGGAATTCGAAATCTCTTGAAAATTTCTGTCATCGATGCGCAATTAGAACTAAAGAATATATATTTTAGCAAGGGAATGTCGAAATTGGTGATTTTCGTTAAACGTACGTACGACCGGCAAATCCTCGACACATTCTGATCCAAATCATGGCTACATATTCCTCTGTAACTTGTGATCATGGTGCCGATTAAACATTATAGACCCTAAGGAACACAAAGAGCCCCTACGAACCTACCTGTCCAACCACAGCCCGAACGTTGAGCACAGATAACAGAGTAGATTAGATAAATATAACTTGAAAACAAAAGCAGATAGAGTAATGCGGTTTTGGCCATTACACTTTTGAAAATCGATATCGGACAAGTGCCATCCATTTGTCCCTAGCTCTTACGCTTACAGAGCTGTCAGTCAGCTCCCATCGAATTTTGCCCACCCTGTGCAGTCGAAAAAATGTCACTATTTTTTAAGGTCACAATTAAAGAATGCTTGGGGACTTCTGGTGATTCTTTAATAAGGTTTTGATGTGCCCACCATGACGTCGATACCTTGCTAAGATATTTTTGCTTTTGAAATCAATCATCCACTTCAATTTCTAACATTTCACAATATCTAATTTTCTTCAGTTTAGTTTCAATTTTGCAATAAAAGATTAGGCATTTCGAATTCCATTATCAGAAAATAGTTGCGTAGATCTGGTTATAACAGCCTAAGTTAAAAAAATATAAGAGACCATAGGCACTGTGATTAAGTAGAAGAGCTAGATGATTGTATGTCCACCATGTGTAGAAAGTACCTCGAAATGTTAATACTCTGTGATCAAAACTTCACGATGATTAACGATCTGACAAATCAAATTAACGAACTTTTCCTAGATTAGAAACCTATTTTTAAGACTAAATTCATGTAACGATAGTAGGTACTCATGTTCAAATTACTGTTAGCTTTGAGTATCATCCAAATCACCGATGCAACATTCACAAATGGAGAATCCACGGTCTTCGAAATTCATTGGTCGCCCAAACAACCCAAAGAAGGTGTCCTTGAAAAATTTGAAGTGATGTCATCCCTCGGAGAGAAGTATACTTGTGTGCTGTCGCAGGAGGACCAGTTGAACATCACAGAGAACCCAATTTACAAAGGTCCACTTGCCCTGGATTTCATTGAGCATCTTTTCAGCAAGGGTATCTGCTCGTACAGGCTAGACCCTTATTGGACTTACGAAGTGTGTCATGGCAGACATATACGACAATATCACGAAATATTGGATGGTTCTAGATTGAAACTGCAACAGTATACGTTAGGGAAGATGGGCACCAAAGAACGAGAAATGGTTCTGCGAAAAATGAAAGAAGATGAAAGAAGCAGAAATTCCACTTTTAAGATACCAACGAAAAGAGTGGAAAACAAGGAATTGCCTTACGTCAAAATCTGTATGACTGACGGGTCAGTTTGCGACCACAACAGAAGAAAACTGAGGAGATCCAACGTGTATTACATGTGCGACATGAAAGCGCACCACGATATTCACACAGTGAAAGAAGTGACGTCCTGCGTCTATGAAATCATAATCCTAACTCCAGTTCTATGCGCCCACCCTAAGTACCGACCGAAAAGGATACCTACCAGTCCTATAACCTGCTACGCCACTGGAAAATCGCCTAAGGTACCCTACAGCCTCGCGAAGATCTACTCAGACAGAAGAAGTATAATTACCAAAGCCGCCAACGGTGAAGGAAGAATAGAATTCGTGTCGTACGACAAAAAGTCGGACAATTCCATATCCGTCGACTCCGATCTAGTTGACGACTTTTTGGCGGGAAAGAACTGCATCAGTGGCGGAACTGGGGTTTGGAAGTACGAGTTCTGTTACGGAAAATACATAAACCAATACACGTACGGTATGTTAGGACTGAGGACTACAGTGTGTCTCGGAAAATTCGTCCTGAGTAATCACGTGGATTGGATAAGGAACCGTCCGTACAAACGTCCGAAGCCTGTGGGTCATAGGTCATACATAACGCAGTTTTACAGTGACGGATGCATTAGTAACATCACAGGGAGACCTAGGCAAACAGAAGTCAAGCTCAAATGTATGGAGAACTCAGCCAATAGGAACTCTTTGGTGATGTACCTGTATGAAACAAACTATGGAGAGTACCTTCTAGGTATAGAATCGCCTATTTTGTGTCACGTGGTTCCATTGGCCGACGAAGATGGGCTAATTTATCACAAGATCTAAATGTTTTTGTCCAGTAAAAATTTTAAGTTTATATTCTTTCCTTTTTCTCATTTTTTTAAGAATAACTTATCCCCCTTGAACGGACGATGTTATACGAGAACTTTGATGTGAAAAATTACATTTTTTAGATTAATACCTACAATAGGCAAATGATATCGATGTTGAACATTGCTCATCTAAATGAGGATAACTAGGATAGTATAACTATTTTTGTACAAGTCATCTTCAAGTTCAAAAAATTGTTTCAAAAGGGTAAAGTCCGATCTATTTTATTTTGGAAATTTTTTCTTGTGGTTTTTTTTTGTTGGAAACTTTCAACTGATCGAATTTGGTTTTGAAAAACCAGTAGGTGTAGTCTCTAGTCAGTATTTTTACTGACCAAATTATTGTGATATTAGTTCATAACCAATAACTATAAAAAGTTAACTACAAAGCTAGAATAGAGTAACAATCGCACTTCAGTTCTGATATCAGTTTTTTCTTCAAAGAATCTGTATAATTGAGAGAGGTCAAATCTGCTAGATTAAAATATATCGTAGATAAATCTAGGTAGTGTCATAGAGAATTGAATAGAAAGCTAGATTTAGATATAGAGAAACAAATATTCATTGTATAGATGTGAAAATAAAACTAGCTAATAAATCGTTGTTTGAAATGCCAATATAGATACGAATAGACAGAAACATAGGAGAAAATGACCAATATTATGCGTTTAAGAGTCTAATTTTCTATCATTTTCAGGAAAGAGTGGCAAATCTTTTAGGAGTAGCTGGTACTGATGTACCAATAGAATATATACAGAGGCTGATGTTGCCGTATAGAGTAAGTATGGAATATTTACTAATTTTCCCAAATATGACCTTTAATTCATTTCTAGTTGGGTGTGAACGGCTATGCTTTTATAGTCACCAATAATGGCTATATTCTGAGTCATCCTGATCTGAGACCAGTGGTAAGAAAATGTTTTTCTTCGATAATTATACCGCTAAGACTTCACATTTTCGTAGCACCAAGGTATTCTGAAACCGGCTTATAATAGAGTCGATCTAACAGAAGTTGAACTTTTGGATGATGGCGATGCTGATCCTAGAACATGGTCTGATGAGCTCAAAGAGTTCAGAAAAAAAGTAGTCATGCAAAAGAAGGGAAACAAGACCTTCAATGTGAAAACCCACTTAGACGACATGGTAAGTTCGAAAATGGGGGTGAAACTTATTCAATTCAGAAGGTAGAGTTCTTCAAGGTTCTATTTTTGATCTATAGAAAAGTGTGCCCCTGAAGAGACCCAACCGTGACCTACAGATCTTTCCACACTCCGGGCATGGATAGTCACCAACCAGATCTGGTTGCTGATGTATCCTTTTCGAGTCTGCATTATTATAACTGTGTACCAAAAAGACCTCCACTATGACCTGTCTAACACTAGTTGTTCCCAGTTATCATTGGCATTAACTGATTTTAGGGATTGATGTAGTATATCCTTAAGCCGCTTATAATGGCCTCCTGGTTTCCGGGCTCCCTCTGTGAATTCGCCATACAGAGCTATTTTGCGGAGTCTTGTGTCTTGCATCCTCAGAATGATGCCGCTCCATCTGAGTCGGACCCTCGTTACTTGAGTCTCAATTGTTGTACAACTCGCGCGCTGCAAGACTACTGCATTTGAAACTTAGTGGAACCATTTGATCTGCATTATTTGTCTTAGATGACGTTGTTGCGTTTGTTCAAGATGTTTAATATGTCGCCTGTAGGGCGTCCAGCTTTCGCTTTTCTTTAGAAGCGTTAGGAGGACCACTGCTTTGTAAACAGCTGTCTTGGTCTTCAGATTGAGGTCGTGATTTTGAAACACTCTGTCCTTTAGCCTCCAGAATGCTCGTGATGCTGAATTGATACGGTTATGATTTTCCGTGTCTAGGTTTGCAATAGTACTTATGAAGCTTCCCAAGTATTGAAACTGCTCGACCTGTTCTAGAGTTTCATTTTCCAGGATGATATCTGTTTGAAGGCTTTCTGGCGGACTTACCTGGATTTTGGTTTTGTCGATATTGAGTCTTAGGCCTAAAGCTTCGTATATTTGTTTATAGGTGTCCAACATCATCTGATGAGCTGCTAGCTATAAGTGCGCAGTCGTCTGCATATTGAAGTTTCGTGATAAATTTTGTAGGGGTTTTGGCTCTGAGGCGCTTTGGGTTAAATGGGCCTCCATCAAATCTGAAGGCTATTAGTTCATAGTTATTCTGCATAAACTCACCATTAGATTTCTTCCTCCCTTAGGCCTTAGTTCTCAGGAACTCTGCATATAAGCCCACCATTACATCATTAAGCCTTTAATGGGCTTGTAATCATTTGAAAATCATTTCGATTTTGTCTCCTGAATGAGAATCATGTTATGTTCTCAAAAAAAAGCTTCTAACCTACTGTGTTTTCGATTTTCATAATTATGATTTAATGGAAATTTCAGAGGAGAATAATCGTTAACAGCAGGCACTACTTTTACATGGGCCTGAACGACACTCCCTTCGGTCTAGTGGTAGCCTTACCCGGCAAATACGGCTTCAACAGGGTGCAGCACCCTGTAGAGAACGATATACACCGTATGAGGTCCAATGACAAAATCAAAAGACCGTTCACCCAATTTTTTACGGGCAATTGGACAATACATCCAGACTGGTATGTTTTTCGTGAACTTGTTGAGATTTGTCAATTGATCTTCGTTTTTTCCAGGCACTATTGTCGTTATTTGGACGACTACCATCATTTTGATACTCCGGAGCAGGAGTTTTTGCATTTTCTGGAGAAGATGGAGAGCCCTGGCTGGAAATGGACGTCAGAATGTGAGTGAAGGACGTTTTCTCACTCTGGTTCCTAAGAACGAGCGTTTATTCTCTGTAATTTATGATTTTCGCCTTGCAGGTGACCGAAAGTTGATATGTAAGGTGGTTGCAGACGCAAAAATAACCACATGGTTCAGTCAAAACATCACCACCACAAGCAAAGAAGAGAATGGGTGAGTAAACAAAATGAAATATGATATTCAACTCATCGAGCACAACATTCTGATAACTCTGGAGTATAAAAACTAGAATTCATTCCACGCGAAAAAAACTTCAAAGTTTTCAGAATATTTACAATAATCAAATACAAATTTTAATTTCTTTGCCTTTTTCAAAAGTCCCATAGCTCTGTTGACGACACTGATATCAAGGTACAGTAGTTATAATGGTATAATCTTATGCAATTTTTACAGGTATTGTATTTCTATGAATAATGAATGAACAACTAAATATTCCATTGTTTTCGAATTCATAGGGGAAATGAAAAATTTGAATAATTTTTCCATTTACTGTGTTTCAAGATATTTAGCTGAAAAACTTGAGGCCCAAATTAAACAGTACGGAAGTCATTACTTGTCAACTCACAGCACTGATTACTATATATATTCTAATAAAATGCTTTGGAATTGTTTTTAGACTTCCGCACAGATGAACATAACAAAATTCTCGGCAATAGGTGATAACATCACTCGCGAGCACTTTTGAAAAGGTATCCGCAATAGCTCAGGCAGGAAGGCAAGAAACTGAAAAAGTCAATACCAATCTGACGATAGGTCAACGTTCGGTCGATAAATAAATTAATAACGAGGCTTTCATAGCCCACTTGAGGGGAGAGGAAAAGGAATGTCTCGCATGTCCTAAAAACTTTCAAATTATCGCCGTTGGAAATGTTTTCGCTCTGACGAAACGCGGTTATCTAAAAATTCATGATGTTTACATGGTGCTGCACCATTTTCAGAAATGAAAAAGTAATGAAAACGGTCTGAAATGTTGATGGGTTCGTAATCCTTGAATCGAAATTAAGAATGTGATACTCATCTTAAAATGAAGGAATTTTGAACGAACAACAAACATTATTACAGTTGCCTGCGAAATTAGACACGCGAAATAAAATTTTCAAGCTTGATGAGCAAATACAGAAATGTGTCCATCCGTAAAAGGGTTTTTCCCAAAACTACTGCAGTTGAATCGGTGAAATTTGTACGAAAGAGTACGATGATCAATGTTACAGAAATTGTAATGAACCCCAGTTTTTTGAGAAAATTGGAGTTCATTTTAGTGCATTCCTTTCATTCCACATTTCTGCCTTCGAAAATATTTAATTCTCAAATATTCAGTACAGTCATTCCGATAGGCAGAGTAAATGTAAAAAACCGTTTATCTGTGTTTAACATTGTTTTTCTTGCATGTTGAAGATTTTGACGTTTTTCTGATGTTGATATGCGATAAACCGGAGCTGACGACGTTTTTCACTCTTGTCGCATTCTGGAATTTTCAGATTTTTAACGTGTGGGGGGATTTGCCTATAAAAACAGATTTTCCCCCGCGACGGCCTCTTTTACTCTTTAGTCTCTTTTGTCACTTTTACGCTTTGTACTCTCTTTGCTTTGGTTTTCGACTTTAATTGCGTGCACGACAAGCCTTTCAGCGAATTTAGAATAAATTTTGTATTACGAAGTTAGTGCTCTTAGGAATTAATTTTTAGTTTTCGTTTGTTTTCCGCGAGTGCCTGAAATAAAGGAGGTAGGTCCCCGTCTTTACCGTTCAGTTTCTTCATTAGACCTACACCGGTTACTTCTTTGACACTGCTGTACTGTATCGCTTTCTGTTATCTTTTGCCATACTTTACCCTGTTTCGCGAGTGTGACTTTTCTCTTCATATCAGTCATGGTGCGTAAGCCCTTGGGGTAGTGAAGAGAAAGTCCCGTCAACCCCATGTTCGCGTTTCGCGTCATAAGTGTTGAAATCGAAATCTCTTCTTTTCTATCAGTCATGGTGCGTAAGCCCTTGGGGTAGAGAATAAGAGATACCGCTCGTCGTCAGTCAAATCCCGTAGTTGCGCTAAAAATAGAGCTTTTCTTCGTTATCATCATGGAGCGTAGCCCTTGGGATAGCGAGTAAAAGTCTCGAATAGATCCGCCCTGGTTGTGTTTCTTTTCATATCTGGAGAAATACAATTAATTACACCCCGATACCGTATAGCAAGTCATTTTACTTCGCGAGGTCATCCTTAGTATCCATTTCGTCAGTTCTGGTTGGCGCATTTTATTGAACAACCTTTGATTTTTCACTGTACCCGGTATAAACTTTACAAAGTGCTCGTGATCCGATAGAATTTCCAGAATGTATGTTTGCTGATAGATTCGCTCATATTTCATACCTACACATATTTCCGTTGTATATATAATCAGTTTCCGAAGGTGTGAATAAACTGGTACATAATTTGATTTTGACTACTTCGTTATCGCTACCACCCTAGATAACAGCGAACTCTGTCTCCGACTAGCAGCTTCTCTGGTAGGTTTGCTATTTTCTTCCTAGTGAAAAGAATAGCTGGAGCTCGAGATAAGTTTCTCCGAGGAAACCACGTTACAAAATTCTTGTTTTGTATTGCAATTTGCAATATAATAAATTTCATTCGGTTTTTTAAATATTTACTCTCAGAATTCGAAAAATTATTTTTTTTCTTCCCCTTTATCAGTTGATGAATATGTATGAAATTATTACTGCGATGTGTTTCACTTTTTCTCGAAAGTTTCACAGAAAATTTTGTATGCAAAATATGATTGAAGAGATTTTTTGTCTCCTCAAACACTATCATTCCTCATTGTTGAATGAGTAACTTAGGTATAAGCATAATCTTCTTCTTCTTCAGAAGGACTGTGTTTTTGACTTTAATATTTCCTTTTGAATCTCTAAAATTATATATAACATTTTCAGCAAAAGCAGATATTGTGGCAGCACCCATAAACTTTTTCAGGAGTCATTTATCCCAATAATTGCAGCGAGGAAATGATTCTTTATTTCAGCCAGCCATTTATGCCAATATTAAAAATTTCATGCATCGAAATAATATCGGAAAATTGTTCGTTAAAAATTTCTGAATGCTCTCCTCTTTTTCACGCAGACCGGAATTCATAAAACGTTTTGGGATCACTGTAGCCTTCTTGGCCACTCACAGTGGCTTGACAAGATGGCAGGATTTTCCTCAAAACATCGACTTGGCCACTAGCGAACCATCGTAAGTGACCCCATCACCAACAGTTTTCCAAACTGAAAAAAATCATTTCAGGAATTTTCACATGGTCCACAACAGAGCCATTGACGAAGTATGGTACAGGAGAGCTGTCGAAAGACATTATGTGGATCCAAGAGGTTTTATATACTCTGTACCTTTTGATATAGGTGGGGTCTTACTTGTGAAGATTTTTCGATATTGATAATCGAGCAAAAACCTTTTTAGGACACGAAGCTAATGTACTGGTAACAGTGAGCCATGCTATATTTAGGGATGATTCAAACAAAAGGGCTCCTGCAGCTGTGGTTGGTTATCAGTTTTATCATTCGTCCTTGTATTCTTTATTCAAGAACATCACCACAGCAGTAAGATTCACATCTTCTTAATTTTTCTTTATGGGCACATACAAAATGTTTCATTCCAGTGTGGAGATATGCCATGCACCAGGACATGCGATTCCAAAGAGCTGCATTGCTTGATGGTGGACGACAATGGGTATGTAATAGTCAGCAATAACGTTCAAGATACTGGGTTCTTCTTCGGGAAAATTAGACCGGATATAATGAGAGAGCTGCTCAGGGAAAACATATATAAAGTGACCAGAATATTTGATTACCAAGGACTTTGTCCTGAGGCGGAAGAGATGGGAAATCCTGCCAGCAAGATTCTGACTGTACGTATTCTTTTTCATATGTTTATTGTTGTATATTGAAGTGAGAAGAGTTTACACCATTCTTGATGATTTTCCAGCCTTTCGTGCATCTCTCCAAAGTATTCCACTGGTTCCTGACCACCTTGGCTTTCTTGATCAACTTGGCTGTGGGCGAAGACTACAATTCGCTGCTGTACCAGACCCCTGACCCATCAGAGGATCATCTAGAACACGAACAGCTCTTCGTGGATTCCGATCCTCAAGAGGACATCGAGAATCACGATCAACCTTATTTCAAGTTGAACGAGAAGGAGTTCATAGCCAGGTATAGGATACAGAAGACAAAGCCGGAGCCATGTGACAATGAGATGTGGATCTATAGTCTTGTTCACTATACCGAGAGGAATATGTCTAATAGTGGGTACAACAAAACTATGACAGATTGTTCTAGGTGAGTGCGAAAACTATATTTTCAATATTCAGCGACATTTTCACCAGCAAATCCTACTTCTGGATGCATTAAAGAAATTCTTTTTCAGGCCTTTCATCGTGCAAAGAGTGTCAGGCAGCAACATGATTCTACTGGTTATCAACAATTTATGTAGAGCTAATCATGATGAAACCATTCCTTGGCCTGAACCCACTCAATACAACTACAATATGAGTACAACATGCTATAAGGTTTTGTACAACAACCTTCCGAGACGTCATTATATGAGCTGTATCAACAGAAACATTAACGTGAGTATAAAAGCAAGATCAATTAAGAACTTGATTGAATTATTCCATCCATTTTGTATTTCTGATCATTTTAAGTGTCGTAACTACAAGTGTTTGTCGATCTTTTGTTCAGGACTCAAATAAAGACCCATGAAATGTTTCAGGAGAGCGAAATAAGGCTCTGCGGCAAAGGGACCAACCTTCAAGTATCCAGAGAATTAGTGTTACTTCTACTAGCAACACTGCGGCTAACTTTGCTGCTTCTCCAGTAGGATAGTTAACCATCTTAGAAAATTTCCAATATCTGTGATATTCCTATATCTTAACTGATATAATATTATTTGTTTTTGTGTTGAAAAATATTTACATTTACACATAATTGTTGATTGTTGAGGTGACTGACGCTTAGAAAAGTTTTCGTATTGAGGTTCTTATGTACCTATATACCCGTATCGCAGAAAGTTTTTGGGTGAAGTTTGGAAAATTAACAATTTCCATTTGAATGCTTAGTTATGCTTGAGTCGAACTACCTACATCGTATTGATATGAATATGAAAAATGCATTAGGTGTATATTTCGTTTTTTCCATCAACCGGTGTGCAGCAGGGATCTATTCTTGTGCTCTCGTAATTCTTCAGCCAAATTTGGAGTGCTCAATATCTGATTTCTCGAGAATATCTAGTCTAGTGTTCTAGGTGGATAATAAAAAATATATTATGCTGATTCTTATCCCTCATTCGTATATCTACATTTACAAACTCAAAATTTTGCAATTTTTTTTTAAATTCCTGAAGTCTATGATGAAATAATAAATAATATTTCAATAAGGGGAAGAAATACCCTGTGGATCTCCAGTCAATTCAGCTTCAGCATTCATTAATGAATGAAAAATTACTAGAGCAATTACTCTTGTAATTTTTCACGCAGACTTGGTTTTTTTAATTGAAGTTGCAAAAATTTTTATAGTTATTATATGTACAAACACAATGCTAAAAATTATGAATTTTTGAGAAAATTTCAATTGGCATTCAGCTTAGTTTCCAATCATCATGCAGGTGCTATTGTTAGAAGTAGATTATTTCTGTAAATTCAAGTAGAAAGTAGAATCCCGCTGTCACTTCCATCATTTTCAGAACCAAACGAAGGTATTACTTCTCCTTGAGATATAAGTATAAACATGTATACAGTACTGATTTGAAACAAACCTAAGATTGATATTTGATATAGGCCATCCTTGATATTCAACATGAGATAATATTTGTGTACTGGATGTCCAAGAAAATCTATTGGCATTGGTAACCAAAATCAAGAGAAATTGATTGAAATCCACATGAATTTATAGTTTGAACTTCATTCAGGAAATTCAATATTTCAATTTATTGTTAAGTATTTCCAATCGATACACAATATATCTGTGTCTATCCACAGTTTTGGACACGTTTCCGTCCTTTGTTGAATTTTTGGAAAATATTCATCGTATATGTGGTTATTGCTTCAATTTTATTTTGGTTTTGTGACTACTTGATGTGTCAAATTAGAATTTTGAAGCATTATTACTTAAAGAATATGTTTGGATGGGTAAAAAATACGTAAGTTTAGTAAAAGTAATTTTATTACACCTATTATTAAATCAATATGAACAATTTGAGTTTCTTCATGTTACTTAACAATAATTATTGTTTTTATTATTCAATATGTTGGTATTTTATCATTATACTTTCGCATCTGAAATATACTGATTCGAAACATATCTACAGAAATATAAAATCAATCATTCAGAGTTATTTGATTATTTCATCAACTTTTTAGGTAAACTCGTAAACAGTATGATGGTGTTTTCGAAAGGAATGCATTTTGGTGAACATTCCATTGCGTAGAACTATACATATTAGATTGAAAAAATCCATTACATTAATAGCTACCGCAGGATTTACTTAGATAGATTAGATAGATGAACTAGTAAGCCCATAGGTTCGCCTATTTTTATTTTTTTTCATTTTTTATTTTAAACTTTTTATTTAAAAAATTGACATCCATTTATACTACTATTTAAATTTTATATTTGAAGTGAGCGTCGTAACCCAGGTGACCATATCTCATAACAGTTATGAAGCAGAAATGTATCCCGCGCTCCTTGTTTTATAACAGATATATCACACTAAGAGTACAAATACAGAACGCTTATGTAGCAGCTATGCTCCTATGTCCGCCTCAAACAAGGAACACATCTCCTTTCTGAAAGGAGCATAAATAGTTCAAACATGGATCATGCAAATATTTGTTTCATGGGAGATCTATATATATTACCTTCATGTGTTATGTTTATTATGTTTCATTTGTTATTAAAAACGCTTTCAACAAAAAGATGGAAAATTATGGAAATTAATATAAACTATTGCAATAATAATGAACTCGAATTTAAATTTTTCAAATAGTGGGTGTTTATCAATCATTTTTGAAAATAAAATTCAAAAACATCTCATCAGTTCGGTGAGGTATGTGAACGAATGAACTAATGTTCAAAAACAATATATTTTCATAAATTTCAGATTTCAAAATTAGTGCACACGTTAATAGAACTAGAAAGAATAAATTACATCATCCAAACTGCTGGGTTCATGATTATTGTTCTCCAAGAAAGATTAGGACATGTCTTTCTGGTCTTTGCACTTTGCTGCATTCCATAAAAAGAATAATCAACAGTTCATTAATTTTTTGGCTTAGGTCAAAAAGTTTTTAGAAGAATTTTGTCCATGTTATGCGTTATGAAAATGATAAGAATACTATATGCATATTTCATATCTTTCTGAAGAAAAAATTTTCAATATATGTATATGATTTATTCATTTATTTCTACATATGAGGTACATGCAACACGTGAGAAAATAACCTATATCGAAATTTAAATCAAACAGGACATTATTTATTCGAATATAATTTTTATATGCTGGATATAATGAAACCATACCCTATTATGTTTTATAGGACTGCTATGAAAATACGAGAAATGATTTATTGACCTACAGTTCTATATCCATAGCACTTTCTTTTCAGTAATTCACCATTTCAGTGAAATGATTTCACTGGAAAATCACTATGACACACAAATAACTTATCAAACGTTCAATATCTGCACTTCACTTTCAGTAATCCACTATTCAACTGACAAAACGTCTAAATGATAATAATAAATAGCTTTGTTTTGGTTCGCACTTGAGGCGGTTCTGAATCGGTTCAAAGTAGTGGAGCAGCTATGGTGTGGGAAGCTACATGCATGCTATGCGCGAGCTTACGCTGAATAAATAAATATGCGACTGTTTTGAACCGTTCTGGAACCATCCTAAAAGCGAACCAAAACAGGACTAATAAGTATCGAAACGACAGCAGTATCAATAGCATTTCTCACAATCCCCCATATTTGTTTACGTTTCACAGCGCCCTCGACGGTAGTTATTAGTTAAAACGCTTATGGTGTCATGCTCTGTCGATGATCTCAAAATGATACATGGCAAATAAAGAACAATGTTACAAATATGTTACGTGGATATCTTGGAGCGGGTACATGAAATTTCTAAAATGTGGATATAATTTAAATACAGCACAGGTACATCCCAAATATCGTATCAGACACGTAATGGTTACAGAAAACTAACACATAACAAAGTTCCCCATTCGATCTCCCGAGAAAACATAACAGATATGTTACTGGTCACCTGGGAATCGACGCAGTGCCTGTTTGTATGTAAACAACATAAAACAATGAAGTTGAGGGTTTGTCAGCACAGGGACAGGTTGTCATACAATTGACCATGGGAAAAGGATAGTCTAGAACAGTGGAACACGGGATCTGAAAGGCTCTAGAAGGAAGTCTGAACAAATATTAAAAACCATGCACCGAAACAGATTGAACAGAGTCAGTACAGTACAAAACTAGTGGAAATAAATAATTGTGGATATATCCAGTGGTGCAATTGTGTAGATATAAGCAGTACTGTCCATAAATTACTATCTTATAGTAATATATGGATATCTTGTAGAAATTTTGATTTGTAAAAACTTGATTGTCTGTTATGTTATGTTCTCAGATACAGCCCAGAAACAGTAATAAAAAAGAAACAAGGAAACAGAGACAACCGAGACCGTCAACCTCAAGTAGAAATTTGTCCGATTTTAAGAACCCTCTTGCATCTCTCTCTATTTCGTTGAAATGGAATAAGTCTATCTTTGTTGCACTTTACTTGAGTCTAGCCCTAGGTGGAGCTACGTTCGACTTCTGGGGAATTCGAAATTTGGTGTGAAATAGAATAAAGAAAAAGAAAAAACATGCGCAATGGCACTTACAGAAATAACCTCACCACGTGTAAACAAACAACAACAACAACAAACCTTTTCAAATTCAAACTTCTTGCAGTTTGGGTCGCAGTACGCTGAATAAGTTTTCCTTTTTTTATAATACAAAGTGAGTTCGAGTATGGCTGCAAAAAGTTGTATAGTCTGTGGAGACACCGAGTTCGAAGTGAAGAAATTATTTTGTTTTCCATCAAATCCAGGAAGGTAAGAGTAAAAATTATCTCATTCAAAAGCAGATTTCAATAAAGGCATTGTTTAAAGTGAATCCAGGTAAAATCCATATTTTATTTTGTAGATGTGAATCGTGGATGAAAATTCTAGGTTTCAAAAACACCCAATTTAAAAAACACCATCGAATTTGTGATAAGCATTTCAGCAACGAAGCTTACATGGACTTGAGGTTATTAAAACTGAAGAGAGATGCTATTCCTATAGCATGGGTAATTCCTTCATTTCCAGGTATTATTATGTTTCAGTAATATAGCTATTTATCTACAAGATTATATCATACCATTAGTAAATAGGTTATTCACTCTTAAGGTACCATTCTAATGCACTACCATTTAGTTCTAGCAAAAGAGGGAGACACTATGCCTTCTGTAATTGAAGACGTATTTCCAGTTGAATCTAGTTCTTCAACATTATCTTCATCAGGTACAGTTTTTATCTGCAAATATTTCCTTTGAAATAACTAATGATATTCTTTTACTCTGTCCATTATATTTTAATTTCAATACGATAGTTTATTCACTTATAATGTACAATTTTAATGTTCTTTCATTCAGTTCTAGCTAAAGAGGGAAACACCATACCTTCTTCGAATGAAAAGGAATTTGCATCTAGGACTTCAACAATTCCTTCATCAGGTATTATATTTATTTGCAAAAATTTTTTTCCAACAAACTGATGTCATTTTTTGTTGTTGTATTTTTAGATGCACAAGATCCTACCCCTAGCGCATCTTCATCAGCATGCCCAAGTACACCACATGGGAGGTCTAGGGCAAAGATATTCCGTAATATTGATAATTTTACCTTATCAAATTCTACCCCTAGAAAGATGAAGTTGGTTGATCTTATTCGGAAAAAGGAAGACCAACTACGCAAAGTTAAAGCTCTGTGTAAAAAGAGAAAGCACACCATCAATAGTATCACGAACCTATCTGATGAGGGAGTGGTAAGGAACCTTTTTAAGGACATGCCGTCAGTGACGGCTAATTTTATGCTATCCCAAATCAGGAATTTTAAAGCAAAGAGTGCCAATGCACGAAGATGGACCCTTGATGACAAAATCATTGCTCTTTCCCTTTTCAAGAGGAGTCCCCGGTGCTATAACCTTCTCAGAAAATTTGCGGCCCTACCAAGCAAAAACACAATATTAAAGTTGTTGAAAATGGTTCCGTTCAAAGTTGGAATCAACGAAAGCATTTTCAATCAACTGAATGAAAATCTCCCCAAGGACATACATCAGAGATGCTGTGCCCTTTTATTTGATGAAATGGACATCAAAGAAGGTGTCCAGTATGATATGGGGGAAGACAAAATCCTTGGTTTTGAGGATTTTGGAGATACTAATTACAGTAAAAGGCTTGCCACAAAAGCGTTAGTGTTCATGCTGGTAGGGTTGGGTAAAAATTGGAAGCAGCCAGTGGCCTACTATTTCAGCCATAGGGGTTGTAATGCTGCAGAGTTGAAAAAATGTCTATTAGAAGTTCTCTCTGCAGCAAAACATGTTGCCAAAGTGGACGTTGCTGTTACAGTCTGTGATATGGGTACAAGTAATGTGAGGTGCATCAAAGAACTTGGTGCTACTAAAGAAACACCTTTCTTTTTTTTTGAAAACTCAAAAGTTCATTGCATGTTTGATCCACCTCACTTATTGAAATGTACCTATTCTCTATTTCGTAAGCACAATGTTAGTCTTCCTGTAACCATTGGCGAAACCATCTTGAATAAAGTTGCCAAATTTCAGGATGTCATTGCAGCTTACGAAATAGATAATAGAAATACAATCGTTTTCAGGACTTTATGGAAAATAAAAGCCACATACCTGAAACCCATATTGCAGTATGCAATGAAGGTGAATATAGCTGCCAAAGTAATGAGCCACACAGTTGCAGCATACATATTTTCCTTGATTAGTGCAGGTAATATATTTTTTCTGGTCTAACTTGATACGTTTTACATTTATATTTTTTTTCAGGGCAAATGAACCCCGAGGCCATTGGGACTGCTTCCTTCATAAAAGAGGTGGACACACTGTTTGACAGTATGAATGGCAAGTCAGATGATGGTCCCTTTGGGAAAGAGCTGAAGGGTCCATTGAGTGTCCGCTCACCCCACATCCAATATTGGGAGGAGGAATCACAAAGGATTAAGAAGTGGAGCTTCATTCGATACACCAAAACTGGCACCCTGAAACAATCCATGCCACCTTCCCAAACAGGTTGGCTCCAATCGATCAAAGCTGTTCAAGGGCTCTGGGAGTATTTGAGGGAATTGGGTTTCAAATCCCTCAAAACAAGAACTCTCAATCAAGATCCATTGGAGAACCTGTTTGGACAAATTAGGTATGGTTGTGGATGCAATGACAATCCTACAGTTCAGCAATTCATTGGAAGTTTGAAAACTCAACTTCTAAATGGATTGGTAAGCCAAAGCTTTCGTGGGAGAAATTGTGAGAAGGACGACAATGAACTTGTCTGTAATTTGAAGTCATTCCTCAATATTCCCCCTCAAAGTTTGGAAAGGGAAACTGTAGAAGAGGCTTCTCTGACTAATGAAGCACCGCAAATATCAGTAGAGGTATTGTCTGCTGAAATTGCGGGAGAAGTTTCTTCTGGAAGCCCCAAGATCCTGTCTGTGGCATATGTGGCTGGAGCCATTCTTAAGGTGGTGAAAAAACACATATGCTGTTCCTTATGTGATTCTATGCTCACAGCTTCAGATTTAGAGCCACAAAATTTATTTATAATGAATAAAGAGTGGTCTGATCAAAGATCGGTATTACTGTACCCAAGTGAAAGCTACACTGTTTCTATAGGTTGCGGAATAACAGTGTTGGAGGAATTTTTGGATGAATCCCCTTCCCATCCTAAAGTAAAAGTGACTGCACTTGCGGTACTGTCTACCATGAACTTTGATCATCTTGCATGTTCTGAACATAAAAGTCACATAAGGGACATAACGACAGCTGCTCTCTGTAGGATTGGCATTCCATGGTGGTGCAGAAGGAAGTGTGAAGAGGTGAAAACGGAAGCTAAAACAAGAAGCATGAACAAAAAATTAAAAAAGATATTGCATCAGTAATGAAGCATATGTTGTTATAATTATTGTTGTTAAAATTCTGCTGTCCTAACATGAAAGGTCCTATCTGTAGAATTTAAGTTTTGAGAAAATCCGGGGTTTCTGTTTTTTTTCATTGTATAACAGATAGTATTTCAACAAACTCTCCATGTTTTCATTTAGATATAATGTTGACGAACAGAACTATTCCCGATTAGGAGATATTGCATTATGTCCATCACATTCTGCAGATAGGACCTTTCTTGTTAGCAAGGCAGACTTATTGTTGTTATAATTATTGTTAAATAAAAAATTAAGTCCTTTATCTGAAGTGTTACTCGATTCCTCCAAGTTGAAATGAAACCACAATTTTGTACATGATGGAAGAAACTCTCTCTTTTGATTTTTTCATTTTTTTTTTAATAATCCAATATTTGCCTCTAATATTTTGAAGAGCAAAATGAAAAAATCAAAAGTGAAAGTTTCTTCATCATGTTTGCAAACATAGAATAATTATTGGATGCTCTAATGAATAAGAGAAATTCAAATTTCCCGCTATTCGTTTGTTCCCTCGATTCAAGCGCCACCTACTATACAACTCGTCAAAAGTTAGAAAGAGATGGATGATAAGATCGGACATAGATTTTGTTTGAGGTTGACGGTCTCGGTTGTCTCTGCAAGGAAACATTGGACTCTGTAGATCATTTCATTTGTCAACCTCAAAATGTCAAGTTCGTAAATAAAAACTTAGAATAATTTGTGTGAAACTTTTGATCACGTAATTAAATAAAATTTTTAATGCTTTTTCCACATAAATACTTCTCAATGTTCTAGAATTTGAGACTACTATGTGGACATGCTGTTGAAAATTACTCAGGTGGAAAATAGAAAATGAATTATGGAATCCTTAAGGAACGTTTTTGGCCGCAAACAAATATTATTCGCTAAAATATTGATAAACAAACGTACCTACGCCAGGTAGATAGAAGTTAAATTTGTTAGAATATTAGATGAAGTGTTTTATCATTCTAGATTAGCTGAAGTTGGCAGACTAGAATCTCCTAAACTGGGAGGAAAATACGAAACTGGGCAACTAATTTTACATCGTGTGTTTGGATATAGAGGTGTAGTTTTATTTCCTTGGATTGCGAGAGTTTATGATCGAGATATACCACAACAAAGGGAAGATTCTGAAGAAGAACTTGGTAGCCGTGGGCTTGGAAGAGAGGTTAAAGGAAGAACACATACATTTTACCAAGTTTTGATAGATCAAAGAGACTGCCCCTTCATTGTGAGTAGCTATATGATTTTTCAGGTCATCGTATTTTACTTGAATTTAATTTCAGAGAGCTCAAGCTGAAGCGGTTACTTTTTTGGGTAATCAAGAGACGTCCAGAAGTTTATATGCCATCCCAGGCCTTGACTATGTAGCTCATGAAGATATTATACCATATTCAAGTGTTGAAAAAAACCCTTTGCAGCATGAATTATTCGATAAGTTTTTAGAGTATGACAAAACAAGAGGTTCGACCGCATTGTTTTCCATGCTTTCTTTTATTCTGAAGGGTATAGTTTCAGATCCACCATACATCGCTCATGAAACCCTGCGTGCCTGGCAGAAGAAGAACCATCCTTGGTTGGAACTCTCAGATGTTCACAAAGAAACAACCGAAAATATTCGTGTTACTGTAATACCATTCTACATGGGATGCCGTGAATCTCACGCCAATTCTGTATACTGGGTATGCAATGTTATTATCTGTCTTGAAATATAACCATTATTTACTTGTCACTTGTCAAAATTTTTGACAACTGACAAATTTTGACACATAACCTAAGTTATGTGTGAAGATATCAGCCTGTGTAAGTTGTATTTCTGATTTTCAGTGGAGGTACTGCATACGTTTGGAGAATTTGGGACATTTGAGCGTTCAACTACGAGAGAGGCACTGGCGTATCTTCTCCCTGTCAGGTACACTGGAAACGGTGAGGGGCAGAGGAGTGGTAGGTCAAGAACCTGCATTAACTAAGACCTTGCCAGCTTTCCAGTATAGCAGCCATGTGAGTTTGCAAGCACCAAGTGGACATATGTGGTAAGGGTGTAATAAATTATATGTAGTATACAGTGATACCGCGTCTACTGGCACAATAAATTTGTTCATGTTAAATTTTTTTTAGGGGTACATTCAGAATGGAAAGAGAAGATGGGTACACCTTTGATTGTAGGATTCCTCCGTTTTCCTTAGAAAGTAAAGCTGAAAATGTCCCTGCAACACCACCCCAATAAATATGACTGAATTATAATTAGTTTGAAACTTTACTATATTTTCCTGTGAATCTAATAAATCGCTTGTAATTTGTAATTTTTTCATTTTTTCAAGAATCTAAAGGTACAATGAATTTCGAACCTTTTATCCGATTGGAAATAAAACAAATCGTTAATCCTTATGATAAATATATTCAACACAGACTGCGAAAATAAAACACTTTTAGTCAGTAAGAAAAAAAGCCAACTTAACTTTCAATTCATAAGTTGCTAATATATTACAATTGTTTAGATACACAATGATCCAATAAATCTCTCAGTTATTTCACAAATGTTCAACTAGCGCGGGTAATTGCTGCTGAAACCCAGTCCTACGCCCCTCATTGTATGAGTGGCCGTTCTTGCAACCTCGTATTGCTGCTCCATCGAACTGAACATCTCTTCTTGTTTCTTGATGATGTCCACAGGCGGAACCGGTGCAGTATCTGTTTGGCCCTTTATGCCCATCAGCCTCTTGAACTTACTGGCCACTTTGCCTACAAACATATATTTGATAAAGCCATAATATTAGCGAATACTAGAACCAATTAATATGGGTCGTTGTAAGCTAAATTTGTTATTATTAGCGAAAATAATCAAGAGAAGAATATTCAGTATTTATCGCCAACGAAATTGCGGTAACTCATTTATTGTATTATAAATATGTTTTACTTTGTTTGCCATATGAAATGGACAAAGAGAATTAACGTTAGATTTTTTAAATAGTAGCTTATTCCAAAGGTTGAAATGGTTATATCTTTTTATCTAGATCGAACCGAAAAAATCGTTTCTATTGGCTTGAAATGTCTTGTTAAAATATATGTATAAATCGAAGACTTTTCCATATTGAATAATGATTTAGAAAATCATGTTCACTGTCAGAAAATGACAGCATATTTTGACAATGACAAAGCATTTTTGACAGAAAATCAGTATTATCATTTAATTATAATAATCTCATAGCTTTGTTACAACTTACCGTCTTGATCTTGGGCAAATGTTGTAGCTTCCCAGATTTTGGTCACCCTAGAGGTTGATGCCGGAGGAGGAGCGCTCTGTCCTTGTGCCGGAGCTGCATCTTGCTGCTTAGAAGGATCTTTCTTCTGCCATAACAACTTACGTTTTTCAATCTGATCTCTGTACTTTCCTGTTATACCGGGCATAAAGAATCTGTCCTTTCCACTTTGATTGTCTGCAGAAGTTTCAGAGGCTTCTAATGTGAAAATACAAAGAGTTTCATCAGATAACCTTTTAAGGGGAATTGATTAATACGAACCATTTCTCGAACCATTGCTTTTGGGATAACCGTACCTCCTCGGTGGTCCCCCATAACGTCCCCTTGAGCGAGATCTTGATCTAGATCTCCTGGACCTATCTCGCTTTGGAGATCTGCTATACCTCCTCTCCCTACTGGACGAGCGTTTCCTTTCCCTACTGCTAGATCTTCTTCTTTCTCTGCTCGTTGACCTCCGGCTTTTTCTATCTCTGTAGCTGTCCCTTCTGTAATCTCTACTGTATCTGTCAGTTTTGGATCCGTACCTGTGAAAATCATAAGACGTTGAAACTTAACCAAACTTTTTTATTTGAATTTTGGTTACGCAGTGAGGCCAAAAATATTACTCCACCTGTCGTCTTTTTTGTCTCTTGTTCTGTCTTCATCCCTCTTATCTCTACTCCTACTTCTGTCTCTGTATCTATTTTCTCCCCTTCTGCTCCTGTGGTCTTCTCTATATTTATCATCGCTGGGACTGCTTCTTCGTCTTTCATCTCCGCTGCTTTTGTCCCTACTGTCCTTACCATTACGGGACCCATCGTTTGATTCCTGTTGAAAAAGTCTAACCTAAATGAAAATAACATTAATATTGGGGATAATGGTGGGTATGGAGTAGTTTTTTTTTTTAAGAAACTTGTTAAGTAGAGCATATATTGAATTGAATCTTCTTATCCTAGTATCAATTGAGGTCGAATTTTAATTGAATAGTGATATCAAAATGCTAATAAAGCCTTCTCGTTGAGAAATATAACAAACAATATGAAAATCAACAAGTCACCCAATGATTTCCTATTTGAATCTTACAATAATGTTATCTTTCTGACATGTATATACAAAATTTGCCAATACCAATACCTGTTAAAAGTACAAAAATGTCGTTAGGGGGCACAAGCCCCCCCTCTTGGATACTCACCGATGAGAAGTTGGAAGCAACGATCAGAACAACTTGGTGTCGAGGCTAGGTCTCTTGATACCACTTTACGTCTTTATAATATATTAACAGAGGTAAGTTAATATCAAATAGTTATTACTAAATTATTGTAAAAGTTCTCAAATTCAGGGAGATTTTTTTGCAAAATGATTAAAGGCAACGAACAATATCACTTTGGGCCCCAGGCCATATCATAGATTTCAATGATAATTGGTAATTAAAGTATACAAAATGATTCAAATGAAGTACAGAAGTGAAAAAATTTAAGAAACACAATTCATACAATATGTGTAATTTAGACCTAAGCCGGATAGTGATTTAAATTTGCTTAACTTCATTTCTGCACTTTATTTGATTCAGAAATTATTTCGTAGACTGGTTTGCATTCAATTGATTTTATTACCTCACTCAGATCCATCTGAACTTCTTCATAGTTGGCATCTGCTTGATTCTCAGACCTATGGGGTTGCTTTGTATGGGAATCTTTCTTGTTGATACCACCTTTAGGCCAGTCCTGTCAATGTAAAGCTGATGATCGGACTGATATTCATCAATTATTTTAGTAAAATTAGAAAATTTCATAAAAGAATGACTATATACGAAAACAGACAAATCCGAAAGCATTACTAAAATTTTTCGACCTATATTTGAACATAACGCCAAATAATCAATAAAACATAAAATTAAGTTTTTGACAAATACCTTTTGCTGCTCATCAGAGGAGTCTTCATAATCATCGTCACTTCCATAGTTAGCTAAGGAATCCATTTTCGTTTAATTAAAACGGTAACGAGCAGGAACTCATGAAAATTTTATAATTTTACTTTTGCTGCAGAATCTATTTCTGATCTTTCATTCCAATCGATGTCTATTGTCTATCTATGTTTTCCATGTTGATGTCAGACAACAAATTCTCTGATCACAATTTCTTTTGCTCTTCTCAACATAAACGTTAATTGAAGTACAAAACGCAAACCGAGACTCCTATTTGGATCTGAATCGAATAATTTCGAAATATAATTCGGAAGTATTTCATCATATCACTCACATATCAAGCCCTACGCCCTAAGCTAAGCGATTGCTGAGAGTAAGAAGAATCTCGCTGTTCTTTGGTCGCATTGTTAAATGTCAATATTTAATTTAACCTCACTTTATTGACAACTATTCAAGGTGGCCTTTAAATGAGAAAGAAATCAATTAATTATTAAAAGAATAGCAAATTCTCGAAATGACACAAGTTTATAATGAGCCACTTTTATGTCTTCTTTAATGGAAATAATATATTCACAATTAGACTGATACGGAAGCAGTATTGTGAGTAGGAGAATTCTTGATTGCCGATCTATTCACGTTGGATTTTTTAGAAAAAAAGGATGTCCGATAGCGTGGAACTCCAACAATTAGTTGCTGAGGATGAAAACGATCAACCTGATATTGAGAAAAATAAATGGACTTTAAGTAATTTTCAGTGCCCTTATCTGGGGTTGATATTGGCAACGCTAAGTTCTCTCTTTTTTTCATTATGCTCTGTAATAGTTAAATTTACAACTGATATAGACCCAATGGCTCTTGCCGCATATAGATATTTGGGTGTGTTATTACCAGCTATTCCTATTGTGATATATCGTCAGGAGGAAATATTGCCTAAAGGGAAAAGAATTATACTCTTTTTGCGATCTTTTACAGGAACGGCAGCTTTGATGTTGAGCTTTTATGCTTTCCGCCACATGCCTTTAGCTGACGCATCCGTGATAGTATTTTCTGTGCCAGTATTCACAGCAATTTTTGCTAAAATGTTTCTTAAAGAACCTTGTGGAATATTCAATATATTTTCTGTGATTTTGACATTAATTGGTGTTGTCCTTATAACACGACCTACTTCACTTTTTGGGAGTACTGTTGAATCGTTGGGAAATTCAAATGAAAAGACGGATATCTGGGTTGGAGTAGCAGCGTTTTCCGCTACTTTATTTGGTGCGAATGCTTATGTTTTATTGCGAGCCTTGAAATCAATACATTTTTCAGTTATCATGACAAATTTTGGCTCATTTGCTTTAGTCCAATGTTTGATGGTAAGCTATTTTATTGGCGCCCTGTGTTTGCCACCTTGTGGATCCGATAGATATCTTATTGTTGCTCTAGCTGTCTTTAGTTTTCTTGGACAAATTTTACTGACCATAGCATTACAATTGGAGCAGGCTGGCCCAGTAGCCATAGCAAGAAGCAGTGATATTGTATTTGCTTTCATATGGCAAGTTATGTTTTTCAATGAGATTCCCAACATGTTTTCAATCGGAGGGGCCATTTTAGTTATGAGTTCTGTTGTTTTAACGGGTTTAAGAAAGTGGATACTTGCTTTACCTCATGATGCTAGTCTTCGAAAGAAACTTAATGTATTAACAAAATGAGAACGTATTACGTTCTATTTTTGATCAAATTTATTTTTAACTTTGTTTTAATTATTCTTCGATTCAGTTCTCTTTCATTTTCGTTTTTGAATACTTCCAATAGCTTAGCAGTTTTATTATTTTTTCAGGGTAATTAAATATTCTAGTCACTTGTGTATTGTGGACTGTTTCTAATGTAAGTGAAACTATTCTTAAAATGTCTTAACTCTGTTTGCAAATAGGAAAAATAATACCAAATATGATATGTAGAAATAGTAAAACTTCTTTTTAGTTTATGGGCAGAAAAAAATGTTTTTTCTAGTGTTATAGCATTTTTTGAACTCGTACATATCATGTATGTACTTACTATTCTGAGAATGGAAATATGGGCAATTCTTATTAGTTTTATTATTACTCATTTAAAGGTATGATCAAATCAGTCTGTGCTTTGTTGATAGATGGGGCTCTTGATATGTTAGAAGAAGGGGTATTACACAGACTTCCTTTTTTGCTAAATGAAAATATGCAATTGCTGTTCTAGTCAACCCAATATTTATAGGTTTATATTTTTTGTTAAAGTTTTTCAGAACTGATATTCAGTTTTATGAGATAACCTATTGTGTATGATTAAGTTGGATCTCTGTTTTCTAGTCATTTTATCATTGTAAGTTGAAATTTAGTCTAGTCATCTGTACCTAGTATATAATTTATAAGGAAACATTTTTATTTTCAGTGAATAAAGAGGTTTATAGCAAACAATAATGAGTAAATATATTCTGTGTAACTTAAGTATATAGTTACCTATTTCACAATAATGAAGAATAAAAGATTAGGCACTTAATCATGTATTGAAGATAGTGTATAGTGTAATAATGACGATGTTTATTGCCACACAACCTGAAATAAATCAATTCAAAAATATATCAATAAATATTCGGAAATTTCAAAATTTTCAATGGCCAAACTACAAAAAATTAACGAGGGAAATTGAAAACATTCAAATTATATGATACTTATGCTTCAGGTAAAATCGCTTAATCGAAATCCAATGATGAAAATTGCGATCCTTAACGTAGACAACTCAAAACTTTTATTTGATGATCCTTTTCACTCATGAAAATGTTTAAATACAATACTGATGATATCTTTACTTCCAACTCCGAGAAATTTTATTAATACACAATAACACTCTAATACGCGATAAACCGACTAAACGGTATATATACATATAATACTTATAACATTCGTCTTGATAACAAGAAGCGGGTATATCCTCCTATATAGTGAATATACCTAGTTAATCGAATCAGTAATATTTCAAGAACTCTTAATATAACTCGGAAAAGATGAGCTATGTATCTCCGATTTTTGCTTTTTAATATCGAATTATTTCAAAAAAAGATTTCAGGAGCCTTCGAAATTTTTTCTCCAGCACTTGTATTTATCGAGAAGCACTCGGTGACCATCGACTTTTGAAAATTGAAAAAACGCTCACTAAACACGGAACACTGTTCATATACGAGTAATAAGCTAATGAACTATTTTTTTCATCAAACATAAATTGATTCGTATTAGTATATCGTTCACAACCATAAAATGAACAAGTCACCTGCATGAAGCTAATACAGTAATAAAAAACAAATTGTAACATCTATAGACTCAGAGAGACATTATTAAATTGAAAGCAGAGATAATCCAGAGAAGTTCAAATGAGAAGTCACTTGGGGTCAGATTTAGACTTTGAGGAGTTCAATAAATTCAAAATTAACACAGCGTTTACATGACAGATCAATCAATGAAAATTATAGAGCCTCTTTATTCCATCAGAAAAATAGAAGGTTAGGATAATGACTTTTTTAATGGGAAGACCGAGTTGTAACAGTGAAATAGACCAAAAGCTGACACTATATTGTCTAAGTCTGATCAACAACGAGAGATCAATGATTATTATTTATAATTATGATTTAACTATGAGCAGTGCATGAATATTACAAGTTAAATGAGAAGAGCAAAATTAATTAATCTGAAAAGTGCTAGAATATTACAATGAAATGAGAAGATCAAAATAATTAATAAAATGAGAAGAACAATCATAATTAATCTGAGAAGCGCAAGAATACTATAATTAATATACATTAAGTTGGTCTTCAAGAGTGCTAAAATTTATCAATGAATACAACATTTATAGAGACGGACTGCTTACAAGGAAGCACGATTAGAACGTCCATCAGAAAAACAGAAGATACAATTGATAAATTATGAGAGGTACAAATCGAGAGTACTAAAAGGGAAAGCACTAATCGTTGGTTTCGAGAAGTGCAGAAGGCTGAAAACAAACATGTATATCGAGTAATATGACTGAGCGTCTAGCTACCTCCAGCTAGATGTTCAATGCACGTAGGTACTGAAGCCTCGTCGCACTAACATATATCAGCGCCGCTTGTGTTTGTTTTTTGAATTAATCGTGATAAGGCGGGAATTCAAATAGGTACTAACCTACTTAATTGTTGAAAAGAAAATTAATTAATTTAATCATTTTGAATTGAAACCAATCTCGGAGAACTTTATTAGACTTGGTTAGAATCACTGCTATAACCTTAGAGATAAGCCGCCACCCACCTATACTTTTTAATTTTTTGAATACCTTATCGCAAACCCGTCCTTTCCGACTTTTGACCCTACCAGAAGTTGAACTAGTGGTGCAAAAGGAAAAAGTTTAGTTTACTGTGTGAAATAACCACTTCTCACTACACCGTCTGTACATAATCTTGAGAGAATCGTTTATCTCTGAATCTGTGTGTAAGACACTGTTTTCTATTGAACCGTACTTTTATTTGACCGATACTCTGATACCAATTTATATTTCTGGATTAATATATTAATTTTTCAAGCACTCTCATAATATGGCCATGAAATAAATTGGTTCGATGAGAGGACCTCACATACATTTATGAACTGTTTGCTGGCCACGGCTATGTCACTGTAGTTGCCAATTCCTTCAGCTTTGAAGGAGTGTTACTCATATCATTATCACGATCCATATATTGATTATTATGAACATAATGTTGAAACCACTTGGTTAATCCGTAAAATTCAGCAGAATTAATTTGTCAAACAATTTGGCCATATCAAAGTGACAACAGTCTGACTAAATGAGTTTGCGAACTTCAAAAATAGGTACTGCACATTTCGTTCGTACGTAAAGGGTAATTTTTTGTTAGGGTCGACCAAATATTAAATAAATTGACTTTGAATCCAATATGACAGACTTTTATGATATGGTTATCGAATTGAGAGGTTTGCTGAGAAGAACACGAATCAACAGAGGTGAAAAAAATACAAGATGGCAGCCATAGCAATTTTAAAGTGTTATATAATAATAAAAGGATACTTTCGTCAGTTTGGTGATGGTACTGCTCGAGCAAATATAGAAACCGACAAGGGTTAACTGTTGGTTTTGAAGTAATTCCAGGTTGATAAACATCCAGATAGGTATAATGACACAGCAGTAATTAAAACATAGATAAATAGTGAAAACATTAGTAAAACAAAGTTTTATCAAAATACTCTGAATAGATGAAAATTAACCATGAACATTATCAAACTCAATCAATGTACCTACTCATGAAGAAATGTAGCTTGTGTCTAGATTTGCCAGTGGCGGCTCGTGGTCATTTGAACCGAGAAGGCTAACATTTTGATGAGCAATGGCTTCAACTAAGTACATACCTATTAGCAATTACATTATTACATTACATACGAGTGAATTTCATAAAACATTTTTTTCTGTACATGAATTGATTAGTTTGATTCAATTCGAAGCTTTTCTGTTAGAGACTGAAATGAAAACTTTTTTTGTAGATGTTTTCGCTATTAATTTATTGGACGGAAAATCTTCAGCTACTTTGGCTGCAAATTTGAATTAGCTACCTGAACAATTGTTGGGGAGGAATCCATACAACTCCTACAATAAATCGAGATTTTTTTTATTGTTGAATCGATATTGTGTCGAGAGCACAAGGGATGACATTTTTTTCCCCAAACGTTATTAGCCAGATGAGATATATCCCTTTGTGTGACTCAACAAATAAAACCTCACGTACATCTCTCTCCCGTCTAAATATATCAATGCCTATCGTCCCTTTCATGTCACAATTAAATGCTATGTACGTATACGTCAAGAGCGTCCTTTCCACCCTCGTCATTAACCCACCCTTTTCTAGGATGACAACCCTCAGGGCTCTGTTCCGCTTACGTTCCTGTTCCCTGTTTGGACGTTGGATAAACATTGATCTTGAGATGCGGCGTGTTGATTGGGCACTGTGACACCTGGGTGTTGCCTAGGCGACGGCCCCGGGCAGTCCCCGTTGTCAGGACAACGGGCACCCTTCTCTAGCACCCTCGGTGTCGGCTGGGTCCTAATAATGTCCCCTCTGCAATGATGCCGCGTTATTGAGACGCCGAGACAGTGGCGTGCAATCTAATTTCAAACCGACAGAATCCACTGAACTATTCTACAGTTGTTTAGGTATTAATTGTAATTCATGGACCAAATTTCCTCCCCCAAATAACGAAAGCTGAAATATACAACCCAAGTCAAAAATGTACTAGTAAAATTGTACTAACCAAGTCATAGTTACAATCCTTATTACTCTATGGACCAGTTACAGGAAAGTCCATTAAGATTTGATGCCCCATCAAAATTTAAAACTGTAATTTCTGAAAGGAAAAATGGAGCATTAACATTAAGAGGGAGTATTGAATTTCAATGGACTTTCCTGCAACTGGACCTATAGCTCGAATATTATAGGTATACAGAGTATATTTGAAGGTGGGGCTTTTTTTTCAACAGAAAGTAGAACTGGTCAAAATGAAGTGTTTCGCCAAAAATCACCTATACAAAACTTGAAAATGATTACTGTAATAGATCCTAATACGACCCTTGACCGTTTGTTAGCTGAATTATCGCAAAGCAGTGGGAAAAAATTTATCTCCTGATTCGACCATGTGGTTTCTTTTAGGATATTGGCTCGTTCGATATTTACGTGGTAATGAAAATGAAAACTTAGGATTTCCGAACTGTTCTCATTATTTTTTATCAAATTACACGATTTTATGAAATGGCTAATTTCGATACAAACTGACAGAAGAGACCACAAGTGTGAAAAATAGAATAATACCTACTTCAAAATCTCATCAATAAAAGTCGTCAAAATTATTTACGAATTTTTTCACAATGGGCATCACAATCTTCTTGTTCAAACATTCCAACAATCGTCGTTAAAATGGGATGAATTGGGGAAACATCATAGCACTTTCTCAATATAACTAACATAAGAACATTCAAGAAATTGCCTCGATTTTCTACATTTTTTTTCACCCTAAATTGCACGATACAAGAATTATGATTCTCTCATATAATGCATCCAATCCGATGAACTTAGTACTGAACCATTCATTGTCCAGCCAAATATTCATGTTTTGTTTCGTTTTTGCGATGACAGAGTCACCTTCCACAGTTCCGTACTTGAAATTCAATGAAATTTTGGCAAACTTCTTGGGATTGTATCTAAGCCATCTTGGATATTCTATATAGACAATTTTTGGTTAAATGACTTATTTTGATGAGTTCTACCTTCTGTCAAAAAAAAGCCTCACCTTTGAAAACAACCGGTATATGTAATACGTGTAGGTATAGGTAGTGTGAGTACCTAAAAATTAACGGACAAAATACAGTCTGCATTTACTATTTTGTGAAAAATGCTATATTCTGTAGAAAAATGCTAGAACATTTCCATTTTTCTTTTAAATTACGCAATTTTTCATTTGAAAAATATTTCTACCTACGATAGTTGAGGAGATTCTTATACATGGTGGAGCTTTTTTACATAACTTTTTGTGCTAGAAACGGATAGAACCTTTATTGATGAAGATGATTTGACCATTAATGAGTATTCTTATGAACCCTTTTTTATAACCTACTTATAGGGATTACATGGTTCAACCTATTGAGTTCGAATTTTTTATATCCTATTCTGACGTCAACGACACTTCAGGAGTAGTACCTATCTAATTGATATTTTTGAAGTGTTATCGAAAATATGTTTTTTCGTACAGTAAGTATAAGTAGAAATGAAAAAACGTATCAATAACATGTTTATTTTCGATAAAACCTCAACTACCTTTCAATACACATACAAAACATCAATCACTCGTCACTCGGTAAATTTATATAAAATATTTGTCAGCCATGTTGACTGCATAGCGCAAAAAAAAAATATATATATATATACCTAAACAATCATAAATGAGCTCAAAAATTATTGAAATGGTAAGCTGATACATTAAACAGTAACAAAAAATATCTCAATATTAACTCACACAACATACACAAACTCTCTTGAAATTATTGGATTTGAATCCAATGAAGTGGTAATTGAAAATCTGAAGAAACAGTCCCTCAGAAGAAGCAATTTTTAAAGAAGAACTCTTTGAATCTAAAAAAATTAGTATCACAAATGACTAGAAAAATTTAAACCTATTTCGTATATTTAAACATCAAAGACTCGCCACGGGTTTCATAAAGCTTGATCGGTAAATCAACCCTTGATTGACGAACAGATTGTTTTCAATCGATAATTCAGTCATGATCATTCAGAATATCATTCTCGCATCAAATTATGATGTTTATAAGTCCATTTACTTATTCTTGATTGCTACTTCTTCGATATATTCAGAAATGAAAAGGTTTCAGTGATTTTCTTTTAGAAATCGAGTGACTGTCAAATCGTTGATCGGACAATCAAAGTTTTATGAAAGCCGCTGTCGGAATTGAAGAACCTGGATGTGGAATAAATGACAACTCTTGAAACTATAACTAGGTCGAGACAACCACTCAATAAGCTACATAACCCACCAAAAAAATCTCCTGCATAAAAGATAAGCCTAAATAAAAGGTTCTTACAAGGAATCCAGGAACAAGATGATGTGAAAGGGTTTTTCACAGGCAATCAGTGGTGACTTCACCAAGAAAATACCCAACGATATTATTCAATTCTATACATAAAAACCTTCTTCAAGTCATGAATGCTTAAGGCTACATTTGCAAAAATTTGTAGATTGGGAAAAAATTAAAGATGCTCAATTTCAACATGATTATTTGAGCGGATACCTTCATTTGTCTCAATCTTGGATGATTCCAACTGATTCATTAAAAAAATTACAAGATTCTCATAAGCTGAAGCTAACGACATGCAACTGAAGACAATAATTGCTAAGATTTTCAATTTATTATCTGATGAAGGAGTCTCATATATATGGTACAAAATATTATTTCGGTATTATTTGTTTAACAATCATGTTTGAAAAAAATTGCCTCTGACAGTTAGTTCAGAAACACAGCTGTTCTACACAGAAACAATTTCCATAAACAAACTGGTGTTGGAGTTATTGGTAACACTAGAATAATTTTAGGAAAAATGCTAGCTCGATCAAAAGGGAGTTTTCCACAAAAATATCTAGGTATATCTAGACATAGGCATGTTCGACCAAAATTTATAAATATGTGAAATTTTGTTCTAGCAATGGAGATCGGAGACCGAGGGTTATATAATTGAGTTAATTAACCCTCAAGGAAAGAATACTCAAACTAATATAAAACAAACGGAAGAGTCTTCTTGATGGTTTGAGTGTTCAATATTAATACTCAATGGGGGTTAATACTCAATGTTTCTAGTAAAAATATTTGAAACTTTAGAGAGGCGTACGCCACTGAGGCTAAATGCGCAAACAGAGCATTTGCCGGAGGCGAATCCGTGGAATATGGGGTTGGTGAGGGGACCAGGGGTGGAACGGGCTGAACATACTCAATACCAAGATGAAAATTGTACTTTTGGCTCCGATTAAAATGCCGTTTTGAAAAACTGCTTCGCATCGTGTCATTATTGCTTATCAACCCTTTTCATGCAGTGGAAGGGCGCATATTCTACTATTTGGTGGTGGAAATGGAGATTGGAGGGCTGAAAAAAGAGCAGGCGAATGTTTTTTTCTTGCTCGTGCAGTACTGCATGAAATTGTTGGATTCAAAATGCTTTTAGCGAAATTGAAAGGAAGTATGTTTTTTTCTGGATTGGGACAAATATTCTGAATATCACTAGAAAGCAAGAAACAGTTATTATTCCAATAAAAATTTCATCACAGCACTTTTTAAACTTATCATTTTTACACCTGATAGCTAAATAAATGGAATTTTAAATATGAAGTGACTCTGCTTTGGAAATTTATATGATATATTTTACATGTCGACCACTACAGATGGAAGGATTGATTAGGCCATCTCTGTATCCGCAAAAAATAAAGAAACAGATAACTTGTTGACACTTTAGCTTATATAGTATTTTTTTTTCATTAGAAGTGCAACCTCAGACAACTGAATCAAAAGAACATTTCAACAACAAAGAACAACATTACATTACCAGATCAAAATAAACAAACAAAGAAAAAAGTAAAAAAAAAAGATTATTTGTTGATGGTATATAATTGATGATGAAAAATTGTCGTAGGATTTTCGGGCTACTTCCATCATGTTCATTATATGCAAAGTTTCGGTTAGCAGTCGTCAGCCGTCTTCAAGGATTCCCTTGTTATTTCATTCAGATTTGAAGGTTCTATACAGGGTGTCCCAGGATTAATGGAAATAAATTTGGAAATAGGTTCAGAACCTCGAATTCAGAAGAAAAGTCTCAGACCAGTATGTTTGTCTGGTAACGCTTTGTTGAAATGTTACGTTGCTTCAAAGATGAAGACTTGCTTATGGATTTTTCCAATTTCTTAAAAGTAGGACCAATATGAACACATGAAGTTTTGCAGAGGTATTTTTGAATAGAATAGAGATTGAATGGCACCTGATAAGCAATTTTTCATTTTGTATTAAATACAAGCAACTGACAGTAATTAAATGAAGCAGACATTTCATGAGATATTGGTGGTGTTCCTGTATTATTGCAAAGGGTAGAAAAAGCCACCTCAAAAAAACTATTTATACAGGGTGTTTCAGAATGAGGTTCCGTAAATTCGAGAACCTTTTCCTCAGATGATTTTGTGATACAAAGATTCTATGGACTATGGGTCTCTGACTCATTTTTTTTTGAGATACAATGTGTTGAAATTTGAAAAAATATGTTTTGTAAAATGAGCAGCAAACTATAATGTCATAAAAAACGAGATAATTGAATAATTAAACGTCAAATATGGACGCAACTGAGCTGCCTTAATCTGTATCTAGACGATTTTAGAAGTAATCTTAGAATTTGGTAGCTCTCAGATGAAATTGCATTTTATTTATATCTCAGAAAGTATTAATCACCAGGTAAAAACTGAAATATATGGTGATTACGAAAATAATTTTAAATATGAAAAAAAGCATTTGCTCACCATTTTTTTTTACCAAATTCATTCGGAGGGAAGTATGTACGGAAGCCACAAGTGAAAATAAAAAAAATTTTGAATTTGAACAAATATGCTTAAATGCGTACATATAACCCATGCACCAAAATTGAAAAAAAATTGTACGGTTTCAAAAATATGTTCGAAAAACCAATTTTCTTTAAATTTCAACATCCTGTATCTCAGAAACACCCTGTATTTTTAATATTTTTTGGTAAAGTAAGTTTAAGTATCTCTTCATAAACTTTTTTGGGTTTTCACTCCCAATCTCTGAAACAAAATCAATTAAAAATGAAATCAACGATTTGCTCCTGCGTAAATTCTTGCACTAATTTGTCAGGAGCAAATTAACTAGAAAAAATTGTTGCCTGACAGTGAACTCAAAATAAATAACGTTGAAATTATAATTCTTTGTAACGTTTCGGAGTCTATATCAGACTCCTTCATCAGACTAAAACATCTATTTTTGAAAATCTTCTGGAATTGTCGCTTTTTGTCTGACATTAATTGTCAACACACAGAAACAGAGACTGCACAGAAACGTTGATTCATTTAATTTTGAAATTACCGGATGACAGTTCCTTCTTTAGTAAATTGATCCAAATATTATTTATTTTGAGTTCATTGTCAGGCAACAATTTTTTCTAGTTAATTTCATAGATTAATTTGCTCCTGACAAATTAGTGCAAGAATTTACGCAGGAGCAAATCGTTGATTTCATTTTTAATTGATTTTGTTTCAGAGATTGGGAGTGAAAACCCTAAAAAGTTTATGAAGAGATGCAAAATCCTCCCAAAATAAATTTCAATCGATATCTAAGTTTAAGTAAGTAAGTTGTATTATAAAACTCGATTTTCAGTTCACCTAGATGACAATGAAATGGACGCCACGTCAAAATTCCATAAGACAATCCCAATTTTCGTTGACACTGAATATTTCAACGAAGTCTCCGACTTACCTACTCGAAATTTCATCTGAGCGACGCGACAAAAAATTCCTCGCTCAATTTCCAAGGATTATCTACCATCCAACGTAAACAAATCAATAGACCATTCATGAGAAAAAAAGGATTCTGAAAAGGACCGTTAATCGCCTTTGAGAAGGACCAAGCAGCATGCGCCGCTGATCCCTTCGAGTATCTCTCCATAAGCGAAGGTAAAAAGAATGAGGGACACTTTAATCTGGCGTTCCTTTGTCTCCAGCGGCAGATAGCACTTTACCGTCCTCTCTCGTTCTATGTGCGAAAGGCGGGATACGTCGCTTTTCTTCTTCTTCCTCCATCCCAGTTTTCCGAGTTTCATTACGATGGCCCTTTCACGGAAAATAACGCATTACGCCCTTTGTGCTCTGCAGATATTAGGTGGAACGCTGGGGGACGTGGGAGCGCCATTCGGGGAAGTCTCTCGACATATTTTTCATGACGTTCATGTTTCCTGGGCATGAGGAAAATCGAGAATGCTCGGTGAAAATTGGAACTCGAACTGAAGTGGAAACAATTCTATACAAATGTAAACGAAGCGTTATACAGGGACTTTACGAATCATTATATCATCGCAGTTGGCTTTGAATTACCTACCCTGTTCTTCTCCGACTATGTAAATATCATGAATCTCAAAATGGACACTTGCCTACTGGTACAAAATAGTTTAAGACCATGTAAAATCACCACTGTTTTCTTCAACTATCTTTAGGTGTCAAAAAGAGTGCTTACCTCTTCTAACGAAAAAAAAAACTGTTGGTACTGATTTGGTACGAACTCCTACTCTCAATAAATGACTACAATATATACAGTTCTTTATTCCACTCAACACAATTAGGTACTTCTCTCACCTATTTACAAAACTGTACAAGGAAAAGAATATACAAATATCGCGGTATGTCAACTCTGCGGAATTGATCGATTGGTGGGTTTTCAAGTTCAAAGAAGTTGTAACAACCGTTAAGAGTAGCTCCATCTCTTGGTATGGATCGGTAACAGCTGTTGGTCAATCTTCACTGCGTTCGGCGTGGGATCTCGTTTCCTGTCAGGTGGCGGTAGTGTTTATTGAAACAGCAAAACGACTGTTGACATCGAATAAAGTGCGTCCATCAATTCCTCCCATTTTCATGTAGGTGTGAGTTGTGTCACTTTGACGAGGCGACGAGGCCAAACAAGACCGAAACCATAGTCATCTTCTAGTATTCCCCGATGAAGTGGTCCTTTTGTTGATATTCCTAGTGATGGTGATAAGCTTGGTCGATTCAAATCGTAACATTAGTTGATTTTTATCGTAATGGTTGTTATGTATCTGAATTAACTTGTAAAAAGATCAGGCTTTTCAAGAGTAAGAAAGGTAAATAATAAACGAAATTAATTCAACCTACATAACATTTATATCTTAAAATCAAGGAAATGTTATTTTTATTGTTATGATTCGATTTAGTATATCATCATTCACTTATTGTCTGATCGATTTACCTCACCTCACAGTTAAGACACTGAACGTTCTGAGTCTGGTAGTTCAGTTGCCTCAAGTGGTGTTTCAAATATAGAAGCAACAATCAAAGATAATATAATAAGTGATTAATTACTTGATATCGTAGCAAACTGATGGATATATTTTGTTCAATTTAGTATATCAAATATCAATAATATTTTCCCATTTTTGAAATGTTATTTGATTGATGAGCGTATTTTTCTTGAAAATCTAAATTTATGTATTACTCTCTATCAGTTTTTAAATTATCATAACGTCACTATTCTTTTGATTGCTCTAAATACGATTTATAGTCATTTCAAAAACGGAACGTGTCGCACTTTTTTCAGAAATCATTTGTACAAGATTTTTTACGTAAAGTTTCTTTATGGTCAATGTTTTTGTATAACAAATAAATCTTACAAAATAATATATTTTCTCCCTTTTCATTTTCCATGTTCAGTTCCGTTAGCACCATTGTATTCTTTATATGAAACATATTTTTGAAACTGAAAAGTTTTTATGACTGGACTCAGGATCTGAATAAGAGAGACGAAACGAAAAAGTTAGTTTATATTGTGTTCCTCGACTGTTAGTCTGCATTGGCCTTTAGGAAACTCCCATTACACCTTGATACGAATCGGAAAATTAATGAGAAAAATCTCCAATTACAGACTCACTCTCACCTCATTTAGGAACCGTTCCTAACCCCCTTCGTGATGAAGGACTACCCTCCTTACCTCGCCACCTTCTCCTCCACCTCGCTGTTGATTCCACGCTTCCTGTGTCTGATTACGGGGGATATAGTGACGTGAGTACACCCTCCCGGGGCACTTAATTTTCTTCAATTCTCCATTTTCCCTCGTTCGGCGTCAACGTGGCTGAACGTGAAGCGGTGCCAGAAAGCGTAGCAGCTTCCTCCCTCGGGGGTAATAGGAAAGGGATGCAGGGACGGAGCGGGAAACTTTCAACAAGATATTTCACCGAGGGACATCCTTGAGTTTCCACCGAATTGAAATATGAAAGGGGAGTAGTGATCTTGCAGGATATTTCAGGTTTCACATAAGCTTGGGAAAAAGCAGACGACAGAAGTCAAGCATCAGAGCTGTTTTCGCCATTACATAGTCTTCAGCTCGCCCTTTAGTTCTAGAGTTTTAATGAACTTCCTTATCTTTATGTTTCTTCCTAATTTCTACGAGTTTGTTGACCAAAGCAATTTTTGCGTTGACTAGGAATGGCGAGGCATTCTGTCATTAGGTGCTCTGGAGTTGCCTCCTCCCCACAGAATGTGCACTCATCAGTTTTTGCTGAACCCTTTCTCATTAAGTGCTCCTTAGGGATAAGGCGACAATGCCCTGTAAGGAATCCAGTGAGGAGGTGTGGCTTGTATCCAGATACTTCTTAGATCTCGCAATATTGAAGTTTTGAAAAAACTTTTTGGTGAGATCCAACCCAGGAAGATTCCGACAGTGCGTTTCTTTTTTAATTTTTTCCTTCTCCTAAAACCCTTCCTTATAGGTTCAGTTTCCTATACCACAGAAAGGCTCCTGGCCATTGAAAGGAGTTAGTGCTTATTTTCTGATAAGTGTGTTGTCCTCTTCATTTCCTGTAATCCTCTAATATCCGGAACCCCAAATTGAATAGACCTTGTTATTGTTGTCTATTTCTTTGAGATTTCTTATGGTTCTCGTGGTATTTCTGTTTAAAATTTATATAGTGGATTTGATTTGCCAATCTTCCTCTTTCGACTCAACATATACCTAACTGTGCACGAAAAGTGGAGACAAAAACGAATATTGGGTCTCGCCAAAATATGACCTAAGAACAATAATTTGAGGTGGACAATTAACAACAGAAGATATCAGATGCCAGTCTCCAGGAAAAAATGATTCACTTCAATAAAGTCCACTATTTTATCGTGAATTGAATTTTTTTCTCTACGCAAGGGGGGTGTAATGAAGTTTCATTTTTTTTAAAAGCACCCTCATTCTAAAATAATAATTGAAACTATTCAGGGTAGGTACATTTTATTCAACAGCAAGGTTCTGGATCAATGAAAGTAGTTAATGCTCCTTTTCTGGCAAGAGTTGCCCTATTTCTTTCCTTTGATTGCTGAATGCACGGCAAACCAGAATGATTAGATCTTAATTTTCCTGCCTATTTCTTTGATACTCCCATAACAATGATGCTTGAAAATTAATGATGAACACAAGGGCCTCTTGGCACACCTCTTTACTCTCTACGGCGCACCAACCAATACGCTGAGGTGCATATTTCGAGAACAGCTGGCTTTGGACGAGAAACTTGTAGACGAGGAAGTAGAAGTCTTCCTAGATACTGAAATTCATTACAACTATAGAGCCGTAAGGCGCACTGTAAATGCTATAGAGGCGAGAACAGTTCTGCTAGAGCGCACAATAGACCTAAAGTTCGCAGTCCACTTCAAGACGTAAAACAATCAATTATATTTAGTGGTATGAAGATGAACAAAAATCAGAAAGGCATACTGGTATATGATACATGTGTATCTAGGCCCTTAGACCATCGAACATTTGTTCTGTAGGAAGATTCACTAGTCTGTACATGTGCTCACTATTTCACTTCAAATCTTGAAGTGAAGACTATGCACATTACAACGGAGAGTTAGTGATCCTGAAAGTCTACTTCCAAGGTTTCCTCCTCACCTGGGTATGTATCTACAAACAAATTGACTAGAAGCAACAGCTGAGCTCGACTCTCCCATGCATGCCAGATAATTTGAATAAATTAAGAACTTTGGCACTAGCTACTAGTTGAACTCTAGGTGGCAATCTCAAGTCAAAAGCTAAGAAAAAGAAAATACATATGAGAAAAAGAAATAAAAACCTAGCTACAAGCCCTATTTCTACACGTACTTAGACTGGAATCATTCGGAGGAAAGAGAGAATCTTCCTCTATTATGAACAACGGCATGAAGCTTGAGACATAATTTAGGACTACTTGAAATGAATTTTCAGAGGTCGGCACAGAATTAATCAGAATTCAGAATTAACACCACCTACCACACGAACAAGAATCAATTAGAGTTAATTGACCTGCGGGGGGACATCTCTTTTATACCCACAGGTGAAGGGTGGAAAGGGAATGTGTTTCAGATACCGAAAATCGGTAAAATTCGCTTCGATTAAAATGTCTTGACTCTGGCTCATCGGTACTAGCGAACAAGAATTCGATTATCTCCCAATTCAGGATAGTTTTCACGGTGCGACATCGTTTTTCATAATTGAAAAGGGAATAAAAAAGGTTTACGGTTTTCGAACCCTGTCAGAATCTTGAATTGAAGATTAATTTTAATTTTTGTAAAAAAAATTGAAACTTCATTACACCCCCCTTGCGTAGTCAAAAAATTCAATCCACGATAAAATAGTGGAATTTATCAAAGCGAATTATTTTTTCTAGAGAATAGCATCTAATATCTTCTATTGTAAATTGTCCACCTCAAATTATTGTTCTTAAGTGATATTTTGGCGAGACCCATAATTCGTTTTTGTCTCCATTTTTCGTGCAGAGTTAGGTACATGCTTGGTAGTGAAAGTGGAATTGAAGATTGGCAAAGCAAATCCACCATATATTTAAACAGAATTACCCTTGGAAGGCACACAGATGGAATAGATAGATCCACAACAACGATAACCATAAGAAATCTCAACGAAATAAACAACAATAACACGGTCGGTTTAGTTTGGGATTCCGGTTACTCAGAAAATGAGCACTTAGTCCGGTCATTGGCCTGGAGCCTTTCTGTGGTATTGGAAAATGAACCTACAAGGAAGGGTACAGGAGGAGGAAAACGGAAAGAAAAAAATCTGGCAGAATGTTTCGAGCTGGATAATTTCTGGACCTTAGTAGAATACATGCCATATGACATTGACAATCATTGTTGCATCAGTATGATTGGTTGAAGCCCTAAGCCACTAGATAGACAGTTATTTGACTTTTTGATATACATTTCACCCTGTATAGTGAGATGTACCGACACAGAAATTGAATGCATAACCTATATCTTCTTCTTGAGCAATAAATTCTATATATTTTGCGAAATAGCTCGCTATAGGGGTTTTTCCACATTATATCAAGGGTTATAAAGAGGCTCATATTTTTGTGGAAGATTATGAAGGTGCTTTCCATCAGTTTTTCTGAGAATCTAAATGACTTACAATAGCATATTGAAGCTATATGAAATAATTTTTAGAACCCACTTTTCTCATCATATACTATAATGTACTACAAAAGATTGCTTGTTCAACTAAACGGAAACTATCGTCGATAATCTGATTCAGGTTTAAATATAATAAATAAAATGAGACAGCAGTATATTTTCAAGATGTGTGTAACAGATTAGAGTAACGAAAAACTAGCATGAGATAGATTCTATAGCTCCCTACGTTTGGACAATGATCTTGGAGCTCAAAAAAGCAACCTCCTTGTTCCAACCCTGCAATGCTTCCAAGCCTTTTCCCTCCCGTCTTTTAATCTAGATGTTTGCGATGAGATTTTGTCACGAAATTGTCGCGAAATGGCAGCTGAAGGCCTCGTATACCCACTCTTCTATCCGGAAAATTTTCCTTCTACTCCCCTGATTCGTTAGAAGGATAATTCTGTAATGAACCTGCAGATATCTTTCTTCTACTTTTTTTACCATAGAACATAAAAGACTCGATAGATTCTATCTGAAAGATGCCAAAAAACGCAAGGGAATTTTTTCTCGTGGAAGGAATATTTCTGAATTGAAAATCTAAATTGAACGAATATCTATTCGTTTTGTTGATTTGCAAACAAGTGATTTTAATTCATTTGCCTACCCAGAAATACCATTTCGACCATGGTTTCGGTCTCATTTGACCTCGTCAGAGTAAACTAACTTCTTCTTCGACGAAACTGGAATGAACTGTATGTATAATGTATAAATAACTGTAGTGACATCTGTTAGAGAAAAGGGAACCAACCCAATTCAATTTCCTAACTCTCAGAGTGAAGCTGTATGCATCCATATGCTCAAACTCCCAGATTGCAAATATATATTACGATAATTAATCAAGGCAAAACAGTGCGGAAAGGTTCGAACTCATGGTAGTAACCGATCTATTCATTTATGAGATGAAAAATGTGTCCTTCTCTCCCACTCCATGTTAAGGAACAATTTCATCAAGGATATAAGTGTTTAAGTAAGCGGAATTAAATCATCATTGGAAAAATTGACCCTTAGTTATATTATATATGGATATATATTCTTTTCAATGTAAGCAATACATTTTTGGTTATCAAACAATATAGCATGTGTATGAGTTTTAGCAAAGGTTAGTGTAACGGGGTACCATACAATTTGGAGTATGATACAAGAGCTTAGGGAAAAACCTCAGTAAAAAAACCCTGTCTCCCCGTGAGTAGTGTAGTGATGACAAATATGTTCACAGAATAAGCTTTTAATACTGAAGGGCTTCTCTTCCATCAACAATAAAATTTCGTTATCTCTTCATCTCCAGATTATATCTGAAACAAAGAAACCGAGCAGAAAACGGAAAAAAAATGAATAATAAAGCTTTCATCAAAACTTATTCGAAGACTTGATGATGATGAATGAAGAAAAAATAAATAATCATAGGTACATGACTTGTCCTTCAATTGCACTGGGAGGAATATCATCTCTTTGTCAAAAATCTGCTGCTGATCTTGGTGGAGAAGCACCCTCGTCGTCAAAAATGCCTTCAGTACTCAAATTAATAATAGTCAAATCTTGCTTTTGACTTGGAGGGTCTTTCGACCAGGTCCAGTCTTCCAAGTGATGATTTTTCTGTCCTCAGTTGTTCGAGGAACGCTACAGGACCCTAATGTTGGAGAATCATCTCCCATAGATATACCAGTGGTTATTCAGTAGAAAATTGAAAAAACGAGAAAGAAATTCGAAAAATTCTGACACTTTATTGACAAGATTTGATGCAAAGAATATAAACTCACAAAAAACATAAATTTGAATGTTCCAAGAAATAAAACTAGGTGATATAAGTAAAGTAGACTACTCCAGCCCAAGCCATCTATCGTACGAGTCCTTGTCATCAAACGGTTGATGTCATGGATTATATATTATGTATGAATTTTCTTTCGAAATTTTTCATGAGTACATACACGGTACACATTAATAACAACCAGCTAAGGTGACTAAGGAGACTAAAGTACTTCAAGACTGATAAGACTTTCCATCGGCCTTAGATTGTTTTTCTTCCATTTCAGCTCTCTCCTTATTTATATATTCTTACTGAATATTACAAAAGCCTCACCCTCGTTCGAACTTCCGTATCATCAGAAATCCCAACAGACCGTTTCACAGCCATTCGAATCTTTTCGTTAATGAAGTGTGTCAGGATTATACTGATTCCCATTAGACTATCCTGACGACCGATGGAATTGATTATACCTCGGCTTTTGCGCCAGTGAAACTCCGCAATTATTCAGATCGACAGGGGGATGGTGGAAACGTTGATGTAGGGGTTTTCAGACGCCAGTTCCTGGAATAGAGGGGCAACGGACGCTCTGTGCAATATTAAAATCGTCGAAAGCTACCCCTGGGACGACTCGATGATGATTAAATCGTGGAAGCGTGGCAGGCGCCGAGATTTTCACTTGAACGTCACGGACGCCGGTATGGCGTCGGTCTGCAATTCTGGCGATTTGGACAAATGCGCGAATTCAATTCGGAAATTGAGTTATTTTCGAATTGAATTTAGAACTACTTAATCTGACAATCAAGAAACCAAAAAATCATTTGCCAAGTTAATCGATTCAAGCAAATGATTTTTTGGTATCTTGATTGTCGGATTAAGAAGTTCTAGATTCTAAATTTTTTTAGGGGGTTCTATTACAATGCGGCCTCAATATCTATTGTACACACCATCAGGGTTGGTTTTGCCGCATTGTCGTCTACAACTCGCTGTCTAGTTCCAGAGTTCTGATGAACTTCAGTATATGGGATGGCTTCAAGGAAATTACCTACTCGCTCCTGCCAGTTACTCGTCTCGTCCAAAAATGTTTTTGAGTTAACTAGCAATGGGCAGACATTCTGTCAACAGGTGACACAGAGTTGCATCCCCCCATAGAATTTGCACTAGTCAATTTCTGATAGATCCATTCTTATTAGGTGCTTCCTGGGACAACAATGCCAGGTGTAGCATATTATTATTCTTATTTTGCAGAAATAACAATTAATTCAGATACATACCATTCACTAATATGAATATCAACAAGTGTTACGATCTGAATTGAGCTAGCCATTTTGCCATCGTCAGGGCCACTAAATGGAGAACGTTCCACCGAAGAAAAGCAGATGCTGAGCATGATTTCGGTCTCATTTGACCTCGTCAGAGAAACACATGTGGCGGCGTAGTTGTACCCATGGTAGAGAAATACTTCATCTCACCATGATGGTACCAAGGGTAGCCAAACGATGGCATCACTGCGCACGACGGTTGCGATCACAGGGTAGATTATACGTCTATTGCGGTGCAGCATACGCCAAACGATGGCGCCACCGGCGACGCATAACTCGATACCCTCGACGTAACCGGCGTTTATAGCAGGCACAAAATACGCTGCTTCGGCGATTGTCGTAGGTAGCTGCTAGGGTTCATTAATCTACCTGATGAGTCCGATCCTAGCAGTGGGACGAAACAATCACCCCAAGAGCACGCATTTCCTCAAATAGCGTGAACTCACCCCAGCTCACATACCGACAAACACATCTTCTTTTCCGATGCAAAAGTTTGGAATTGATGGACTTTCATTGCTACTGGGTATTATCGAGTAGTACTCGAGCGCCACCTAGTATGAAAGGAGGTCCGATTCAATCCCTTCCAGATAGAAACCCAGACGAAGTCAATGGCATATGTCCCATATCCTCTAATTAGACTGATTCAGCAGTACGCCGGCCCGTTTATTGCGAGCAGCATGCGTATAACGATTTGAGAAGCTGGGAGCACGCTCAGTTCACGGCAGAAATGATGCCACCGGTAAAATAATAAAAAAAGATCACGCCTTAACAGAGAGGCAATGAATACAATAATAAAAATTCATTCAGATGCATACCATCCGCTGATATGAATATCTGAAATTTTTCATGATATTATGGAATTAACTTCAGAATGAGTCGATTGAAACCGTAAATTTAACAATCTTTTTTATTCATTTAGACAAATTTAAAAGAATTATCACAATTATAGTTATACTTACCCAGTAGATAGAGTATGCGGTATAATTATTATTAGATTTAAATGTTCCGCTTTCACAACACGTTATGAACCATGAGACTACGAGACGTTTACTAGACTCTCGCACGAGACTCGAGACGAGACAATATTAGAGACCACGAGACGAAACTCGAGACGAGCAAAGTCTGGTCTCTTTGGTCTCGTGGGTATCACTAAATTGAAATAGATACCTATTTCTCTTTATTGCACACATTTTTTGCTACAAAAATACACTTAAATTGAAAATAATTAAGGATAATCTTGTTGAAACTCCAATTGAAATCTAGATTTATAATTTTAACTTTCAGGCATACTTCTTTATGTTGATGGTGTAATTTTGGCTTATTTGTTATTTTTGTCGTTGGTACTTGTCCACCTGAACTTCGAAAGAATAACAGAATTTTTTTCTGTCAGTATTGCCACTAGTACCTACCACTAGCTTGCATTGTAAATGCTGCTGCTTTTTTCTTTTACTGCGTTCTCGGTTTCAGATTAAGATCATTTTCACTCACATTAGTCGAAGTCGCTCGCTTTCGTTTCACTGATCATTTTATAATTTTATTAAAAATTACGTTTCTCTATATTGCATGTTAGTGAATATTCTGATTCAGAATCGGAGTCAGCTCAGCAGACGTTCTGTTTATTGAAGAGTCTGAAGAGTCAATGTCCCTTTTGGTGAAATAAGACACTTCGTGATTATCAAGTGTACGTATAGAAAGAAATTGTATTCAGTTCAAAGCCGATTGTAAGGGTGATGACGTAGAAGGTGGCAGAGTCAAGTTTAATTGACAGAACTGGGTCCGTTAGAAGGGGCGTGTTGATAGATAAAAATAAATAGATGAAGTTAAAAAGAAGATAAATTGAAATAATGTAACATTTTCTTCAATTAATCAAAACGTTCGACTGATTGAGATTATTTATTTACACTTATAACTAACAAACTAACTATGTTACCACTATATACACTCAGAGGCAAAATTAACCGGCCACCCATCTCGAATCGCATATGGTTTGTTTTCCATAACTTTTTCTTCGACAACTTGGCGCAATGTGATGAGTGGGGAAATCGACAACCAATTAAACTATCATACATATGTTTTGTTAACTTCTTTCCTTTTTATTCAACAATAATGAGTTCAGTCGGAAGTTGACATTCTCGTGGCAACGTTGCTGTACAGGATAAATTTGTTTTAAAGCGTTGTGATAAAATTTTTTCCAATACAACCGAGGTGTTGGGAAGCCGTTATTTTCTCCACCCTAAAAAAAAATGCCATTGGACGCAGCCGAAACAGCTAAGGCTGTAGTCTTGCAGACGCTGGGTTTAGCCAGCGTACGATTGGAAGACTGCTTGGATATCCAAGAACCACGATACAAGATGCTATTCGGCGTTACAGAGATACTGGTTTGTACACAAGAAGGCCAGGACAGGGTCGTAGAAGGTGTACATCAGAGAGAGATGATCGTTACATCGTCTCGAACGTTATGCGAAATCGGTTCACAACAGCGTCTGAGGCCCGTAACCGCTTGTTTGAGGTACGGAATATTAGTGTGAGTCTTCGAACAATAAGAAGAAGGTTGGCGGAGAGGGATTTCAGAGCATATAGACCAGCTCGAGTCCCAGAACTGACCACAGTTCATAGAAGAGCGAGACTTGAATTTACCCGAGAACACATAAATTGGACTTCCGAACAATGGAAAGCTGTTCTCTTCACGGATGAATCGAGAATTGCTTTACGACATCCTGATGGACGTCAGCGAGTGTATAGACGCCGTGGTGAGAGGTTTGCTGAAGGCTGTTTGATGCAAACAGTAGGTTTCGAAGGTGGGTCGATCATGGTGTGAGCTGGCATTGCTTACGACGCCCGTACAGAGTTGGTCGTCTTTGATAGAGGCAGCGTTGATGCTCAAAGGTACGTGACAGAAGTCCTTGAACAACATGTCATTCCTTTTGCGCCATTAATAGGCGATAATTTTATTTTAATGCACGACAACGCTCGTGTACACACCTCCAGAGTGGTCACCGAATACTTGGACGACGTCAATATTCGACGATTACCGTGGCCAGCTCGAAGTCCAGATTTAAACCCTATAGAACATGTATGGGACAATCTGAAAAGACGGATCCGGAGTCGTGTGCCAGTTCCCACGACCATGAGTGAGCTAAAAGCTGCAGCATTTGAGGAGTGGGAAAATATTCCACAAAGGGATATTCAAAATATTATGGATGGGCTCCCGAATCGGTTACAGGAGGTTATTAGGGCTAGAGGAGGAAATACGCGATATTAATGCGATGATTCAGAGCGATTTTTTCTTTTAATTAATCATTTTTATTTTCTGTAAGTTGACTGCAAAACGATATTTCTTTATTTTATGTTTCAATTAAACTATTTTACATTCAACATCAGTCTTTTTTTTACTATAAAGGTTTGCCCGATGTAAAAACATCACATAATTAATTGAATTAGCATAGAATTTCGAATGAATTCGTAAAATGTAGGTGGCCGGTTAATTTTGCCCCTGAGTGTATTTCCACTCGTCTGTCGCTTGCAATGTGAACTGTACTGTACTACTGTCCTGCTCCTCCTCTGGGCTTATATAGCCGCCGGAAACATTCCCGTGCCTTCGCGGTCGTTCTAGGAGGAAGCACGCGGTCCTTTTAGAAGGAAGCGGCCGCCGAACATTTTTGATCACCTATTGATCCTTCAATGGGAATCACCGTGTATGGTGCCGCAAAAGAATTCAAGATCATGAAATTTCGTGAGTCAGTATAAGATTTTATAAGCCAGGAAAACGTCAAGTCAAGATTTTTTTGAATTTCTTACAATACTAGACTAGAAGTTTGTCATCAAGACAGGAATATGTAAGTCCTTTACTATTCCCAAATTCTTCGCCTAAAACAGATTTTTTTTAACAATAACGGATTGAGAAAAATACCCTGCGCCAGTGGTTACTTTCAAAGGATAATGCCTTGCATCTCAAGGTGAAAATCCAGTATCAATAAATTAATGTCTTCTTAAATTATCATTGAATATTTAGATCCAATCGATTGCTTACTTCTTTCCTTTCTTTTTTTTTTCAGTTATGATTTCGAGATGGGGGAGAATGAAGAAATTTGAATGGAGAATGCTCTTATAAATTTCTTTCAATCAATATAAGTTGTGTGTATGCCGAACCACCGTCACTTGTGAAGTCGAGCACATGTATACGAACATATCCTCCCCCTATCAGCATTATTCCACGTCATATTGAACATCGTGCAACTGTCCTCAACATGCGGACGTTATTATTGCCCGGCCATCCCCGGGGTCTTTTCGAGATCCGGACGACGCTACATCCCAGAACTACGTGTCCAGCAACGTCTCCCTTTGTTGTGACCCACGCAAAAACGGCCCTTTACAATGTTCCGCGTAGCAACACACGGTAATCCGGAATAAACAACAGGGAGGACTAGGTCACCCCTTGGGCGCTTTTGGACGTGATATAGGGATGACACAGGCTACACCACAAAAGCGGCCAGCGATGGCGTCCAATATGGCGTCTCGGCGACGGACAGAAGGGGCGACGTCGTATTGTGCTAGAGATGGACGCAGCAATGTGTTACAGTTGGAAGAGATGGGAGATATGGCCTTCCTACTTGCAACGTTTCATTCTTCATATGGAGCAGCTGGATAGCTAACTGAATCCGGAAACTTATTCAAAAATTATTTCACAACATAGATCGCATTCCATTTCGTCGAAATATTCAGTTTTAATTACTCCTATTGCATTTTTCTTAATAACAATGACTCCCTTCCCTAACGGTGTTTCTTCAACACCTGAAAAACAGAAGAATCAATCCTTCATTGCCAATGGTCTAGTTTATGACTCGAAGTTTGTCGGTCGAATCATTATTTGCATAGAATAGCAACGAAGAGGCATTCTGTCATCAGGAGATCTGGAGTTTCATCCTCCTCCCCACAGAATCTTCGTCAGTTTTTGTAAGACCCATTCTCATTCGAGTTTTGCAGTGACCCTCAAAGACTTCTATCCGAGATCCCAAATTGATTACAGATAATTCTACATAGTCAGAGTTATGTTTAATTGATCCAGGCTTGTGCTTTCTGTGGAGTCAAAGTGTCAACGAATCCGAATGACTCGAACTATCTTGCTTCTTCCCAATTGAGACCGAGAGAAGAGATATGCAGTCATATTTTGGACCAGGTGGCTTCTGTCAGCTGACAATGATTCAATGACAGCTTTACTGAAACCAAAGATTATAGAGTAGAAAGAAGAGGAACGAATCTTAGAACATAGAGACATGGAATCAAAAATAAACATTCCAAAGACTGGAGTGAGATAGTTGCTTAGTGTCGCCAATCACAATTGAGACAGTTGATTCGGACATCATTGGCGCATCAATTTTCAATACGAATAGACAGGACGTTTGTGAATTTTTCAATAAAACGCCACTGCCTTAGTGTCGCTCTAGACAGAGAAACATCGAATGTGTGGACTACAAACAATTCATTCGTAGCACTGAATGGCCATTCCATGTATCTATGTTCTGAGGAACGAATCGACAAAAGTGATGTGAGTGCCATCTGTGTTTCAAGTGTGTTCATAAGACGCTAAGACTGGTTTAAATATTAATTCGAGGGCCATTTGCAGAAACATATGGAATTTGAGAATGTTTTGATTCTCGTACAGCCTTTTGTTAATCTAGCTCGTTCTAGTTGCTGATTATTGAATTTTTTTGTCTAATTTCATGGTGGAAACCTCAAAATATCGTTCGAAAATTATTGCATGGTGAAGATCTTTGGATCAAATAACATGTTTTTTTCCGATATTAAGTTTTTGACTTTACTAAAGAAAATGGAAATGTAACTACTAAAACTGGTAACATGTGACTCGTTCATTCATTGATTTTTATTTTCAGAGGTCCGAAGTTGATTAAATATTCAGGTCATGAAGGCCTGCAAACACTACTGCCTACACCATGTGCAGTGAACATTTTACTGCAAGTTAATTGAGAACTGTTCATCCACGTAAATTGTTTATTATTATTATTTTTTATTTATTATTTATTGAGGAGTTGTATGCAAGAAGCATCCTACTCCTTCAATATATTGAAAAATGCAAAGGTTTTATTGATTCCAATTTGGAAATCGAGTGACCGTCAAATTGTTGTTCGGAAAGTCAAAGTTTTATGAAACCTGCTGTGAGTCTTTCGTTCATTCGTCAATCAATTCGTATATTGTGTCATGAAGACCATATCATAAAAAAAATTGTAAATAATGATATATTAGTAGGTAAATGAAATGTGTATGCTATGATGGTATATTGAATTTTGGTTCGTATTAATTACTGATATAAATTGTACAAATTCAAGTAAGTTCATTAATTAAAAACAACGTATTCTACAGAAATAACACCTTTGACGTATATCAGATCAGCATACATATACTCCTGTGTCAAAGCTCTATTCTTAGTCCATAATTTGAAATTTTTGTAAAGTTTTTATAAATTGCAAATAAAAATTTAGCAATTGAGTCCAATCAATGTTCAGATGAAAACTAATATCCTGTTCACAAAACAAAACCAAACTTTTTCTCCTTCGCTCAGGATGTTTGTTTTCTGGTCTCGACAAAATTGATATTGAATTTCAATACCAGAAATAGAATTCGAATTTCGCGCCACTCAATTATACAGAGAGTACGTTTTCAGCGCCATCTCATTGTCAAATGTGTTTTCAACTGGACAAAATGTAGTCGGCTTTTAGGACTAGAGATATGACTGATATGAGGGCGTATCCTATCTTTTCACTCTATAATCTTTGACTGAAACTTTCATTCCAGTTCCTTTCAAAAGGGAGTCTGACACATAGACCTATCGCAAAGATCACTATCTGAAAGAAGTTGTAACTCTTCATAGGTTGGCATGTAGTTCAGTGTTCGTTAGAAGCCTGCGTTTCAAGAACCATGTTAAGTTAAAGAGCAGTCTGTAAACAGTGTAAACCAGCCTAGTTCCTGTATAGATAGAGATCCTCATGACCGACCTTAGAAGTTCTGTTCAAGCTGTTCCAGCCTGATCAGTCGACAGTGGGTTGAGCACATGGACTACCTTGTCCAGGATGTTCGTAGCTAGATTGTGAAGTCTGTGTGCTAATCTTGATCCAACTCTATGAAAACTCTAGAGTAATCATTAATTAATTGGTAAAGGAAGACACACTTGTTTTTATAATTATATACTTTGACTACCGATTTCGGCACTAGGCCATCATCAGGTCAGCTGAAATATAAATAAGACATAGATAATAAAGTTAACAAGACGTCAAATAACGTAAAATTTTAACAAGTGTTTTGTTCACATTAATATTCTCTGATAGACACGAAGCAATATATCACAAACTCACCGTCAATGAAACATGTACAATTAAAAGACATTAGATGTAATATAAATTATAGTTTTCCTTTGAATATTCGTTTTTTACCTTTTTAGATGTTCTAGGTTAAGTCGGTATAATTTCTAATTCCCTATGAAAAACACCTCGACAGTTTTCAATTCTTCTTCTCGGTTTTATGTATACACGTACACATGAACGCGTATATGGAGGCAGGTGGAAAAGACTATATTATTATAGCTGGAGGGTGAATCATCTTGAATAGATTGACCGGGAAATCTTTAATATCATTGAGGGGATGTTCGTCGTTCTTGCATTTTAGAATTTCCAGTTGTTCTAGGAGTGTTAACTTATGGAAATCACTATGCTGATGAAGTAAAGTTAGTTTATCGAGAGAAGTAGAGTGTTTGCTCTCAAATAGATGGTTACCCATGGCCGAAGCTGGTCTATTCTTGATATGTTCGTTGAATCTAACTTTACTTCATCAGCATAGTGATTTCCATAAGTTAACACTCTTAGAACAACTGGAAATTCTAAAATGCAAGAACGACGAACATCTCCTCAATGATATTAAAGATTTCCCGACGGTCAATCTATTCAAGATGATTCACCCTCCTGCTATATAGTCTTTTCCACCTGCCTCCATATACGCGTTCATGTTTACGTGTATACATAAAACCAAGAAGAAGAATTGAAAACTGTCGAGGTGTTTTTCATAGGGAATTAGAGATTATACCGACTTAACCTAGAACATCTAAAAAAGTAAAAAACGAATATTCAAAGGAAAACTATAATTTATATTACATCTAATGTCTTTTAATTGTACATGTTTCATTGACGGTGGATTTGTGATATATTGCTTCGTGTCTATCAGAGAATATTAATGTGAACAAAACTCTTGTTAAAATTTTACGTTATTTGACGTCTTGTTAACTTTATTATCTATGTCTTATTTATATTTCAGCTGACCTGATGATGGCCTAGTGCCGAAATCGGTAGTCAAAGTATATAATTATAAAAACGAGTGTGTCTTCCTTTACCAATTAATTAATGATCATCAGACACACTCATGGAGTTTTTCGTTCAAAAAACTCTAAAGTAATGTTTGCATGGTTTGCACTGGGGGTAGAGTGGCATATCCTTGTTATCATAAGACATGCCCTTCTTTGGAATTTTGTGTTGGATCAGGTTCGTTGTCTGTCAGTATAGAATCACCAGGTAGAACTGCTGTAAGTGGTAATCCTGGTCACATCACCGTGAGGGCAAAGGCGCTGTTTCGGCCCAACTCTATATATTTTTCAACGAATTCTTTGACGGGTTCGAAGCGACTGTTTAGTTTAGGAAATGAGAAAAAATTCTAGAAACTTCCTGCAGCTTATTGCTCAAATAAATTTAATACGAATTCTCAAAAAGTGAATTCAGAGCCTAACATGTAGCTTGATCAGATTTGCATTTTTAGAAATATACAGGAAATAATGATTTGGGGAGCAAAGCAGCATTGAGCTTGTTCGGTACCTGGATGGGGGATTCCTAAGATTCATAACATGATGAATCTTGTATGTATGAAATTTGTTTTCCATTAAAGTTTTTTCATATGTCGCCAGCGCGGATAAAGAACGTAAGAGAGAGGAAGAGAGAGAAAAAACCTAAGTGACGCGAAAAAAATTCGGTGTTCCATTAGATCGAGTGGGGGAGGCAGAGACGGAGGGGATCTGGGAAATAGGGGTTTCCGGAGGCAATCTTCTCTGCCCGGTTTTTACTCAAATTCAATTCCGGCAGCTTTCAGCGGCAATATCCACAGAGCTTTTTGGGGGCAGAATAGGGACGAGGAGTCGACGTACGAGGGTGAAAAGGGATACAAGGAGGACAGTACGCAGTGACTTTGATCATTTAGTTTAATTGGAGACGCGCCGATGAAGGAGGTTTCGTTTTTCTACAGTCTTCGTTATTTTGGTTCATTATTTCGATAACGAATCTTTGTCATCCAGTACGAAAAAAATTATAGCTTCCCCCTGAAACGGCCACGGTTTCCTTGAGGGACATAAAGATTTTAAAAACAAAAATTAATATCTTTTGAAACACCCAGTTGGTTTTTGAACACATAGGTATCATATATCGAAGAAATTAAATATGAATTATTTCCGAAGAGGAAAACTACACAAAAGGGGAATAAGAACTTAGATACTAAGCCAAATGAAAGCTGTCCAAAAAGTCAAAACAATAAAAGAGGTTTTCCCAACATAGGCTCTTTTGCATTCGTACGTTGAGTTCAGTTAGGCTAGACCTGACAGTATTTCTAGTCTCGAATGCTGTAGGTATTCACATGTTGTTTGTCCGAAAATCTTCTCATCTTCTCAGATAATCTTTTTAAAAGTGTTATTCTTCTTCTTGGGACTTTGTGGTTCATTGTTCGACCGCATGCAATCGGAGAGACGTAGAGCCTAGATTATAGATTTTGAATGGGGTTGTGACATTAAGATCTATTGTGCCCTCAATAAGGGATGTTTTTGCCTTAATGTCGTCTACAGCTCGTCCTCCAGTTCCAGAGTTCTAATAATCTCCAGTATTTGGGATGGCTCCACAGAAGTTACCATTCTGTCACCAGATGCTAGTAAGTTGCTTCCTCCCGATGTAAGTGACATCATCATCATTGCTGTATCCAGTTACCGAGAATAAATCTACAAAAAGACTCAAAAACAAAACTATCTTTGCAATCAAACCTATGATTTCTATGGGCTACTTGCGACTGTGTGCCCTCCTGTGACTGAAGATACCCAACCGTGACCTACAGATCCTTCCACACTGCAGGAATGGATAGTCACCAACCAGATCTGGACGCCGCTGTATTTTTCACGACTTTCCATTATAACTATGACTAAAGATCTTCACTGTGATCTTTCTAACGTTAGTTGTTCCCAGTTATGATTGGCATTAACTGATTTCAGGGATTGATGCAGTATATCCTTAAACCGCTTATACTGGCCTCCTGGTTTCCGAGCTCCCTCTGTGAATTTGCCATACAGAGCTTTTTTGGGGATTCTTGTGTCTTGCATCCTCAGAATGTGGCCGCTCCATCTGAGTCGGGACCTCGTTACTTGAGTGAGTCTCAATTGTTATAGAACTCGCGCGCTGCAAGACTTTTGAAACTTAGTGGAACCATCTGATGTGCATTATTTGTCTTAGATGACGTTGCTGCGTTTGTTCAAGCTGTTCAATATGTCGCCTGTAGGGCGTCCAGCTTTCGCTTCTGTGAAGAAGCGGGAAGACCACTGCTTTGTGAGCAGTTGTCTTGGTCTCCAGATTGAGGTCGTGATTTTGAAACACTCTGTCCTTTAGCTTCCAGAATGCCCGTGATGCCGAGTTTATTAAGCTTCCCAACTATTTGAACTGCTCGACCTGTTCTAGTAGTCCGAGAGCTTGCGACGAAAATTGGTAAGAGTTTTGTAATGGCTCATATTCAAATATGCTAGTTTTAGTGGTGTACATGAGTCAGCACCCACTCTCACAGTCAGGTAGTGAAACAACTGGCGACGACGTTCTTTGATTTATTTAAAATTACGATATCCGTACTTTGGGTGACTGCTAACTGCCTCTGTTCAATTGATATGTGGTCTGACTATTTTATTCTCAGATAAAATATGATATTTGAGCAATAAATGCATTTTCAGTCATTACAAATCTCTTGAAACGACATCGTTAAGACAGCAACTTCTGTGGGGTACTTACCCACCGCGTTTCACTAAAATTGAGTCTGACCACTTTCTCAAGTTTTCTGTTCTATAAACTAGCTGAGGGACTTTCTTTTCTTTCAATTTCAATTCTTTATTCATCATAACAAATATAAACAATGGTATAAACAGAAATACAGAGTCACACAATCTCAAATTAGGATTGTATATAATATGACCATTGCAATTTATGATGAATAACAAAAAAAAAAAGAAAGAAAACCAAACATACCAAAAAACCTACAAACTATGAAGTGCCCAATGAGGAGAGCAAGCCAAAACCATCACTTTTGCAGAACCTAAACATGGTGAGGCCCACACTGGGCCACAGGAAGGTGCAAGATATTAGATGCACAAACAGTAGGTACATAAATATCATTCACTGTTGTTTTAAAATTGCGCTATATCGTCCCGGTAAGTAAAGCAGAAGAATATTTTGAATATTATCTATTGACTATTATCAATCATTAAAAAAAAAATTATAGAGTATATTGTAATTTTATATACCTACATCAAAGCGCGTCGCCGCTAGGTGTTCCATTACCTGACCTTGCGAGTGGGTGCTGACTAATGTACATAATGTATATATTTAATTATGAGCGATTACAAAACTCTTGCCGATTTCCGTTGCCAGCTGTCGGACTATAGAGTTTCATTATCCAGGCTGATATCTGTTTGAAGGCTTTCTGGCGGACTTACCAGGATTTTGGTTTTGTAAATTTTGAGACTAAAGCGTAAAGCTTCGTATATATGTTTATAGGTGTCCAACATTATCTGTAGATCCTCTGAGCTGATGTGAAAATGCCTAGTGGGGAATCCAGTAAGGTTACGTAGCATTTCCTTGCAAATCCAGATAATTCTTAGAGCAAAAGTGTTCAAGGAATTTTTTGGGGTGGTTCAATATCGGACGAATAATCCAGAGTAACTCTTTTCAGTTTTTCCTTCTCCCAAAACACTTTTTTATAACTAGATTATCCTATACCACAGATTCTGGGCTAATGAAAGGAGTCTGTGACCCCTAACTAAGCCTAACCAGACCTTGTTATTCTTGCATTCTACGTTGAATTCCTTTAGGCACTCCTATATCATCTGAGAATCGATGATGTGCGAGCTCCATGCTTTGATCACAGCCTCAATGTCAGGATATAACATTCCTGGTAAGTAGTTTCTTTCTAGCTTCATTTCCACACATCTTTCGATTGAAAATATTTCTGCTTAAAAGACGCTTGGGCAGCGGCCTAGCGATTGTGAGTATCTGGTGCCAATCGTGATTTTCGAAGCATCTGTATACCATTTAATAGTATTTCTTCTGAAGATTTGTGGGGTGATTTACCTTTCCCAATCTTTCATTCTATGTAGCATCGTAGTGAATTTTTTCTCGATGTTTTTTTTCTTTATCGTCACGTCACTGAGAAGATGAGTCAATGGCATGTATATAGTCAGAGAAGCTAGGCTCTCTTATTCCTAATTCTCCAATCACGTGTAGATTTGTACCTTGCCTGGTTATTCCTAGGATGGCCTTAGGGACTAATCTATCATCTATCACAAGTTGAAGAGGTGTGAGATCTGTATTGACCGAGATGATCTCTCTGGTTTTGCTAGGGGTGTTCTGCTCAACTCAGTAAGGTTGCTGCAGGTGAACATATGATAATACAGTGGTTTTAGTGGGTTTTCGTTTGCTTCACATTAGGCTACGGTTGGATATTGTTCGCCTGCCTTTTCAGGCATTTCTTGAATAGTTTTCTTGAAAATTTCTAGATTTCCTCTGCTTGTATGAGATTGCGAGCAGTTCAACTGAGGACAGCAGCATATAATTCCTCTGACTCGAAGAAGAAAATATGTTCCTCAACCATTGCCATCCTGTATCAGTGTTCCGCCAACGCATCCCGGAATGCCTCGAGTTCCAGCTTCGACCCGGAGTGTAGGAGGGACATTTATTCCACCCGGACTCCTTCTCCTCCCTGCCCGACCCTAGCCCACCCCCCCGGAATCCAAATAACGCACACGGGGTGGCAGGTTCAAACGTGCCAAGCTGATGTGCCGGGCGCGAACATTCCGGGCCGTCGTCATGGCGACGCGCGTCGGGATCGAAGCCGGCCGTGTCGAAGTTGCCACCCCGCGGTGTACAGACCACAGCCGGGTACACTCCGGGCCCTTCCATTATGTACAGTATTGGCAAACTGTGGGGGATGTAGGGAGTTGCAGCCACCCCCCAGAGTCAGCGGTGTAGGCATGAACGGTAATTCTAGAGAGACGTTGGAGTCGGCAATCTGCATAATTGCATCCTGGCTGCAAGAGAGACTTTCGAATCAAAATATGAAGAGGTGAAGATAAGTTTCCATTATAACACTGAAGAACTATATAAGACCTACGAGAGGCATCAATCTAAACCACAGGGATCACGGGATTGTCATCTGCCATAAGCTTGTTCTTTCCTGATACGAGGATATATTGAAAAATTCATAGCCTATTATAGAACCAAACAAAATTTCAATGTCAAAATATGTTATTACTCAAAATATTCTCCTCTGCAATCTGCAACGTCTCTAGACTTTAAAAAAAAAATGTTTCTTCTTGCTCTGCAAACCAGACCTCCACAGCTTTTATTACCTCCTCGTTGGAGGAAAATTTACGACTTTTTAAACTTTTTTCAGTTGAGGAAAGAGTTGATAGTAGAATGGAGCCAAATCTACTGAATAAGGGGGGGTGTTCTAGTAATTCAAACCCTAAATCACGAATTTTTTGCATGGCAATATGAGATTTGTGTGCAGGGGCGTTTTCCTGCAAAAACAAAACACTGTTGGATAGCTTTCCGCCTCTATTTTATTATTCAACATATTCTCCTCTTAATTCTATGCATTTATTAGAGCGAACCTGCAACGTCTCTAGACCTTTAAAAAAAATGTTTCTTCTTGCTCTGCAAATCTGCGAACCAGACCTCCACAGCTTTTATTACCTCCTCGTTGGAAGAAAATTTACGACCTTTTAAACTTTTTTTTGTTGAGGAAAGAGATGATTGTTGGATGGAACCAAATCTGGTGAATAAGGAGGGTGTTCTAGTAATTCAAACACTAAATCACGAATTTTTTGCATGACAACTTTGTGTGCAGGGGCGTTGTCCTGCAAAAACAATATATCTTTGGCTTTCCGAGTCTTTTCTCTTTAATTTTTTCCGTACAGTGGTCAGTAATGTCGAAAAGTAATCTCCGGTTTTTGTTCTATCCTTATCCAAAAAATCAATCATGCTTACTCCATGGCAATCGCAAAAAACTGAAGCAAGAACTTTTCCAGTAGATTTTTGGACACGAAACTTCTTAGGTCTTGGAGAACCAGAGTGTCGCTATTCCATCGATTGTTGCTTTGTTTCTGGATCGTAGAAATGTGAACAAGTCTCATCCATAGTAACAATTCGTTTAAGAACTTTACATCGTTTTCAAATCGAGCACAGATCGAACGCGATGCTTCTACCCTTGTACGCTTTTGGTCAACATTCAAACATTAGGGGATCCATTTTGCAGCAATTTTTCTCATGTCCAAATTGCCGTGAACTATATTATGAAAGCGTTCGTATAAAATATTCAGTCCTTCAGATATCCGTTTTAGCCCAATTGGACGGTCTGATAAAATTATGTCATGAACTGCATCGATATTTTTGGGGACTGACACAGAAACTGGCCTTCTCGATCGGTCATCATCTTCAATGGAAAATTTACATTTTTTGAAGCTTGCAATCCAATTTTTCACGGTCGCATACGAAGGACATTGATCACAAAGGGTATTAAGCATATCTTCGTTAATCTGCTCACCTCTTAAACCGTTTAAATACAGGTACTTGATGATGGCTCGATACTCCAATTTTTCGATTTTCACAATTTCGGTGGACATCTTTCTTTTTATTTATTGCGCAACCCTGCGGTTCAGTTTTTTGACCTCAAACATCGCACTGACATTTTTGATGAGTTATTGTTCGTTGGTATGTTAACGCAATATTTTTTTATGCATGGAACTGGTCTAGGCTAACTAGATATCAATACATTTTCGTATATCTCAGTCTGATACGCTCGAGAACGTACAATGATCGTTTTTTTACTATTCTGACAGGCTGTCTCAAACAAATCCTTTTATATACATGTCTAATTTTTGGTAGAGGTACTCTTGGGCTCCCCAACTATAATTAGCTGCCTTATAATGCGACAGAAAAAAAAACTCTGAATCCGCCCTTTTTCGAGTGATTAAAGTGGTTTTTGAGTGTGGTTTCTGATGATAAAATGTGAAAGAAACGAGAAGAGAGAGCTGAGTAAAATGTACAAACCACAGAAATTGTAACAGTTGGGGATTTACGATACCCTTCAGTCAAATTTCTGTTATGAAGTCTATCGGATATTAAAATATCTCCTCATCCAACGCAACTTCTCGCATCAATGAGGAACGTGGACGTAAGCAAGAAACATGATACCACCCTTTCCGACAACAATGGATATCTGCCTTTCCAATTAACCGTCCTAGTCGCTGGCAAGAGCCGCAAATAATGGCGCTTCGCATTTCCGTTTTCGGTCGCGTACAACCGGAAGCGACGTGCAGCAGCTCGCACACACAAAGATGGCGACCGCGCTTTGATGCTAGCCGCCAGAGAAAATACGTCGGCTATTCTGCAAAAGGAGGTACGTCATATATGCGATATTGATATTACCAAGACCGACATACCGCCTTTGTACTTCGCTGGATGCGGTACAATTGATGAGGATTGCGAAGACGTGAAGGTTTTTCGGACACGATATTGTGTTGTTGTTCCATTGAATGAATTGTGAATATCTTCGACTGACAAAGGAAACTGGTGGAATGCGAATAATGTAAAAACAATATTTTGGAGCTGCTATTCATTTGTCGAATTGGTTTTTCAAGATAGGCATTGTTTTTTTTGAACAAATATTGTGAGATACAGAGGCGTAGATGCAAAAACGAACTGGGGCCAGAATAAATAGATTAGTTTTCATCAAATCGAAGTATAATACGAATACTGACGTACAAAGGTACTTTATTTTAAATCTCCATCTTGCACAGCCGACAGAGAAAAACTACTTACCTACTCCATAAGTGAGCAGTACCTTACTTGAGCTTAGAGAACTTTGTTTTGCTTTCAGTCATAACAGAGTCATAACATCCCATATCTCTGCGAACAAAGCATTTGCATACAAGAGTTATACGATTATGTTATATAGAAAACTTCAATCCAAAATATCTACGAGTTGAGCTGGATTCTATACTCATTTCACTTTTATTTTAGCACTCGGTTGGCCATGGAAATTTGACAAATTTCACTCTGTATAGTACGAAAATGTGGGGTTATGAAGCTTGTCAAAACATTTTTGGGTTTTAAATCAACGTTATGTTGCCCGTTCTACATGAAAGTTTTTGTTATTACGTATTTTATCACAACGTCGAATCTCTTCGGAAAATATGTGACGAACATAATTGAAGTTTATATAAACTGATTAATGGCATACCAAATCCAATTATTTTCATGGAAAATACAAGAAATCAGTGTAATATCATAATATGCACTAGCTTGAGGAGAGTTAATGTTCGTTATCTTCTTTGGCTAAAGTTTGAAAACGTTACATCAGTAGTTGTAGATTTCAAAAATATTAACCCGAAGATGAAATGCATATGATGCAGTGGTTGGGAATGGTTATCTCCCGAAGGAATTAACAGAAAATTACAAGAATGTTAAATTCTTCAACAAAAATCATCTTGCATCAATATAAGTAAAAGGAATTGAAGGAAGTTTCAAGTCAAGATGAACTTCACCTTTGAACAAAAATTTCACATGAATAAACAATTAACTGGACAACTGGCTCGTACTTGTGGATGTTCATCTTGATACATTGATATATAATAATAATAATTAGGTATTTATTGGTACCTTGAGACATTTACAATGTATAGGATAAGTCAAATGAAAAATAGAAGAATCAATTTTCGGAAACTTATTCTACGATGACATTCATCGAAAATCCTGGAGTAAACTTTTCGCATTAATTCACTCAAACATAAAATTCTCAAATGCCACCACTTTTCTGGGTTTCCCAATATAAGGAAATTCTTTGTCATCCTCTTCATTCACAATCTTTCTGATTGTGGAAATATTCAGCTGAAATATAAGTCGTTTAGATTAAGATTAAACATTATCTATATAAATTCTCTTACATTGAATATGTTCGCTACCGTCTGACGTATTTGGATGAGAGGACCTGAATTCTAAATAGCACTTATCGAAATCCTTTTTCTTTTTTCAATCACTTTCGGCATTTTCGTAATAAAAATTGATATTAGTTGTGGCAACGGCGTTATGACATTGACGACATTTCATGACTGCCAACCTTACTTCGTTCTAGTTGCAAGAACTTGAGAAAATTATTTCATGGCCAACCGACTGCTAAAATAAATGTGAATGGAGTATACGTTGAATTTCAAAGCGCATTTGGAAAATTTGAACTAGGAATAATATCCTGCATGCATAACGGCGGCTGAATATTGTTGCCGTTTGGGTTACTAGTGCTCATGAGCAAAAAATTGATGTACAGCTAAATGTGCATGAGAATTATTCTTGGAACTATCAGATCTTCACCTATTAAATGGTTACCAGATGGTTCAAACATTGTACCGCCCCATATTCGTAGACAGACTGTAGTTATGAATTCCCTTGTCGCCCCTCAACATCTCAAAGTGCAAATTTATATTCTAATTGGAGTTTCAACAAGATTATCATTAATTAATTTCAATTCACATGTCTGCAGTTAACTGATAGGTAGGTATTTATGTTAAAATACACACAACCAATCCTATATGGAATCACCAGGTAATTTCGATAAATGAAATTCAATTGGGAAAATATGTATTGAGGAGTGAAACGCAGTTTCACAAACCAAGTTTATAACGTAAATAAAATAAAAATTATTACAGTAACACCACAAATAAAAAATGTGTAGATTTCTATGAAGGTAATTTTTCTGGAAATAACAATTCAACAAAAAATATTGATATTCAAATAATCTTAATAATAAGTATTGCCACCATTAGCGTTGATACTAGCACGGATTTGACGAGGCATACTATATGTCGATTTGTTTATTTCTTCTTGAGGAACATTTGACCATTCTTCGAAACGCGCTTTCATAAGTGATTCTGTGCTGCCAGGGTTGTTTTGAAAAGCTCTTTCTTTTGATTTTATCCGATGAGTGCTCTATATGATTCAGATCTGGTGAGCCATACTAAAACTGCAACACTTTCCAGAGTGTTCCAAAATCACGACCTCAATCTGAAGACCAAGACAGCTGTTTACAGAGCAGTGGTCCTCCCAACGCTTCTTTACGGAAGCGAAAGCTGGACTCCCTACAGGCGACATATTAAACAGCTTGAACAGACGCAGCAACGTCATCTAAGACAGATAATGCACATCAGATGGTTCCACAAAGTTTCGAATGCAGAAGTCTTGCAGCGCGCGAGTTGTACAACAATTGAGACTCAAGTAACGAGGGCCCGACTCAGATGGAGCGGCCACATTCTGAGGATGCAAGACACAAGACTCCCCAAAATAGCTCTATACGGCGAACTCACTGAGGGAGCTCGGAAACCAGGAGGCCAGTATAAGCGGTTTAAGGATACACTACATCAATCCCTAAAATCAGTTAATGCTAATCATAACTGGGAACAACTAGCGTTAGACAGGTCACAGTGGAGGTCTTTGGTCCACAGTTGTAGTGGAGAATCGAGAAGGATACAGCGGCGGCCAGATCTGGTTGGAGACTATCCATGCCCTGAGTGTGGAAGGATCTGCAGGTCACGGTTGGGTCTCTTTAGTCACAGGAGGGCACACAGTCGCAACTAGCACTAAGAAGTTACAAGTCTGTTCGAATTTTTCGAACTTTCTTCTTTTTGTAGATTTATTCCCGGTAACGGGATACAGCAATGAATGAATGAATGAATGCAACACTTTCCGTTATCAAGAATATTATTGAAACACTGCTGGTATGTAGAGGTGTGTTATCATCGCCGATCATCGGGTCGTAGGCCAAATTTGGTTTTATCCGAAAATAAGACATTTGCAAAAATGTAACTGCTTAATTTATCCTCGCATCAACAGAAAGTAGTTGCTCTTATATGTGCATCAATCTTTTCAGTTTCCTTCTCAGGAGAATCAGAGAACTGAATGATTTCAAGCTTTTCAGAAGAGAGACTCATGGTCTTTGCTTCAATGCGAACCTTATAGCGTTGATGAATTTTTGTCTACCCGCTACTAGATGTGGAATATTGTTAGAGAGTATATCTTTTTTTCTTTTTGTCCAGACCAGAGGTTCCCAACCCTTTCTTGGCGAGGAACCCCTTTTATATTACTCTTGTTAGCATGGACCACCTGTAATAAATCTGAAAATTTTATGGAGCTCGATGCAGCAGTTCGGTCTTGACCATTATTTAATTGATTCCATATTTTTGGAAATTTTTCGATAGTCACATTTCGAGTGGATTATCTCTCAATAACAATGACCGTAGATGGAAATGTGATACATATTCTGAAATAGTACTTTTCTAGTAATAAATCTGAAAATTTTATGGAACTAGATGCAACCGTTCGGTCTTGATGATTATTTAATTGATTCCATCTTTTTGGAAATTTTCACGTATAATCACAATTATTGAAGTTTGCAAATAAAAGCTGGAAGGTTATCTTCAAAAATGATCATATTTGCGAAGTTCTCAAATTTTTCAGCAAATTTGTATTGACTGTACAATGATTCTATTCACTAACGCCAACTATTAAACAGTTTGGTCTGAGTGCAACGGTTAATTCTCAAATAAAAAGCTGTAAATAATTCGCGGACCATATTTTGGCTTTTGTCTGCGGACTACTGGTGGTGGACGGACCACACTGAGAGAACGAAATAGTGAAATTACAGTGAAAATCTTGGGTTATTTGTGACCAACGATAATCACTGGAATTTCACAAGGAATATTCTGAAACGAAAACCTTGTAAAATCACAGAAAATATAAATCACAAGTTGGTTGTGATTTCACATGAAATTTTTTGTAATGATTTTTCTAAAAACTAAACCTGTGAATACTCATTGTGAAATCACAATAGAATTTTATGGTATCAACTGTAAAATTACATTTATTCTGTGAATTCGCAAAGGATTATTACAGAAATAAATTGTAAAATTAAAAAATTTTGGAAAATTACAGGATTCATTGTGGAATCACAACTCGTTCTCGTGAAGATACGTCGTGAAATTTAGCATCAATTAGACCGTAAAATACTATAATGTTGTGAATAAACACAGCAGATTCACAGAATTTAATTGTGAATTTCGAATTTCGAGTATCTGTTAAAATTCCAGAATTCATTGTAGAAATACCCCACACCCTTTTAAAATTACTTCGTGAAATAACCATGAAAGTTACTGGATAATGGAATTTATTTTGTTATTGATCAAAGTAGTTGTACAGAACTAAATTGTGAATTTCAAAAATTCAACTAAATTTGGCACAATCACTGCCTAAAATGTGTATATTTTAGGCAGTGATTTCAATATGGAAAAAAAAATTTGATTAAATAAAAAACAACAACCACAACATGAAATATAGTCATCAATATGGAGAGGAAAAAATTTGATACATTATATCAGTTAAAAAACAACCACAACATGAAATTAATATAATCTTCAATATAAAAAACAATATGAAACATTACATCAAACAAAAACAACAACCACAAATATCATCTAAAATGATAAACATTTTTTTCAAAATGTAAAAAAATCAACATAATTGTGAAGCATTCATCTATGAAATATCAGCTTCTGAAAATATTGATATAAGTATGCCCTTATTTAGCGGTTCATATCATAAGAGTATAAAATTAAAATTCAAAAACAAAGTATACCTTGTCATTTTCCAACAAAAAAGACACGATCTCCTGGAATAGATAAATTTATGAATTTGTTTTCTATAAAACTTGGTTTTGTCGTGCTTGACTTACTTCCAGAATCCGGATGAATGTTGAAATGCATCCTTCGGAACATCTCTATAGATTCACATTGTAACCTCAAGATTTTTCTCAGTGCACTAGTCGGGAACCACTGGTCTAGAAAGAAGTTTCCCATTTTCGTTGTTATTTTATGTAACGATTATTATTGTTTAATCAAGTCATTGTTATTTTTATTTCTGGTGTTGTCTTGAAGTTCTGAAATTCTAATAATTTTCAAGAACTTAGCGACCTCTATTCATAATAAATCACCCTGTATTTTGAAATATTTTTTTGATTTTGAGTTTTTTCTCAGTTTTTCACACAATGATTTTATTATCTTAGATCTCAGTAGCTTTGAGTTGAGCCATTCTTTCCGACTCATTATGCATGTTATTCATAGCAATGTACAATTTCATTTCACACCTCATGGAGTCCATTCAGTCTCTCATCAGAACCGTTCCTGCCCCAATCACTCCCCATGTATCTTAAATGATTGGCCTTACATTCAGCTCACCCCCGAGACCATTTATCGACTTTCCTTCCGGCGTAGGTATCATCGAAAAAAAAAAAAATTCAACCGTTCACACAAACGCTCGGCTACCCTTACGCGAGGCAACAAAACCGCTCTGCCTATTCCGCCCATGCTGCGTAAAGAAACCTAATAAAGAACAATAGTTAAGAGTTTCAAATAATGAAAATATGACGTGAGAGGAACTGACGTATCCGGCGTCCTGTGAAATGGGCCATTCAGACGCTGGGCATCGATTGAAAACTAACACAAGAACTGTCAGATATCCATCATAAAAAGCAGGCGGTCGAGCGCTTATGATGCGGGCAGACGGGGATGGGGGTATGCCCTGGCTGAATTGCTATTTAGGTGTGGCGGAATCAGAAATGTGAATGGCGTAGGGCTGTGAGATTGGCCTGCTAGAAGGTTAGTTAGCTGTTTCACAAGGGGCGAAAATAAAAAATTCAATTATTAAGGTACTCAATTACTAATTGGGGCATCAATGTGGAAGTAGCATAACGACCCAGCTAAGCTCATCCAACAGTTTGGGAAACGTTATAACAAATTGCTCATTCACTTCTAATTTTTTATCAAAATTCAATATTAGAAATGATAAATATTAGGAGTTCACCACAATTTATGATTCGTTGTCAAAACATGCCTGATTTCAAGAAAGAAGATTACTTTTGACATTCTTATTCATGGCGAGTATGATCGTGAGAGATTTCCTGAAAGACCCAAACCATCAAGAGATATCTGTGATAAGTTAAAGCTTCACAACATGCCTGATTTCAAGAACGAAGATTACTTGACATTCTCAATCATGGCGAGTATGATAGAGTTGTTGATAGGTACTTATTTTGGTAGAGACAGTTGTTTTGCCACTTTCGGATTGTGATTTATTATTTCGTTCCACTGCAGTTTTGTACCCATTATGTTCTTACCTTTTTTACTTGTTTTCGAGCCAATTAGGTTAAAATTGGGCTCTTGTAAATTGTATAAAAAAATGAATAAATGAAATGAACATTGAACTCTCCATTGAGAGATTTTCTGAAAGGCCTAAGCCATCAAGAGACACCAGCAATACTTATAACAATGTATTGATTGAGACATTTTGGTTCCTCCCATGAGAAAAGGGTCAGGTAACAGAGAAATGCTGTATATGAAGAAAATAACGAAAAACAGTTTGTTGTATTTTTATATGAAACCGGAAATTTCTGATTCTGATTCTGAAAGAGATCTGTATTATGGTGAATTTTGAAGAATTTTTTTTTTTATAGCAGGGGGAATCTGCGACCGTGAAAAACACGGGGCTCTATATCTCTCGCCCAGAGGAACCCATTTCTAGGGAACACTGTGGGGTTACTCACTCTTCCGAGTTTGCGACCCACTAAACCTAACCCGCTTTTTTTTGGTTCCGGGCACTTGCCTATAAACCATATATCCCTTGATCGGTTAATTTCTTCTTGCACATTGTCGTGCTATGGTTTTCATGTTCGTCCATTTCGGATATCTCTTCTTAGTTTAGTTTTAATAAGTTTCCGTTTTCATTCTAATCTCTCCTCAATTGATCTTGCGGTCTCCTTTTGTAAATTCTCATTCTTCCTCTGTCTTCCTCCGGATCGTAGTCCACTAGTCTCCTGAGTTCTTCGTTTGGATGTTCCTTCGCTGTTTCGAATATATTTTCAGCTTTCCTCTTCATGAATTCGGTGATGGTTTTCCACTTCAAATCTCGATATATATGTTTGTTCCTGACAAACCAAGGCGCATCTATGGCACATCGTAGTAGCTTGTTTTCTGTTGCCTGAATTCTTTGTATATGGCTCTTTGCCGCGAATCCCCAAGCACCTGATCCATAAGTCAGTTGCGGTCTAGCATCGGCTTTGATTATTTTCAATTTTGTCTCATTTGACATGTGGTTCTTTCTACCTATCAGCGGGTAGAGCATATTCATCGCTGCCTTGGTTTTGTCAACGGCTTGTTTGATATGGCTTCTCCAAGTTAGACCTTTGTCTAGGGTGATAACTAAATATTTCGCTTCGTTTTTCCATTCGATTTCCTCTCCATCTACTTCTAGATTTTTTGTAGTTCTCAGTCATTTTGAAGAAACATAAGATGCGTCCTTCTTAATCCAATTCAGGACTGACGAATAGACATGCACTTGTACAGTCAATGGGCGTAATAGTCATAATTGGGAAGAAGTACCTACATTTAACTTGGATTCTGTGTTTATTATAATTGAGCCGTTAGTGGGCAACGGTTATTGAGAACAACTTATTTTAAGTTGTTAGAAATTTACGAAGGACGGATCATAGGATTGTTCTGAACATTTGGTAACTAGGGTTTACGCTTCTGATCTATATGACGAAAATATTTTCAATGTTGCGACTATGCCGCTTATATGATAAAATAATGGGATACCCCATTTATTAAAGCTGTTTTCAGTTCTCTAGCCACATCTTAGTATTTTTGTCGAGTATTTCCTTATTCTTATTCTTGATACTTTCGGAGATAGTAGGTAATGGTTTTCCACAAAAATATTGATCCTATGAAATTCATAGAAATAGAAAATACATTTCATATTTTAGGAAGCTGAAATTTTGAAAAAAGGTCACTGACATCCTAGGGATAAGTTTTGTGTAGAAAACACTTGTTTCGTATTATACAGTGTCTCCCAAAATTTTTCGTCTTTTCACTCGATACAGAAAGTTGAATGGAATAACCTATTTTTCACCTGATATTTTCAGGAAAAGTCGAAGTACTCGTCAAATTATGTTTCTATATGCGAAAACCTACTTCAGAATAACCTTGGTTTCTGTCCCTTCTCCAAGAAAATGCCTTGATAATTTTGTCTAACAAACACAATTTCTTTCATGAAAGGGCTATTACAGTCGATTTTTCAGTGATTTTATAATCTGACGAAATTAACGTAGCAGTAATTCTACGGTAGTAATATAGATCGTACGATTCACTTTCATAGAAATTTGAAAACATATTTTTTTTTGCCATTTTTTTTATCGAGTGAAAAAATTAAGAATCCTGCATATCACAAAACCATTTTTTTCTTTACGAAACTTAACCTCAGGATCTTCAGTTTCCATATGAAATGTGTTTCCTGTGCCTTCTTCATTGGATCAAAGTTTTAGGAAATTTTTTGTGGAAAACCGTTAATATCTCTGAAAGTATTAGGAAAACAGATAGGGAAGTACAGACATCTTCAAATGGAGATAAGAGAAGCGAAAAAGGTTATAATAAATAAGGTCAAGGTGTCCTATATGAAATAATAAGGGTTATACTATTTTTTCGAATATAAGCTCTACAGTTCCTATTTTTGAAAAATGAATTAATTATTTCAATAAACCAGGTACCTTCATTATTATTATAAACAACAAACAGTAATATTTTGATGCCTGGTATAAAGGCAGTTAACGCTTATCTTCGAGAACATACTTATAATAAATTGCTATGCGAAACACGTTCATTCAAACTGCTTTAGGTTCGAAAATGGGTATTTTTTCAAATATCATTATGAATCTTATCACTTTTGCACGAAACTTTTTTTCTACACACTGGCATAAAATATATAAATGGGGGTGGGGAATTAATAATCAGTGGATAGTTTGCAGGGTGTCTTAAAGGTGAAGTACCACAGTTAACCATGGATTCATAATAAAAAAAATTATGATGAACTTTTTCTTTTCAGATTCACAGGGTGTTGAAAATTGAGCGTCTAATTTTCGAAATAACATTAACAACATTAATAAATAAGCAATGCAATGGAGCAATAATGTGTGATGTGTGTAAAGAGTTTTTTTCGAACAACGAGCTTTTAGGACACTTAGTTTTAATTCAAAACCCTGCAATTTCGAAACGAAGTCTTCTTTGCTTATAGTTCATGGAGAAAAATAGGATTTTTGTCGTTTTTGAATCCATGGCATCGAAATATTATTTTACCCTACTTCAATGCGTATGTAACATTATGTAACATTGAGTAGATTTCACTTCTATGTTATACAAACAATTTTTTTTCTTTGTTTTTGAAAAGTGAAATATTTTAGCATTATGATATCTCGACAGTAAAGAGAAATCAGTAATTATTGTTTTCAGAGCAATATATTAAGTATAACGACATCCATGTTCTCAGCATTATGCATTTTCTCGAAATGTGTAGGTATATTCATCAATTTATTTCTTTGGTTCGACTTTCTTATTCCTAAATACAGCCAAACCGTCAGAAAAATTATGGAACGACATGCCATATATACAAGTGTTCGACAACTTATTCGATAACGGATAATTCAAGTCTGAAATGTACCACCCTTCCACCCATATACATGCGGAGCAATCAACAACCCCCTTTTCGTTAAATACAAATTAAAAACCAATCTCACTATCGCTCCCCCAGCTCTCCACATCGTTGTCAACCCCTTAAGCCATCTCTGCACCCTCCATAAGCCTCTCGAACATGTGATATGCCCTTGTTATGCCCCTAATGAATTCCAGCAGGAGCACGGGGGGAGGGGTAGGGGTGGCTTTGTGTTCGACACAACCCTCCGGAAGGATCAGACCGGGTGGATTTCACTATCCGCATCTTCCCCGAGGTGGCGTTGACGGATCGCGACGTCGCCATGTTGCGTTGCGTCAGGCGGAAGCGTCCCATTGGCTCACGCCGTCCCCAGCGACTGTCAAGTGTTTACATGGCGAGTATCGCGAATTAAAAAGGGTTAATGGCATTACGCTGTCGCCCCCGGGGAACGACGCTCATTCAGCGCTTTTTGCCAATGCGACGTTTCGGTCCTTTTGTTCATCATACGGCCACGATTTCAATTTGAGAGCGTAGCTCGCGATCCGGCTACTCGGGTGCTGTTTTTTGAATGCTGTATGACGTGGGTCCTTGTGGAGATGTTCATTTTGCTCGGATTTACTGCTTTTGCTAAATGGGAATACGCGTACGCTGGCTGGGTAGTAGCGATGATCAGATTTCGCGTCTGGGATTTTCGAGGATGCTCCTTTGTGGCAGCTATGAGTTGAATGAAAAAACGTGTAATGAAAGAACGGCAGAAGGACTCATAAAGCTTGAAGTTTCATGATTTTTCTGATGGAAGTATACACTTATTTGAGTGTTTTTTTCCACAGTTATTGAACTCTACATTGAAAAGAAGCATATACCCCTACATGCGTGATTGTTGTTGGTCCTATGGTCACAACATAGGACACAGCAATAAATTTTTAAATTTGGGAGACGTATTTATATTCCCCTAACAGAGTTACGCCTATTATTATTCTTTATTTATTGATAACAAGAAATAAAAGGAAAGACACACCATGTTCAAAAATTCGATTCGATATTGTACCGATTTTCTGTGTTTGTCTATTGGTTTCTATATAGGCAACTGCAAATTTCAATATGGATATCTTTAGTGTGGAGAATTTATTCGAGACGGGTTTTCACGAAAAAATCATTTCTAGATGACGAAAAGGTTGAAAAAATATCGTTTTCTTGTAAAAAAAGTCGTGAATAAACATAATTCACATTGAAATCGTTATTTATGTACTAAGGAGAAAAAACTGTATATTATAGTCGAGTCGATAGTCGAGGCGTAGCTGAGGCAAGCAGGCAAGACAATACAGACAGTTTTTTGCCGAGGGGTTTATTACATTTTAACGTCGTCCTCACATACCTTCATGAAAGTAAGTGACTACATACTTTCATGAAGTAGTCACGAGTGACTACTCGTGTGCTGTGAATCCAACCTGGCAGTACTGGCAGTAGTTGTTAATTCCCTCATCTGCGGAGGAGTGTTATTCATATCCATATCACTATCCATTCTTGATTATAATGAACACTAATATTCGAACCATGTTCTTAATTCACTCGTGAAATCTTGCAGATTTCATGAAGAGTAATTTTGACAAGAACAAATGACACTGCCACTTATATTTTCACCAAATCCTGGCTCTCGAAATTCATTAATCACTCTCGTATTTGTTGCTAAGCGACAAAAAGGAGCGGACGAAGAGTGTTTACGGTCGAAATGTAATTGCTGCGGATGAAAAAACTTTGCCATTAAGAATAGTCGACTTTTCGTTTGGGAATGAGTACGTGAAATGTTATTTTATGCTGAGATCGACGAAAAAATATATTTAATTACAATCAAATACAGTCCATGTCAATCAGACAGTTCCTAGCTTTTTAACGGTGACAAAATTTTTTAATTTCGTAATTCCTACAAACTCGCAAACTTAACCTCATTATAATGTTAGTACCTACAGATAAGTAAGTTTTTGAGTGGAAAACATACGTCTCAATGATATAGTTCCGAACCTTAAAAAAATTGTACAATATTGTCAATAATTCTATATTATACTGCATTTTCAAATTATCACTGACGAAAAAATAATATGCAATGAACGACATTTTTTCAGAAAATTTATAAAATCCATAAAAGCAATTAGTCGACGATTTTAGAAGGCAAATAATTTTCGTCCTGATTCACTTTTCGTCTTCGAACTCTTTTCATCCGCCCTGTTCCTCGCTTAGTTACAAATGGTTATAGTGGTGATTTAATCCATTTCGAGAGATGGGATTTGACGAAAACATATGATATGAGTAACATTCCTCCAGAGATGTGAACCGTTGAATTCTAATTTTATTTATGTATTATCCTGTTATTTCCACCAGCAGAATCGTAACTTTCGAAATAAAAAAATTCATTCAATTCAAGAAGTGACTTTTCTGAAAATAATTCTGACTGACCATCCATTTCTTCTGTTACGATAACATCATAAATTTTCAAAAAACAAGCATCTGTGATACTACCCTAAATAATTCTTATAACTAACACAAATATCTTCTAATTTCTCATATTGATTAAACAAACTAATTAAATTATATTGGGGAAACTCGAACCATAACAAAATCCCCAAAGTTAAAATTTTTATTCCTCAAATTGATTTTGGGAATAAACATTTTAAATTTTCCAAACTAAATTGCACAAAAAAATGTTCATCAACTATTAATCTAAGTCCTCCTTCTTGAATTTAATATGTTTTCCCCTTTTCTTTCTCTCCATCTTCTTCACATATTTCTCTCCAAACTGTTTCACATTTCCTTCCACTTTTTGGTTGATACTCTCCCATTTTCTCTTCTTGGTGATGTTCCAATTTCTTTCATGTCTTTCTTCTTCATCTATTATTTTTCTTTAGTAATTCCATTTATTGTTGACCCCAAAATTGATTGTTTCTGACGTACAAGAATTTTCTTCGTTCAGAACTTCAGTAGATGATGCATTTTGGTTTTCAGCCTTCCTCTTTATTTAATTTAATTTAGAATTCAGCTGTTCTCGTACTTCTTGTCGATTATTGTGTTGCGTAGAATATAATCCTTCCTGATCTGCTGTTTCTTCCATTGCACTTATAGTTGTTTATGTTTATTTTTTCGTCTTCTCTGCATATTCTTTGTTTTTCAATTTTCTTAAATTTTCCCTCTAGTTTCCCAGATTGTTCATCAATTCTTTTAGATTGTTCATGAATTTTTTCAGATTGATGTTCATTAAATTTTCTAATTATATCTTCTCTCATCTTCGCAAAGGAATCCAATATATTTGAATCAGTTTTTTTGTGCTCCAGCTGAAATCTTGATTCTGGATTCCATATATTGATAATTTATATCGGTCAAATTGCCACACTTTGGGTACGCCAATTTGTTACGAACCGTTTTGATCCTTGATATTATGTTGTATATAAATTTGTTGCAACAATTAACACAACTTGAAAAATAAAATTCTATTCAAAACTCAAGAAGTGACTTTTCCAAGAATAATTCTGACGGACCATCCATATTTTCTGTTACCATAACATCATAAATTTTCGAGAACAAAGCATCTATGATACTACCCTAAATAATTCTTATAACTAATACAACAAATATTTTCTTATTTCCCATATTGATTTAACAAACGGATTATTATATTGGGGAAACTCAAACCATAACAGAGCAAAGGTATGTGAGGTTGACGAAAAAATGTAGTATGTATATTGGCCTTATTGGCAATAAACTATATTGTTTCTTCTGCTTGCTAGACTCGGCCAACAATTTGCTGTAATAGACAGTTTTTCGTCCTTGGTCTATAAATAACTATTTCCCTAGGGTAGATCAAAAAACATCTCAAACCAGAACAACAAACAGAAATGAGGAAAACTTCGTCAGTGTTATCAGTTGACAATTAAAATTGGTGTTTAACTCCTGACTAAGGGGCATCTTTTATATGAAAAACGATTCTCTGAAATTTCATTTTTGTAACTGACCTCTTTTATTGAAAATTGTTCGGATAGAAGAGATAAATGGAACTTATTCAGTAGGAAATTTTTAGAACTGACGCTATGTAGAAGAAAACTATGAGGTTGGGGAAGGTTCTTGAGTGTTCAAGTTGTCCAAAACTGAATAATGTTGCGTTAAGACTCCTCAACAGGGACACGAAGAAGATGGATTTGTTATTAACTATTTATTTCATAAACGGTATTGAAAATTAGAACTGTACCGCCTACTTCATTGGGGTGAGGTGAAATCTAGCAATTACATGGTCTTCAAGTCCTTCGTAGATCTTTGAATGATTATTTTTTTTTAGTTCGCAAAAGCATTATTCTGTATAGCGCTCACAATAATGGATTAAGCAATGAGGCTTGTTCCTCATGGTGGATTATGCCCCTAGGGTATCTACGCCAGGATTCGTTTCGGACCCCTGTGCCCACTGGGGTTCCAAAATGAACCCGCTAATAACCTTACGTAGGGCCAATTATGGCGCTAAATTGAAATTACTGGGCCAGGGTGAAATCGGGGTTGACTACGAACCCCCATAGATGCGTGTGAGAGATGGAAAGTGGTGTAGAAACGGGGATGAGATTTATATATACACGGAGCAACGAGGATAATTTTCCATATCAACGAATATTTTGGTGCTTTTTCTTAGGTGACAATTTTTATATGGATCTAGAATATCGAGAATTTGTCAGTGGTTTAATTGGTCCTGGTTGAAACGAAAATTTTTATGCTAGGCTCTATAGATCATATATTCCAGACCAATAGAGTCACCGCCAGCAACAAAAAAAATGATACTGAAAAAACACTTTATGTATCACATCATTCACATCTTCACTTCCATGTTTACATTTATAGCAGTATTCAAGATAATTGATTCAAAATAACATTACGTTTCACAGTTCTTTCTGAAAAACCGATAATATTTGTTATCATTTATTGAAATCTGTTTTATGAGATTATTATCGAATCATAATGAAGTTAAAAAAAACAACATACTCATGTATCTCTTAAAAAATTATTTGAACATGAATATTTTTAGATATTTGTTTTTAGATATGCCAAATACTTATGATATCAACATCAAACATACAATGATTTTTGCTATTCACAAATGATACGAAATTATTTGGTCTTAAAAGAGGACTGTTAGATCACTATTGCACTTTGACTTGATCAAAATATCTGAGTGGTGCAGGAATTATGACATTTCATTTATTGAAAAATTCTACAAAAAAACTTCTTCCTTGTTCTGGAATTCGTTTTTTGATTTTTCTGTTCATTGTGCTTCAAAATGGATAGGTTTTTTAACTATTACACAGAGTCTACTAATTAGCCAAATAATATTGCACTGATTTTTTTCTTGATATTGACAATAATTTTTTCTCTCATGACGATATTTAACCACCTATATTCATCTTATAACGATGTGAATTTTGAATGTTTATAAATTTATTCTATTGAATATAAATTAGTGAACGTTAATTTCAGTTTTCATTTGATCGAATATATAATTTTTCTGAAGCGTAACTCGAAGATGGGTCTTTTATCTAGAAGTCATTTGATGAGCAAGAATAAACTATAAAGGGATGGATAAGAAAAAGGTGAAATAAAATGAAAACTTAACGGCTCTAAGTATGTTCGAAATGAATTTCTTTCATCTGAATACATTTCTCAGCTCTTTTAAATTGGAGCGCCTTCATTTCGAACAGACAATGAGTGCCGCTTAGTTTTGGTTTATTGGACCCTTTTCTTATCCATCACTTCATATTTTATTCTTAATAATCAAATGACTCAAAGATAAATCATTGTTAAATATTCGTCAGTGTTCGTGTCCATGATGAATAATTGGGAATTGTCACAGGGAATTGAACAATAATTAGACAACTACTCATAATTTCGCTGACGTTTCTCGGAACAATTCGTTCCGAGCTGTAATGAATTTATGTAATGTGAAACATAAATAACAACAATACAAAGACAATACCTTATGATACTAAGTGAAAAATATAGTCAAATCGAATAAAATAATTAGGAGTGGAGATGAGAGGCTGAAACGTGCATAATCCTTTCGAATTAAATCAAATTTTATCCATCAACAATTATTATTGATAAACACCTGGTCCTGATGCGAAGAAGTCGACAGTCAGATGACACATTTCTGTCTTCATTGAGCCAGCCAATATACAGTTGAAGCAGTAATACCAAGACAACCCCAGGCACCAGAGGTAGACCAACACCCAACACAAACGTACAAAGAAAATTTTAAAATGAACTCATCCATTTGGTAATACGATCTTTTTCATTAGGTTGTTATAGACAATTCTTAAGTGGTTCGTATCCTCTCTATAGTTAACAGAATTGTGAATGTTTATCTGTATCATCTCACTGAAAAAACGTCTAGAATAATTTTGTTCTCTGTCCACAATCGTTACCCCGTCAAAATCAAATTCGTGTACTTCCCTATGTGTATATTGTGCTAGGGCCGTTTTATTTTCACTAGGGATCTGTCTAGTAGGTATATCATTCTTGTGCTGTCTTATTCTGTCCTGTATATATTGTTTTTTCTGACCTATGTATACTTTTTCACAATTCTAACAAGAAATCTTATAAACAAGATGAGATTGTTTACAGGGTGGTGTATTATCTTCAATTTTCGTGAAGAATCTTCTGTTGATATCTAAGATGTTGTAGAATGCACCGATACAGTTGTATTCTTTGAAAACATTTCTTATTCTCTATGATAATATTGGAAAAATACCAGTTTGGAATATTTAACTTCAGTTCGTTGGCAATAGGTTGAGGATGTATTGTCCACCCTGTAAACAGGGTGACTTTGTGCTAATTTGATGTTGTAGTTATTTATTATCCTTTTTTTATAATACTTCGGATAGTCCCTAAAAGTATGTTAGTGACTTTCTGTCGATTTTTCTCTCTGAACTCGATGTGACTAAGTGATATGTGTACTAGTAAATTAGTGGCAACATTTCTTTTTTGTTGTCCGCTGTGATTAGACAGAAAATTGAGCCATCTACCAGAATAAGATGGTTTTGTGTACCAATCTGTGATTATTTTCTCATCTGTTAATATAACTAAGATATCTCAAAACGGTAGGCTATTGTGAGCTTTTCTTTCTATGGTGAATTTGATTTTTTCATGAAACGAGTTGAAAAGACTGAAAATTGGCTTTATATGATCTTTAGGTGAAAACAACAAAGTGTCATCCACGTACATTTTCATCAATGGAATCTTGAAATCCACTCTATCGGCAACATACTCAAACACCTCAAACATAATCAACTCTGCTGAAGCTGGACTGACAGGTGATCCCATGGGTGTTCCATCTGACTGTTTTAAAATCACGTCATTGAAAGTAAAATAGCTGCTGTCGAACATTAACTCGATTACCTTAATGTTCCTCGCTTGTTCCTCCATCTCTATATCACTGTATTCTGCTTCTATTCTCTTTTTCAATAATTTTCCATATATTCTACTTAAGGTACTTAAGCAACTCCTCTGTAATTTTAGCAACTCTATCTATTTCCTTTCTTAAAAATGGTCGAAATATACGATGTTCTCCAATCCCTTGGTGTGGTAGCCCCATCTGGAATAGTGTTGTTAAATGGCGTGATAGTTTTTCCGTTCTGCACTTTATGAGCTCTCCCGTATTTCTCTCGGTCTTTAGTTTTTTAGAGTTCTACATATTTCTTTCACTTCTTTCATCGTTATCCTCAATGGAGATGTCAATACTGTTATCTTTAAGTTGCTTTCTACATTTTTCAATTTACACAAGGCCAGAAAATTGTGGTAAAAGTGATTCTATTTTGTTCATTGTTAACAAACAAAATAAAATATGACTTTCAACACTCACATTTCGACATAAGTAATAATAAAGTTATTAATGAATAGTCGGCACTCGAAAGTAGGGATGAATAAAATTCAATTTAAATTTTGACATAACGGACGGAGTAATCTAATTCGAAATCGCCCTTTGTTCAGGGAACAAAACGATTGTTTTCAAACTCCCTAAAATCGCGGAGAAAACATTCCACCCCGACTACCCCTCGAGTTTCAAGATGGCGATCGTCGACTACAAACCGACCCGCTGTACTTCATAAACCGACAAATCGCGCAAAAACCTCCGCGAACAATCGTCCCTAAGTGCCCCGGCCCCGATAAAGCAGGAAGCCAGGTCCTCGATAAAAATCTCAACATTTCCGGCCCGGCCAATTAATCGAATTAATTTCGGTGGAGAGTCCCATCGGTGCGCGCTTTGTAAAAATTGCCGGTAATGGCCTCTTCACCCGATGGGCGTAGAACGCCGAGCGAGAAACAAAAAAAAAAGTAAAACAGCCGCTGTGTGTGTGTGTGTGTACGACCGGCGTCGCTCCAACGCAGAAGTGGGAACATTTTTTCTTCCTCCTATGAAAATACGAAAACAAACACGAGATCCGCCGGTGGAAAACAATGGCGAATAAGCAGAAAAAATAAAAGTCTGGCTGAGCTAGTTTAAGCCGAAGCCAACTGCAGGATGCAGAGCCGGGTCGTGGGGGAGGATTTTTAATTCTTTTTTGCGCCCTCCTTACTAGGATCCAAAGCGACATCGTCGGTATTTACTATTTTGTGTGCTGAAACAGGTCAGTTTTTATAACAAAAAGAGAGAAGGGTTGGTAGGTTTCAGGTCCAATAAAACGAAACCAATTTAATAATTTGCCGACGTTTCGGTTTATTTAAAACTTTCTTCAAAGACTCTGAAAAAGAGTAGGTAATAAATAGATATAAAATTGGCACTAAGCGATTGTACAGACGAATACAAAGTAAATAAAATACATACATCTACATAAACTTTAACAATTACAATTTCACATATAAATAAACAACAACACAACCTCGAAAACATAAATAAAATTGAAAACAGAGTAAAGTCACACACATTAATCAGAAAAAGGGTGGAAAAACTTACATTATTGTTTGGTTCTATTAGTCATATAATTTCTATGAAGAAAAGAGTGAAAAAGATACTTAGAGAGATGTACATTTTTCTTTCAAACGCAGTCTTATTGAAAGTGAAGATAAAAGAAACAACTGACATAAAATTAAACTGTTTCCTGCCATCTGATATTTATTAGGCATTTTGTAGAATGGAAAAAGACAAAGACAACAAAAAGAACACAGATAAAATTACTTCTTATTCATTTTTGAGATCAAATTGAAATATGATGTATTGAGGTTCGCAATATCAGTTCTCTTATTTACAGAATTTATATTTCTTTTTATAGATATCATTTCATGTAAAAGTCTTTTGTTAAGATATCGTTGCATTCTTAAAATTTTTACATCGTCGAACCTGAATGAATGAATTTTTTCACTGGCATGATCTAAAAGGGCTGTTACATTTTCTTTTTTACGTGTTGGATTATGTGCATTGGCCATATCTCTTCTATGCTCCGTGATCCTTGTCTTCAGATAGCGTCCAGTCTGTCCAATATAAACTTTTTCACGATCACTACACTGAATTTCATATATAACGTTTGAAAGGAAATCCTCAATTTTTATATTGGCTTATATCAAATAGTGGAGAGTCCGAGAGACTTTCTCAGGTTGGAGACTTGAACCACCTCAAATATTTCAAATCAAATGTCGCGCTGCCGGTATCGTAAATAGCTTGCGACATACCTACTCGTAACAAGGCACAACTAGTGGCGGCTCCATTTTGGCCGCCATCAGAATAGTTCGGGAGTAAGAGGGTTGAACGTGATTCTGATTGTTAGGAAATAAGAAATTGAATAATTTTTGTTTGTTTCACTGTCTGGAAAGTTTGCTGGTGCTTTCATTATTTTATTGCTTTCATTGAGAAATACAGTTTTAAAAACAATGAGCCCTTTTAATAATAGTTGTGAAAGTTTCAAGAAAACATCTGTTTAATAGATTAAAAGGTAGACTTGACCCTACGCTATGGTCGGGAGACTTAATCAGTGGTCCAAGTTTCCCGCACTGAGCTTAGATAATAGTTTGCTTCAAAAGAAGAAAATTAAGTAATAGAAATAACTATAAAAATATACAAAGGTTCAGAAAAGTAAAAAACATCTCGGAAATAAGTGAGAGTGACTCTGAAATAGATAATATGTATTTCATACGCTCATACCAACAAACGTTGGTCATTGGAAATTGTTTTCTTTCAATGTTTTTCCTCATAAACAAAAGGCCGCTCCCTGTTCAATTCTCCCATGGGTAAGGGGGACATGAGCCAATTTTCGGTTCCTCAAAAAAGAATTGCTGTACTCAAAATGTTCATCTCACCAACACACTACTCTTATCTATCGTTTCCTATTTGGGCATGATATCTTCACGCAAAAAGATGAGTTGCTACCATTTACAGATACAACTTAAGTGGCTTCAGAGTGAAAAGGGGCTCAACTTTCCCGAACTCCCCATACAATTGACGGTTTTTGAAATAAACTTGACTGTATCTACTTATGCCCGTTTTCACCAACGATTCCTGAACAAGCCCTATCTGAGTATTCCTCAGCTTCAGGGACTACCTAACTCTACCCTTAATATAAATTTGTTTTCACCGTGAAAAGTTACACTTTGTTAAGGAATACTTAGCTAGGGGATGGCTAGGAGATCGTAGCTACGAAATTTGGCTACGAGGTGACAGACGTAATGAATCACCGAATCGCACGATTTTTTATGTCTTGCAAACAGATTTCCCTTTATATTCTCCTGAAATATTCCAATTTTCTGCGCCCTGAATTCATTGCTCAACTGTAATGAATTAAAAATAAATGTATTACGTAACAGATTCAACAATATTTCGAAAACATTAGGATCTGTGCTCGTCGTAGCTTGACGTTAAAAATCAAAGATTATATTTGAAGTAGAAAGATGGGAAACGAAGCGACTAAAGTGCTATGAGCTGTGTTTCAAATGTGTTTCTATAGACACATTCTGTAGACTAGGTAAAATATTAATTCGAGGACCATTCGCAAAAATTTTTTAAGCTTCAGATGAGCCATTTTGAATGTTTTGGTTCTCTTTACCGCCTTCTGTTTATCTAGCTCATTCTAGTAGCTGATTATTGAATTTTTTGTCTTATTTCTTCGTGAAAACCTCTAAATATCGTCCGAAAATTATCGCATCGTGAAGAACTGTGGATCAAATAAAATGGAAATGTAATTGTTGTTTGGAGAGTCGAAGTTTTATGAAACCTCCTGTGAGTGTTTTGTTCATTCAGTAATCAATTTGTATATTGTGTCATAAATATACTATATCATAATTCCTAAAAAAAGCATAAAGAAACTATACTGAGGGGCTAACATACAGGTCTTGTATACCTCTATAAGGTTTTTTTTAATTGTTGTTCTGAAAGTTCTGTAAATAACATCTAAGTAACGGAAATGTGTATACTATGATGTTATATTGAATATTGGTTCATATTAATATCTGAGATATTGCACAAATTCAACTAAGCACAGAAATAACACGTTTGACGTATAGCAGATCACCATAAATATACTCTTGTGTACTAGATAGAAGCTCTATTCGCTGTCCATAATTTGAAATTTTTGTAAACTTCCTATAAATTGCAAATAAAAATATTGCAAAAAACCATACTTTCGTTTTGTCGCTAAGGATGTCTGTTTTCTGGTCTCAACATAATCGGTATTGAATTTCAATACCAGGAATACTTAGAATTCGAATTTCGCACCCCTCAATTATAAAACAGAAAACTTTTATTAAACAGTTTTTCTGTATTGACAGTACGTTTTCAGCGCCATCTCATTGCCAAATGTGTTTTCACTGACCAAAATGTAGTAGATTTTTTGATTTTTAGTACTATAAATATGAGAGCGTTTTGTATCTTTCTTCTCTACAATCTTTGGTTGAAAATTTTTATTTTTTGAGAGAAATTACGCTTAAATATCTGGTTTTTAAATCCGGATGATCATGAAAACAGGAATACAAATGAGCTTTTATAAAATACCTACATAGTACTGCGCTCTACACATACACTACACATACTACGTTACACTGTTTTGTACTGTCTATAGAACGCTCAAATTCATTTCATGATATCAGTATACACCAAATTCTTGGAAGAATCTGACAAAGAAGAAGTTAGCTCAGAATGGATTGCTTCTTCAGGTATAAGTAAATCCAAAAAAGGAGGTACCTATATGAAATATTCCAAACGGAGATTTATAAAAGATGAAATCATTTCGAACAATGTGAATATTGAAAAAAGAGAATAAAACAAAGAGATATATTTTTTCTTGGATTGAATGCTATAAATATAAATATAATTTTGGGGTCTGTTTAGTTTTGTACAACAGTATTATGTAGGTACGTATGTATGTATTGTTTTTTTGTTATCCCATTTACCTCATGCAGAAAATTTAATAAATAAATAAATAAATAGCATTTAATTTTGTTTCATTATAGTTTGTATGTTTTTACCATTCCAGAATTAAAACCATTTTATACACTGCTATCGGATTTATCATTTTATCTTATTTTTTTATTTAATCTTATAATTTTTATAATGATAATACATATGCTTATTCAAGTGTTCGAGAGTGAATGTATTATACTGAATTACTCGTTCATTGAAAATTAATTTCCATTTAGTACTTGATGAACACCGTACCAATCCAAGATTTAATGAAATAAAACCCACGATACCGTTACTCCAACAAAAATGGACGGTTGCTGATCTAAATAATAAGTACCCCCCTGCATAATGTACTTCGCGTTGCAAACCCTGCTAGCGCACTCATGTAGTATTACGGGGGGTTTAATTAGCATTACAGGGCTTGAACCTCCCCTAGGGCCACGATGAGATATGGCGTATTAGCACCATTTTTAAACAGGCAGTATGAATAACACCCCTCTATATATCCGACAACCCCTAAAAATGCTGACGTGATGAGAGGAGCCTTAATGAAATGCTTTCCGGGATCTTTATCCAGAATACGAGGATTATGCTGTGTTGTGATTTATCAGCGCGGTAGTTTCAAAGACTGTACAAGTAGAGTGAAACCTGAAGCAGGATTTGCTTTATGTACAATGGTTTATTCCACCTGCTGCAGTTCATCAGTATTTTAAGGATTAGATTTGTTTTTGCCGGTTTTGCCAATCTATTTATTTTTACAAATGAAATAAAAGCAGTTAAACTGTTACCTATATACAGGGTGAGTCTCTGACTCGTACAAATATTTCAACAGAGGTTCTTGAGGTCAAAAGAAATAGTTTTTTTTTCTCAGAATTTTTTCTCGGTTAGCTCGATTTAAAAGATACAGGCTGTCGAAAAACCATAAAAATATGTTATTTTTATTTCTGTCACACATACGTTTTCATCGAATGAAATGAATTTCGGAATATAGTTTTCCATTTATTTAATTAATTTGTTTCGAATACAAGATATCTGTCTTCCAGTTTTCTCATAATGACCATTACCTACCATAAAAATACCAAAAATTCAAGGAACCCAACTCTTGAAACAGGAAGTTGAAATTGGACGCTACCTAATGAATATTTGAAAGTTTTTTAAAGTATTCCTCGTATTTTCTCGTATAATGCGCCGTTTTCGTGTTATTTGATGTTCAAAAGTGAAAATATCTGTGAAATTCGAAAAATTGAGTACTTTGCCGAATGCTACTCTTTAAAAGATCCACAGACGTATATAGTGTCACAGATTTAGCTAGTCATTCTAAAGGTAATTCTGTTTCTTCAGGGGTGGCATAGTTTACTATGAAATTTTAAAATGGCCATATCTTTTTATCAGGACAGATTCGGAAAAAATATTACAGAAAAAAGTGTTTCCTTTGACCTCCAGAATCTATATATTTAAATATTTGTACGAGTCAAAATAGCCAGACTGTCAAAAATCGAAATCGGGTGTCGAAATTTATGATTAATTCAAATTCTTATCTTTCGTGAAAAAATTTAGTAACTTATAGAACTACATTTTTACATAGTCAGAGAATGCTAAGTTATAAAAGAGAAATACAACGGAAATTTTTATATTTTTATATAACAACGGAAAATATCAAGCAGCATTATACAACTAAAAGATAATCGAATAAAAATTCTGAAAGGGGATGGCTAAGCAAAATGAAAATGAAAAAGTTGTGGAAGGAGTATAAATCAAATGAAAGGGTCAATTATATTTTTCTAATTTTGACGTATACACTACACTACAGCATGATAACCGTCTACCAGATAAAGAGTTCGAAGATAATTCTAGCCTATATAGAACTCACGCCACGTATCTTTAGAAATATTTTTCTCTTGAGAACCGTTAGGTTTAGCAAGAAATAACAAGAGGTGTTATTTGTTCAAAATGATTCAAGCCATTAGGAATTGGTTTTGAATGGTATAATATGAATAAGGAAAAAGGTTTGTACGCAACCAATTTCGCAATTTTTCTGGTTTCTGGTCTCGGAAAAAATGAAAAAGAAAAAAAAAGCTCCTGAGCTTATTGGTATGCTTTGTTCAGTTTTCTTCTTGTATATATCCACATACATTTATCTAAAATTTGATTTCACGTCAATCCGTGAAATATTCTGCTGTAATAGCGTTTTTTTATAATTTTTTTTAGTTGAATTAACAAAAAATTTATGTGCCATTTAATTTCTTCAATTTCCGTTTTTGTGGTGATAGCTCAAATTACAAACAAGCAGCACCGAAAAGTCAGGGGAGAAATTATATGGACGTTGATTTTCATAGCTGTGCGTCAGTGTGACTTGCCAGTAGATACAAGAGAATTTCAACAGCCTTACCGTGATTTTTGCAAAATCCTTGTTATTGGGTGATAATCAGTCCAGATTCCATTATAATATTGAAAAACATTACATTTCACATTTCTGTCCGAAGTCCAAGATCAGAACACTTATAAGACCTGCAGTTCACTTCATCCTGTTGAAGTCAAGATAGACAGCACACAAAATGCTGCAGTGGAGAGGATAATTTGCTGCTTCCACAAAAAACCATAACACAATTTGCAAAGTATCACAAAACTTCGATTGAACGTTTGACAGTTTTCGTTTTTCAGAATAAATAAAATCACTCTAATTATTTTCCAGTTGAAAATAAATTGAAAATATTTCGATTTGACTAATTTAAGTCGACGCCATAATGACATTCTTGATCTTTTCTATTCGGCTGATCTGATTTAAAATAAACAACCGCTTGATTTCCTGATCAACATCGGTATCACAAAACTTACACGCCAAATTTCGAGAAATTGCAACTGTGGCAGTTGGAACAAAACTAAAATTCCAATCCACTTCCACTGTAGATAATATTCTTGTATCTTCAAACCGTACTACCCTTGAGTACCACCCTAATCGTTCATTATATAATATCAGTTTCGCGTTCTCTTTTCCTGAAGAAGAATAACCATGGGCAGATGGTTCTGAGTGCCTCTAGATATTTTTCGTGTAGGTATTGTGTTTGTCGTATACCGGTTATTATTACTTTTGCGATGTGTGCGTCTAGATAGTGTATACACCTAAGGGAATCTTTTGTTTAGCGGTGAAGGTTGTTGAAACTGAATCAGATGGATCTGTTGGAAGAGGATGTGAAAGAGAACGGCTGCTTTGATACCATCCATGTTTACCAAGAGCAACATAAGATTTTTCGGACAAAATTCGCACTTGTTATCTTTCAAACAATTTTCAGAATGTGCTTATTTTGAGTGGAAAATCAACTGATTAACGCTTGAATTATACGCACGTGATTAGATGGTGAATAGTCTATGAGGGGACTTCTCTTATATTCGATCAACAAAGGGTTTTTTCTAAAAACTCAATCTCTCAAAATGAATAACTGCATCTATGTACATGGAAAATAAAAATCAATGACAAAATTCAATGTCTGAATCACTGAAGATACAATCGGGAATCTAAAATGAAAATTAAATTTTGAAAACCAAAAATAACTTCAATATGAGCAGAAAGAAATAATGTACTATATTTAGTCAAAAACGAGAAAAAATGGTGATCTTGCTCTATATATTCTACAATATTGCTACCTCAATATTAGATTACTTAAAGGGTTGACCGGTAGAATTTATATGTCGAGCAAACTCATTTCTTTCACATTCGATTCAAAATACACAAACAATTTCTTTATTTATAGTTAAATATTTTCTTCAATTATATTTCTTGTTTAATGTAGGTTGTGATTATTAGGTAATATTTTATTTCAAACGCAAGTTAAACAATTTGATATGTATTTTTGTGAAATAATTCATTCAGTAGAAGAAATAATATTTCAATTTCACAACATTTTCAATAATTGTGAGTTATTGTAGTCAACCTGATCTTAAGTAAATCAGGCGATGCCTTAGACTTGTCTTTTAGCTTCAATATGTAAAATTTGGGGATTTGTCTTAAAATTTTGATAGAAATTGAATAGTCAGCATACAGCGCCTTTAACGAAACAATTTCTACTTTCAATCTTTAAAATATAAAAAGTTAACAATCACCACAGGTATGTCTATAACTCCATATTTTTCTACTTATTAATTGGTTTTTCATTTTTCGTGATGTATATTTACTGAAAGGTTGACATCCATATACTCCCATTATTAAATTCATTTTGAAAATTTGAATAGTTGGTATTCTACTGATTGAAGGTTCATTTAATCTCTATACAAAAATATATGAAAATTGCGAAATTCATAACCAACTGTACTTTATTGATCATTTAATAACTCGTTCTATTTTAAGTTTTCATGTAGAACGAACTCACATTTAATTCAATATTATTACATACTGTTACCCTGGGGTAGAAATCAATCATCTCCAATAGCTTGGATGTATGAATAAGGGTTAAATATTATAAATTTAACAAGTGAAAAAACTTATATCGAATGTTTCGTCGCCTTGGAAGTGGAATTTTCGGAACTCCTCCAACGTCAGGATCGTCTTTAATAATTTAATGCCCTATTATGTCGCCAGGCATTGTCGGAAAGTCAAACTGAACCTACACACGGCGTATGAATGAACTTTGTGTACAACTATACAGGCGGAAACTATTGTGACTGATCCTCTTACGGGGATTTGTCGTCCTTTTCGACTGCTTCTTCAAGATCTTTTTTGACGTAAGGGAAGGTTTACGATGTTATTAAGATAGTAAACGTTTTGTTTGGACAGTTCGATAAAGGATTGATTCGGAATAAAATAGATGTTCTGTTCGGTTTCTTTTATTTCTCCATGAGTATAAGTCTGAATGCTGGAGCAACATTCGGGGTTATTGAAACATGGGATTTTTTTTGGGGCTGACATAAAGGATTGGACAGATGATGTGGGTTGAAGAGATGAAGAATTTCTCTTATTGATACAAGGGTTAATTCTATAATTTTTTTCAGAATACTATCCGAATAATGATTGCAATTCAATTAAATGGAAGATCATTCAGCAGAAGTCAAGTTTACTATGATTAGATATTGTATAAAGGGTGTATTTGAAGGTGAGACTTTTTATTCAACACAAGGTAGAACTGGTCAAAATAAAGCTTTTCACCAAAAATCACCGATACAAAACTTTCGAAATGACAAAATTTAAAATGATTACTAAATAGATCCTAATACAACCCTAGACCGTTTTTTAAATGAATTTTCGCAAAGCAGTGGAAAAAAACTTATCTCCTGATTCGACCATATGTTTTCGTTTAGGATATTGGCTCGTTCGATATTTACGTGTTTATGAAAATGGAAACTTAGGATTGCCGAATTGTTTTCATTATTTTTTAGTAACTTACACGATTTTATGGAATGGCTCATTTCGATACCAACTGACAAGTATAAAAATAGCATAATACTTCAAAATCTCACCAATTAAATTCGTCTAAATTATTCACTAATTTTGTCACAATGGGCATCACAATTCTCTTGTTCGAACATTCCAACAATCGTCGTAAAAATGGGACGAAATGGGGAAACATATTGTCAACAAAACTAACATAAGCACTTTCAAGAAACTGCCTCGATTTTCTACATTTTTTTTTCACCCAAAATTGGAGGATACTATAATTATGATTCTCTCAAAAGTGACCTGATGAACATTATTAGATGAACTTGGTACTGAACCATTCATTATCCAGCCGAATTGTTTTCATTATTTTTTAGTAACTTACACGATTTTATGAAATGGCTCATTTCGATACCAACTGACAAGTATAAAAATAGCATAATACTTCAAAATCTCACCAATTAAATTCGTCTAAATTATTCACTAATTTTGTCACAATGGGCATCACAATTCTCTTGTTCGAACATTCCAACAATCGTCGTAAAAATGGGACGAAATGGGGAAACATATTGTCAACAAAACTAACATAAGCACTTTCAAGAAACTGCCTCGATTTTCTACATTTTTTTTTTCACCCAAAATTGCAGGATACTACAATTATGATTCTCTCAAAAGTGACCTGATGAACATTATTAGATGAACTTGGTACTGAACCATTCATTATCCAGCCATATGTTTATGTTTTGTTTCGTTTTTGCCATGCCGGAGTCACCTTCCACAGTCCCGTACTTGAAATTCAATGAAATTTTAACGAACTTCCAGGGGTTCTATCTCAGCCATCTTGGATATTTTACCTAGACAATTTTTGTAAAAATGACTTATTCTGATAATTTCTACCTTCTGTCAAAGAAAGCCTGATCTTTAAAAACACCCTTTATAGGAGGCAAATTGAAAAACAAATATGATTTTCATATACTGATAAGAATAATTATGAGTTTCATTCATGATTTTTTTCAAATGCACCGTGGAAATTATTCAAAATCATTCTTCAAATATGGGGTTTCAAATTTAAATCGCTTGGTTTCAAGTTTACGATTTGGCAACAGCGCCTACTAGAAAATCAAAAGAACAATGTCCGATTAGCTGGTTTATAAAATAACAGCTGTTGATTTGCAGGCGCCTACTTACTGGCGAGCTTCAACTGCAACTGTCCATGAAAATCCCATAAAATTTTACGATCTTCCTCGTTCGTCGCAGACTTCATAGACAGCCATCTTTGTCTATCTCATGAAGATATGTATTTGTTGGCCTTTATTATCAAGGCATATTTCAGTCGATGTTGCCAACTTGTGCAATTGAAATGAAACGCTTTAAATTTTAAATACCCCTTTTTATTTTTCATTTTTAAGTTCTTAAAATATTTTTTTTGGGAAACGGTTGAAATGGTTATTTCAAAATGTGACAGTTCGAAGAAATCTCATAAAAAATACACCATTTTCGTCAGAAGGAGTATTCCTATTCATATTAGGATATGAACACTTAGAATGAGCCATCAAGTATGGGCAACGGGCAACTCTTCCAATTATGCAAATGGTGTGTTGTTCAACTATAATTTCAGTAATACCTTTTTCTTTTTTCTTGTAGTTAATCAGGTCAGTTTTATTGTTCCGGGACTTTTATAGAATGAAAATATCCTCCTACAAAAAGTCATTTAGGGCTAATAGTAGCAATTGTTACTGTTATTAAAAATGAAAATATGTTCCGACTATTTTTTGATTGTTGTTTCAGCCAAAGAGCATACAATTAGGTGATAATTTTGCACTAGTGTGAAATCCTTTAATAAATGCACACGTTATTATAAAAATTTATTATTCATTGAAGTAACATGAAAACTGTTATGCATAGTTATTGAAATTTTTACAATTAAAATCGCAATTATTGAAATTTATGACTGAACCAGTCGAAGTTTGTTGTTGGTCAGAAACAACGTTACTTGAAGCAGAAGTTGAAACTGAAGAAACACTAAACTCGTTGTTTTCATTGTTTCTCATTTTCTTTAATATTTCCCTGTGAAACATTTATTGAGTGGTAAATAAGGTTTTATTGAACTGACACTTTCATGTCCCGTTATTTTCCTTAGCTGGTTTTCGTTTACCTCAACTTTGGCTATAGCTAATAATTGGAAGTGACTGGAAATTCTTTTTCCTTATGTTTCGATGCGATGCCGATGCTGCCTTGAACAAATAGAAAATTTGAAAAATATCATTGTCTCCTTGCGACGTAATAGTCTGTGTTATCGAAAAAGATACAGTTCTTAAAGATCTTATTTTTATTTGAAAAAATCGCTAAATTTGAAGGACCTTCAGCATAGTTGTCTCTTCCACCCTCAAGACCATAACAAGCCAGATAATATCACTGACGACAAACGCAATTCATTGATCCCAGGAACATCCTCCACTACCTTCCACAATTACCCAAACAATCCGTACCATTCAACCCAAACAGGATCATCTTCTTCACGTCAACGATGCGCCACTTGGACCAGATAAAGATACCCCTCGCATTCATGCCCATTCAATACCGCCGGCAAAACGATAAAGCCCAACAAACTGAATCTACAAAAACGTTTTACCTACACAATGAGAAATTATCTTGGCACAATAGTAAACCGATATTCTACGAATGCGGTCGCAGGACCAAAGGACAAAGGATACTCCTCTGTCTTCACCTCTCCGGCCATACCTCGCATATATCCTCTCTCTAGGTCCTAGATCAAATATTTGATAGATGCCCCGGTTTTCGAAAGGCGAAATTGATATGAGCGCGATACGAGATGGGTTGTTTTTATTATTGCGAAAGAGAAACGGGCCAATGTAGACGTTATAAAGGAGGCGCAGGGCTGGAGGTCCCTCGGAGATTCCTGTTGTGTCTTGGGATGGACGAGGAAGGACAATGCGGAGGCAAGCCGCGGGCCAATTACGACGTTTGCACTCGGTTGAATAAAAAATATCGTTCTTCTTCTCCAGTCTTGTATTGTCCCGTTTCCTGCCTTTGGGCACCTGTTTTATCTGAAGTGGTCTAGCTGCTCGAATTCAGTTTAGTGGCATCATTCACGGTATAGAAAAATACCGGAGCAGTATTTTGGTATGGAAGTATCAGAATGTTCCAATCTAAGACAGTAAACTTGAATGAGAAGCAAAGAAATCATACAAAACCGTGAAACACTGCTTTCATTTAGCAGTGAACAGCATTGAAGAAAACAATATTAACTAAAGATTGAAGCGTGCCTAATTATAATGAAATGATGCTGTCAATTGTGATAAAAGGTTTTTATTCTTTATGTTGCACCAATCTTCCTTGTTTTTTCTTTCAACTTGGGTTTTTTCCAACTACAAGCCTAGTTTAAATTTTTAATTAATTTTATCTTTTTTAACCAGGAACGGTGAGGTGCAATTTCATATAAGTAATTAACATCACTATTCCATAATATTGAAAAAGAATTGGAAAAATTTCTCAAATATTTTAATACAATATAATAGGTACAAACAATTATTATATTATTGGTGAAATGAATTATCAATCATAACTAAACGGTTTTTATTTTTTTTTCACGTTAGGTTTGAATTTTACTCATTTGATTTCTTTAATCCACCAACATTGAGGTTCAGTTTCAGACAAGTTATTATCTATATATGGGCGCCCATAGAATTTGATATTTTCCATTTCAACACTAATTTTTATAATGTCCGCAACAAGAGTTGATGAAAACAAAATGATACGATAACTTTTTTCGAAACAAATTCAACAAAACAAGTCAGATTTTCCATGAAACGAAATTCACAACAACCAAAGAGTAAAACTATTTCCTATTTCATTCTAAAATAAAGCCAGTCTTCTGTTGCTCTTACAAAATCCCACTAGCATTATGAAAAATAAGGAATACCTAGTGTCAGATTTCGAATGAATACCATAGGCGGAAATAAACATTTTTTGTGGGGGGGCACTCCTTAGGGAGGTCTGAGGTGACCACCCCCGAGGTAAAAATGTTGGGTGGAGAAGATGTGCAAAAATTCTAGAAATGACTAAAAAAACGAAAAAGCTACAGAATAACTGCTTCTTACTGTTATTTTCCTATTTCTCTTCTTTTCTGGGGGGGGGCACCATGGGCATCTGGGGGGGGGGGGCACGCCCCCCCCCTATTTCCGCCTATGATGAATGCTCGTAAAAATGCTAAACCAACAATATTGCAGCTACAAACATAATGGAAAAAAAATCTTAGCACTACAATGATGTGGATGGTCGGAAAATTCGCATAAATTATAAGTGAATTAATATGATTGAAAAAACAAGGTGAAAGTTCCGGAACAGGGATGAAACTTTGAGAAAACGCGATATTTCGCTATTGTTTTTTTCTGCAACAAAAATGTATTGACATAGATGAAAACCACTGAAAACATTGATTTCCATGTGCTAAATGAGCAGAAATTTGTTTGCAGCGTATTATGCACTTTTGTATTTTTTTCGAGTCACAATCAGAAAAAAGGTGAATTTTCAAACAAAAATTTTTGTGAGCGGAATTTTGGATCCTCAACTTGTTTGAATGATTTTTTTTATGGAAAAATATTAATTATTTAAAATTTTTTCGAATCCAATGCTTTCCTTTGTATGTGTCTGTGCTGTGTTATCCTGCAAAACGATATTGGGATCAGAATCGCAGGGGGGGCAGCGGCCACTATAAGAAAAAAAATTAAAGAATTTATTGAATACTTCAATTCATTATAATCATTGTTTTTATATTTTTTGTCGAATAACAAAATATTACCAACTCTAATAATTAAATCATAAAATAATTTAAATGAATTTTTTCGTGAATAGCAACGGTCTCGTACTCACATTTTAAAATAGTATAATATTATTTGGAAATTGGTAATAATCACGCATATTCTTCAGGAATTTGGCAACTTATGTGGCACTATAATATTTTTAAGCTCGAAAAGTTTACCTCTACAAAATTTTACATTGATATTTTGAATTGAAAGCTTCTATGTAAATACTCTGAATAAATCAAATGAAATTCAATTAGAGATATGAGCTTGACGAAGGATTTGCTTACCTTTAATGGATAATTCACGTTATAGGAAAAGACTGGAGACTGAAGTATTTTGGTATAAAGGTATCGAAATGAATGGATGAGGATGATATCTGAATTGGATGAGGCGAACAAGATTGGAACAAATCATAAAAAAATTTTTATTTATTTGAAAAATGCAACTACAACAACAAAAAAAAGCGTAATTATGATGAGGAGTAGTTTCCTATAAATTCCCAAATACTCATTTTTTTTCTTTCTTCCATGTGAGGCATTTCTCAAATCAAAACATTGTTTGGAATTTTGGAACTTAAATTCATATCAAGATAATTTCATTTGAAATTATTGTTTCCCGAGTTTTCATCGTGAAAATGATAGTAATTCTGTAAAAAATAAAATATGTAATCTTGATTTGTGCACAAATTATATCAAAAATCATTCAAATCAGGAATATGCTGATGTGATGTTCAAAAAAACAGACCAAAGGATCTTTATTCTTTTACGAACGCAGTTAAAAGGTCATGAAGTTTCCAGAAATGAATCGTCATTTCAATACATATCCATTTTTTGATGAGTCAGAATGAAAAATTATCGTGGTAAATAAAAAAGTTTCACCTCCTCTACATACATAGTTGGAAAGTAATGATTTAATATATTATTTTCCCAATAAAATATTAATTGTTGTAGGTCAATAAATTAATTTGAGTGTGGTGTGAAAACATATGACAATTTTTCACCTGACGGAAATTTCAAAATAGTCCTTCACAACTTTGATCGACTATAAACGACTATAAACATTTTTTGAAAATATGGTTTGTTGTGAATGAGGATATTTGGTTAAAAAACCAAAAAATAACGATTTGAGTCAGTTTCAAAACGTTAATATAAAAAACAATGCAAAAAATTATTGGTCATTTATAAATTTGAGCTGCTGCAAAATGAATGCTTCCTAAGAGAAATATACTACTTTTACAGATCCCTTTATATACGGAAGCTCCCTGTAAGCTTTCTCTTAGGGGTGTTTCAGGAGCTTCATACGTTCAGGCTAGCATTCAAAGAGGACGCCACGATTATATTATCTGTGAATGAATTTTTCAATTGATTTATTTCATTCTTTTCATTACTGTTGGAGGAGAAAATATTGTGTATGAAGTAGTTGATGTTTTGAAAATAATTTTTTTCTCCTCTCATTTCAACTCAATATTAGTAGCGCTTTCAATGATGTCACTTTTATTCTCCTTTCAATATTGGATATATGCGGTGGTACTGAATGAACTCAATTTAGTTTTATGGAAAATTGAATTTTAAGTCAACAGGGTACTTTTATCATTCGTATATAATTCTGCATTTTTTGTTTTTGTATAATTTCTTCATAAAATATAAATGTAAAGAACTGTTATTGAAGAGGTGTAGAAAGAGCAATGATGCATTTTATTGTTGGAAAAAAATAATGGAAAAATTTCTTTCTTTTTTTGCATATATCTCTGAGCTTTATAAGTAATATAGATAAGTTATGAGATAATAGAGAACCATAAACAAATATTAATTTATATTTTTGGAAGTGGTATACCTATTATTTAGGTATCCTTAATGCCTAATCGAAAAAAAAATAAAAATTTTTTCAAAGACTGATTTCAAGGAAATGTAAAAATATAAAAAATTAAAAATTTGCTCATACATATCTTTGGGGAGAAAACTTGAGGAAACCTGAAGTAGAAGAAAGTAGGAATGAAAGAGGTTCCTCATATCTATATTATGTAAGTGACTGATACTGATAGTATTGTACTTAGTAGGTAAAATAGAGAAATAGTAGTTCGAGAGAGTACTGAACCGTTTCGGAAAGTTTATGCTACTGTTAGAAAGCTAAAAGCTACGTTATTCTTCAGTAAGATAGGCTAGATTGGAATGCGATTAATCATATTTTATATTTTTAAATGTGAAATAACAGTGTTTGCGATAAATTTAATGAAAAAACGAACTTATGCGTTGATCTATGAGCGGATGAGCGTGCGATGTCTAAACAGTTTGATTTATGTGAATACTATTGTTAGGGAAAATAATGTAGGAATAAGGTACGACCCATGGAATAGCATATTCTATGGATCGTGCAAATGTAAGTGCCGAATTGAATAATGAATGAACATTCCTAATGAACGTCGCGGTGAATGGAATAGGAATCTGCTTAAAAAACCATGTACATACATTAAAACTCGGCCAACAGTTGCTTTAATAATCACCCCGAAAATGGCGATGGCCCCTTTTAATCATCCCTGATGATAATTACACCGTAGAAACGCAGACGGGTGGTCGCACGGTAGCGGGATCGTGTAATTTTCGACTGATCAATATTTCAACACCACCGAGGTGAAAATAACAAGTTTCTTCGAGTACGGTGTTTTGAGCTTTTTCAGTTTTCGGATTCAATTCAATTCGACATGCAATCTGAATCATTCACGTTTGTTAAGGATTAATTATTCAGGTTCGATGGTTTGCGACCGCGTGGTTGTGAAAATTCCACTATTTGGTATAAGGTATTCAAATGGTTGAAATTAACAGTACGTTTTTTCCAACCTTCAACCGCAAAAAATTTGTCATAAATGATTTTCTTATAAGTCAACGACTATCGAACAAAGCACAGCCTCCTCTGAAAAAATTCCTGACAAAAATATATTTTTAAATTCAATTTAAAACCGAATCTATTGGATTTATGAACTGAACAGGGTATCATTTTTATACAGAGTAAGTCTTTGACTCATACGAATATTTTAACACTAGATTCTCAAGGTCTAACTCACTTTTTCCCTTACCATTCTTTCCGAATCGGCTGGGTTTAAAATATACATGCTGTTGAAAAACCATAAAAAAATGTTAATTTTATTTCTGTCTCACAAACGGTTTAACCGAATGAAACGAATTATGGAAAATAGTTTACCATTTATTGAAAGAATCCTTCTCGAACACAAGAATCATCCACGTCTTCCAATTTTCTCATTATGACCCAGTGGCGGCTCGTGACTTACCAAGGTGCAAGTGCTGCAAAATGTAGACTAAATCAAAATATCTCCGCATTTATAATTTTTATTCAGAGAAACATTATCAAGCAAAAATAAAATATTTTATTCTAAATTCCATAATTTTCATTGAAGGGTTATTATTATAAGATATTATTTTCTTTTGAATACCAAGTCGATACGTCTATCCTTCTTCAAAGCAAACTTATCAATCACTTTTTCGTTAAAGTCCGGTATAGATCGAATTAATTTTTGCTCTATTGAAGTTCATAAATTTGGAAATTAAATCCATTCTCCTTTCTTCGATTTCAAAAAGACGAAAACTAAGTGCACAAAACGCAAATACGCAAGTCGTAAACGGCCGGGCAAATTCAAATGCAGCACGGGAAGCGTACGTCGTCATCCTCGTTGAAACTATTAGGAATTGCAAACTTGAATAAAAATCTGAGTTTTGATTGGTCAGCCCAAGGTCAACCGAGCTGTGCCCCGGGATGATGACGCGTATCTCGCATTAGAAGCAATACGATGCATGCAGCATGCAACACAAATAACAAATCTATTTTCAGGGCATTGAAGTGTAAGTTGCGGAAAGCGTTCGACCACGTCTTGTCTTATTTTGCGATCGCGATCACAATTAGGGTTCCTTTGAATAGCAATATGAGAATTGATCATTTTTTGTTCTGCAAAAAATACACTATGGAAAGTTGAAAAATTTTTCTTTTCTCAAATTTTCGAAACAGGTGCTGCAGCTCTGCAGCTCTCGTACAGGAGCCGCCCCTGTTATGACCATTACGTACCATAAAAATATCAACTGAGTTGAACGCTATCTAATGAATATTTCAACGTTTTGCGAAAAAAGAGTAGGTAGTCTTTATATTTTTTCGTTTAATGCACCGTTTCAGAGTAATTTTATGTTCAAAAATTTATCTGTGATATTTTAAAAATTGGGTACTTTGGCTGAATACAAGTCTGTTTGAAAGGTGTAGCACACCTCATTATGAAAACTGAAAATGGCTGTCTTTTCATCAGGGCCAAATTGGAAAAAAAGGTACATCATCCTTTGACATCAAGAATCTACTTAAAATATTTTTTCGAATCAAAGATTCACCCTGTATAGGATATATGATTTATTCCACAAAGCGTCGATGAAGGCGAAAAAATTTCAAATATCTCCTGGAATCGGTCTTTACTTCTGAAAATTAATTTTGAACTTCATAGAAGTAGATATCTGTGTAAGTGTAAGTAGCATTTTCACATAATTTTTTTGATAATTGAGATCAACAATTTTTCCGCTAAAACTGTAGCAATTCCAAATCACACAATATTTCATAAAATGATAATAATATGATCTTATATAGGTATCATTTTGATATTGATGAGTGGTTATCATTTTGATAAATAAAAATGGAGTCTTGTTTTGCGGTGTCATCGCATCATACTATTTTTACCTAATTTCCTTATCTCTCTTCTTACTTCCACTTACTAAGGGTGAGTTCATACAGCGTTGCTAAGGACAAATAACTGTGTTTGCATTTGCCAATTAGATTGGTTAATTTTTTAGGTCCTACTTCTTGCCATAAATATTCCCTGAACATCACAACGTCTGCCGGGTTTGCTAGTTGTAGATACACAGGGTACTACTGTAGCTTGATATTCGAAAATTCAAGATAAAAATTCAGACAAAACGATTATAGGCAGTTACAAAACTTCAAGTTTTTGTAACTAGAACGAAGTTAGGTTGGCACTCATGAAATGTCGTTAATGTCATAACGCCGTTGCCACAACTAATATCAATTTTCATTACGAAAATGCCGAAAGTGATTGAAAAAAGAGACAGGGTTTCAGGAAGTGATATTTAGAATTCAGGTCCGCTCATTCAAATAGTTATACCCTGATATTTTAAAATCCACAATACGTCAGACGATAGCGAACATATTCAATGTAAGAGAATTTATATAATGTTTCATCTGAATCTAAACGACTTATATTTCAGCTGAATATTTCCACAATCGGAAAGATTGTGAATGAAGAGGATGACAAAGAATTTCCTTCTATTGGGAGACCCAAAAAAGTGGTGGCATTTGGGAATTTTATGTTTGAGTGAATTAATGCGAAAAGTTTACTACAGGATTTTCGATAAATGTCATCGGAGAATGAGTTCCGTAAAATGGATTTTCTGTTTTTCATTTGACTTGTCCTATACAATGTAAATGTCTTAAGGTACTAATAAATACATAATTATTATAATTACATCAATGTATTAAGATGAATAGCCACAAATACGCGCAAGTTGCCCTGTTACTGTTTATTCATGTGAAATTTTTGTTCAACGGTGAAGTTGCATCTTAACTTGAAACTTCCTTCAACTCTTTTTACTTATATTGATGCAAGATGATTTTTGTTGAAAAATTTAACATTCTTGTAATTATCTGTTAATTCCTTCGGGAGATACCCATTGCCAACCACTGCATCATATGCATTTCATCTTCGGGTTAATACTTTTGAAATCTACAAATGATGTAAGCCAAAGAAGATAACGAACATTAACTCTCCTCCAACTAGTGCATATTATGATATTATACTGATCTCTTGTATTTTCCATGCAAATAACTGGATTTGGTATGCCTTCAATCAGTTTGTATAAACTTCAATTATGTTCGTCAGATATTCTCCGAAGAGATTCGACATTGTGATAAAATACGTAATAACAGAAACTTTTACGTAGAATGGGCAACATAGCGTTGATTTAAAACCCAAAAATGTTTTGACAAGCTTCATAACCTCACATTTTCGTACTATACAGAGTGAAATGTGTCAAATTTCCATGGCCAACCGACTGCTAAAATAAAGTTGAATGAAGTATATGTACTCGAATGAAAAGCCAAGGAAATTTTTAAATTGGAATAGATGATATCGATTGAAATATATTCTGGGAGGATTCTGCATTTCTTAATAAACTTTTCAGGGTTCACACTCCCAATCTCTGAAACAAAATTTGCAGGAGCAAATCGTTTATTTCATTTTTAATTGATTTTGTTTCAGAGATTGGGAGTGAAAACCCTAAAAAGTTTATTAAGGAATGGAATAGATGAGACAAGTATCATACCTTCTTAACAATGTACTTAAATATTTAAATATTCAATAATAAATGCTTGAATATAAAAACAGAAAAAATGAATAAATGAAATGAACGAACATGTTCGAATAACTGAAAATGAAACACATGAACCGAAACGAATGAAATCTCAAAAATAATGACGATAACAAAATGAATAATATGTGATCTTAGCAAAAACTACTGATTATGATAAGGAAAATGTGTGAGTAGGTACTTAAACAAAAAATAGGATTTATCTATATCTGAAGCTGGTGAATTGGTATCTGTGATCTGTGCTAACCTCACTTTTACCCAACGACGACTGACACAGATTTATTTTCATTTGCGTTTGGTGAATGTCAATAATCTGGAATTTCTGAATCTTTTTTTTTCGTATTTCAGATCTGGCTCCCGAGTTGGCAGTAATTGCTGGGCGCGCTCCTTTCCTTTGACATTTTCCCCGCTTGCCTCTTATTGCAAGTTGAATAAAAGTCTTTAAAATACAGGTGTTTGGGGATCCTAACCTAACTCAGAGTAAGTAGGTGGTTATGAAGTTTTTAAACATTTTGAGCTCAAGAATCGGGTCCTGTAGTATATTAACGTTGAATCCGGAAACCCTGTATCACTCAAACGTGGGTAGACACGAAAATGAGAAAGATAGACACGCAATAAAATCAGGACAGTTCGCCGGCAGACCCGAAAATGATAGGAGCTCATCAGGGAGAAGCACCTACCGAACGCAGCCAAACTCCAGGATTGCATGGCCCGGAATTGTCAACAGCGAGATCGTCGCCAAGATAAGAACTCTCGGTTCCACCAACAGTACGAAATTGGAACAATAAAATCACGGTTTTATGAATCGATTTAATATTCTCCAAGATTATAAATTTCCTATTAGTGCCCTTTATGCAAATAAGCGATCCAAATGATCCCAGATTAATAACGACCGATAAGATCCGAGCGCCCTCTGCCTCATTTATAGATATTGGGGCATTTAAATATTTAAGTTGGTACCGGGCAGCACGCGACATCTCTCGACTTGCCACCGCTGAGGGACGTGCGGGGGCAGAGGGAGACGGTTATTGATATAAATTAAATAGGACCTGAAGAAGTTTCCACTGCACAAAAGTTGGATAAGTTCGAACACGAATTTGAATGCTTTTTGTTGAATCAAAATATTGCAACGAAAATGTCAATAGGTTATGCTGCATTTTTCATCCAAAAAAACCACTCAAATTGTAAGAAATGATCTCAAATTGATCAACTCTGGTTCAAAAAATTGCCACATCCACATCTCCACAGCATTTCGTTTGATCGACGGGTCTCCATTCAGGACCAAAGTACCAAAACCAACTGGGATTCTAATAATAATTATATTTTGGTAAGAGGGTTTCATTTCACTGCTACTTGAGGTTGATTCTGATTCCACTCTTAGAAAAGCTATTATCTGAATCCCAGTGTTGCTTTCGATTTACACTGCGACAGCTGCAAAAAAAGACCCCCAATCAAGGATCTATACATAGCCTATATCGATTTGAGTAGGGCCTTTGACTAGATGAAACGGAGAGCGCTATGGAAAATCATGGTACGCCTTCGAGTACCCGAAAAATTCTTAGCATATTGGGTAAAAGCCTCCATACCAACAACACCGCTAGAATACAGCATAATGCTCTACAACCGATCATTCCTTTACCAACTCTGCAATAAAGCAAGGCTGCGTGTAAGCGCCCTTAATGTTCAATATTTTCGCCATAGCTGTCTCGATAATTGCTGACATGAGTATGCCTGTAAGAGGTGTTGGAATAAGATTCAGATTTGATGGAGGCTTATTTAACCTGAAGCGCCTCAGAGCAAAAACCCGTACAAAGTTTATTACGGAACTTCAATATGCAGACGACTGCGCACCTATCGCTAGCAGCTCAGAGGATCTACAGATAATGTTGGACACCTATAAACATATATACGAAGCTTTAGGCATTAGACTCAATATTGACAAAACCAAAATCCTGGTAAGTCCGCATGAAAGCCTTCAAACAGATATCAGCCTGAAGGATGAAACTCTAGAACAGGTCGAGAAGTTAAAATACTTGGGAAGCTTCATAAATACTATTGCAAACGTGGACACGGAAATACATAACCGTATCAATTCAGCATCACCAGCATTCTGGAAGCTAAAGGACAGATTGTTTCAAAATCACGACTTCAATCCGAAGACCAAGAGAGCTGTTTACATAGCAGTGGTCCTCCCAACGTTTCTTTACTGAAGCGAAAGCTGGACTCCCTACAGGCGGCACATTAAACAGCTTGAACAAACGCAACAACGTCATCTGAGACAAATAATGCACATCAGATGGTTCCACAAAGTTTCAAATGCAGATGTTTTGCAGCGCACGAGTTGTATAACAATTGAGACTCAAGTAACGAGGGCCGCTTCAGATGGAGCGGCCACATTCTGAACATGCAAGATACAAGACTCCCCAAAATATCTCTGTATGGCGAATTCACAGAAGGAGCTCGAAAACCAGGAGGCCAGTATGAGCGTTTTATGAATATATTGCATCAATCCCTGAAATCAGTTAATGCCACTCACAACTGGGAACAACTAGCGTTGGACAGGTCACAGTGGAGGTCTAAGGTCCGCAGTTATAATGGAGACTCGAGATGAATACAGCGGAGGCCAGATCTGGTTGGCGACTATCCATGCCCGGAGTGTGGAAGGATCTGTAGGTCACGGTGGGGTCTTTTCAGTCACAGGAGGGCACACAGTCGCAAGTAACCCTAAGAAATTATAAGTTTGATTGAAATTATAGTTTTTTTTCGAGTATATTTGTAGATTTATTCTCGGTTACGGGATACAGCAATGAATGAATGACCTAAAGATTTAATATGCCCCCATCAGACCTGTTCTCATAACTGCGCCATCTACAGCTCGCGAGTTTCAGTGAACTCTAGTATCTGAGATTGCTTCCATGAGTCCTCATTGCTCGAATAATTTTCCCGTCCAAGACATTCCTTGAAAAGCAATGGCGGGTGAACAGGAGTTTCCTTCTCTTTTCCACATAATCTACACTCGTCAGTTTCTGATAAGCCCATTCACACCATAAGCTTCCTAAGGCGACAATGTCCTGTGGGGAAGTCAGTAAGGATCCTTACTGACTGCCCTTGATAAGTTAGGCCTCAAAGCGTAACTTATCAAGGCGTACTTTTTGGATCAAAACTTTCAAAATTCTTGAGGAACTTTTGGAATGATCCATTCCAGAGTGTTTTTCTGTTGGTTTCTTCCCTTTCCAGAATCTTTTTATTATACGTGTATTTTCCTATACCACATGAAGGTTCTTGGCCAATAAGTGGCGTTAGTGCTTCCTTTCTGTTGAGTGTTTTAGCCTCCTCGTTTCCTTTGTTTCCAGAGTGAATAGTCACACAGACTAAAAAGACCATATTGTTCTTGCCTATTTCATTGAGTTTCCTTCGGCATTCCCATATCAGCTTTGAGTCGATGACATAGCAGTTCAGTGCTTCGATAGCGGTTTGACTACCAGAATGGATCACTTTGTCACATCCTTGATCCCTTCTTTCCACTTTTAAGTGTGAGCATATTTCTGCCTGAAAAACACTCGAGCATGAGTCTAACGGAAGTGTTCACTTGGTGCTTTCCCCAAATATTCCAGCGCCAGCCCTTATCGTAGTTTGGTATACCTTGTACAAGTCAGACTCACTCTGTATACTCTTATCGTCGCAGTCTGAATAGATCGCGGTGCATATCACGTAAATTTTGTTTATTTACTTCGAACTGCACTTGGAGTGCCTTTGTTATATCGAAACTGAAGTTGCGGGCATATCGCGCAATTTATTTCTTCTTCCAACGCAATACGGCCATTTATCAAGGAGCATATAACAAATATTCAGGAAATTATGATCTCAACTTCATAAATCTATAATTCCACTTCAGATTCGATAGATTTGCACAGCAGTCTAGGGAACACGTAAAGCGTTCTGGTGGTCGTATTTTCAAACCGACTGTCTTTCAAACTGTTAAGTTTCACGAAACAACTACCCTGAAAAGTTGAACGCATGCATATTTGTAAAAAAATGCCCAAGCCTCATGTTTTCTTGTCATCCAATCTTCGTGAGATCAGCAACTGCATAATGTGGTACGGGCAAGAGGATTTTGTCCGTCAGGGGAATAAATGAGGAAAAAATCTGAGACAGTTTGGATACTCCAGTCTGAAGGACAAGAGTGTGCATGTAAAGAATCATCCTGTACAACAACCATAAAAAAGCGTATTTCCTGAATGCTTGAAGAAAGTCTCTTGAATATATTATAGATGTTTTTGTTGCTTCATATAACAGTCTTTTTTTACATCTTATACATTTTTATTCATTTATATTTTTTAAGTTATAAATTTTCCAGTTTTGTTGAAAGTTACAAAAAAAGTTTTTCCTTCACTTTTCTTGACTAAGATGAAGAATATTCACAGGTGATCTCTGAATGATTACAGCTTAAAAACAAATATTTCTATTTGGAATGTAGCAAATTCGAAATCAGCGAAATGTTATTTCTTTCAATATACCTAGATTTGATAATGTTTTACTAACTTAAGGAATGATGAACCTTAGTGATAAATAAACAGAGTTTCATCCTTATCCCCGTTCTCCAATACCTTTTAATTTTTCGAGCCAACTTGATCGAAGAGTCCGAACTTTGTTCGGAAGACGTTTTTACAAACTTGAACGATTCCCATTGAAGATCGAAGCTATACGACAGGTAGAAATAAATTAGTATGTAAATAGTCGAACAAAACATTTATTATAAACTCTCTTGAACGATCGTCGTTGATTTGTGTGTAACTGGCACGATATCAGCTCCTCCTGTTATATATTTTATGCGTTAAGACTTAATGTCCGTACTTTTTTATTTATAGCGGGTTATTTATTATTGCACAGAAGAGCTTCCGCTCTCTAACTCCTCGTCCTAAAGCTTTCGAGTTTTCATTCATGGAAATCTTTAGTGTTTGATAGTTTACAACTTATAAAAAGCGATATCTAAGCTTTTCATTATTGCATGCAGAATCATTCAAAATTCAAATACGATGTTGATGTTGAGTGATTCCAAAGACATATTGTGACCCAGTAAAAAGTGTCTGAAGGAGGTCAACCGCCAAAATAGGTAGCTCTAGCAGATTTGGCATATCACAAAAGCAATTGATGAAATGACCACGTACTCTTGTCTTCGACCAGCCTGAAATATCCCAGGGCATCTGTTGTAGTTGGGGAGCCCAAATAAATAAATGAATAAATATAGGACAAGTCATATATTATAACAAATACAAGAGAAAAAAAATATCAAATTCAACAAATAGAGTCCTTAAGGAACTCCTCCACACTATAGTAACACCTGTTAGTTAAAAGGAACTTAACTTCTCTATTGAAAGATTTTCCACTCATTGATTTCAAGCGACTGGGCAAATGGTTATATAATTTAATACCTACATATATAACTCGGTGAGGACTCATATTTAACTGTATGATACCTGAGGAAGGCTATGGTATCAGTGTGTCGTGTTTCGTATCCATGAAAATCAGAGCATTTCTTGTATTTTCCGATGTTCAGGTGGATATAAACAAGACAATTAAGTATGAATCTAGAAGGGAAGGGAAGAATACGAAACTGACTGAAAATCATAGAACGACGCTAGAGTAAATCCCGATTTAGCATCGTAGGCTTCCCAACTATTGGCATCGTCATTGGATGAAACTTCTGGGTATAATGAAAATTGAATTTTTAATTGTTTAGAACGGAAAATATGCATCTTAAGAAAACACCTTACAACATTTGACGGACAGTTTATTTTCCTACTCTGTCTAGAAGAAGATCTATTTCACGAAAGTCTTATACGTCGATTATTTAAAAAAAAAAATAGACCAGGCAACACCTGTTCCCTCATGATTACCTATGTGCAATACTCTTCGAATGCAAACCACGAATGCCGTTGTCAATATGTACCATGATTAATCGCCTTCAAACGCTACATTCTTCATTGGCAACATACCTGCAAACAGGAGCTTAAGGCCCGTCTATCAGTAAATTAATAAGCAATACAGGGAATGCAGCAATTAATATTAAACATCCGCAATGTGCACAAAGGCAGTGCAGTTTCTGTAGTCGGGAATTAATTACGCGAGTTTGACCGTTTCAGAAAATGAAGTTATTTACGCCTTTGCAGCAGGCAATATCCTGGATATACATTTTGATGGGTTGCATGCTGGATGGAAACTAATGAGAGGAAGGAAATTTGCGACACTATAGTTTTCCAACTGGCGGTTTCCAACAGTTGGATATTGGTTCGAGTTGACTTCAAATATGTATGAAATATGTATACTTCATTCACTTTTATTTTAGCAGTCGGTTGGCCATGGAAATTTGACACATTTCACTCTGTATAGTACGAAAATGTGGGGTTATGACGCTTGTCAAAACATTTTTGGGTTTTAAATCAACGCTATGTTGCCCGTTCGACGTAAAAGTTTCTGTTATTACGTATTTCATCACAATGTCGAATCTCTTCGGAAAATATGTGACGAACATAATTTAAGTTTATACAAACTGATTGAAGGCGTACCAAATCCAGTTATTTGCATGGAAAATACAAGAGATCAGTATAATATCATAATATGCACTAGCTTGAGGAGAGTTAATGTTCGTTATCTTCTTTGGCTTACATCATTTGTAGATTTCAAAAATATTAACCCGAAGATGAAATGCAGTAGTTGGGAATGGGTCTCCCGAAGGAATTAACAGATAATTAATAACAGAATGTTAAATTCTCCAGCAAAATCATCTTGCATCATATAAGTGGAAGGAATTGAAGGAAGTTTCAAGTTAAGATGATCTTCACCTTTGAACAAAAATTTCACATGAATGAACAAGTAACAGGGCAACTTACGCGTATTTGTGGCCATTCATCTTAATACATTGATGTAATAATAATTATTAGGTATTTATTAGTACCTTAAGACATTTACATTGTATAGGACAAGTCAAATGAAAAATAGAAAAATCAATTTTCGGGAACTTATTCTACGATGACATTCATCGGAAATCCTGTAGTAAACTTCTCGCATTAATTCACTAAAACATAAAATTCCCAAATGCCACCACTTTTTTGGGTCCCTCAATAGTAGGAAATTCTTTGTCATCCTCTTCATTCACAATCTTTCTGATTGCGGAAATATTCAGCTGACATATAAGTCGTTAAGATTCAGATGAAACATTATATAAAATCTCTTAGATTGAATATGTTCGCTACCGTCTGACGTATTGTGGATTTTAGAATATTAGGGTATAATTATTTGAATGAGCAGACCTAAATTCTAAATAGCACTTCCTGAAACCCTGTCTCTTTTTTCAATCACTTTCGGCATTTTCGTAATAAAAATTGATATTAGTTGGGCGTTATGACATTAACGACATTTCATGAGTACCAACCTTACTCCGTTCTAGTTACAAAAACTTGAGAAAATTAGTTCATGGCCAACCGACTGCTAAAATAAATGTGAATGGAGTACAGTTAAGAATGTAGTTTCAGGCAGTAAAATAAGTCTGTCTCTTCTAAGAGGAAGCCTCTGTTACTCATACGATCTTCGAGAACAGCTCATAATCTATTGATATATCGGATATTCTGAGTTCCCCCAGGGCCCTGCTTCCAGTTCTGAATAGAAAGACTACTTCATTCCCGATTTCATGATGAGCTACCATCTTCAAGAATGGATCTTCAATTCTCAATATCCTTATTGTCATTTCCAACCGTTCAGAACTAGCCCAAAGGAGTAGGTGAATATCTTGACATCCAAGCCTTTCGAAGGAAGAACTTTTTCCGAACATCCAATTGTGACTTCTTTATATTTCTGCGTTGTCTCCAGAACACCTCTTTGTCTCACACCTATTCATTATGGAGGGGACCCATGACCCTGACCCTTTCCTAGTTCAATTTTTCCACGTCTTTCTTCAGTTCTTCCTTCGCTAGGATGAAAAACAGCACACTTGTACAAATAGAGAGATATTCCTTTTGCTGAGGTGCAGTTGGTTACCATATTCAGTAAGTTTTTTTGTGATGCCCTGGAAAGAGCGTAGAGTTTTAACATATCCATGTATAGAATATATGTTGTCAACTTTTTCCAGCATCCATTTGTGTAGGTTCTTTTTCCGACAATCGTGTTATGGACACCACACTCTAGATTATGGTAACGAAGTACAGAATGAAAGAAGCAAGCGATCAGATTCAATACAAATATCAATAACTCAAGAACTCCCCGCAAAGAAGCCACACAGGTCGCCATCAGCCTAATTGGAGGAGATATTCATAAAAATCAGGAATTTCCGCATCTCCACGCTCCGACAGCTCCACCTGACCGAGGCGGTAGGCATGCTGGCCGATTTTTTCCCCTTCGACGTCAACAATTCTGCATCCTTAACGAAGGATTCAGCGCAAAATGCGAGCGTAAATAAAACTCGAACTTCGTCCTCGTAGGAAGTGTGTACATCACTTGCTTGACCGGATGCAATACCCTTAGATGCGGGTTACGCATAGATGAGGGTTACGTGATCGAGACTACTGAAGAAGTGTTAAGATTGTTTGCCCGTGAAGGAAAACAAAGGAAGAGCTCAAAATATTGGTAACTTTGTGATTTGCTATTTGGGAAGAAGAAGATGGATAATAGGCAGTTAGATTATTAGTGTCATACTCTAGGAATGATCACTTTTTCTGGAATATAAGTACATTGTGGAAAGTAGGTAAGGAGGGAAGATAGGCAACTTTAAAGGGTGCGGAAAATGCTGTAGTCCAAACTGCTGCTTTTTTTTTTTGGTGTAGCAGGGGGAAAATCTGCAAATCAGACGAACCCTCTCCTGAGGGGGAACAAGTGTGCGGTTTCTCACTCTCCTGAGCTCGAGACCCACTAAAAACCCTTAACTGCTTCTTGAATATTGGTTCCGGGCATTTGCCTATAAACCGTTCATCTCTTAGTCGGTTTTCTTCTCGCACACTATCGTGCTGGGATTTATGTGTTTATCCTCTATTGGATTAACAGTTTATTGAATTTTTCAATAAGTTTCTATTGTTATTTTAATCTCTTTTTAATTGATTTCTTGGTCTCCTTCGGTAATTTCGCATTCTCCTTTTGTCTTCCTCTGGGTCTTGATTCGGATAGTTTTTCGCTGTTTCGAATAATTTCTCTGCTTTTCTGCTCATGAATTTCGTTATGGTTTCCCATTTTAGGTTCCTATAAATCTGTCTATTCCTGACAAACCAAGGTGCATCGATTGCACATCGTAGCAGCTTGTTTTTAGTGGCCTGAATTCTTTTGAGGTGGCTCTTTGCCGCGAAGCCCCAGGCAACTGATCCATAAGTCAGTTGAGGCCTAGCAACGGCTTTGATTATCTTCAATTTTGTCTCTTTCGACATGTGGCTTCTTCTTCCTATTAGAGGGTAGAGTCTATTCATCGCTGCTTTCGTTTTGTCGATTGCTTGTTCGATATGACTTTTCCAAGTGAGTCCTTTGTCAAGCGTTATTCCTTAATATTTGGCTTCATTTTTCCAGTCGATTTCTTCGCCGTCAACTTCTAGATTCGTTGTGGGTCGCAGTCTTCTCTTCTGTAATAATATTGCTTGGCTCTTTTGTCCATTGAGCTTGATTTTCCACTTTATGCACCAGTCATTTGTTTTGTCAATCGTTTCTTGGAGAACTCGTTCTATTACTTCTGGGTTTCGGTGTCGAGTTGCTATGCCTGTGTCGTCAGCATATAACGTTAGCATGGTTCTTGGATTCTTCGGAATATCGTGAATGTATATGTTGTACAGAAGTGGCCCAAGCACTGATCCTTGGGGTACTCCAGCCTCTAAATCTTTGTTGTGGAGCATTCTCCTTCCACTTTCATGTGAGAAATCTTCTATTTTCGAACTGCTGCTACTCGCTGGCTGCGAACGAAACCAAATGAACGTCGAATATATGAAGCGTGCCGAGCTGCCTGATCGAAAAAGGTCAAAAAAACATCGTTACATACATGGTGTCCCAGGATTAAGGGGAATTAAATTGTGTATAGGTTCAGAAACTTTTAATAAGACGAAAAGTAATGAGAAAATTACAGTATTTCCGTAAAAAATAAACTATGTATTTCCTTTTCTCTGTTTTGAACGACCAGCCAAAAGCTCTCGTTGCTTGGGATCGACCTTTTGTAATTTCGAATAATAGTTCGATCAGCAGCATAGTATTAACGATTGAGTTCGTTGTGTGTACTTGATTTGTGCACAAATTACGCCAAAAGTTTTTTTTCAAGTGAGGAATATGTGGAATCGATGTTCAATAACAAACTAAACGATCTAATTTATTCTTTTACGGAAACAGTAAAAAAAATCTTGATTGAGGAATCCACGCTTGATTGACGAATAGACTTGAATTTGTTTTCAATCGATAAATAATTCAGTCGTGATCATTCAGAACATCATTCTCGCATCAAATTATGATGTTTATAAGTCCAATTACTTATTCTTAATTCCTACTTCTTCAATATATCCAGAAATGAAAAGGTTTTAGTGATTTCGTTTTAGAAATCGAGTGACTGTCAAATCGTTGATAGAACAATCGAAGTTTTATGAAACCCGCTGAATATAAAGTTTCCAGTAAAAAATCGTCATTTCAATACATATTTGTTTTGGGTTGCCGATTTCATCTCTCTAAAGCTATGAGGAATAGATGAAAAACTGAGTTCAAGGTGCATGTCTATTTGAAAAACACCACCGCAAAAATTAATTTCTTCATCACTGTCCTGTAAAAAATTAATAAATCTATAATCCTGTCGTCATCTTTGAAGCAACAGAGATCAGAGATTACTTATTAGGAACTTCTAGTTTTATTTTGAGGTACTGAATCTATATCCGAACTTATTACCATTAATCATGGGATACCCTGTATATTTTTGTTTTTTATATAATAGTTATACTAGCCCGCTTCGCACAAAAATCTTGAACAGATGTGCTGGTCGAAAATTTGGTTGTCCCTACTGATGTTCTATACCTAGGGTCCAGTTATTCTCCATAATTACTCTCATAGTCTTTATTACTGTCACGATCTCAACCCTTAAGTTGAATGGAATCTATGGATTTGTCCTGGAGCATTTATTCAACGTTGAATGTTGAAACAACGACTGTGGCTCTCTGCTGATATAATGCTAATAGTGCGATAGTGTCTAGGACCATGAGAATCATCCATAAAGAGACGTCAAAGGACGCAGAGATCTATCTTCGAGATTAATAACTAGTAAACGGTTTATTTTGGACTGATATTCATTTTATTTATTTATTCATTATCGGAACACACATACATAGTTAGAAAATATCAAGAAAAAATAGTATAGGCTGTATACGAGGTGAGTCTTTGACATGTACATATATTTCAACAGTGTATTTTTGAGGTTAAAAGAAAGAATATTTTCTTTTACCATTTTCTTCTTTGATTTAGCCTATATAAAAGTATATAGCCATTTCAAGTTTTCATAATGAGCTATGCAAACCCTCTGGAAAAACAAAATTACCTTCAGAATAACAAGTTAAATCTATGACACTACACATCTGTTCATTTTTTGAACAGAGTTGCCTCCAGCCTGAGTACCCAATTTTTCGAATTTCGAAGATATTTTTATTTGTGGACAACTAAGGGTCAATTTCACCAAGGATATAAACCAAGATTAGACTTTACTGGCGCTAAGGAAAGAAACTAGCCGATTTGTATCGATGACACATTAGACACATCTTAACTATTGTTAAAATGGAGTATCTCTTTGTTTTGTAGTTTTTTAATCCTTCTTACTTCACTTCATAGAAAAAGCACATGTGAATGTTAGAAACAGTTTGTTTGAACTTTGATCTGAGTTTAAGTTGATTCATCACCGTTTGGTGAAATTTACCCTCAAACGACGAGAAAAATATATGGAGAATAATTTTATTTTCCAAAATTGTCAAATATTCATTAGTGAGCGAACTCTTACTTCGAAGAGTTGAGTTCTTTGAATTTCTGGTATTTTCGTGGTAGGTAATGGTCATATTGAAGAAACAGAAAGATGCATCTTGAGTTCGAAAAAGATTCATCACATGTGTTTGTAGAATATAACAGAAAATTGCACACTGATCCCGAGTTTACTAAATGAAACAGATGAGGCATAGAGGAGGCTAGCCTCTAACCGTGTTTTTCTCAATGTGGAAGTTGGGTGGATACACAGCTTCTAAATGCAGACAATAAAAAAAACGAAATTATTGCTGGAAAGGGGTAATAAAATATAAATGATGAAATATACGATAAAAAGGTGTAATTTTCTAAATTTCAAGAGGCGAGCCTGCTCAGGCTACACATCACGTACAACTGCAATACTTTCATCAATGCACCAAATAACTCCTCTTTTCAATAAAAGTGAGGTGCTCTTTTCACGTACTGATGGTTCGCAAAAAGTTTATATTTCTGAATGATGCAAATCCACACTTTTTTCAAAGATGCAAGAATAAACTTCGTTCCAGATTCCCAGATACTCTAACAACAATCGAAAATAACTAATGGATCACGAAACTTCCTCATCTACTGATATCATCAAAACCACCCCCAATTCCTTCTATCTGCCTCAAGGGAATCAGACCGAATTCGAGATACATTTAATATTTTGTGTGTTCTGAACGCTATCTGCCGTCCTTATCTGGGCACATAAATTACCTGGAAACGCGAAAATCTATTCCATTCAATCATTTTATTTCGGAATCAAGCAATAAGCCGATATTTTTACGGCATGACAAAATGATTATGCCCGCTGAGGACACGGAAGACATGACTCTAATAATACGCGGAAAGGGCATCAGCGACGTGCTCGCCTTGTTGCGTGGTAGATGCCGCTGTCTTGGGATCCTTCAGGGACGTATTCGAGGTTTGGTGCATTAAGAAAGATTATCTTTCATCGAACTAACTTAGAATTGATTCAAGCATACTAAGTTGTAGGTTTGATAATCCTGAGAAAGGCAGGTATAAGGGAAAATCTGAGATTAGCTCGTGTTTTTTGATTTGAAAGGGTGAGTTTTTGGATCGTACAAATATTCTAACAGTAGATTCTTGAGGTCAAAAGAAACACTTTTTTCCTATACCATTTTTTCTGAATCGGCTCTGTTTAAAAGATACAAGCTATTGAGATACCATAAAAAACATAATTTTTTGTTCTATTTCACAAACGGCATTATCGAATGAAATTAATTTCGGAATATAGTTTTTCATTCATCTGATGAATCTTTTCCGAGAACAAGATATCACTTCCAGTTTTCTAGTTATGACCAATACGTACCGACCATAAAAATACCAAAACTTCAAAGAACCCAATTCTTGAAACTAAGTTGGAAGCTATCTTATGAATATTTGAACGTTTTGTGAAATAAAAGTATTCTTTATATGCTCTCGTACACCGTTTTCGAGTAATTTGATCTTCAAAAATTAAAAAGTATCTGTGAAATTTGCAAAATTGGGTACTTTGTTTCAGCATTGCTTCATAAAACTGCATACTTTTCACGAAATCAGTTTCTTTCAAAGATTGCCCGGAATCAAATTTGTAAGTACGCATCCTTTGTTTTTTCTTTCAGAATTTTTCTGTCGCTAGAACAGCATAATCCTAGATCTCTTTCAGGGTTTGCATGTGTAGTGTAGGTAATTTCGTTATTTTCGTCATCAACAACATTTCTATATCCCGAACGTTTTGTTATGCAAGAAACAGAAATTTCCCATGTTATTGCTCTATCGATGGTTATTCTTGAAGTCGGGGTTGGTCAGGAAATGTCTCAATGAAGAACATGGTGGGTGTTATTATATTATATATTTTTCAATGTACACTGATATCTTTTCGTTCGGATAAGAGGGCTGCACATTCAGTAACGTTTCAAATAATAGGATACGGTTCTGTGATCGCGATACATGCACCTTTAAACGTAGGTCGATGATAAAGAAATAAATTATAAATCATCGTTTGACAATCGGACGCCATTATTATAAGCCGCGATGTCACCTACTGGTCGTCTTCGTGTTATCTCCGCCGACGTTCAAATACAGCCAGAAACGATAAAAACCGATATATCTTACTTACCTCAGAAAGAGTTCTACTTATTTGAAAACAGATTTTCGATCTTGGTCAAAATCGGGGCTGTTCAGATTTTGTGAAAAAATTATTGCAGTTGAATGTTACCAGATAATTGAGTTGGAGACGATAGTGGAAATTTTTTTATTGTATATCGTTGACAATCATAAAATGAATAAGTCGCATGCATGAAGCTTATGTTTAAATACACATACTTACAACATCTATAGGCTCAGAGAGAGACATTATTCTAGTTAAAAACAGAGATAATAAAGAGTAGTTCAAATGAGAAGTCACTGGGGTTCAGACTTTGAGAAAGTTCGATAAATTCAAAATCAGCACAATGTTTACAGTGACAGACAAATCAATCGTAATGGATTGCGAGAGCCTCTTCATTTCACCAGAAAAGAGGAAGGTTAGAATAATGAATTTTAATGAGAAGGCTGAGTTAAAATAATGATGCAGGACAACAGGAGAATTCAAAAATGTCTAAGACTGGTCATCAATGATATCAATACAATAATTACTGTCCGTCGAGCAATAATATCATAATTTGAATATGAACAGAACAAAAATATTATAATTTAATAATGAGATGAGCAAGAATATTATAATTAATATGAATAACGTTGGTCTTAACGAGTGCAAAATTCATCAATGAATACAACATTTACAGAGACAGACTGCTTATAAGTAAACACGATTGAATGTCCATCAGAAAAATACGAGATACAATTAATAAATTATGGGAGGTACAAAATGAGAGTACTAATGAGAGAAACCACTAATCTTTGGTTTTGAGAAGAGCAGAAGGCTTTAGAAATCTGTATGTCGATCAAGATGAATAAATATGAGCATATATCTATTTATATACAAAGTATAACGAGGGGATCATACCAATTGTGAGGTTACACGATTACCAGAGCAGACCTTCCAGGGTGAAACCAGAACGAAAGACTGTGAACCATTGTCATGGCTTACTTCTGGCCGTTGAACCATAATGGAGAAGTTTATATCGTGTTCTGAAGGAAAACTACAAATTCCAGGGTCCATCCTGGAAAACATGATTCATTCATCTGAAACTCGACAACAGTAATTGGTCATATGTAAGTGAGAGGCTTACAACAGAGTTGACTTGAGAAATGAAGTAAACTGATTGAAATCAATGAGATGAACATGAAAATGACAATAAATCGGAATTCATTATCAGTGAGACAGACAAGAGAAGGTTCAATTCTGGTGCTACATATCTATTTCCATGTGAAAAAATCTAGAGAGGTCTGAAAATCTATGTAAATTATAAAATAATCTACAATCTACTCCGAAGTAATGTTGTCTGAGGCACCATAGAGTTGCACATAAACAGTAGCGTAGACAAGCGCAAGGTCGGAGGGGGGCATCGCTCAATTTTCAACACGTTCGAGTCGATGGGTAAATGCCTGGTAGCATACGCATTATGGTAATTATTGTGGTAATCCAATATGATATAAGCAAAGCCGTCAGATTATAATTAAATCTCTTTCAGTAATCTTGATAACCCTTAAATAAATACCAACCTTTTGACCCTGCGCAGCACTTATGGAGAAGATATTTTGTTTTGTGAATCTCCGGCTCCATTTGAAGTAATAGCAAGTCGCTATTGTTATGGATCATCATGAATCCTTAATTATGATCAAGCGTTATCATCAATCTCAACAGTTAATCATTATAGTTGACCGTTATCGTTAATCGCATCCGTTAATAGTTATCGTTAATCATTGTCATTAAACGTTAACTAACGATAACACCGTAATCGTTATCGTCAATCGTTATAGCTAATCGCTATCGTCAAAGTATTACCAGAAATATCCTCTTTTCGACAAAGAGTAAAAGCCAACATAACTGGACGAAACTGGAATGAATTGCCGGCTCCTTTACTCGATGGCAGTAGCGGATATGATGTATAAATACACGGTAGCGACATCTGACAGACAAACAGGAACCAACCCAATTCAATTTCCTAACTCTCAGAGGGGGTTGCTTAGTATTGGATGAAGTAGACGTAGATTGGTGGGCAATAGAAGAGTGACCATTGTTTTTCTGTTTTGAGGTAGAGGAAAAAAGAACACAACTTTGCACCTACCCTACCAATTATCAAATGCGATTCATTGGGAAACAAAAAGTAGAAAAATATTGCGCTTTCATCCTATTTGACTTCTAATCCAACTCTGCGAACATAAAGTTGGCCGCATGCTTATGTGAGGGAAAAAACGTGAAATGCGGATGCGGAACAGCAGCAGGTGAAAAGTTTTTCCGCCTAATATCGTGACCGAAAACTTTCTACAGCGTTGGAAAAAATTTCGTACGATGTGAATTTTTCTTTGCGTGGACGGTATCCTTCCGCCTGATAATGTGTCTTTTTATTTGTTATTTACGACGCGTTTTTTTTTACATTCACGGTGCAAGCTGCATGTAAAATTCTTCTAAATATGCCGATCGATTTATGGTTTTCGATGTTATAGGGTTGGGAAAGGACGACCTGATAGTTGGTGATTTGATTTTTTTCGGGAGAAGGATCGTAGGTTTACGTGCAATGATGTATGGAACTTAAACATTCAACCGTACATTGAATTTTTCCATGGAAAATGGGGCTTCTTCAAGATTTCAGATTTTGTCTTAGAAACAGTAATTTCTGCACCAGAACTTTTAAGGTGAGTTCAAACAGCAAATAAAATAAATTAATGATATCAGGTGATAGATATATTTCTGTTAAGACTGTTTTCCCTAGGTTTCCTGTGCATCCAAAATATCTTTGCTATAATCTTTGATTACTCGTCTTTCTAATTTGTGCCAATACACGCATACGCAGATGCTATTCAGAATTATGATCAAGTATCAAAGCGGTGAATACGAGGATATATTTCGAAAATTTCTTAGAATTCTTAGCCTACTAAAGAACCAAACAAAATTTCAATGTTACAATATTTATTACTCAACATATTCTCCTCTTAATTGGATACATTTATTACAGCGAACCTGCAACATCTCTAGACCTTTAAAAAAAATTTGTCACGGTCGAATACGAAGGACATTGATCACCAATGGTATTAAGCATATCTTACAGGTACTTGATGATGGCTCGATACTCCAATTTTTCGATTTCCACAATTTCGGAGGTGATCTTCTTTCTTCGAATTTAAAAGATGGCGACGATTGAGGACGAACTAAAGTTGCGTCCCGATAAAGATGACAAAAAACCCAAACAAAAGTGTGCAGGTTGTGACCATAAAGTTGTGAATTCGGTCCAGTGCGGGGAGTGTTTTGAAAACTTCCATCCATCATGCATTAGGCTGGCAGGAGATCGCAAGGATGCAATTTGTAAGCACGTACCAGTGGAAAAAAATCAGAAGAACTGTCATTATCTTATGATGAACTGATGGTTCAAAATAAAATATTAAATTTAGAAAATGAGTACCTTAAAAGATTGCTAGAAGAGTGCCAGGAAAACAACAGAATCCTCCGAGAAAATAATAAACTCCTTTCTGATAAGGTTAGTTTCAAAATTCAGAAGTCGGATCACGAATCCTACAGTCAAATGTTGAAAAAAAATGTAAATGTTGATAAATATGATAACACGTCAATGGAGAAGAGACAGACGCAGAAACAAACAACTGACCTACGACCATCGAAAGACAAATTAAGTCAAAGTCAACTGACGGAAGTGAATGACAGCAGAATGAAAGAGCACAACCGAACTACGATATCGGACGAAAGCAAACAAAACAATAATACTGAACATGAAAACACGGGGAGAAATTCAAGCAATTCGGAAATTCCATGGAGGACGATTAAACCGAAACGCCCAAAAATTATTGGTACAGCTACAAACAATGAAAACCAAACTACATTTCAAGGTAGGGACGTTCGCGTTGAAAAAGGATGGCTATTTCTTTCGAAAATTAAAACAGGTGTAACGGAAGAAATAATAAAAACCTATATAACAGATAAATTGGAAACGTCGAAAGAAGAACAAATTATTGTAAATAAAATTAACACATATCACCAAATTGCTGATAATGAATGTTTCCAGGTAGGACTAGACTTTAAGCATAAAGAACAGGTATATGACTGTAAATTCTGGCCGTCAGGGGTTGCTTTTTCGAGGTACCGATTTAATTATAATAGGAAATCAGTAGGCATTACATCGTCTCCGACAATTTTTCAACAGGAATCTACGAACCCCAAGTAAATTAGCACCAACTAAAATAAAAATAATCAATCTCAATACACAATGTCTCAAAAATAAAATCAGTCAGTTAAATTTGCTACTGAATGAACTAAACCCAGAAATAGTGTGCATTACTGAGCATTGGTATAGTCAAGATGAGAGTATCCTTTTCCCTCACATTAATATTGACAATTATAATATTGCTGACTACTTCTGCAGATCCAATCTAAAATGTGGAGGAGCCATGATAATGGTCCGAAATTCGTTACCATATAAATTAATTGGAAGTATCAACGAATTTAAAGAAGAAATAAATTTAGAAATAGCAGCAATAGAAATCCCTGAACAGAAGCTAATAGTATTTACTGTTTATAGATCACAGAAAGCGAACTTGGAAAATTTTTTGAACAAGTTAGAACAAGTTTTTGAAAATATCATTATGAACAGAAAATACTCAACATATAAGTGGATTATTTGCGGTGATTTCAACGTAAATATATTGAATGAAAGTAAAGAGAAGAATAAATTATTGGATTTATTCAGATGCTACAATGGTCACCATAAATTCGAAGAACCATCAAGAATAACTGTCGACACATCGACTTGTGTTGATAACGTTGTCTGCAACTTCAATCCTAGTAATACAAGTACTTCGAACTTGCACATGGGAGATCATTCTGCGCAGATTATGTCATTCATATCTGAAAAAAAAAATCCAACCTTAAATGAGTGTAACAAGACCTACAGAAAAATCACAAATCAAGGAATAAATAACATCAAACTCAAACTAAATTCAATTAACTGGAAAAATATACTCACCCCCTTAGCGGCAGAAAAAAGCTTTCAAGTGTTCTTCAATCAGCTAAGAAACTTGTTCGAGGTTGAGTTTCCTGAAAAAAAAAGAAATAATAAAAACAAAAATAAATATATCATTGAAAATAATGATGAAACAAAAAAAATAAAAGATAAACTGGACATACTGGACACCATATTTAGAGTATCTAGATCTAAAGAAGCACTAAGAGAATATAAACTGTGTAAGGAAGAATTGAAAGAGTGCTTGGAAAACACCAAGAAACAAAGAAACGAAGAACTTATAAAAAATTGAAACAACAAGACAAAAACAATATGGTCTATTATTAAAAGGGAAACTGCAAAAAATAAGAATACACAAACTAACAGTATATTAGACGCTGACGCCTTCAACCGATATTTCTCTTCTGTGGATGAGCGGATGTTGAAGATTCCTTCAAATTGCAAGAGTGAAGCTATCAAGTTATTAGAGCAAAAAAATCTTAAAAGATGTGAATTGGTAGAATTTCAACGAATAACAGAATTAGAGATAATAAGTATTATAAAGAAAATCAAAGGCAAAGAAACACCGGATATATATGGTATGACAACCACATTCATAAAATCCATCTGTATCGAAATTGCAGAACCACTAGCCATAATTTTCAATAAGTGTCTTTCTGAAGGTCATTTTCCAGAAGCACTTAAGACTGCTAGAGTATTGCCTATTTACAAGAAGGGCGATGATAGTGATCCGTCGAATTACCGTCCGATTTCGATTTTACCGACTTTGTCGAAAATTCTCGAAGAAATAATCAGAATAAGACTCTCAGCGCATTTTGAAGACAACGGCATTCTTGGCAGCCATCAGCATGGATTCAGAAACACGAAATCTACAACAACGTTGCTGTTGGCGCTGCTGAAGGACATAATCAGCGCACTTGATTCGAAGTGGATAGCGAAGATTGCTTCACGAGATTTGTCGAAGGCTTTCGACACTGTAAACCATGATATTCTTATAGATAAGCTGAAATATTATGGACTGAGGGGTCCAGCCTTGAATTTGATCTGCTCGTTTCTTTCAAACAGATCACAGTGTGTTCACTGGAATGGTGCGATGTCGAAGGAGAGAAGCGTGGGGTCTGGAGTTCCTCAGGGTTCGAAGTTGGGTCCATTGCTGTTCATAATCTTTATGAATGACCTGGATTTGGAGTCTGATGGTGTCGAGAGATTTGTCAGAACTCTTTTATTTGCTGATGACACCTCCTTTGTCATGAAAGCCTCGGAGGAGGCAAAACTCCAGCTGACAACTGAATATGTGCTACTGACCTCTGAAAACTGGTTCCGGTGTAACTCCCTCTCCATCAATGAATCCAAAGATCAATTTCTCCAAATCAAAAGCCACAAAAACAATTCAATAAAATTACTCGGATTGATGGTGGACGGAGCTCTATCTTGGGAAACACATATTGTTGAAATTAGGAAGAAACTCGCAGTAGCCCTATACTCTATTGCAATAATGAGTAGATTTTCTTCTGAACAGGCAGCTCTCATTACCTACTTCGCCAATTTCCATTCAGTTGTTTCATATGGAATTCTCCTGTGGGGTACATCGGTTCATGGCAGGGATCTCCTGATTCTCCAGAAAAGGGCAGTAAGAACAATCTTGAACCTAAAATATACAGACAGCTGTAGAGAACCTTTCAAAATCCTCAAAATACTTACCATACCAGCAATATATATTTTGGAATGCGCCACATACGTTCACAAGAATTTGGACAACTTTCCTGCCAATGGTTTGTTCCATCGGTTTGACACAAGGAGTAGAGATAAACTTACCATCCCTTATCATCAGAGAAAATTCGTCCAACGAGGAGTCGATTACTGGGGCCCAAAAATTTACAATAAACTTCCTGATGCCATAAAGCAGCTTAACGGAAAGAAATTCAAAAACAATTTGAAAAATATGCTACTTAAAAATACCATATACTCTCTAGAAGAATTCTTCCAAAATGAAATTCGAAAAATTTGTATTTTCTGACGTGACATGTAATGTTTTGATGTTGAAATAATTATTATTATTATTATTATTATTATTATTGTGTAACTCTGGTTTACTTTTTCGACGTCAAACTTCCCACTGACACTTCTAAGGAGTTATTGTTCGTTGCTATGGTAACGCAATATTTTTTTTTATACATGAAACTGGTCTAGGCAAACTAGATATCAATACATCCTCGTATGATCATAATTTCTTGACTAAATTTCCAATTCTTTAACCTGGTATATTTCGAGAAATATGTGTTGGAAACATGCTGCTTTATGACTTTAATATTACAATGCCCATTCTATCGATTTATCCAAGTTTCGATGTAGACCCTCCCTTAGTCGTATTCCGAGAACTCCGCATCTCTAGCTTCGGCCGAAGCTGAAGAAAGTTATGAGACAAGTCTCGACTATCCCATTATCTAGCATAATCAATCCGGTTGATATCTAGATTTCGCGGAACGAGAAAGATATTCGGCTACCGTTCGCATGCCTCTATCTGTCCTTCCGACATGTTTAGTGGATGCCGGAAAATATCCCCGAATATTTGGTCCCATTAACGGCGGAATTTCTCGAAGGAATTCAAACGACACCGAAAGACTTTTGTGGTTTGGACCGAATTGTAGCTCTGTGTGAAAAAACACCGCTTTCAACACCTTCCGGGGAAAATGCTTCTGGAAGGTCTTTGGGAGCCTCGCTGCTCTGCGAGGACATTAGTGTCCATCACGTTCGGAACATAAAGAACGACGGACATTTTGACACAATTAGTCATCGTATTGGCTTCGAGGAAAATAATAGTTCAGCGGTTAGTTGATTTACTCTTTTCAATCTCCTCAATCAAGCGCTATCGATGATCGTTATCCTCTCTCTTCAATCGTAATTATCAATAATTATCGGTATTCGTTATCGTTAATCGTTATCGTTATCGTTAATCGTTAATCGTTATCGTTAATCGTTAATCGTTATCGTTGTCGTTATCGTTAATCGTTATCGTTAATCGTTATCGTTAATCGTTATCGTTAATCGTTATCGTTAATCGTTATCGTTAATCGTTATCGTTAATCGTTATCGTTAATCGTTATCGTTAATCGTTATCGTTAATCGTTATCGTTAATCGTTATCGTTTATCGTTCATGGTTATATGATCGTTACCGATAATCATTTTTGAAATCGTTAATATTTATAATTATCGTTCGCATATTCATTCTTGATAATCGTTTTCGTCAAACGTTAATCGTGATCCTCGTATCGTATATCGATAATCTTTCATCATAATCGTTATCGTTGATCGTTATTATGGACCGTTATCGTTGACGTTGATCATCAATCGTTGTCGTTACCGCTAAAATTTGTCATTGATCGTTATCATCAGTCTTTATCATTATTGTTAATCGTTATATTTTATTCGGGTATAACTATACCATGATTGATATAAGGTCACCAGTTTCCAGATTCAATTATTTTTATCGTTAAACATTATTGCTATCCTTAAAGTTCAAAATCAGTGTTTGTCATTGTCGCTTATCGCTATCTGTAATAGTTGTCGTTAATCCTACGGTTCATGAAAATCTAGATGTTTCAGAGCAATTTGAATTATGTAAATGTCAGAAAATAGCGGAATTTTGATAACTTTCGAATTTGTATCTCGACTTCATTCTGAGTTTCAGTTCTTACTCTTTTTTCAAATTGTAATCCTATAAAAAACCAATAAGAATCTGTGGAGAGGCGACGAGGTTGAAGAAAAAGACTTTTCTCATATAGGAATAAATATCACATTCTTCAATAACATGTATCGATACCTGAAACTGCATTTAGTCAAATATCAATACGTCAATGAATTAATTATTTCATTAGAAGCTCTTCCAATATTTTCATGATAATGCAATATTTTTCAATTCAAAAAACTGATGTAGTTTACTGGCTTATGGCTCTGTAAAGAAACTAAAATACTCTAAGCCAGTGTGAATGATTGTTTTCGTGTCTAAATTTTCTGAGGGGAAGTATACCTTCAACGCATTCAATGTGTTTGTCCAAAGCAGAACAAAGGCTGTTATGATTTCGTTATTCAGCCGAAGTAACCTCCAGTTTCATCTATCTGAGGCCATCTGAGAACCAATACATCCACCGCAAATTTAACTCTATGACAAAATGCTGTTCAATATCCGATCAGACAATTCATCCCAGGAGGTGATTACTGTGGTTCCGAATTCTACAGGTACCCCCTTCCAATAACTTCCACTAATAATGTCCTCTATCACCTGTTTCCACCAGGCCCTCTATCAATTACCGCAAGATGTTATATACAGTCAATTAATTGATTCGACTTGCTGTCAAACAGATCGATTTCGAGATAGCGTAATGAAGTCGTCAAAACGGGAGTGTTCAAGATGCATGTAAGACAATTACCGACGTCAATTTTAACATTTTAAGTGACCCCGTAGGCTAGTGTCGCGTTGTCGTGATGCGGGCGAAATTAGCGTAATGGGACGCCCGGTATAGCGGAAAAAGCTGTGAGGTTAAGGCATGGTAACCGTTCATTCTTCGGGAGATAACAGATTAGATCTGTTGTCAGAATTTTTTTCGATTAGTTTAGCAGAAAAAGTTGAAAATTTATCTCGGATCTATGAGACAACTAAACTGCAATAAAAGTTTTGATGATGTTTTCGCAAAATGAATCTTTTTCGTATGTCATCTCAAGATTTTTCATCAATTGCATAAACTTATAATAATGATCATTCAAACGTCTTCTGGTTCAAATTTTTATCAAACTTTCAACGTTAGCTTCTTCAAGAAGTCAATCTAACATCTACATACTATCTCAACCATATTCTGTACCTCACAAACTGCTAGCCAGGTAGTGCTCAACTCAAAATTCGCATAAATCAGAGTAGAAGGTTTTTGAATTGTATATTTTCAAACAAAAAATTCCACTTTCATTTGAATGAAATCTATTGGAACTGGCTCATATCACAGAGCAGCTATAAAGCACAAATCTATGCTGTGTTCCTTATTCTGTTACATAAATACAACATCAAGAGCACAAATATAGCAACTGTTCCGTTATGTCAGCAGCAAGAACATGTCTCCCCTTTCTGAAGATATCAATTCGCTGAGACCTATCTAAGACTCAGATTTGTGCAATGTAAACACTCTTACGAAAAATTTCTGCTGGATATCTATACGAATTTCATTTTCGTGAAATTTCTCATGAATCAATGGTAAATTCAAAAAATAAATGTGGAGGAATGCTTTTTAAACCTATTCTGAGGGTCTGTCTTCAACAATCATTGTCGAAAAAAAACATCTCAAGTTATTAATTCGGTGAAATGTCTCAAGGAATCGATTTATGTTCAAAAACCATAAGCTTTCATTCATTCCCAATGAAAAAAATTAATGAAAAAACTAATAAAAAAACAACATTTACACTGATCAGAACGCCTTTGTCAATTGCATTTCTCTCAATCTGAATTTGTCTGCATCCCAAGGCTGATAAAAACGCTCATAGTCTCATAGTAAAGTTCCCTCCATGATCTTAACCCTTTCGGTCACCGCGTCCTCATTTGAGGACATACATATTAATATCTTACTCGACAACCTTCTGATCACAGTGTCTTCATTTGGGGACATGCCATAACTCCCGATAGGGGCGTTTCGGGGGTGAAATGATCATATGAAAAGTTCAAATTAAAATTGTAGGGAAGATTCCACAGGTCCTATATTTTTCCAATGACACAACAAAAATTCGTGACTGAAAGGGTTAATATGATACAAATCACAAATATGGAACAAATTTACGAATGTGTAAAGTGAATATCATACAGCTGCAATATAGAATTCAAAAGAAATCTTCTGTATACAGACATGGAATGGTTACAGAAAAATTATACAACAAAGTTTCTTATCAGATGTCCCAAAATATTGTAACCTAAACATACCAGATATGTCACTGGTTACCTGAGGGGTTAGTAGTTGAAAAGTAACCACACTAACCTCGAGTTTCATAAAGCTTGATTGGGGAATCAACGCTTGACTGACGAATAGACGTCAATTTATTTTCAATCCATAATTCAGTCATGATTATTGAGAATATCATTGTCGCATCAAATTATGATGTTCATATGTCCATTCAATTATTCTTAATTGCTACTTCTTCAATATTAGCAGAAAGGAAAAGGTTTCAGTGATTTCTTTTCAGAAATTGAGTGACTGTCACATCGTTGATCGGACAATCAAAGTTTTATGAAATCCGCTATAAGAGTTGTATACGTCATCACTTCTTTCATATTCTGAAGAGATAAGAAAAGCGAAGAATTAACAGTTGTTTTTACTGCGTAGTCCACCAAGTGCCACAAAGAGCTCCAATTACCAGCAATATTCGACGTCGACAGCCAATCCCTGTCCAATTTCCTTATCTGGACGTCTGATCTTAATGCTCGTCATAACGTTTAGACCCCGAGTCTATTGTTTCGCGTTACACATGTTACCCCGAAAGTTACTGTGAGTGCACAGGGCAGCGGCTAACTTGAGAGGTCCTTTATTTTTACCCTCTGAAGCGAAAAGTTCATATAGGAAAGGTGGGTCACATTAACTTATCGATTTGGTAATAGTGTTCAGAACGATTCGTGAATAATAATTTTTCTACAGAGGTTAAAATACTGTTAGTCCAATAGGCTATGGAAGAAGAAGTTTTAGACTCATAAGAACGACCCCATAAGTTCTAGGGAGTCTGCATGAGGATGAGGTTAGTCACAGCTGAGACGTTGAGGTCCATTGTGTCCCTCCTCAGAGCTGTTTCAATCTGCTTGTACCGGACACCAAATAGCTTACGAATTCCTCACGCAGAACTTAACTTTATTGTTAAAGTAGGAGTTATTTTTTTTTCAGAAAGGGAATAAATCTTTCCCAGACTGTGACAGTATATATATATATATATATATAGATGTGTTTACCGAGTTGTCCTCTGCAGATAGTCAAGAGACAAGAACAGCAACTGTCCCTTTCTAGCAAAATGAACCTCCGTGATCCCTGTATGGCAGAAGAAGCCTGTTTGATGGAGAACATAGATCTCTATTAGTAATAATTACGTTCGTCAAAGTACAAGATAGTGCTCTCCAACGCAATCTCTTCCATAGATAAGGAATGTGTTTCATCCTACACCATTTTGAAAGCCCATGCGTGGATTCTAAACTGTACACTATAATGATATTGTCCCTGTATCTAGCCTTTAAGGGAGTTCTTCATGAGACCCACAGTACCAGTTAGTTGTATAGAAGGTGAAACTTGCAGACACTCCATCGCTGCCAGAGGTAGATCTCAGAGTGTCTGCAATATCTACTTGGGTATGCTTTCCTCTGGCATTTAAGTCATAATGATTCTATTACAGCTCTTTCCCATGTAAGTCCGGCACACGAAAGGTGATTTGGTTAGGATAGGACCATAACAATGTAAAACCAGTGCCTAATGTGTGGTTTGAAGCCCCAACCAAGTATTCTTCGAGCACATCAAAAGATCATTCCACAGTAGTTTGCGGTCTAATATCATAAGAATTAATGGACTTGCTCGGATAGAGTGAGCTCAGTTCCAAAAAAACTAGGAAGCTCGATGCAGGAGGGCACTCTCTTCCTAGTAAGAAGAACCATCTTTGTTCTAAACCAAAAAAGAATCCATGTTCTTTTCTTAGCAGGTTTATTGACTTTCCCGTTTCCTCTACTTACCGAATGCCCAGATTACTTTTTTATTCTTTTCTATTTTATTGGGTAGTCTTCGGCAGCCTTATATCAGATGTTATGGAAGCTCAGTGCTTTGATAGCGGCTTGACTGTCAGAATGGACCACTAGGTCACATCTCTGATAGTTTTTTCGAGGATCATGTCCACACATCTTTCAATTGCAAGAATTTCTGCCTGAATAATCCACCTCCAGTTCTTGAAGTGGTTTCTGAACCATCTTTGTACCATTCGATGGTGATTCTTTTGGAAGTTTGTGTTTGGTTTACTCTTCCTTTTTTTTTATTCAGCGTCGTAGTGAAAGTATTTTAGAAACCCAATTCATTGATGGGGACTGGGAAGATTTTCTGAAGAGGTGTGATGGTTTAGATTTAACATGCAGGTTCAATTCGTTGAAGTCCGAGAATCATGAGACAACGATAAATAATGTAGCTTAGAAACATTACAAGTTCAGCTTATTCTGCTAAAAGATGTTCATTCAAAGTTCAATTCATTCCACAATCCACTGAGTAATATTTGGATGGTATATTAATCAGTGGTCATTACAGGGTTCGGCGAATCGATGAAGGACGAATCTATGGAGAGTAGAGAGAAGGAGAACGATCGCTGCTTTGAGACCATAGATTTTTTGTCTCCTAAAATATGTACCAATAGGGTAGTTCATGCTTTTGCCAATAGGCGCGCTGGCCATCACGGGATGGCGAAATTTTGATCTAAACTAGTTGAAGTTGGCTAAGTGAATTGTCTTCCTGGTGACAGATGATTAGAATATTATTGTTTTCAATTTTTGATAAGAGAACAACGAGGGTGAAATATTGAAGAGTGCGCTAGAAAGAAAAGGAGAATAAAATTTCCGAGTGCAGTTTTGAGAGAAAATTGGAAAAAACCTTACCTCAAGAATCAATTTGTGTGTCAAGAGCACTTTTGCGATGAAGATATCAAAAACATGATGGATTCATTATGAACGAAATCGAAATTGTCATCCCTCGTGAGAAGTGGACTCTTCTGAATAAGAATTTCATACCAATAAAACTATATGGTTCAGAAGTAGATATTCTTGAAGAATTTTGTTGGCATAACATAATATATCGTTTATAACTGTTATCAGCTGAGTATTAAAAACAGAATCTACTCTAATACCTGAGTTTGAAATCTGAGATTGCTACCTTATTTGTTGTCTCGATGTGTACTTTTCCTCAATGTTAATTTATATACTTTTGAATATTACAGTAAACCAACTAACATACCTGTTTTCAATAAAAAATGAAAAACAAACGTAGGTTTCTTTATGAGGTAGGTCATTTATTATGAATGAATAAAGCTCATAACATAGTCCCCTTTATAATATGACTTGTATTTCATTGCATATATTTCAGAGAACTCATATTTAATATAGATTTGAAGAAAGGTCTGAAAAATCATCAGAAAAACCACGATGACACATAACCTAAAATAAAATGAAGGCTGTTTATTTGAAATTGACGCTAAAATCCCTACCGATAAACGTAGCGATCGCAGCGACTCCTAGCCTACGTTTCCCGTTTTCGGAGACACATTTTTAGTACGGCGATCGTTCTCCTTCTCTCTACTCTCCATAGACGAATCTATTCGATAGTTAGTTCTGTGATTTCAGGTGAATCTGCCCACATAAGTGAATCTTCTGGCCGTACTTATTCAAATTATTTAGAAATGCCTTCTATCTAACCTCAAAATCTTGCATTCTTCTGGAAAAACTATGTGAATTAAGTGAATGTGGTTTTTATTCTAACGTAGCTCAGTATACTAATGTCTGATTAGTGTCGGGCAATCTCAGACCGTTACGGACCACCGAAAACGACGATCAGATCGGCCAAGGCCCGTTTCACACCTGCCGCGCCGAAGTATCGGTCGCTAAACGGTCACAATTATCCGTGACAAACGACCGTGCCAACGAAGGGCTTAACGTACATTTCCTCTTCCGCTTCATGTCAATCGGATCTGACGGCGGTAGATTGGTTTATTGTCTTAGTCTCCCTCCTGCATCGATACCGGGAATTTGTCGGACAGGAGTTATACGTGTAGATGGGTTGGATACATTCGATATATTGCAAAGGGTTGCGGGATTTGTCGTTGAGTTGTTTGGACACCGTGTATGCAGTGGACATGTTTTGATAGTTGAGCGGATACGGAGGGTTGTTAGAGAGAGAGATATATGCTGGATGTTAGTAGGACATTTCGTGGAAAGTCACTGATGAAATCTTCTGAAAATCATTTTGTTGGTTTCGTTCGATAGAATATCATTGCTTGGCCCATCTATGAATCAGTATGAATTGACGTCAGCAGACAGAAGTCAAACATCGTTGCTAACCTGTCAATATAATCTTTTACAGCGGACACAAGTTGAAACGAATTTTCGTGTAGAATAGGGATAGGGAAGACTCCTTGTGACGAAAATGATGTATTTTTTTAGAAATATAGTTGAAACGTCACATTTTGAAATAACCATTTCAACCGTTCCCTAAAAAATTATAAAATGGATATTTAAAATTTAAAGCGTTTCGTTTCTATTGCACAAGTTGGCAGCATCGACTGAAATATGCGTTGATAATAAACTACAACAAATACACTATCTAGATGAGATAGACAAAGATGGCTGTCTACGAAGTCTGCGAGGAACGAGGAACGAGGAAGGTCGTAAAATTTTATGGGATTTTTATGGCCGGTTTCTGTTGAGCTCGCCAGTGAGTACTCGCCTCATGATGGCTGTAAATCAAGAGTTGTTATTTTATAAACAAGCCATTGTTCTTTTCATTTTCTAGTGAGCGCTGTTGCCAAATCGTAAACTAGAAACGAAGCGATTTAAATTTCAAAACCTTATATTTGAAGAATATAATAATTTTGAATAGTTTCCGCGTTGCATTTAAAAAATTCATGGATGAAACTCATAATTATTCAGGTTAAACTTGCATATGCTGTGATAACCCAAATTGAGGAGAATTCCCCATTACCGATTATTATGTTTCCTAGAGATTGTAATGAAATAAATGTTTTATATAAATGATGATCAACATTTTACTTTTATCGATTGTTCTCAGTAATATTCCTTTGTAAATGAGTTCAGTAGTTTATTTAATGAGCATCTATTTTTCAATACTAAGACCAAATTGAGGTTGATAGGGACTAATCACAATCTCGATCTGAACTTTTAGGTGATTTCACTTAGGAGGCTGAACTTAGTGAACTTGAACGACTTGCTCAATCTCAGTTCACTTCCATTCCATTAAAATTTTGAATTGGATGATAAATCTAAATCTTTTTATTATTTTTATTTTTTTAACTCATTTTTGAAATGTCTGAATGTTTGTTTGTGATGAATTGTTAGTTTCAATTGTATGTTTAAGTATTAAGTAAATGAGAGTGAAATATACAAATATGTGTAAATGTTGTACAGGTATTCATGTTGATTACTTTCTATCTAGAGGATTTTTATCGTGTTTATGTAACTGTCATATTTTTCAGCCTGAGGAAGAGAATAAAAGTCTTGAAACGTAGGTAGATGAATAAATTGTATAAAAACTGAGGTTCCTGGTGATTGATTTACCCTTTCACAACAAATCTTTTTATTATTACTGTAACTGAGAACTTTCCTTAGCCACATTAATATAAAGGAAGGAGCAATTATACAGGAAATGAAAACCATATACTTTTCTGATCAGGAATTTATTATGCATATAGACAACGGGAGATACAAATTGAAATTACATGCATGCAACCTCGCATACCCAGAAACAATCAAAAGATTTACAAACACTAAATAACATAGTTTTTTCTCTCAAATGAGAAATCTAAGCTGCCATTTTCACCTATCTGCTCCATATAGAGAAGCTTTCATGAATGCTCCGAGAGTCAACTTCTCAAAACTTTATACTTATCATTTTATCGATACAAAATATTACATGACAGTGATACTAATAGATTTTGTGAAAGTGCAGAATTTGAATCTTGCCTTGAAATTTGAGATGGTGATTACTGCATGGAGCAACATACACGTTTTGCACCTTTAATGAATTCATTAGGATCAGTAGCTTCATCAGTATAAAAAACAAATTAGAAATGAATTCAATAATATCATGAGTAACTGAAAACATTCAATCCTTAACAAACACAATAGAATTTTACACAGTTACAATCACATGACAAATACATTAATTATTATATTCGTTGTTTATCAACTGAAAAAGAAAAAGTCTCTTGTTGTATCGCACTTGATTCTTGCTTTTCAGTTGAAGAAAATAAATTCAGGTCCGAATTTAGGCTTTGTTAAAGTTAATTCTTTTTGAACCTTTTGAAGGCATTTTGACTTGAACGCTTCCCGCACAATGTTCAGAAAATTTTAAACCAATCTTGGGTGTTATATCTTCCACAAAGATACGTTTAATGTATATTAGCCCAATCATTGAGTACATTTTTGAGTACTGACAAAGTGACATATTCCCCTGAAACAAATAAAATTTATGAATTAAAGAGAGGAGGTTAGATACTTACTATTTTTGTACATACCATCATCTTGCATACAGCATTTAGGTCAGAGTTATCGATATCGTCAACTGGTTTTGTACGTTTTTATTTCTATATAGTCTGAGAGAGTTCTTCGTCAGCTTATTCCCAAGGCAGCAGCAACTCACTGTAAGGAAAAGATAATAAATGCCAACATTAAGAGTTATGAAATCATTTATCCTTGATAGTTACAGCTACAAGAGACTAAGATGGCCTCCTATTATCACGCTCATTCTCAAAATAATTCAATAAAGAACCTCATATATATTCGATAAAATTTTGGCATGTTTCCTTAGGAATCGGCATGAAATTTTTAATACTTCAAATTTAGTTGTGAGAAAAAAAGATATTGCTGAACTAAAGAAATACGAGTAGAACAAGAGAAAATCAATCGAGACAGACAAAACCAAAGTTCATCAAGTTAACATCACTCTTTGACCAAAACAAAACGATTGAAATAAATTGCTACTGCACCGGCAACGTAGCATGGTGTTGACAACACGAACTGTGAGAAATTGCTCGGTTCGCTCCAGTTCAAAGAATTGTTTTACTATTCCTCATAGATGTGTTTTTTCAGAACAGAAAGGTTTCGCGCCAATAAAATGTGTTCTACTTTTCTGGCAGGAATGTCAAGATGGATCCTCAATATTCAACAATGTAGAACCTCCTGGATTCTATGGAACTCAACTGACAGTGACAATATGAGGAAAAACGTGCGGTGTTTCTAAAAAGGATTACTCCAAGAAACTAGTTATTACTCCGACATTTTCTGAAGTTACCTATATGTAACTTGTGAATAATCCGCTGTAGGAGAGTTAAATTCTTCGGAATTCTTGTCACCGCATGTGATATCATCCCAATAACAAACGTCGATCTCGAATCATCACGTATGTCTGTAACGTCGATCGTTGAGAACTTCCAATCAAGAAATACCACTCGTTGTAGCTGTTGAAGAATTTGAAATCTCCCGATGGATCATAACTGTTCATCATCATACCGGGTGAAAAAGCCGCGTCACACGTTCAGAGGGGGCATTATAAAATGGCTTAATAGCCACTCAAGAAGTCTAGTTCTTGTACGCCGACCATAGGATTTCAAACTTGCCGGTGTCGTCAAAAAACAACAACAATCTGTGGGGAATTTAATTGACGTCGTCATAACTGTTCGAAAATAACCGAGGTATATCGGATGTTTATGGGACTCTACTGATTTCAACCCGAGGAGTAGAGGTTTGAACAAATAATCCTTGAGCTAAAAGCTCTAATTTTTTTTTTCAAAACCGTTCAGACTCATCAAAAGTATATATGTAGACATATTTTATAGAAATTTCACCCCTCCTGATCCAAAGTAGTTCGAAGTTTGGTAACATTTCACTGCGACCTTAAGATCTATTGTGCCCCCCGCCAAAGTTTTCCAGCACCAGATCCCCAATGAACTCCACTATTTTAGAGGGATTCGAGGGGGCGAAGTCTCCCATTGTTGGACCGCTGCCATTTGTATAATATATATTTTCGAAGCCCACAGAAAGGCTTAGGTCAAGCAGGTGTTAACCTTGATGCCCTTTTTGCAAGTTCATCGGCTTTCTCAATTCCTTCAACACCACAATTCCCTGGTACCCATAGTACTACTACCCCATAGATTATTATTATCGGTCTTACAATCCGACAGGGTAAAACTGAAGGATGTGGTTGATGTTCTGAGGAAGAAGCGGGTATCTGGAACTATTGTGGACATCATAAAACAGCTCAATCTCAATACAAGCACCCATCTACTGTTGAACCAGAAGCTGACAAAAGAAATTCCGAAATTCCAACACCATCGGGAATAAGACAAGGAGACTCTTTAAGCCCTCAATTATCCTCATGAACGACATTATCACCGACGTCAAGCAAGCGGGCAGAGGCTACATGCTCACCACTGGGGAAATTGAGATCATATGCTATGCAGATGACGCAGTAATCATAGCTGAAAACGAGGACGACCTGCAAAGGCTTCTGCAGGCTTTCTACCAAAAGGCTGCAGAGTAGAACATGCAAATATCTAACCCCAAGACAAAAACACTCGTCGTCGCTAGGGAACCCATAAGATGCAAACTTGTGGTTGATGACAAGCCTGTAGAGCAGGTTATGGAGTTTCAATACCTGGGAGTACAACTTACCTACAGTCAGAATAGGACCAACGAAGTAAGAGATCAAGCACACAAAGCCAACCGAATAGCTGGAGCCCTGAGGGAGATAATATGGAATAACAAATACATGAACATCCGTGCTAAAACCAAGATTTATAAGACTTGCATAAGACCTGTACTTACATATGCTATAGAAACCCGGGCAGAAAACCAAAAAACCAAGAACATCTTGAGAACAACTGAAATGAAAACACTCAGAAGTATTGCAGGCTACTCTCTGAGAGACATGAAAAGAAGCAGCGACATACGGAAGGAATGCGAGATCGAAGACGTGGTCAGATGGGGTCGCAGACGACGACGAGAATGGGATGAGCATGTGAGCCGAATGGATGTTAATAGAATAGCGAGGATTGCAAGGGATGGCCGACCCCAGTCACGACGTCCTTCGGGCAGGCCACCAAAAAGGTGGAAAGATTCTTGGACGTCAATCTCACAGGAGAGTTGAAATGGGACTTACAGGCCTTAGGCCTAAATTGCGTGGAAGAAGAAGAAGAAGAAGCAGAAGAAGGTCTTACAATCATGATGTATATATACATACATGGCAGTATTTTAGGGCTACAGTCCCAAGTCTGCAGAACCTTGAGTTATTCCCAGATATTTGACTTCCGACTTCTATTCTACGATATCTCCACACAACTAGATGAATTCCATAGCTGGAAAGTTTCCTTTCCGTGTGAAGGAAATTCCTATGCTCTTGGTTGGATTAATGTTCAGCCTCAGTGACAAGCACCACTGCTCAAAAATTCTGAGACCCTTCTGTAGTAAATCGCAGAGGGAACCCTTCAATTTATTTCTAACTATTAAAAATATGTCATCGGCATAGCCTACACATTCTGAGCCAAGCTGTGTTAGCTTGAGGAGTAGTTCATTTCACTACCAATCTCCATAGGAGAAGAAAAATTACTCTCCTCGTCGTCAACATCCAAAATAATTGCCCAATATTTGTTTCGAATTCATTGTAAGCTTTTTCAGAGTTGTATTTGCAGAAGTCCTATTGTAATTTTCACTCCTATACCACTATCGGTACTTAGTAAGCAAGTAAGGCTTCTTGTTCTTTCTCTTTCTCTTTTTAGCTGCACCTAACCTGAACGGAACACGAGCCTTAAGAACCATTGTCCATACTGCATTAATTTTGATAGACCCATGGTCGTTTTTACCAACAATCCCTAAGTTTTATGGACTCCTTAGCCCATTCAAGTGACAGCTAGGATTTGGGTTTCACTAACATTTATGCTGTTTCCAGCGTATTCAGTGAGTCAATTTGAAAACTTACCACCATGTGATATGACAAAAATTGCAAAGAGAATTTTGGTTGTATCAACCAATTTCCGATTTCCTTTGAAAAATGCCATTCTTCTAACCTTTTTTGTTAGTTTTATCTGCACTATGAAAAATTTGCGAATTCTTGTAAATTATTTCTTGGACCTAAATATAACCTGTTTTCAAATTTGGTCTTCACCTTCTGGAATTTTCCAGCAAACTGACTGTGCGTATTCTTACTTTCAATTCTTCTTCATCTTGTGGCTGTGTTTTATACACATCTGACTTTTGATGTGCCCAGAGGAAAATATCTAAAGGTGTCAAGTCTGGAGATCGAGATGGCCGCTCAATCGGCACGCTTCTACCAATTCATTTATCTTGAAAACGATCTGCCACTATCGATGTGGCAACACAGGCCAAAAATGGTTTGAGTGGGTAATAAACACTCAATATTCAACCATATAAATCATCTGGAGTGGATCGATAATCCCAGTTCCTTTGCAGGAAGAAACGGAGGAGATTCTATATTTCCTCTGAAAATCACCAGAAGCTGCTTAGCACTGAGTCATACACCTAGAAACCGAAAGAGAATTACTCTAGAGGAATCATTCGAGACTAAACATTCCAAATTTTCTTTGGGAACATAAACACTGCGATTTCTAGGAAGTATCTGGTTTCCTCTCAAGAACTAGAAATTTCTGGACGACCAGTATCAAGGAAGACCACTAACATTCCGAATCCACTAATGCCAAAAAGGGTAACAGCTAATAATCCTGTTACAAAAATGCTGTTGCTTCTTACTTTTTATATGTATATTATTGTATGTATTCTTTTGAATGTCAGAAATACATTTTTAGTTATCGAACAATATATTATATGTATGGGTTTTAAAAGAGGTTAGTGTAACGGGGTACAATTTGGAGTATGATACAAGAGCTTAGGGAAAAACCTCAGTAAAAAAAACCTTGTTTCTCCGTGAATAGTGTAGTGATGACAAATTTGTTCACAGAATGAGCTTGTTCACAGAATTGCTTCTTTCCTCTTGATATAAAATTTCTTTTAACTTCTTCTCGTTTCGAAATGAAATCAGAAACAGAGCGAAAAACAAGAAAAAAAATGAAGAATAAAGCTTTCATCAAACCTTATTCGAAGGCTTGATGATGACTGAAGAAAAAAATAAATGATCATAGGTACATAACAATAATAACAATTGCACTGGGAGGAATATCATCTCTGCGTCAAAAATCTTCTGCTCATCTTGGTGGAGGATCACCCTCGTCGTTAGAAATGCCTGCCTTCAGTACTCAAATTAATAATAGCCAAATCTTGATTTTGACTGCGAGGGTCTTTTGACCAGGTCCAGTCTTCCAACTGATGATTCTTCTGTTCTTCAGTTGTTCGAAGAACGTTACAGGACTCTTATGTTGGGGAATCATCTCCAATAGATATACCAGTGGTTATTCAGTAGAAAATTCAGGAAAAAAAGAGAAAGAAATTCAAACTACTTCTGGTAGACGGAGATCAGCTAAGGTTCAAAGATGATAACTGAATTATGAGTTTCATAGAAGACTGACTTCCTTATCGCGAAGGTGCAAGCTTCAGTTGGCATCTCCAGAATCGAAAGAGCTGATCAGTATAGTTGATAGTGTACCCCAGATCCATAGAATCGTAAGTAACAACTGGTCTACTGTTCAGGAGATGCCGAAAACATCTTGTAGTATGACTCAAACATATAATTATTGGGTCTTACTATCTTATAGTTAACTCCATAAAATAAATTTGAAGCAGAATTACGATAGTGTGGTTCTATGAAAAATATCATATTGACTAACAATCGTTGTCAGATAACAATTCATTGTTAGATAAATAACCTCCTCGAGAATAATTGTCGGTGCGTTCTCTTCACCAACTGACTTTAGATCTTTCTCTTCATGATGACTAACAGCTATATTCGTTCTATTTCCCAATAGGTTGTGGAACGCATGAGAACGTAGATAAAACGAACAGCATTGCCCCTTTTGTCCATATCGACCGCGAACCAATCGATATCGTTGATTTAAAATCGATTCCAGTTAGTCGAGAGTGTTAACTTAACAGAATCTACGCAATTCAGCTGGCCGTTACCTCTAACGATCCTTCCACGGCTAATTATGAATTTCACGAAATGCCGAAGTGGTGCTAGAGGAGAAGTAATTGATGCTAGAAAAGGCCACCCGACTAACAAGATAGATAGGAGTGTAGATAGAAGTTGATCGCTATGCGTTTATCTCCGTACGGACACTAGGAGATCTTGTTCGGTTATCTTGTCACAAGCGAGGCGACATAGATCACCTTTTCTTTCGAGAGTTATGAGGACAGATGCTGCTGTTGGAAACGATGGTAGCGATTTATTTCGTATCTGCTTATGTGAAACGAAAAAGCTGGTGGTTTTAGATAGATGATAGATAATCAATAGATTAACCCGTCGATAATTTCAGCAGGGCCCATAACCTATCCAAATGAAGTATTCCTTCTTCGCTAAATTTCAGAGAAACTGTCCAACTTTATCACCGTAATGATTCAGGGGTATAAATACATGCAGGATCAAAGATTAAAGAGTTAGGGAGATAGGAGACACCCTCATATCTCGATTACATTTTGGTCTGTGTTTGCCACATTTGACAATGAGATTACTGTTTAGTAACAGTGTTCGGTAAGGGGCGTGAAATTCTAATTCTTTTTCTTGTATTGGATTCCAATATCGACTTCGTTTAGATCAGAAAACAGCGGCAAAACAAAATTATGGTTTCGTTGTTTGGAATCAATTTATATCAATGAAATAAGCCGTCGTATTTGATATACTTTCCATTGGTTATAAAAACTATGACAGAAATGGGAGATTATGGAAAACTAATAGAGGACACAAAAGTGTATAGTGATCGAATCATCGAAGGGACGTATAGATCATAATTTCCCCTAAATGGGCCCTTCATGCCAGGAATGCTTTCTGCATACAACAATTTACAGTCAGTTGCAGTAAAAAGTTCCATTCTCAATTATAATGAACACTAATATTCAAACCGAATACTTCATTCACTCGAAATATCTGACAGAGTACAGCTAACTTGACAACAGCAAATATTGTCACATATTTTTATCGGATCGTGGATTCCCTGAAATTACTTAATGGCCACTCAAGTACTGTGCCATATTATAGTGACGATAGCGGACGAAAAGATTGTAGGAACGGAAACTGTCTGCGGACAAAAATACTTGCCTTCAAACCTTAAATTCTCCCCAAAATGATCTTGGTAACTAGAATAGCTAGAGCAAAACCGATGACACATTTACGAGCTCTCTTTCAGAGAAACAAAGAATAGTGGAAACCGTAGCCTAGTACGATTCTTCGTTTTTGTGTTATTAGCAAAAGATGAGATTTCGACGATTTCGAAAATTTCTCATAATTTTTGGTCTTTGAAGTTACAGATCTGAAACTTGAGCCTTTTACAAGCCTTCATACCAACAACAACGCTAGAATGCAGCATAATGGCTCTACAACCGACCATTTCTCAACCAACTCTGGAATAAAACAAGGCCGCGTGTTAGCGCCTTTACTGTTCAATATTTTCGCCATTTCGCCATAGCTGTCTCGATAATTGCTGACATAACTATGCCTGTAAGAGGTGTTGGAATAAGATTCAGATTTGATGGAGGCCAGAGCAAAAACCCGTTCAAAGTTTATCACGGAACTTCAATATGTAGACGACTGCGCACTTATAGCTAGCAGCTCAGAGGATCTACAGATAATGCTGGACACATATAAACATATATACAAAGCTTTAGGCCTCAGACTCAATATCGACAAAAACGAAATCCTGGTAAGTCCGCCAGAAAGCCTTCAAACAGCTTGGAGAATGAAACTCTAGAACAGGTCGAGCAGTTCAAATACTTGGGAAGCTTCATAAATACTATGGCTAACCTAGACATGGAAATACACAACCGTATCAATTCGGCATTACGGGCAATCTGGAAGCTAATGGACAAAATCTCGACCTCAATCTGAAGACCAAGAAAGCTATTTACAAAGCAGTGGTCCTCCCAACGCTTCTTTACGGAAGCGAAAGCTGGACGCCCTACAAGCAACATATTAAAAAGCTTGAACAAACGCAACAATGTCATCTAAGACAGATAATGCACATCAGATGTTTCCGCAAAGTTTCGAATGCAGAAGTCTTGCAAAGCGCGAGTTGTACAACAATTGAGTTGAGACTCAAGTAACGAAGGCCCGACTCAGATATAGCGGCCACATTCTGAGGATGCAAGACACAAGACTCTCCAAAATAGCTCTGTTTGGCGAATTCACAGAGGGAGCCCGAAAACCAGGAGGCCAGTATAAGCGGTTTAAGGATATACTACATCAATCCCTAAAATCAGTTAATGCCAATCATAACTGGGAACAACTAGCGTTGGACGGGTCACAGTGGAGGCCTTTGGTACACAGTTATAATGGAGACTCGAGAAGGATACAGCGGCGGCTAGATCTGGTTGGTGACTCTCTCCATGCCCTGAGTGTGGAAGGATCTACAGGTCATGGTTTGGTCTCTTCAGTCATAGGAGGGCACTCAGTCACACAGTCGCAATTAGCCCTAAGAAATTACAAGTCTGTCCTCAACATTATTTATTTTTTTTTGTTTTTTTTTTGTTTGTCTTTCAGTAGATTTATTCCCGGTAACGGGATAATCCTTTTACAGACACTTTTTACGTAGAATCCACTGACGAACTCAAAATATTTTTTCATTTCGAATAAGTAGTCGAACTTGCATTTTTCTGTATTGAATTTGTTATTTTTAAATTGGAAAAAAACAACTTCTATCCTTAAATTCTACGTATGAAAGTGTCTACGAAGGTGAAGTTTCAGATCTGTAACTTCAAAGACAAAAAAGTTATGAGATCTCTTCCAAATCGTCAAAATTTCAATTTTTTGCTAATAACTCAAGAACGAAGAATCGTAGGAGTCTACGGTTTTCACCATTCTTTTTCCCTTGATAAAGAGTTCAGAACCGTATCATCGGTTTTGCTCTATCTTTTCTGGTTTTCGAGATTCCCTCACTGGACATCGAAATTGGGACATCCTTTACAGTTTCTAAATCTGACCCACTCGAGTATGTACAGCTACACCTGATGATTGTTTTCACATCTTGGAAAACCTGCAGACGCTTTCCCCACCGCTGAAAGTGCATACATTATAGAACCTTTCTTTCTTTCTACCCTCTTATCGTCAAAAGCCACGACGGTCGATCAAATCCCGATACCTATAGCATCGTGGGCTTCCCAACTATCGCAATCTACATATTTTAAATCGAAACTATTGCATACTTTCGTTATTCAGCGGAATATTTCACTTACAAGATATCTTTATGCAAGAAAATCAATCTACAGAGAAGAAAAACCATCGCCGAAATTCTCCTGTTCATTGAGTATTCCACGGAAACAACTTCCGGGTTTCGTAACTCGAATAAGACATCTCCGGCGCCCCTCGAGAGGGCATTCCTCCTTTTTTTCTATCCGGCATACGGGGTACGATCGATCGCGTCATCCCAGGTTCATTAACATATAGGAATTTTCTGGCAGATCGGGATCAATCTGGGCGGAATAGAGGGTGGTTAATTGATTGAAAGGAAATGACGGAGAGAGAGTTGCCGGGCTGTGCGATAAGGGATGAAATTGACTACTCATGCACCTTGACTGGATGATGTCGGGGGACAATTGGGCTCTGTTGGCGCTTCAAGATCGGAAAGTCCGAAGTTATCGAGAATCGAACTGAAATAACACAATGTCATTGTTTGAATTTTATCGATTGATTTTCTTGATTTCCTGTTTCAATGATGTCGTTGAAAAATATAAGAAGAGTAGAGGATCTTTATGAGAAACACTGGGATAACTCTGAAGTTGAATACAGAGTGTCGCAAATAAAATTTATTTTTCTAGGACACACCATAACGGTCATTTGTTTTCTGAGGAGACTTGTTTCTATATTAAGAAAGTAGTGCTGTGAATTCGAGGGCGTTTGCGCCCTTTATATCTATAAAATTGGCGCTCAAAGAACTGAATGACGCTTGGCACTCAAACAATAGTCATTCATGTACAAGGGGAAAAAAAAAGCGTCTCTGATGGTCGAGCTTGCAAATTGATAACCGAGGCGCAGCTGAAACTAGCAAGGAGGCGAGACAATATGGGCAGTTTTATACCGAGGTGCAAAGTGAAGCAAGTGACGTAAATACTACCTTTTTGCTAGCCTTGGCTACGTCGCAGTTGTTGTCAATTCGCTCAGCACTAGAGAAGTCTTACTACTTATATATAATAATATATCACATATTAAATAGTTGTGTTCCATTTGAAAAAATCAAATTTTTACCGTTTTTGGATCGAGTGAAAAGAGGAAGAATTTTGAATTACCCATGAGCCCATGAAGCGCAGTGGTGCTTGTAAATCATCAGAAGTGTATTAAATCTACCGTCAACGGTATTTCTCAGGTGACCACATCATACAGCAGTAATACAGTGATCAGTGATCCTCCTAGTATTGAAAGCCTCGATATCTGGGTAGTTCATAGTAGAGGTAAATGAAACACTATTTCATAGAAAATTCTTAGATGATTTTAAATGTATCTTCAACATGTTTCGAGCGATTAACAGATCATCTTCAGGAGAAAAATCACGAAAAAACGAGAAAAAATTCCTGGAGAAACAGTCAGCCAAATATAGAATGACAAAAGTATAAAATTGAATGAAATAAAATAACCTGAAAAAACAATGACAAAACAAAGACAGAATAGGAGAAAAATCGCTTTTTTCAGTATCTGAAGTCGTCAGGCTACTGGAACACCATTGCCTCTCATTGACTAAATTTGTGACAAACTTTGGATAAAGATTTTCTTTAAAACATGCGGAAAGGAACCATATTCTCAGACCAAGTACCAATGAGCTTCTACATAACCTCCTGTGTGAATTAGGGACGAAAGCCAGTCTCGCTGTGTACAATCTAGCATTGAGTCCTGATATCTGGGCAGTTCATAGACCATAGTAGGTGTAAATAGAAAACTATTCCAGATAAAATTACTTAGGTGATTTTTAATATATATGAACATGTTTCAAGCGATTAACAGCTCATCTTCAGGAGAAAACTCACGAAGGCGAAGCTGAAAACACGAGAAAAAACTCCTGAAAAAACACTAACAAAGCCAAATATAAAATGGCAAAAGTATGAAATTGAATGAAATACAATAACCTGAAAAAACAATGAGAAAATACAAAAGAGGAGAAAAGTCAGTTTTTCCTTTTTTGTTGTAGAGGATATATTAAAAATCACCTAGGTAATTTTATCTAGAATAGTGCTTCATTTACCTTTACAGTGATCCTTGTTTTGTAACCTAAAAGTAGTATTCAGAGCACAAATATAGAACAGTTATATAGCAGCTTTACTCCTATGTCCACCTCCAACAAGGAACATATCTCCTTTCTGAAAAGAGCACAGATAGTTATAGTTCAAGCATTGAGCTAACCTAACCTAACCTAACCTAAAAATGGTATTTAGAGCACAAATAAAGATCAGTTATATAGCAGCTGTACTCCTATTTCCACCTCCAACAAGGAACACGTCTCCTTTCTGAAAAGAGCACAAATAGTTATAGTTCAAGATGGATCATGCAAAAAATTATTTGTTCCATGTAAGATCTGTATGTAAATACCTTTATGTGATATGAAAATTTTTTTATCTTGAATCCGCTTCCACAAAGTCCTGAAAAATCATGAAAATTCATATTAACTATTGCTATAATATTGAATTTTCAAATAGTGCGTTCTTATCAATCATTATTGAATAAAAAAAAATTCAAAACATCTCACATCAGTTCAGTCAGGTATTTAAACGAATGGACTCATATTCAAAAACTATACGTTTTCATAAATTTCAGTTTACAAAATTGACAACGAAAGGTGAGTGCACACAAGAAAGAATAAACCCAACTTATCCAAACGATGTTGTCGATAGCATTTCTCACAATCTTCCATGTTTGTTCACGTTTTACAGCGCCCTCGACCGTAGTGAAAACGCTAATAGCATCATACTCTCCCATGATCTTAAACTGATACATGGCAAATATAGAACAAAGTAACAAATTTGTTACCTGGATATCATAGACATGACATTTGAAGAATGTGGATATAATTTTGATAAAGCGCAGGCATATCCCATGGTTACCGAAAAACAATGCATAACAGAATTCCCTAGAAGATTTGACACGCTCGAGTATTTACAAGTAAAGATTTTTTTTGCGTTTTCAAAGGACCACTGTGACCTTTCGTCACGTCCGAATTGTCAGCCTCTTGAAGAGTAGCTTCATTTGGGTCCAATTAACATATCCTCTAAAAATCTGACAAGCTCGAAAAACAATACTTTTTTTTACCATTTTCAACTCTCCGTACGGCTAGCCCCACCACGCAAAGCTGTCAGATTAACATACAGTTTAATCTGACATGCTCGAGTATGTGCACCTGACGAATTTTTTTACATCTTTAAAATCTGCAGACGCTTTTCCCAACGCTGAAAGTGCATATATCATAGAACCTCTCCTTCTTTTTACCATATAATCTTCAAAATCCACTAGTTAAATATATGGACTCGGATTTTGGCCTTCAATACTTAGTTATCGCTATCGCTCTAGATATCAGTGAACCTTGTCTTCGACTAGAAGCTGCCAGGATAGGTTTGCTGTTTCCCATATAAAGAATAGCTGGCGCTCAAGAAATCAGTTTCAGTATAACTCAACATCTCCTCTATGATGGTTGAAAATCTCGAAGTCCTTCTTGAGTTCACCATTTCGACGTCACTGACCATATAACCATCCCACCATTCGCCCCTCCGATCGCTACCAAACATAAATCTCAAACCTCGCACCATAAATTCCTGTTGATCCTTTCCAGGGAAGCAGGAAAACCTGCAAACGTCCCAGGCATCCGCGCCGAGCGACGGAAAATCATTCCGATTCTCTCGAAATCCGTTCGATCCAATTAAACGGCGAAAAAAATCGGTCATTTCGTCAGTACCCACGTACAGCCGAGAATGCGGGTAACACACGGCGCGTAACCGCGGCAAACGTGTTTTTAACGCGTCCACAATAAACGCATAACACAAGAACCATAAGCCAGATTTAACCTCTCATGGCTTCCTGGAAACATCCGCGGCATCCGCGATCAGATTGGAGTCGAAAGAAAGGCCAGAGCGCTAATTGTCGAACTATTTCAAACCATTAGATCATTTAGATGTCTGAAGACCAAGAATAAGTTTTATGTATTGCGGACACGTCCGTAACAAACTGTATAATAGTAATTTTAACACGTCCGTGGTCTTATATTATCCTCGCTGAATTGTCGTTCGGGATTCGCGCAAAAAACAGGCCATTTTGAATCGCTTCGAAAAATTTCCTCGCTCACCCTGTATCCACCTACACGTCAACCACCCCATCTCCCTTCAACTCATCCATGCCCGTTCTCCGTCTCGCAGTCGACTGGAAGTCAGAAACAAACGGCATGTCGTTAAGACGATCGTCAGATGTCTCAACGTTCATCAACTGTCTATCATGATCATGACCAACTGGATTCTTCGATCTCCGAAGCGTTGGAATTTAGGCTCGCCGAACTGCATTTCAGAATCTGTGTTCTCTGGTCTGGTCGTCGTCGTCGTCGATGGTCTTGAAATGCGATAGAGCGGGCTACTTGATATTCCTCTCGTTGGAATAAATGAATAAAGGTCGGACGGCATGGGATTCAAATCGATTTGGCGGTTTAGATAGCGCTTGTTGGGGTTTCAAGTTGGATATCGCTTTTATTGGATAGACGTGGATGTTTTCAAACTACTGCTCGTCGGATAATGGGGTTGGATCGCCGAAAACGTTTACGTGAATAAACATGCTTCGTTGTAAATTGAGATATCGTTTTGGTCCATTCAAGCTAGCAAGAAATAAAGGGATATATTCAATTTCGTTCATTAACAGAAAATCTATCGCAAAGATTTGTAGAAACACTCGAATTTTTAGGTTTTCTTGAACGTGTAGCTCTACAAACCTCTATTTTTCTATCTGGACATTGGTGAATAATATGAATCCGTTTTATTCCGAAAATTCTGGTAAAAAAAATTCCTTCGTTCTTCGTTTTGTCACAAAAATGTAGCATTCTGATCTCAAATATAGACCAGCTACGTTCCAAGGTCCGTCACTAACAAGGAACACATCTCCTATCTAAAAAGAACATCAATGGTTCAAATATGGATCATACAAATATTTGTTTCGTATGAGTTCTATCGTTGATATCTTTATGTGATATGAAAAGAGATTTGTCCTTGAGAACGCTGTTTTAAAGATATAACGAATTATAGAAAGGAATATAAACGTTTGCAGTATTAATAAGAATTATTAGAATTAATTCAGATTCATACCACCCTCATAAATATTGAAAATTGATACGATCTGAATTCAACTAGAGAATTTGCCATCGTTAGAACAACTAAATGGAGAACTTTTTAGGGTTTTCATTCCCAATCTCTGAAACAAAATCAATTAAAAATGAAATCGACGATTTACTTCTGCGTAAATTCTTGCACTAATTTGTCAGGAGCAAATTAACTAGAAAAAATTGTTGCCTGACAATGAACTGAAAATAAATAACGTTGAAATTATAATTTTAAGTGGTAAAGTTTCGGAGTGATTGAGAGATTGGGAGTGAAAACCCTAAAAAGTTTATTAAGAAATGCAGAATCCTCCCAGAATAAATTTCAATCGATATCTAAATGGAGAACGTTCCACCGAAGAAGAGCAGATGCTGACCATGGTTTCGGTCTCATTTGAACTCGTTAGAGCAACACAGCTCCTTCTCCGGTTCAATCGAAACCCAGACGAAGACAATGGCATATGTCCCATATTTCCTCTAATTCTGTACGCCGCGCCGGTCTACTTCTTGCAGACAGCATGCGTGTATGAATTGAGAAGGTGGGAGCACGTTCAGTTCACGGCAAAATGATGAAATAGTGATAACGCCTTAACAGGGAGGCAATGAATACAATAGTAAGAATTGATTAAGATTAAATAGACAATTTGCCATCGTCAGGACAACTGAATGGAGAACGTTACACCGAAGAAGAGCCGATGCTGACCATGTTATCAGTCTCATTTGATCTCGTCCGATCATTAGTTTGTTTTTTATTGAACTCGAATCAAATCATCGGTATCAAAATTCAAAAAGGTGTGTTTTTGTCTTAGACTTGTATAAGATTTTTATCGGTCATTACTGCAAAAAAAATACTAATACATCTCTCATTATTTTGGTGGGATATTTGAAGAAAGGGTTTTTTGACCAAAAACTCAATGTTTCGGTGAATTTTAGATCAGAAATTTGAGAAATCAAAACTTGCGTGCAAAGTAGTAGCACTAAAAAAAAACATATAACATGATGCCAACATTGCCAACTGCTCTGTTCATGAGTTTTTCAAGGAAAATGAAAATAAGTATTTGTCAACAAAGATGGTCATGCAGTTTACTAAGATTTTGGCAAAGATAATAAAGTGGTTTGAAAAATTGTGCCTATGTTGTGAGTCGGACAATAAAATGAATAATATATAGTTATTCTTCTGAAAAAAGTTCGGAATAAAGCGTTATGTATTCCCACATATTAAATGCAGCATATTGAAAATATTATGTATCATAATCTGCATCAAACAGCTCGGATATAAAACTCATTCGCTAGATAAAAATAAAACCAGAGATTATTGAGTTTAGAGGACCTGCATTTCCATATTCATAGCACTTCGTTTTCGATAATTTATCATTTCACTGAAGAATCCTTTTGTAACACGAATAACTAACTCAATCATCAGTGTCTTCAACGTTTCACATCTGATTATTGATATTCGAATGAAAAAATGTTTATAAAACAGAAAATACTAAATGATAATAAATATACACACAGTGAACAAATGTCAACAGCATTTTTCACAATCCTCCATATCTCTCTACGTGTTGCAGCGCCCCCACTGGTAGTTCACACAGTGCATAGAGTCATGCTCCCTCAATGATATCAAAATGATACATCACAAATAGAGAACAATGTTCCAAATATGTGACATGGATATCATGGAGCTGGTGCATGAAATTTACAAAATGTGGAGATAATTTGGTTACATCAAGGGCACATTCCAAATATCATATCAAACACGTAATGGTTATACAAACATGATGCATAACCAATGTTCCTATTAGATCCCCAAAAATTAAAGTAGATATTTTACTGCAATGTTTGGAATTTCTGAAAGATTGAGTATGTTTCTAAACGAAGACTACATATTGTCAGAACAGACCCAGAAGTGCCACATCTGCTATTCAACCATTTCAAGACAAAGAACACTCAATTTTTTCTCATTTTCGAGAACATGTTAGTTTTCAGCCAAAAATATAAGTGCTAGAGGCGTCAAGTTACTGTATGTGAATGCAGTTTCGATCAGTTAACCAGTATTTCTATTTCCCGCTGACTACACTACGTAAAAAACTCCATCAAGCGACGTCGCCGATATTGAAAGATCGACGACAAACTACCCAGGCTCTCAAGCGTATGAAAAATCGGCTTATGAGTAAGCCGGGGCCGAAAATCCCGGTTCTTTGGGGACGGCGACGCCCGACGTCGATCTTTGTCCCTTGGTCATTTATGAAACATGCCCTGGGTCTGTAATAAAATAACGTTTATCCCTCATTACTTGGCGGTCGCTTGGACGACCTGTGTTGCATTTTGATTCAAACAGTAGAAGCGTGTAGCGAGGCTTCAAAGACGTATCCTGAAGAAAATAGGGAACACTCGGTCTGTGTTAATGCGTATTCGTCGAACCGTGTTTTCAGTTTGACATGAAAAAAGGTAGGAAATAGTACTTTATGCCAACATTTAATTGGAGTTGTTCAGTTTCGTGCGGTATTCCATAGCAGGGAGAGTGGAAGGGAAGTATTGCTCTGATGAGGTTCCAATGGGGCCGAAACCATTGTCAACGTTTAGTCTTCTTCGATGGAATTTTCTTTCGTTTGTTATTCCTTATCATTGTGCGTAGGCTATTATTTGAATTGAATCGTGACATTTGTTGATGTTTGTATCGTTGTGTGTTATAATTCTCTTCCTTCTCATAGAAGAATTCAAGTATGTTTATTTTGAAGGCTGTTACCCTATTCTGTTCCTGAAAGATAGAGATTCTGAATAAATTTAAATAATTTGCAGTTTGGATTTGCAATTCCACATTCCATATTCGGTATTTCTGTTTTCAAATCTGTGTTGAAAAACTGCCAATTGATCGACCCTAAAAGAGCTAAATGCGAAGCAACATGCATGTTAGAATGATCATTCAATTCCCACGTCATATCATTTTTCTGCGGAATATCCAATATCTGATGGTATACAAGGACCTCTCTTTCATCCTCTCCTTTGATTTATTTATCGCTGGTACTCGTGAAAATAACAAAGAACGGAAATTTTACGGCAAAACTCATCGATTAAATGGCGTGGAAAATTGCCGAATTTATTGACGACTTACATATATGGTGCTGAGTTAGGGGAACTCATAGTTTATCTCTTTATTAGCTGTATGCCTATGAATAGCGAGATGTTTTAGCGAAATTGGATTTTCTTGCAGTAAAACGTTTTACTTCTCGCAGATAGTGAAGCGTTAATATTTTATGTGAATTCTGGAAAACATCTCAAAACGGTTATTTCCATCAAACTTCTGAACGATAGGGTAACTTAATGAATATTTTTACGAACATACGAACAGATTCAGTATTTAAAAGAAAAAAACATGAAGAGATTCTCTTGATAAAAGGTCTACTAGTTCATAATCACAATTTGAAATGTTTAAAAAGCCAGAATTTCCTCGGTTGCTGATATTACAGCAGTCATAATCTGTACGGAAGATGTCTTCAAAATCAAGGGTTTATCAACCCACATGTAATAAACTTTTTTTGTGCCGCATTTATAATGTGTTACTCTGCCAAGCTGATCTGTACATTCTTGCTCTGCTTAATGTTATGTACCTACTATGTCCACATTTTGTTTCCTGTTACCCAATTCGATCTCGTAGTGGCATCATAGTGTTACAATGTACATTTCAACTCCTGCATTTCCTCAATCGTTTTCCCATAGGGGATCCATATGGGCTCCCGGTAGAGGAAAGCAGGAGACTGTCGCCATAAAAAGTCGAGGATCAGGTGCCAAATGTTCGACCCTAAGTGACAGAAGACACCTTAAATGAACGTTAGAAACGCCATCGGTTACCTTGTTCGAGAAAGAATTACATAAAACTATCGGCTAAAACGATTTATAGCCGACATATTGGACGATATGCCATCTGCGCCCCTCACGATTGTTAATGGAATAGAGTGCCCCTGTATATTCACATCGAAGTCGATGGAGGACGAAACCATTACCAGTGTTAAATTGTAGTAATTGTACCATTCTCGCTTGTGCATTTTCAGCAGTGATAAATGCCATAAACATCTACTCGTTTTAGAATATAGTTTCTGAAAAATATCCCTACTAGAACTGAATCAATAATGCCTTGAATAATTGTGTCATTTTTACTTGAACGTTTTTTACGCAAAACCTTCAAAACTACATAAGAACACCCTGTACGATGAAAGAGTGTTATTTACCATGAGAAATTATTATTTACTTCGGAAGATCAAGTACTTCAAAACAGATGACCTTTTTCGTCGAGTTGAGAGTTGTGTTTCCCTAACAAGGTCGAATGAGACCATGATTTCTAGATCTCTTTCTCCATGCAGAAGTCTTACTGTTGACATTCTGAATGATGTTGCTTTAACAAATTCGATTCAGAATTAATTATAGCCGAAAGGTGATATTTTTCATTGGTTATATCTGAACTATTCAAATCAACATCAATATTCTCAACAATATTTCTAGAAAACCATGATCTTGAAACAAATTCAGTAAACTTTGGTTGATCAAGTATGATTAATAGGTAGAACTCAATTATAGGTACCTACGCAATTTAAATGACAGGTAAAATAGAAACTGATTGATATTAGTTTATGAGTTTTGATTAAGTAGCTCCTTGTTTTAAAATGCCTTTTTGAGGCATCGCCTGTTGCACTTGCGCTATCAGTATTGTAATATTGAAATATGTATGGAAGCTATGTTATAAAATAACATAAAAACAATGAAGAATTGATTTTTAGTATCATATGCGGTGACATGAACTTATCCAGGTGTAGAAAAAGCATTGGTTGTTCAAGTATGTTTTATAGCGAAAATTTTATTATACGGAATATGAATGAACAGTAAAATTTCGGTCGTAGGATGTTTCAATTGGTCGAACAAAATCGAAAACAGGATGATTGATAACAAAAGAGATTGAAGATGATCAAGTAGAATCGAATTTATGGAATTTTTAATGAAAAAGTGACTTCTGCACTTCACTAGGTCCATTAAAAGCATACTAGTAAACTGTATTCGTTCGAATGTCCCTGTAGAATTTTCTTGAAAAAAATCCACTTGGTTTATCAAGTAATCCTTGTGTATTGTGGCCAATCGAGCACAAAGATATATGAATTTGAAGCCGAAGAACCATTAGTGGATAAAGCAGAATTGTAAGTGAAATTTATGAATGAAATCTTGAACTATGTTAATGCGTTTCAAAATGAGCTTGAAATATTTTGAATTACTTCGAAGCATGCTTAAAATATTTACAGCGGGTTTCATAAAACTTCGATTGTCCGATCAACGATTTGACAGTCGCCAATTTCTAAAACGAAATCACGGAAACTTTCTCATTTCTGAATATATTGAACAGGAAGCAATTGAGAATAATTGAATGGAAGTATGAATATCATAATTGGATGAGAGAATGATATTCTGAATAATCATGATTGAATTATCGATTGAAAACAAATTGACGTCTATTCGGCAATCAAGCGTTGATACCCCGATCAAGCTTTATGAAACCCGGGGTTAAACTTTTGAAGTGGAATAAGAAAATAAACTCGTATAGGTTGATAGCTAATAATAGGAATATTGGACTTTATTCCTAATTTTTCTCGAAATATTTTAGTCAATGAAGAAGAATCAAAAACTTTCACTTGTTCTGTAGTAAGCTTCAAGAATATTTTGGTTGATCAAGTATTGGCAAAAAAGTGAACTCAATCTGTTCAAACAAGGGTTGAACTGCAGGTAGAATCAGAAAAACTTTGGCTGGCTGATCAAGGATCATCATGTGAGTTTAACAGCGGGTTTCATAAAACTTTGATTGTCCGATCAACGATATGACAGTCACTCGATTTTCAAAACAAAATCACTGAAACATTTTCATTTCTGAATATATTGAAGAAGTAGCCATAGAGAATAATTGAATGGACGTACAAACAGCATAATTCGATACGAGAATGATATTCTGAATGAGCATGACTGAATTATCGATTGAAAACAAATGGACGTCTATTCGTCAATCAAGCGTTGATTCTCCGATCAAGCTTTACGAAACCCGGGGTAAGTATTTCATTTATGCAAAGGTGTTTTTGATGTTTTGACTGATAAGATGGTTGATCAAGCATCAGGAAAGGAGACTGGATTGGGAATTCTGATCGATTCAAAGAATTCAATGAATTTCATGATGTATGGCATAAAGAGCAGTGATCTTGCAATTCTTCACAATTTTTGTAAAACTAGATCGTTATGATGGGTGAAGGATATAATGAATTCATGATTACTGAATTTCTAGTTTACCAATAAAATGAATCAAGCGTGGAAAGCCATGTTTCAAAAAAGTTGACACATAATGCTACAGAGTGATTTATTGAAAGAAAAGTTCGAACAGCCTGATATAAGATGTATTACGTGTTTTGTGTGATCATAAGATGTTCGGAAGTGGATAGGAATTTTTGGCTTTGAAATGTTCGATAACAGCCTACTGAGGTTCCTCCACAACGTATTTCATATTCAAACACTAAAAACATAGAATTTTCATATGTTTAAAATACCCACAAGGTGAAGGTTGCTCAAATACCAAGCACAATAAAAAAAGAAGAAGTTAAGTTTAAAGTATGATTTTATGCTAGTTTTTTTTTATCATTTTGAATTTGACACCTCCTAGCGTTACGATACGACTCAATCAGCACTTGTCCAGGTGCATGTAATAGTCCAAGGACTATAAACAATTACGTACCTAGTAGGTGCAACTGCACGTCATCCATTTTCAAACAGCCGATATTTCATAGATATTATAATTAGTTGAAGATTAAATTTGCATCGAACAGTACCAGTATATAGCTAATTTCTAAAGCGTCGTTGAAAATTAAGGTGAATTACGTTGGACAGGACGTAATATTTTGCCCACATTACCCTCGATTTAGTGGCAATTAACTAAGACTAATTCCTGCCTCAGATAATATTTTACCTGAGGCGATACATGTCGCGATAATGCACATGCCGGTAGGAACAGTTTTCAATTTTATGTGTTTTATCGTAATGGAGGTGGACAGGGACGTTGACCAAGTGTGATCATAGCTAACTAGCTACGTGCTGGCCGCTCGTGAGTTATAGGAAACCTTAAAGGGGGAAAGAGTAATGTTTTCATATTTTTCTGCGGTAATATTAGCAAATATGAACAAACAATTTTGAATTATGAAGAATGAAGATCGAGAGAAGCAATTCTATAGCTGAAGTATACGCACTTTGATCTCCAAAAGGGACACAAAATATTTTTTCACTCAATATCGTATTTGACATAATGTTTTATGGTCTCTTGAGATTATTCGGTGTAATTTTACTTTGAAATAGAAAGCTTCTTGATACATGCTTTTCGTTTCGAAGTAGAAATTACAAGATACTTTCTCGTGTGTGTTTGAAATACTTATTACAATATTATTATACAGGGTGAGTCTTTGACTCGTACAAATATTTTAGCAGAAGATTCTTGAGGTCAAAAAAAGCATTTAAGCTATACCATTTTTTCCGATTTGGTCCTGATAAAGATAAGATAATCTGAATTGATCTAAACATATTCTGTTGAAATTGACCAATGAAATCTACCGACTATAGTCGGTAGATCTTTTAACAGAATATGTTTAGATCAAACTAAATTGACGAATGCGAAATCACTAAATTGTCGAACAAAAGCAGTATACAGCTTTTGTTTCGCATTCGACATGACATTGGTCATTTGAGAATCATGTGCCTGTAAGAGAATATCGTCAATATTTGCCCCAATTGATGGATAGGTCGAGGAAGACCCGTTTCATGGCATCCTCGACCTCCAGATCTTAACCCAATCGATGATTTTTTATGAGGAAAATAAAGGATATGGTTCATGCTGAAGACATCCAGTCAAGAGACAAGTTGATGAAGAGAATAATCAACTGTCGCGATATATATAGAAATAATGAAGATATGAATTGGAAGGTTATATTCAATCTAAGAATTCGGCAAGAGGACTGTGTGAAATCAAATACTGCAAGGTTATCGGGTTGTGCTGAGGTCAATCTAGGTCAGGGCTTATGTGTTCTTTATTGAAAACCTATAAGCTACCGCTTCGTCTGTGAGACTTCTTCAGAGGTCTGTGGGTGATGAAAACAAGCAAATATAACGTGCGTTCAAAAAAATTCGTCGTCAAGTAGGCTATGAAATTTTGAAGGCTGATGTTCGGTGGCTGAACGTATGTCTTTCCTTGAATTACTTCATCTTCCCAAAATGTAAACAATGATGACATTAACCTATATATCGTAATTTTGTACGGAAAGGCACTTTTCAGAAAAGGTTTCCTGTAAATTTCACCCAACTTTCGAAAAGCATTTCTTTCATTGAGTAAGATGACAAGAATCCAAACAATCTGAGGCGGTTAGAAAAGTTCTTCGTAAAAATTTTAACCGTCCACTATTTTCATACGTAAGAGACATGAATCTTGAATTGATCGTGGTAGTATGTTTTTTTGTAAGAAGGTTCTAGTTACTTCAGTCATATGAATAAATCACAGTAAGATTCTCAATAAAATGTTTATTAATTCTCTATAAATATTGAATTGATTCAGTCATTACTGAAAATCCATGACTAAACTAAAAGAACTGAATTACATGAAAATAGCTATTGGACTTCTCCTCCATAACGTTCTGCTATTGAAGTTCCATAAAAGAAAGTAGGTCCACATTTTGCCTTTGACTGATGCATACTGTCAGTATGCATCAATTCAGTATGATACTGAACTCCAATTTTTCTCGGATGCTACAAGGTTAGGTAAACACAACCTTTTCAGTTTTCTGATAACATGTCAATCTTTATGGAAACAAATGGATATCTTTTTTTCAAAATCGGGTGGCATATGCCAACGGATACTCCATCCACTTGAGATAAAATCTGAAGAGAGGTTTGTCGAGCTTCTGTCACCATGTTTTCATTATTACTGAACTCTAGAGTTTTCTTTTTTGGTATACCACTTCCTTTTTTGTTAGAACATACCTGTTTCGTCAACACATCGCAAAACAGTACAATGGAAAAATTCATTCTTAATAATCTACAGCAACATAGGCTTCAATGAAGTCGCCGGAACAGAATATTTCCATTTTCCTTCAATTTTCTTCCAATTTTGAAGTAGAATTCAATAGTAAAAGTCTTTCACACGTCCGTAAAAACCATCTTTATAATTTGCTGATAATTTTAATTCAACAACAACCCAAAATGCTAAAATGACAGTTCACCTGGAAAATAGTAAAGCACGAGCTAAGAATTACGTTTAGACACGAAATATCGACGTTCAAAATTCCATAGCCTACTTGTTGACGAATTTTTTTGAACGCATGTTAGTAAATCCGCACTCTGCTAGTCCTACTCTATCTCACCAATTTGTAATTTGTAATTTGTTGTCTGAAGTTAGATTTAGAGAAAAAGATGTCGAAAGAGTCCTTTCTCTTCTGGATGAAAACAAGATGGAATTCCTAGAGTTTGTGTCAAGAGATGTTCACAGAATCTTAACGCCTTCTTATGCCACCTCCTTAATGTTCCACTCAGGGATTGTACATTTCCTAGACAATGGAAGATTGCTCAAGTCGTCCCTATTTCTGAATCAGAGGACTCTACTTATGTTGACTCTGTGTACACCGACTTCAGCAAAGCTTTCGATAAAGTTGAGCACAATGTCGGCAATCTGCTTTGATGACTGTCTCCTTTTCTCAGCAGTAGGGTTCTTATTGCTAACGTTAAGGGTTATAAATTTAAACAATATATTGCGTCCTCAGTATTTCCTCAAGGGTCACATCTGGGGTCCATTTTGTTTTTTATTTTTCTGAATAACAGAGGAGGAAGTTTGTAACAGAACTTATGTCAATTCTTACACAATGCTGACGGATGTTGTTCCAAAACGATATCAATGCTTTGTCAATTTATTGCAAGACAAGTAGACTGCACTCTGGACCTATTTTGGCCTCGTGAAGTATTTTCAAGTTGGAGATAGGATGATATTTGCGATCTCTTCACAAAACCCCAACTTCTTTCCGGCAACAACTGCCACGTTCACTACATGGTTTCGCCAGAGCAGCTACCTAATCCAACAAGTCGTAAGTTAAGAGTCCAGTGCATCAGTGTTGCAATTGAAGCTCAGTCATTGGCTATGCTTTTGAGGTCTCTGCTAATTGCTATCGCCATGTCTTCTCTCTTGATGTTCACGCCGAAAATGAGACCAGTTGGTGGAACAAAATGCTAGAATATAGTGTACTGCCATATGCCAAGAAGTAAATGCAGTTATTCGAACTTTTCTTAGGTACAGGATTTTCCCAACTGTTGAATGAAACAGTTGAGTTAGTTTAGAAGCTACCTGCTCAAGAGAACATTTTTCAAAGAGCAGAACTGATTTCCTGCTGAGTCCAAACACTTTATCGGTACTGAGGGTCTGAAGAATCCTCCATAACTTTTTGAGCTTCATCCTGAGGTCTGCTAGTTAAGGTGGTTATACAGGTATCGTTGTTAACACCATGTGGTCCGATGAAGTGTAGAGTGCACGGAAAATATCTATGCAGAAAATTCCACCTTGCCTTCAGAAGGTGTTGTTATGGAGCCACAGTCGGCTGTAAGTCGAAGCAAACGCTAGTTGTGTCTACCAGATGCAACCAGATCCATTTGGACACGTCTTTTTTTATTTGTCATCTGCCAGTTTCAATTATCCTTGGCTTCAGAAATGATCTTTTTGCAGCTGTTTCGGGCATTCTTGTCAGCCTCCTTGGTCTGAGGTGTAGGATTTTGAATAAATATTTTGCTAGAGCAATTGTTTCGGAGTTGTGCCAACTGAGAAACTCTATAAAAATATCCCTGTGTTATTAGATGTCATAAACCCGATTACTCTTCAATTTAGGGGAATAAAACGACGGCGATACCACCTAAATCTCACCCTGTATATCCCTTAAGCCATTCAATCATACCGGCAAACCGCCGACGCCACCAGAAGCAACCGACTGCCGGCCATAACGCACGACCAGTTCTCGCATCTATAGATGCAGCGGCATGCAAAACTCATCGGGCGAAAATCTGCGACTGCAGAGGGGTCCGAGGGCCGTTGATCGATGGAGACAAAACAAACGAGAGCGGCCGAATGTCCCTGGCAAGTGACCAACGTCCAAATACTGTAATTCCCCACATGATGGATACCGGGGTTTCCTCGCGGACCAAACAGTTGGTCCTTCGAGCCGGATTGCCAGTTGGCGACTGTTTCGGGTGGGCGCTTGCAGGAGACACGTATTAGCCAGATGGAGCGTAACGTTAGAAATTGCTGAATTTCCAACATAAATTGAATTTTCACTAGACTGCCTTCTGGATTGGACACTCGTACTTTCGATCCTGATTTCTTTCTTCAATTAAAATGTGACCGATTGGTGTTTGGATGTTGAGGACGGTATGATTGATGGGGCGTTTCCTTCTTAATATTGATTTATTCGTAAACCGTTTTGGGAATTCAACCAATGCAACAACTAATTTGAGATAACGTTGCGTATGACAAGTATTTTAGTTTTTTTTACGAATTTTTTTTTCCTTTATGTTTGTTTGCGTAGAGAACGAAAAAGCTATGTCAACAAGTTAGTGCCTCGAACAGTGAGAAGCAGCGTTTTTACCCCTATGTCGAATTACCTCAGCGGTAAGCGTGTTATTGAGGTTATTGGTGTTGTTACTCGAACAGCACTGCATTAGTATTATAATTATTCGTCTATTTTGAGGGTTGACATAGATCTAAAACATCTCGGCCTCAGATTTTGTGTGAATCTCGTGAAGTGGGTATTTCCATTCAATCTACGTGGTAGAAAGTTTGGGCCAATCAACTGACCTCCTACATATCCAAGCCACAGACATTCAGAGAAAATTGTTCTTGGTGGTGAGCAACAGTCCCTATCCAACCTAAGATCGGCTGTTTATCCGAAACATAAATGCCTAAACTCCTAAATTCGATTTTTAACCAAATCGAAAACAAACGCTCGAACACACTCCTCGAATATTGTATCAATCTTTCCGCTAAGAAATGACTGTCTTCAATCAATTTCCGTTTTCCTAGTTACCTATTAGCGTTTAGACAATCTTCATTGGCAACTTCTTCCAAAAAATGAGTGTCCTTGTAGTATCCGGTGATTTCAAATGTTTTACTTGAAATTACTTCAATATCTCTTTGTCTTCACTTCTTCTTAGTCCTTTTCTACTATAGTAGTTTGTGTATATAGACTGCTATGTGGAGCCATATTTTCAGGGAACTTTTCTGTATATCCTCTGAATGCTTTAGAGAATTAATATCATGACGTAAACCGTCATCTCGATGAGTATGTGACAAAAATCTCAAAATGATGAGCCAAATCAAAAAATAATTTTACCAGATTCAGTTACAAGTTAATCAAAACTAGTCAGTTATTATAACAATTCACATCCGCTCTTTAGATTAGTTTCAGTTTGGAAATAATTCCACCTATCATGATGATGAATTATTATTTTTCTAAGAAACCGTGAATTTTAGGCATGAACTCATGACTCTGCTTGAGTCCATTCTCGTCAGTTTTTTCATTTTAAAGAAAAAACTTAAGAACTGCTTTTCGTGCGCCATCTTTAGAGGACAGCAACTAATCAGGAAGGATTCAAAAAAGTAAGGTTTGTTTGAACCCAACCCGGGTTTCATAAAGCTTGATCGGGGAATCAACGCTTGATTGACGAATGGACGTCAATTTGTTTTCAATCGATAATTCAGATTATCATTCTCGAATCAAATTATTATGTTCATACGTCACTTAAATTATTCTCAATTGCTACTTCTTCAATATATCCAGAAATGAAAAGGCTTCAGTGATTTAGTTTTCATTCATTCATTAGGCTGTACCAATTCCGTTACCAGGAATAAATCTACAAAAAGACTGTTCAAAATCGAGGGTGTTATGATTTTGTTATTAAGGAGTTGTGGACTGTATGAAAAGATAATTGAGTTGGAGATGGTATAAAAACATTTATTGAGTATCGTTCACAATCATAAAATGAATATGTCACCTGCATGAAGCTAATACAGTAAAAGCAACTAATATTAACCACATCTATGAACTCAGAGAGACAATATCCAACTAAAAACAAGAGATGGTCCAAAGCAGTTCAAATGAGAAGTCATTTGATGTCAGACCTAGACGTTGAGGAGTTCAATAAATTCAATATCAACACAACGGTTACACAGTGATAGAGCAATCAATTGAAAATTGATTGCGAGAGCCTCTTCATTCTATCAGAAAACGCGAAGGTTAGAATACTGAATTTTAAAGACAAGACGCGAGAGTACAGAGAAATAGGCCAGAGGTGAAACTGCAATGTCTAAGTCTGATCATCAACGAGAAATCGATACATTAAATTTGAGTTGATCAATAATGTTAATGTAAGTATGAGCAGAACAAGGGTCGCACAAGTTTAATGAGAAGCACAATTAAATGAATTTGAGAAGCATTAGAATATTAAAAATAATATAAAAAGGGCAATAAATTCTAATTAAATGAGAAGCTCAATAATAATTAATTAAATGAAAAGGACAATCATAATTAATCTGAGAAGAACATAGTATAATTCATAAACATTGAGATGATCTTGAAGAGTGCAAAAATTTATCATTGAATTCAACATTTACAGAGACGAACTGCTTACAAGTAAGCACGATTAGAACGTTCATCAGAAAAACAGAAGAAACAATTGATAAATTAAGAGAAGTCAAGAGAGTACTGAGTTAAATCCCTAATCGTGGATTTTGAGATGTGCTGAAGGCTGAGAAAACTAACATGTATGTTGAGTCCGATGAATGAATATAGAAAAGAATCAATGAGAGTACATATTATAAAGAGTAGACCATACCAAATGAGTAGACACGAGTATCCGAGCAGACTATCCAGGGTGGAGCCTATGTCGAGGTGTATCGAGCAATATCATTGATCGCTTAACTAAAGTCGAGGTGTTCACATCCTGTTCTGAAGAAAACAGCTACTTCCAGGGTCCACCCTGGAGAATATGAGGATTCATTCATCTGAAACTCAACAACATTAATTGGTCATATGTACAACAAGGTGATCATAAGAGTTGTCTTAAAAATGATTAAACTGATTCTAATAATAAAGAATAGACAATGAATCAGTAATCATTTTTACTGAGATGGACTTGAGAAGTTTCAATCCTGGTGCTACATACCCATTTTCATGTGAGAAGAACTAGAGAAGTCTGAAAATCTATATAAATCATGAAATATAATAAAATATATAGTTCTGAGAAGGCAATGGTTCGATTTGTCTTGAGTGGACGTTTCAGTTGAGCAGTGCTAGCAAGGATTAGTTATCTATTTCTAGATTCTGAAATCTCTTGCACGTGGACTAATTTCTTTAGAATGAAATTATCATGAAAATGGTGTAATTTATAATTTTGAGTAGTCTGAGAGTACTTGACCTTATGAGAAGAACAATTTAGCACCAGGATTGTGCGAGAAGACTTGAAAATTGAGAACAACTAAAAGAGGTGATCTTAAAATGAGGTGTTACAAATCGGAATGATAGCAGCGCGAAGTTAATTCAACGAAGCTAACAAAGAGAATCTTTTAGAAAATGTGTAAATGTGTAGGTTTTTCACTTCTAAAAAACACGGAAAGTGGGGCCGCTGCGTCGTTCAACCAGCGCACCGCCGAATCGGGGTACCATACGTGGCCACCGGAGCTGGTCAGTAGCGTCGACTAGAGAGAGGTCGGAGGGGGGCTTCGCTCAATTTTTAACAAAGACAAAATAAGAAAAAAAAAAGGTGCGAACAGACTTGTAATTTCTTAGGGCTAATTGCCCTAAATTGACTCAAAAACAAAACTATAGGTGCGATCAAACTTATCATTTCGTAGGAGTACTTGTGACTCTGTGCCCTCCTGTGACTTAAGAGACCCAACCGTGACCTGCAGATCCTTCCACTCAGGGCATGGATAGTCGTCACCAACCAGATCTGGCCGGCGCTGTATCCTTCTCCAGTTTCCATTATAGCTGTGGACCAAAGACCTCCACTGTGATCTGTCTAACGCTAGTTGTTCCCAGTTATGATTGGCATTAACGGATTTAAACCGCTTATACTGGCCTCCTCTGGTTTCCAGGTTCCCTTTGTGAATTCGCCATACAGAACTATTTTGGGGAGTCTTGTGTCTTGCATCCTCAGAATGTGGCCTCTCCAACTGAGTCGGGCCATCGTTACTCGAGTCTCAATTGTTGTACAACTCGCGCGCTGCAAGAATTCTGCATTTGAAACTTTGTGGAACCATCTGATGTGCATTATTTGTCTTAGATGAGGTTGTTGCGTTTGTTCAAGCTGTTTAATATGTCGCCGGTAGGGCGTCCAGCTTTCCCTTCCGTAAAGAAACGTTGGGAGGACCACTGCTTTGTAAACAGCTGTCTTGGTCTTTCAGATTTCGTTTTAGAAATCGAGTGACTGTCAAATCGCCGATCGGACAATCAAAGTTTCATAAAACCCACTACAACTCTATTTTTGCACAAGGAATCAACCCCTAAATTTTTCAGGAACTATTCATTACCCTATATCGAAGGTTCAAAAGTAAATTTCTGAAAAAAATATAAAAATCTTCTCTTTAGTTCCGATGATCGTTTACCAAAAACTCACGTCTACCACCGGGTGTCATACCCCACCGCGCTCGATTTAACCGACAACTATAATCAATTCGTCCCATTATCCCACCGACATTTGGTTCCCTAATTAATCGACTCTAATACACCCACGCCGCGAGGCGTCTGCAGCCTAGGTGCGTCCGATATACACGAAAGGGCACCCAGGCCCTTCGCGCGGCGACAAATACGTCTATTTAATGGCCGCCCAATAATAATAATATCGTCGTCGGATTGAAATATAGAGGCGGCAGCACGCTGAATGGACGGAACTAATGCTTTCGTCATGCCTCGTTCACCGCGATTAGAATACAATCACGCTGTCAGCGCGAGTAATTTGTGTGCTTGGAAGAGTTACCAATATACGCACCCTCGCGATGGTCAGATGGACGGTCTTGGTATGGAGATCGTACCACCGGTACCTACAAGGCCAGCCGTTTTCGACAGTGACATCATATGGGTACGTCAACGGGAACCAAGTGTGAAAAATTCAAATTCGGATGATGTAGCTTTCCAATAAACACAGATACGTTGAAAAAACGTTGAATTTTTCAAGTAACAGTACTATTATTTATCGTTGAGAGAACAGCAAAATTCCATTAGGAAATATGTTTCATTTTGGTTTTGATAGAAACGTTGCCAGTACACGTTCAATCTAGGCTTACTACATGTAGCAATTAATAACTAAAATCCTTCTGAAATTCAACGTTGCAATTTCATTTCAAAATTAAGTTGTCTGGACGTTTTTCCCTACAAGTTATTCAGAAAATACAAATACGTTGAAAAATCGTTGCATTCTTCGATAACGTAACCATTATTTATCGTTTCATTTTGGTTTCATTGTAACGTTACCACTTCACGTTCAATCTAGGCTTGTTACACGTAGCAATTATTCTTTTAATAACTGAAAAAAAAGTAACGCAAGCATCATTTATCGTTGAAAGAACTGCCAAATGTCTTCAGGAAAAACATTTCATTTTGGTTTCATAGTAACGTTACCAATTCACTTTCAATCTAGGCTTGTTACACGTAGCAATTATTTTTTTAATACCTAAAATTCTTCCGAAATTCAACGTTGCAGTTTCATTTCGAAATAAAGTTGTCTTGGCGTTTTTCTGCACACGATATTCAGCAAACACAAATACGTTAAAAAAACGTTGCATTTTTCAGGTAACGATAAAATTATTCACCGTTAGGAAACACGTTTAATTTTGGTTTCATACCAACGGTACCTCCTCACGTTTATTCTAGGTTTCTTGAATCTGACAACCATTCATTATGTTACAAAAATTCAGGGTTGCAATTTCATTTTAGAAAATTGTTGTTTAAATACGAATGCTTAAGTTTATTATGAATTATACGTTGAATTTTCGAATTAAGGTAACGTTGATATTGAATAAAACGAAAGTTTCTCGTAAATTTTTGAAAAGAAAGGAATATTTTAGAGAATCTCAAATAAAAAAACATTCACAAACCATTTTGAAAGTCTCATAATTACAGTTGGAGTATCTAGGCGTCTAGGATATGGATAGATACATAGAAGGACAGGACACACAAAAGTTGATATAGTGTGCTTTGAGCATCCCTCAAGCAACACAGTCCTCATACTCTGTCGAAGACTAACAGATGTTACATGAGGAAAAATAAGCTGAAAACTTCAACATAAGGGTACTTCGTATGCAGTTGGAACGCATGTTGGAATCATTCTAGGATCGCAAGACATTACTCATCGATTTATTAGGGACATGTGTAGCTATAATGTTGACAATGAGTGTTTTAAAATACCCCTGGAAAACGCTGAATATTTGTTACCTTTCATGACTCGATCAATTCATCAACGTAAGACTGCATTTTTTTAACCTTTCGGTTAGTGATGTGAGGGCTGCATAATTGAAAGTTTTCATTGTGAAGATAAGAAATTGGAATAATTTAGAAGCAGCCATTGAAATGAAGTGTTACCTACAAAAAAATATCGTCTATGTAGGACTCCATATCAAACAAGAGTCAGTCAAACAAGAGGGCTATAGATTTGAGGTATCCAGATGTTTAATCATATGAAATAAACATCGTTTGGATCACTTGGATCCTAATATGCGAAGATGAGCTTTGACTAAAGAGTGTTATATGAAGGCTCAATTCCTGATGAATTGTTGAAAAAAAGTTCTTAATCAATTATCTGTTATTTGGATCTTCAGTTCTTCTCTGATCTGTTTTCTCTTGACCTAGGCAAGTCTATAGGATTGTTTACATTTATTACTTAAAGTTTTTTTCTGCTCTTATGCCATGAACTTCTGACATTCACTGCAGAGTACTGGATATGAGTCGCTTTTTAAGTATTCCTACTATATTTTCGATTGTTTACTCTTTGAGTTGAGGAGTTGTAAAACTTTCTAGGTACCGGTAGATTCGGGTGAATTGGGACAGTCCTGTGGAACAATTACCCCTCTTACAGATTTCTTTGTTCCTTACCATTTATGAGTGAAGGGACAAACTTATAAGATTGTGTAGCGTCTTTTTGGTTAGTTTAACAATTAATTTCTATTGAGTTTGCCGTGACCAGAGCAATTGAATTGACAGGAATTTTTTTTATGGCCCATATGCATTTTAGTGTCCTGTACATGTGTTTCACTTTGTGCATGTATAATTTTTTTTCTGGATAAGTGGGATATTAGATATGTCATGAAACAAGATTGTGTACAAGTCAAACGGCAACACGGATCTCATTCATTTATTTTGTTGTTTCATAGGGTGACTTGGGACAATGCCGAATAGATACAAGCGGCGTATTGGCAGCAGGAAATATGCCGATTTTTCGCAGGTTATTATTATTTACGTTATTTCCACAAAGAAATCACCAAAGAATGAAAGAAATCAAAGTTTCCCTGTTTTGTTTAGTTTTTTTCACATTCGGGTTGATATATGTTTACTTTCGCTGTAATAGGGGTTTATCATTTGATTTCCTTACCGAATTTCAACTTCAAATTTGAATTTTTCAAAACTATACACCGCCCAAGTCACCTATTTTATTTGAGAGTTGAGAAGTCAATAGATTCTAACTTGTGTCCAAGCCTCCCAAATCGGTGGGTGACTTGGGACAAGTATAATTTATTTTTTTCGAAATGTATATCTGAATTCTGAAGCATGGTATATATCCTAATCAATAGTCTGAGTCATTAAGCATATTCGAACCTCTTTTTCAGATGAAAATAGGTCACTGTTTTGAAAATTTGACAAGTTCAATTCAACAATCGTCTCAAGTCACCCGAATCTTCGGTAACTTGTTTTTTTTTTTCATTTTCCTCAATTGGCTTCCCGACCTTGAGCTTTTCATCAAGATTTACGCCTAGGTCGTTCCTTTATATCATTATATAAGGACTATCTATCCTGATGTTACCTTGGAACGGTTCAGAAATGGTTTCGTTTTTGTTTATTTTGATTGATTGTCTATTGAATTGAGCAATTCAATATCTCGTTTATGTCCTTCGTAGTTGCATTGTTATTTTTTTCTTTGCCTTCTACAATAGGAAAGTGTCAGTCAAAAATTGCTGTTTGTCCCCTTGTTTTTGGTAATTTTGACATTTAGTGTAGTAGCGGACCTAAAACTGACTCTTGTGGTATCCCTGGTCTGATTTTTCTTGGCGTTAATGGTATGAAATTTTTGTGTTTACTTGGAACGTTGTATTCTCTTGTTGTAGATTAATTTTTCTTTTTTAGGTGAATCAGACCTAATTGTTTCCAACAATATCAGTACCTTTTCATATATAATCTGGCAAGTAACCTTTCGACAAAATTAACTAACCTAGCTAAACCCACCTAACCTTTTCCTGACAGTTTTTCGAGCGCTTGGTTCTGGATTTGATTTTTTACTTTCCTATTTTTGAGCTGTTAAATGCAATTGATCTGCAATATTACCTTGAACCTTTCCTACCTTTCTGCTTCTATATCCAGTGATAGTACCTAAAAGGATAGTAATGATAAGATGACAGCAATTTTCGTATCGATCTCGTTATTCCTCGTGATAGATTTTAAAAGATGTTTCATCGAATATTCTGGGTGGAGATCTCGATTTGGCACATAATCCAAATTTGGAAATTAAAAAGATTATCTGATACATCTCAGATAACGATCTTCTGAATTCTTTGGTACCCTTAGCATTCGGCAAATCACCTGGATTCACTTCGAACCATAAAAAATCCCATATCGACCCAAAAACCCATAATTACAAGTCCGAAAGTCCACATCTACATCGCGCCACCGGCACCCGTCCATCCATGTTGCGGAACCCGAGAAAGGACAAACGTCCATCCAGTAACTTACGTAATTTATCGCCGCCAGATCTCTATGGCTTTTCTATCCCGTCGTCCAGATCCGGAGGTAGATAAGACGGTGATCGATGGGCCGAACAAGCGCGTAGCGCGCCGGTGACAGCCCAAGAATGGACCCCTGCGGAGCGCCCTCCGCGGGACGCCAAATAGGCGTGCTGGCCCCCTCGTAAACGGATTTTCGTGAAGGCTAAAATTACTGTTTCGTCTACCTGTTTGGGGGATTGTTTTAAGTTTCGGACGGAATTTAGTATATTATATGGATCTATGTCAATTCGGCAGGGTGTACAGGTGGATTTCGGTGATTTATTTTGGTCGGAATGCTTGCCATTAGTTCCAGAAGTTGATCAGTGGTTTCATGTTAATCTAATAAGTTCAATTGAATGATTTTTGCAACATTGGAAATGAGTCCCATATACTCCATTCATTTTTAAAAAAATACTCGGTTGGCCATGGAAATTTGACACATTCCACACTGCTTAGTACGAAAGAGTGAGGTTATGACGCTTGACTCATTACTGGGTTTTGAATCAGCGCTATGTAGGGTATTCCGGAGTGGACTTGTCTCACTTATTTCGTCTGAACACGAATCCAAGTTCCGATCGGTTTCACGTGAACACTTTTTGTCGAACAGAGTTTTCCATGTTTGGAACGATCTACCGTGTAATGTTGTGTGTGCGCCTAATGTTAATCAATTCAAGGTGATGTTTGATAGCTGGTGTAGAACTTTCCAAAATTGATTTAATTCTTTTTTTTTCATCTTATTATGTCTTATTGTTTCTTTTTTCTTTCTTATGTATATTTAGGAATTTTCAGCTTTTTTTTGTATATCTTGCCCATTCTGTGTCTCTTCTTTTGTTCCATTTGTTTTGAGCCACAGAGGTTATACCTCGGCTTTTGTATACTAAATAAATAAATGTTGTCCGTTTTAAAGAAATATCTTAGTAATTATGCATTTCTCGCAATATAAATTTACGAGATTTACGAAAATCTGTGATGAATATAGTTGACGTTCATATAAACTGGTTGAAGGGATTGCTAATCTAGTTACTCGAATGAAAAGGACATGAGATCAGTTTTTATTCGAGGATGTATTGATATCTAGTTAACCTAGACCAGTTCCATGCATAAAAAATATATTGCGTTAACATAGCAACGAACAACAACTCATGAGAAGTGTCAGAGTGAAGTTTAAGGTCAAAAAAGTAAACCACGAAATTGTGGAATTGGAAAATTGAAGTATCGAGCCATCATAAAGTACCTGTATTTAAAAGGGTTAAGAGGTAAGCAGTTTTACGAAGATATGCTTTATACCCTTGGTGATCAATGTCCTTCGTATGCGGCCGTGAGAAATTGAACTGCAAGCTCCAAAAGAGGTAAATTTTCCATTGAAGATGATGACGGATCGGGAAGGCCAGTTTCTGTGTCAGTCCCCGAAAATATCGATGTAGACATGATTTTATCAGACCTTCGAATTGTGCTGAAACGGATATATGAAACACTGAATATATCATACGAACGCGTTCATCATGTAGTTCATGTCAATTTGGACATGAGAAAAATTGCCGAAAAAGGGATCTCCAAATGTTTGAATGTTGACCAAAAGCGTGCAAGGGTAGAAGCATGGCGTTCGATCTGTGCTCGATTTAAAAACGAATCGAATTGTTATTATAGATGAGAATAAGGTACATTTCTACGATCCAGAAACCAAGCAACAATCGATGGAATGACGACACTCTGGTTCTCCAACATCTAAGAAGTTTCGTGTCCAAAAATTTGCTGAAAAAGGTCTTGCTTCATGATCGATTTTTTGATTGAGAGTATAGGGTAGAAAAATAATCAGGGTTTACTATTCTTCATTACTGACCACTCTACGGGAAAAGAAAAAGACGCAGAAAGCTATCCAAAGGTGTTGTGTTTTTGCAGGAGAACGCCCCTGCCATGCAAAAAATTCGTGATTTAGGGGTTGAATTACTAGAACACCCCCCTTATTCACCAGATTTGGCTCCATCCGACTATCATCTCTTTCCTCAACTGAAAAAATGTTTAAAATGTCGTAAATTTTCTTCCAACGAGGAGGTAATAAAAGCAGTGGAGGTCTGGTTTACAGAGCAGGAAGAAACATTTTTTTTGAAAGGTCTTGGGACATTGCAGGTTCGCTGTAATAAATGTATCCAATTAAGAGGAGAATATGTTGAGTAATAAAATATTTTGACATTGAAATTTTGTTTGATTCTCTAGTAGGCTAAGAATTTTTCAATCCTCGTACATAAATAATTCTCTCACTATATTAAACTAGTAAACCCCTAGATCTGACTAATAGGTGGATTGTAAATTGTTTTTGCTGCATTTTTGTCTTATATTCGATTATAGGCTATGGTTGTATGATTATTTTTTTTTAGATATTTTTATTGTTAGTTTTTAAGCACTAATACATACATACCTACAAGTTCTGATAAATTTTCAACCGAAGGAATTATTTTTGAGGGGGGTCTTGAAAATATTATATTCTACTTTATCTAGAACAAATCATCTACTGGCTATATACATAATTATAGTGTTTCTATGCAATCCATCATCATTCTATAAACGTACCATACTCGTGTAGACCACGATATCAATCAGACATCCTCCAATACCACGATACCAACAATCTGATTGATACCACGAAGCAATGCGTACCAGGTTAAAAACCAACTGAAGACGCCCATTAGCATATAAATCTATTTAAATTTTTTTCGAATTAATTGAGCATAATAGTCGTTGCGCCGAAGAGCAGATAGATGTTTATATAATAAAGATATTTTCCGGTTTTATAAATCACCTGTAATGGTCAGGATGGCTTTGGAACGAGTAACTCATCAATCAAAGCGGCCTAGGACAGGACGCCTCACGATCAGAGATTACTATTCATTACCGTAATTGAAGTGTAAGTCTATTAGGCGTTCGGATGATACTCGCGATGCGGAAAAAAGCGAAAAAAGGAAGGAGATGCGCACGTTAAGTATACAGAAACGCCGGTTTTTGTCGCTACTTCGATAATGGGCTCGGTCAGGCGGATTTCGATTTCTTTTTGCGTTTGTGCGGATTTTTCTGGCGGCTATTAGGTCCGTATGAAAGGGGGAGAACTATTAATAAGCTTCTTGTGGATTTCAGTCACGAATATTTTCAACGCGAGGGGTGTTTTATTAATTGGTTACCACATTTTTAGTCATAGTTTATTCTACTGTTTAAGGCTGATAAAATTGTCAGTTTGCTATCATGAACCAAACACCTTCAGTACTATTATTTGAAAGTGATTGAATTCGTATAACAAAATGATAAAATATTCGATACGAATCGTATTTTTTGCAACTCACCTATGAGCACTTTTATCCCCTATCGATGCTTTGAGAATAAAATACATAGAATAGAAAAGAATAAAATACATAGAATAGAAAAGAATAAAATAAAATATATATTTTTTTTAATCCATATAATTACCTATAATAACGTTGATGAGAATCGCGAGGGCCGTAGGTCCGAGCTACGGACAAAAGGCGAATCAGCCTGTAAAGGTGAATCTTCTTACAAAGTCTATGGGCTTACCTACCAGTTCTAAATATTGCAAATAGTAGAAAGGAATAGTGTCAAAAAAAAACAAATTTACATACATATCATCAGATTCTTTCAATCAGAGGGTTCCAATTTCATCAATAATTCACATAACGCATTCTTGACAGTTTTCAACTCAGACTCTCTCTTGATGCGGTCAAGTAATTTAGTAAATAACTTTAGACAAGAATTGTGGCAATTTTTTCTGTTAATGTGAGATGATGTTGGGGATGTATGAACCGTGGATCCTCCAGATTTATATTTGCTTTGACTTAATTCATTTTCAAAAAAGTGTTTTTTCCGAAAGAGAAAATTTGGTAATTCTTGAGTGTAATCAGGATATAATGTGAAAATTTCATTTTCCTGGAATGGACCTCTACAAGATTCCTGTAATCTGTTCCCATGAGAATGATTCTTAGGACTTTTTATTGGATTTTTAAAATGTTTTTCAAATTTTCATTTTTGTATTTAATCCATCAATGAATATACCATATCTCATTTTGATTTCGAAGTTTGGAAAATAAACAGTTTTGAATAGTTCTACCTTTAAGTATTCGAATAATACTCTGATTGCGTAGCACACTGAGTTCAAGCTATTGTTGTTTGTATTTTCTATGTGTTCTCCACATGTAAGGTGTTTAATTTCGCAGTTCTCTAAAGTTTGAAAGATGCTTTATCAATTTTTAATTCTTCAGGTAGAATTTGTGTTGACTGTTTTGTTCCCAAGGACATGTTACTTGTTTTAATCGTGTTTGGTGCAAGTTTGCGAGATTTCAGAAATTCTTCTATTTTTATATGAATGTTTCTTGTCTTGGTCAATAGATTTTGAAGATTTACGTCCGAGATCAATGCGTTTGTATCCCCAGCAAATAATGGGTACCATCAATTCTCCTATTGTAACCTAAGTTTTTAATTTCATTTTCATTGCTGTATCCCGGTACCGAGAATAAATCTACAAAAAGATTCAAAAACAAAACTGTCGGTGCGATCAAACTAATAATTTCTTAGGGCTATGTGCGACTGTGTGCCCTCCGTGACTGAAGAGACCCAACCGTGACCTACAGATCCTTCCAAACTCCGGACATGGATAGTCACCAACCAGATCTGTATTCTTCTCGAGTCTCCATATTACTGTGGACCAAAGACCTTTTCTGTGATCTGTCTAACGCTAGTTGTTCTCAGTTATGAATGGCATTAACTGATTTCAGGTATTGATGCAGTATATCCTTAAACCGCTTATACTGCCTCCGGGTTTCCGAGCTCTCTCTGTGGATTTGCCATACAGAGCTATTTGGGGGAGTCTTGTATCTTGCATCCTCAGAATATGGCCGCTCCAACTGAGTCGGGCCCTCGTTACTTCAGTCTCAATTGTTATACAACTCGCGCGCTGCAAGGCATTTGAAACTTTGTAGAACCAACTGATGTGCATTATTTATCTTAGATGACGTTGTTGCGTTTGTTCAAGTTGTTTAATATGTCGCCTGTAGGCGTCCAGCTTTCGCTTCCGTAAAGAAAAGGTTTGGAGGTCCACTGCTTTGTAAACAGCTGTCTTGGTCTTCAGATTGGGGGCGTGATTTTGAAACACTCTGTCCTTTAGCTTCCAGAATGCCCGTGATGCGGAATTGATACGGTTGTATATTACCGTGACTAGGTTTGCCCTAGTATTTATGAAGGTTCCCAAGTATTTGAACTGCTCGACCTGTTTTAGGGTTTCATTCTCCAGGCTGATATGTGTTTGAAGGCGTTCTTACCAGGATTTGGTTTTGTGAATATTGAATATAAGGTCTGAAGCTTCGTATATATATTCAAAGGTGTCCAAAATTATCTGTAGATCCTCCGAGCTGTCTGAGCGTCAGCATATTGAAGTTCCGTGATAAACTTTGTACTCGTTTTTGCTCTCAGGCGCTTCAGGTTAAGCAGGCCTCCATCAAATCTGAATCTTATTCCAACACCTCTTACAGGCATGCTCATGTCAGCAATGATCGAGATAGCTAAGGCGAAAATATTGTACAATAAAGGCGCTGACATGCACCCTTGTTTTATTTCAGAGTTGGTTGAGAAATGGTCAGTTGTGGAGCCATTATGCTGTATTCTAGCGGTGTTGTTGCTATGGAGGCTTTTACACTCTGCTAAGAATTTTTCGGGTACTCCAAGGCGTCTCATGATTTTCCATAGCGCTATCCGATTCACTGAGTCGAAGACCTTACTTAAATCGATGTAGGCTGTATAAATCCTTGATTGTTGTTCACGGGCGTTCTCTTGCAGCTGTCGCAGTGTAAAAAGTAGGTCCACCGTACCTGTATTGGGTCGAGAGCTGCACTGGAATTAACCTATTAACCACTGTTAAGTCATTTATGTACAACAAAAATAGTATACATCCTAATATACTTCCCTGTAGTTTACCCCGCCTGATTCTACCTTTGCTTGATTTTATTTCTTCCTCCCTTCATGTTGATAACATTTTGTTCACGTTGCGTCAAATATGTACTGAGCCATTCCAGTAGGTGTCCTGTAATTCCATATTGTTCCAGTACTTCCAAATATCTCGTGATCGACGAGTCTTTAAGTAACCCAGAAATAGTCCAAAGATGTAAACTTTCTCCTCAAGAGATTCCACTATTTTCCCGATTAAATGAAAAATGCCAGTATTTGTCGATTTGCCTTTGATTAATCCATGTTGGTCCTTACATAGTAGGTTGCACTTTTCTAGAAATTGCATTAGGATGACATGAGAATTATTGGTCTATAGTTTTCAAGAGTCCCTCTATCTGAAACAGAGGAATAAGTGAGCTTTAACGTTAGGCCTGCCTTTAAAAGGTCGCTGCAAACGGGCATAAATGTTAACATTCCCAAGTGTGAATACTTTATAGAGATTATGCTGGTACCCATCGCAAGTTTCTGTAGTGAACGTGGAAGAATTCCATGAACAAATGCTTGGGACACTTTTTCATTGTGCCGTAAGTGTGTCGATTTTTTATGACTAAAAATCTCTTCTCGTCCACCTGAACAAAAAATTACATTTTACGTACTAATTTCCGAACGAAAAGTCGACTATTCTTGAAGGCAAGTAATTTTCGTCCCCAGACACTTTTTGCCCGCAAACATTTTTCGTCCATCTATTCGTCAGTAAGACATATTAGATCCAGGGGCCATTTAATCAATTTTGTGAATACAGAATTTGATAAAAACCTAAGTGCCTGTGACAATAAGTGTCATTTGATGTTGTCAAATTAATTCTTTTCGAAATCGGCTAGATTTTACCAATGAATTAGGTACGTGGTCTGAATGTTAGTATTCAGTATAATCAAGAATGGATTGTGATGGCGATATGCATATCAGGAACACATCTTCAGAGCTCAGGGAATTGGCAATTACGTCGACCTAGATGAGGCCATCAAACAGGTAACTATTTACTTTCATAGAGGTAGGGGAGATCAACGAAAAAATGGAATATGCACCTCAGCAAAAAAATGTTTACATTGTCTCGCCTCTTTGCTAGCCTCGACTGCGCCTCGGCTATCAATTTGGAGGCTCGACTGAAGTAAACAGTTTGTCGTTTTTGGTACATAACTTTCCCTTTATTTCACTCAATTTCTGCTAAATTGCCAGTAATTCACATCCATGAATATTCTTCTGGTCGTTCAATTCGTCTGCCAGGACAAACTGTATAGTAGACGGATACAATTTTGTGTTTCATGATCGAGACCCGATTCGATTGGATAAATCCAGAAGCCGATAACGATAAAACTGATCCAAACATCGCAATTTGCTACTTCTCTCCGCCACTTCTGCAGTCGAGTCTTCACTTTCTCGGTGCATAATTAGTCAGAACCGGAGGATCGATTCTTGTGGACCAGGTGACCGCGTAATCGGCATCGAGGAACGCGTCGGCATCTTTGGTCGACTCCGACATGTCCACACCTCGGTGAAGGCGATTTCACACCTACCATAACTCAGCTACCGAACGTCGTAGTATCGCGGAATGTTTGGATGTTTGCGCTCTTTCGCCTTATTTAATTTAATGTATTCCCGCAGATGGTGAGGAAACTGCGGGCGAATGAATAAGAGATGTTCGGTTGGCGAAAGGTTGACTTTATCTCGAGTAGTTTTCGTATTCCTCATCGCTCATATAGATGGCTCACGAGATAATTACGTATAGTCTATTTATTTCAACAGTAAGTGATGTTGAAACATCTTTCTACTTTGTAGAGCTATGCCAAAGCATGGTTCTTAGTGCATGTGGAAGCCCTTGATACTTTAAACGTTACTGAGGAGTTTTGGAAGACAGCAGCTTTCATTAATTGGAAAACGTTATCGAACAGCTCGGGTCATGGAAATCCCCAATTACTTACTGATCTGATTACTGATTGCTGGGTGTGTTGGACGGACTAACCCAAACCTGCCACCGCGACCAACGGTCTATTGTAGCACACAAGCATGCTCAAAGAGCTAAATCTCTCCCTCTAGTCCCATCCTACCCAAAAAGGAGATGATGTCGGAGGGGGAGTGATTCTTGAGTTCCTCTAGGATCATCTTCGGAGAGCCGAAAACTCCGAGTCTGACCCTGTCTGCCGCCGGGCAGTCACAGAGGATATGCTCAATTGTTTCGTCTTCCTCTAAGCAGAGTCTGCAGAGTGGGTCATTGACGATGCTGAGATTTTTGAGGTGGGCTCTGAGTCTGCAGTGTCCTGTAAAAACCGCTATTATGGATCTCAGATTAGTTCTAGAAAATTCTAGCCAGCGACTGGTGTATGGGCTGGGAGGCACTGAAATAGCCCTATGCGAGTGACGCAATCCAGGACGGTTGCGCCAGTGCTCCAGGACCTTTTGCCTTATCCAGCTGTTGTTTCGGTCCCTGATTAAGGAATAAGGAATTCCTATACTGGGTTCCGGGCCAATAAGCGTTGATGTCGCGCCTTCTCTGGCCAGAGCATCCGATACATCGTTGCCACTGAAGCCAGAGTGTCCAGGTATCCAAATCAGTTGCAGTCTGTTTGAACTTCCCAATTTGGTGAGTTTAGATCTGCATTTAAATACCTGTGCCGAGTTGCATTTGTCTGCCGCGAGAGATTTGATCGCAGCTTGACTATCCGTAAGGATTTTTTATCGATCTGCCCGCCCAGCCACTGTCAATGGCCTGCGCACAGATCAATGGCGAAGATTTCTGCCTGAAAAGCTGTCGCCGACTTTCCCAGACTAGCACTGAGTTTGGTCAGCGGTCTACGGCTGTAGACTCCGGCTCCAGATCCCTGACTGGTTCTGGAGCCATCAGTAAACCAGCAAGGTCCTTGTAAATAGAAATCCTTGTGATGGAGCCATTCGTCTCTGCTTGGAATCAGAGAAACGAATGTTCCCTCGGTGCTGGTTCTTGTGATTATTTGATCAGTTCTCATGCCCATCACCTCGTCAGCCTCCAGTTGGGCCGACAGACGACTGGGCACGAAAGTGAGTTTGTCAGGCTCGTTTACGGTAAGGTGGTGGAGCCTGTGGGTTGCTAGTCTTGCCTCTCCCTGGACAAAAATGTGAAGGGGAGGGAGGTCTAATAGCATCTCCATGGACGAAGTTGGATGAATTACTTACTTAGCAATAAGCTTAGGTAATCTTGTGGAAACACCCAAGAAGCTTCAGTCGTGTTCAGTATAGCTGTATGGGTCCACTTTGGTATGAGTTGGTAGTGTGGAAGCTTTCGAGTTACGTCTGAGTTTCTCAGTTTTGGTTGTGGACTTTCATTGAGTATTGACATTGACCACATCAATTCAATATTTATGGAGAATTAATTAAAACATATTGAGATTCTTACTGCCATTTATTCATATTACAGTATTGCATGTATGTATTCTTTTGAATGTCGTCAATACATTTTTGGTTATCAAACAATATAGCATATGTGACTTCAGTGAGTGGCAAATTTTTTTACAGAAAAAGCTATCAATACTGAAGGGCTTCTATTCCATTGACCTAAACATTTCTTCATCTTTTCTCCATCTCGAAATTATGTCTGAAACAAAAAACCAGAGAAGAAAACGAGAAATGAAAAGTAAATAATACAGCTTCATCAAACTGATAACTAGAAGGAATAAGATGATAACTAAGGTCCATTACTTGATATCCAATTGTACTATGAAGAACATCATCTCTGCGTCAGAAATTCTCTATTGATTTTGGTGAACGATGACTCTCGTCGTCAGAAATCCCTCCAGTATTGAAATGAATAATATTCCAAATCTTGCTTTTGACCGGAAGGGCTTTTCGACAAGGCTCGGTCTTCCAAGTGATGATTCTTCTGTTCATCAGTTCAGGAATGCTACAGAATAATCTCCCATAGATATATCAGTGGTTATTTTTTAGAAAATAGAAAAAAACGAGTAGAACCCAAAGATTATAGAGTAGAAATATAGGAAACGCCCTCATATCTCTGGTACTAAAAACCGACTACATTTTGGCCAGTAAAAACACATTCAACAATGAGATGGCGCTGAAAACGGACTGTCAATACAAAAAAACTGTTTAGTAACAGTTTTCTGTTTAATAATTGAGTGAAACGAAATTCGAATTCTATTCCTTCTACTTATTGAATTTCAATATCGACTTTGTTGAGACCAGAAAAAAAACATCCTCAGCGACAAAACAAAAGTTTGGTTTTGTTTTGTGGTGGTCACAAAACAAAACCCTAGTTTTTATCTGAACATTCTTTGAAATCGAATGTGCTATATTTTTATTTGCAATTCATAAAAAATTCACAAAAATTTTAAATTATGGTCAACGAATAGAATTTCGACTGAGAAACAGAAGTATTTATATAGTGATCTGCTATACGTCAAAGGTGTTATTTCTATGCAATAGGTACGTTGTTTTGAATAAATAAACAGTGTTGAAATTGTACAATTTATATCAGAAATTAATATGAACCAATATTCATTAAACCATCATAGCATACACATTTCGGTTTCTTACATATTATTTAGAGAATTTTCAGAACCACAATTAAAAAAATCCTAACAGAAAGAGTTTTCTTTATGATATGGTCTCTTTATTTCACAATATACAAATTGATTTATGAATGAACAAAACACTCACAAGAGGTTTCATAAAACTTGGACTTTACAAACAACAATTTGACGGTCACTTGGTTCCCAAATCGAAATCAATAAAATTTTTGCATTTCTGAATATATTGAAGGAGTAGCAATTGATTGAGAATATTTGAATGGACGTATAAAAGTCATAAATACCCCTAAATGGGCCCTTCATGCAAGGAATGCTTCCTGCATACAACAATTGACGTGGATGAACAGTTCTCAATTGACTTGCAGTAAAATGTTCACCGCACATGTGTTTGCAGGCCTTCACGCCCTGAAAATTGAATCTACTTGAAGCACTGAAAATAAAAATCAATGACTGAACGAGTCATATGTTACCAGTTTTGATACTTACATTTCCATTTTCCTTAGTAAAGTAAAAAACTTAATTTCGGAAAATACATTTTATTCGATCCACAGTTCCTAACCATGCAATAATTTTCAAACGATATTTAGAGGTATTCATCAAGAAATTAGACGAAAAATTCAATAATCAGAGACTAGAACGAGCTAGATATATAAAAGGTGGTATACGAGAATCAAAACATTCAAAACCTCTTTGATCAGAATGGCCATTTAAAATCTTAGTACAACATTTCATATGTTTCTGCAAATGTCTCTCGAATTAATATTTTGACCAGTCTCAGAAACACATTTGAAACACAGATGGCGCTCACATCACTTTAGTCGTTTCGTTTCCCATCTTTCTACTCTATAAAAGATTATAAAGGATATATATTGGGTTCTACCAAAGATGGTAGAACCATTTTACATTTTACATAAGTGTAAGCACAAAAAAAACTTATTAATTTGATTCATTGTATATTCTTGTCTTTCACGTATGACAATTGTGAACTATGGTCAAAGTTTTTACCAAGATTGTTTGGATTCTTGTAATCTGACTCAATGAAAGAAATGCCTTTCGCACAGTGGGAGAAATCTGTTAGTAACTTTTTCCTATCAGTACATATCCACTTTCCATACGATATTTAGGTTAACGTCATCATTGTTCACAATCTGTGAAGATGAATCAAGGAAAGACATACGTTCAGTCACATAACACCAACCTTCAAAATTCCATAGTCTATACTTGACGACGAATGTCAAAAATAATTAAATTTTTCAAATAAAACTTTGCACGTTTCGATGTTGATTCTACACATTCTATACGAGAAATCAATTAATGTCATCACATTATTTTATCGACGAAAACAAAACACGATCTTCCGTCATTCTCAACTTCGTACGCCCCCTAATGCAATTCAAACCCACCATTACAAGTTGATGCCTTCTCCATAAGTCGAGCCTTATTTGTCTTGGAAAAATTCGTAATTTCTCTGATGATACGTATCGTGGTGTTTCAGAATCGATATCAACGGCCCATGAAAGATGATGTTCACATGTGAACTGCCATTACGTCCACAGTCTGAGAAATACTAATGGTCGACGATTAATATTTATAAATTATCCCTCGAATACTGTCATTAGTTTAATCTGAAAATAGGAGAATTGCGTGTAGGTACAATTTTCTTGGAAAAAAAAACAAGTGAACGTAAATATAAGTTTGTAATTGTTAGATGATATGGTAGAAACGGATGAAAAAGGAAGATAGCTGAATGAAGAGTTCTTCCGCAGAGTGTGGCAGGTTTTTGCTGTGTGAAGTTGCTATATTTTCATTATTACGATCATAGGGCCTCATTAGATAATTACAATAATCTCGATCTTAAATTGAGAGAAGTGTGTGAACATTTAGTAAACAGTTTATTGAGGCGAATTTTATTTCTGCACCCACCCACACATCCTAGGATCTGTTAAACAGATTTGCACTCAGGCAACCCAATTTTCCTAATACCATAGATATTTTTCATTTTTGAACATCAAATTACTCGAAAACGGCGCATTATACGAGAAAATATAAAGAATAGGTACTGTTTTTTTACAAAACGATCGGTCAAATATTCAATAGATAGCGTCCGATTTAGCTTCAAGAGTTGGGTTCTTTGAACTTTTTGTACTTTTATGATACATACGTAATGGTCATAATGGGAAAACTGGAAATCTTGAGTAAAACTTATGCTCGAAAAAAAATCATCAAATAAAAGAAAACCTACATTCCGAAATTTATTTCATTCGATGAAACCGTTTCTGAGATAGAACTGAAAATAACATTTTTTTTAAGTTTGTCAACAGCCTGTATCTTTCAAACCGAGTCCATTCGGAAAAGATGGTAGAAAAAGTGTACCTTTTGACCTCAAGGATCGACAGTCAAAATATTAGTACGAGTCAAGTACTCACCCTGTATATGTCCATTCAATGATTCTCAATTGCTAGTTCTTCAGTGTATACAGAAATGAAAATTTTAATTGATGTATTTTTGGGACTTTTGTAGATGTTTTGTGAAACATGTTGTGAGTCTTTGGTTCATTCCTTAATCACATTTTATATTGTGTCATTAAGAAACTATATCATGAAGGAATTATAATGAAAGCATGAAAAAACTATACTGACGTGCTGACATGCAGGTCTTGTAAACTTCTGGAGTCTGGAAGGTTTTTTTCAATTGAGATTCTTGAAATTCTGTAAATAATTTGTGAAGAACTGAAATGTGTATTCTACATGATAGTATAGAGAACATTGGATCATATTAATTTCTGATAAATTGTACAAATTCATCTAATTTTATCAATTCAGAACAATGTATTGCACAGAAATAACACCTTTGACGGAAAACAGAGCACAGTATAATTTTGTGTCCTATATTCAAGGCTCTATTCGTTGTTCATTTTCATAGTTTTTTATAAATTACAAAAAAAAATAAAGCAAATCCGAAATCGTATTTCGTTGATATCAATTGATTCCAAACAATGTTTAGGTGGAAACTAACATCCTGATCATAAAACAAAACCATTCTTTTGTTTTGTCGCTCAGGTGTTGGTTTTATGGTCTCAAATATTCTAATAGATAAATAGAATTCCAATTTCGCGCCCTTCAATTGTGAAACAAAAAATTGTCATTGAACTGTATATTTTCAGCGCCATCTCATTGTCAAATGTGGCAAACCCAGGCCAAAATGTAGTCGGTTTTTAATACTAGGGATCTTACTCCTCTATCCTATCTTTCTCCGCATAGTTGGGGAGTCCAAGAAGGAAATTTGGGATTTACTCGAGTGTGTCAGAGAGATACTTTGAACCTTGTAGATAGGACAAACTCGAGAGTATTAGATTAAGATATATTTGGTTAATCACATGTTAAAAAGTGTACATTCTTGAGCGCGATAGCTCTCTTTCGAAAGCTTATGATTCAAGAACAACAGAAATATTTAATCTGACAGTTTCAGAATGCCGAAGCAATTAAAATTGGCCATAAATGTCACGAAAATAAGTTTTTTCGATTTTATCTCCAATTCTAGGCTTCAAATCTTATTCGCGTTCATCATAAAAGTTGTAGAGCATAACATTTTCTGAAAATTTTGTCCGAAACAATTTTTTCTACGTCTACGTTTTCGAGATGTAAGTCGATGAATGTACTATACATTGGTATTCTACTTTGTTTGACCTTGCCTTTTTCACGTATGGCTAAGCTCCTCGCCCTCATCGCCCTCTAGCTCGAAAACGGTGAAGAGTAGGTAATTTTGATTCAGATGAAAAATGTGAAGAATTTTATTATCTACAACTTTCATAATGAACACAGAAACGATTAGAGGTACACGAAGGGAGATATTTCAAAAATATTCCTTGTTTTCATCTTTAAACTGTCAGATGTAGAAAACCCCCCTGATTAATGTCAGATTAATGGGTCTGTAACACCAAGATTAACCATCTGTATGAAAATCTGATACGCTCAGGTATATACAAGTAATGTAATGTTTTTTCTTTACATTTTCAAATGACCGCTGAGAACTTACGTCACGACAGAACGTCAGTCTTTCTCTTTCTACCGTCTGATGTTCAAAATTCGCTAGGTCTCCACGACGCTCGAGTAAATCCCGATTTATCATCGTGGGCTCCCCAACTATCTATAATCTTTGGTAGAATGGAATTACCATGGATATGATCTGTGTAATTATCACAGGGCTCTTTCGTTTTCTACAATGCAATGGAGTTCCCTACATGTTGGCCAACCTAGAAAAAGGTCTAAAAGGTCTACCAACGGAGAATGATTGCTTTCTAATGAAACCTACTTCATTCTTTCCGCAAGAGAAAAAAAGATTTTCATAACCTCGATTGCTGATTGGTTGAAATTTATGTTGGTATTACTATTTCTTGTGACAATTGACATATTTCATTGGCAAATGTCATTTTTACTGATATATATAATATTAATATTAATATTGTCAATGTGCTGTATAGCTTCCAAAATACAAGAAAACAAGAATGCGTTCAAGCAAAGATTGTGCACATAACCAAAACTTTGCCCACAACCTAACAGATTACTTTTTCCTTCTTGACATTTGCCAACGAAACATGTCAATTGTCACAAGAAGTAGTAATACCAACATAAATTTCAACCAATCAGCAATCGAGGTTATGAAAATCTTTTTTTCTCTTTAACAATAAACTCTAGAAAGATCGGTAGAATTTCATGATTATATTTGATCATTGCGGAAAGAATGAAGTAGGTTTCGTTAGGAGGCAATCATTATCCGTTGGTAGACCTTTCAGATCTTTTTTCTAGGTTGGCCAACATGTAGGGAACTCCTCCATTGCAATCATTGCAGATTTTTGTGATAGGTGAGAAATATTCGGCGTAGGTTCTGAAGGTTCTTTCTTGACCAAACGACCACATCTAACTCAATCTAATGGAATCCAGCAATCCTCCCTTGTGACACCGAGGCGCGCATCGGCCAACCCCATAACTCCGCGACCGGGACGGGTGCCAGGCCACGGCGATCCGCGCGATCCATCAATCACACCAATTAACGCCATAAATTGCGGATCTGCGAGAAAACGGCTCTTTTTCCCATCTCGCGGCCAAATTGCGCGTTTATCGGAATCCGTCCGAACGGCCGCGTATATACGGCCGGCATTTTTGCGCTTTTTTCGCCGGCATAATTTCGCCGGCCTGTCAATCGAGGCTGCCGAGAGTGAACAATCGACATCGCGGCGTCGGCGGTGGCGAGAAGATAACTAACCAACTTTACACGTCTGGGTGTCGGACGCGATAATTCCTCTGCCTTTTCTGGTGACAGGTGGTAGAATCCCGTTCATGTTGAATTTAGAATCTCTCCGTCCGAGGAGGAGAGAAGAAAACTTCGTCTTTTTTCTGAGACCCAGGTGAGAAACATCGAATGTTGTCAGCTTCTTGTGAATTTTTTTCTATGACGGCTGTTTCGCGATTGGTTTCAAGAACGGCCGATGAGAAACGTTAGTTTAAACTCGAAAATTAGTGCCCTTACAAAAATGAAGTATTTGGGATGATGGTGGGAATATCCGGTTAACAAACTTCTCAGCCAACGTTTAGGATATTATATTTCCATCACCAGGGCAATATAACCAGATAATAATAACAATAATACTGATAAACCACAGATATATGACTTTAGCCTTGTGGCTTTCACACTCCTCTCCAGAGGAAAATTCACTTATCCCAGATATCTCAGATATCAAAAGGACTAAGCTCTGTTGGAGCCCTTTCCAGGTTTTTGGGCTCGTGGTGGTGGTCGGGTTCGGGTCTCTCCTCGGCTCTCTGCTGTAGGTTGGACTCCTGCTCCACCCGCACTTCCTGTCGGAGCAGACGGTGTTCCTCTGACTTTCCCATGTACTTGCGAACAGTTCTCGCCGTTCCCAGCAGTACCGCCTTCTGCATGACTTTATAGATATTTTCGTCCAGCTGAAGTTTCCTCAAGTTCTTTAGTAGTTTCTTCGGTATCAGGCCTGTAGATGATATGACAATAGGGATGGTCTTGACATCTTTCAGCTTCCACTGTCTCCTGGTTTGCTCCTCGAGATCTCTGTACTTTGAAAATTTTTCAGAGTGCCTATCTAGAAGATTTTTATTATTTGGAATCGCCACATCGATGAATAGTGCTCTGTCCTCATCCTTATTGAGCAATATGAGGTCTGGTCTATTGTGGGTTATTTTCCGGTCTGTGAGAACCGTGCGATCCCAGTATAGCTTGTGATATTCATTTTCCAATACAGCATCCGGATGGTAATTGTAATAAGGAACCATTTTCGAACTTAGAAGTTGGTGCTTTAGTGCCAATTCTTGGTGAAGAATCTTGGCAACGGCATCATGTCCATTTTTGTACTCCGTGCCCGCGAACTTCTGACATCCCCCGGTGATGTGCTAGATAGTTTCATGTATCGCACATCCATAACTACGGCTATCATCCGCCACTGAGGCATCCTTGGCGATATATTTCATGTAGTTCCTTGTTGGAATCACCTGATCCTGGATGGCGAGCATGAAGCCCTCTGTCTCAGGAAACAACCTTCCGGAACACAACCTGTAGTACATTACAGGAATACCAAATTACATCCATTGAAGGCCTGAGAATTGTTTTTGTTGTTACCAGCTCCTAATACTAAAGCGATACTAACTTTTGTCGTTTTAGAACCATCTCAAGAAGATCGATAGGGGTCATATCGAAGTACTTCAAATATGTGTTTACAGAAGAATTATTCACGTGTCTTGTACGGAGCACAGAACCAACCAGTCAAACGTAGATCTCAACATTATGGAGCTAATTTTAATAGAGGAAAAAGTGTAAGGCCGCAGACCAAGACAGAGATCTCCATCTCCATGATGGACAGACCAAATGTAAACCTTGACAGGAAAAACATGAAATCGTCAACCTGGAAGTAGATGAAAACAGCTGCCTTATAATAATAATAATAAGTACAAGAGTAGACATGATGCTGTTGCTAAGATTCTTCACCAAGAATTGGCATTAAAACACCAACTTCTAAGTTCGAAAAAGATTCCTTATTACAATTACCATCCGGATGTGTATCGGAAACTGAAGATCTGAGATCGCACGGTTCTCACAGACCGGAAAATAACTCACAATAGACCAGACCTCATATTACTCAATAAGGATGAGGACACAACCCTATTAATCGACGTGGCGATTCCAAATAACAACAATCTTCAGGATAGACACACCGAAAAAATTTCAAAATAACGAGATCTAGAAGAACAAACCAGGAGACAGTGGAAGCTGAAAGATATAAAGTCCATCCCTATTGTCATTTCATCGCCAGGCCTGATACCGAAGAAACTACCAAAGAACTTGGACGAAAATAGAGTTATGCAGAAGGCGGTACTGCTGGGAACGGCGAGAACTGTACGCAAGTACGTGGGGAATGCAGAGGAACACCGTCTGCTTCGACAGGAAGTACGGGTGGATCAGGAATCCAACGGACAGAAAGAAGCCGAGGAGCGGCCCGAACCCGACCACCACCACGAGCCCGAAAACCTGGAAAGGGCTGCAACAAAGCTTAATCCATTTGATATCTGAGATAAGTGAATGTTCCTCTGGAGAGAAGTGTGAAAGCCGCAAGGCCAATGTCATAATACGGTATAATCTCTTGGACCACGACGGATTTAGCAGTCCTACAGAGAAGAATAAGAACGATGCTGGTAAAACATGATAAACATCACCCCAGAAGCTCAATAGAACGGACAGAGCTCCCACGACTCTTCGAAAGTAGAGGAATTGTTGACTTGTCCAACCGCATGTCCCAGGAAATTGAAGGACTTAGAAAATATTTTCTGAACAAGGCTGCTTCGTCAGAACTACATAGGGTAGTTTGTTTTGCTGATAGTTCTACACCGTTAAAGCTACAGCAGGACCACTTGGAAACCGTCGAACACTCTGCAGAAAGTAAAATACAGAAACTGATTGGCAAACCTTTGCATGGAAGGCACCAGAATGAGGTGAATCATGATTACGTCGACATATCTCCATCGAACTACTGGTTGACTTCCGGAAGGTTGTTTCCTGAGACAGAGGGCTTCATGCTCGCCATCCAGGATCAGGTGATTCCAACAAGAAATTACATGAAATATATCGCCAACGATGCCTCAGGAAAGGACGATAGCTGTCGTTATGGCTGTGCGATACATGAAACTATCCAGCACATCACTGAAGGATGTAAGAGGTTCACAGGCACGGAGTACAAAAATAGACACGATGCTGTTGCCAAGATTCTTTATCAAGAATTGGCACTAAAGCACCAACTTCTAAGTTCCAAAAAGGTTCCTTATTACAATTACCATCCGGATGCTGTATTGGAAAATGAACATCACAAGCTCTACTTGGATCGCACGGTTCTCACAGACCGGAAAATAACCCACAATAGACCAGACCTCATATTGCTCAATAAGTATGAGGACCGAGCACTATTTATCGACGTGGCAATTCCAAATAATAACAATCTTCTAGATAGGCACACTGAAAAAATTTCAAAGTACAGAGATCTCGAGAAACAAACCAGAAGACAGTGGAAGCTGAGAGATATCAAGACCATCCCTATTGTCATTTCATCTACAGGCCTGATACCGAAGAAACTACTGGAGAATCTGAGGAAACTTCAGTTGGACGAAAATATCTATAGAGTCATGCAGAAGGCGGTACTGCTCGGAACGGCGAGAACTGTACGCAAGTACATGGGGAATGCAGAGGAACACCGTCTGCTCCGACAGGAAGTGCGGGTGGAGCAGGAATTCAACCTACAGCAGGGAGCCGAGGAGCGACCCGACCACCACCACCACGAGCCCGAAAACCTGGAAAAGGCTCCAACAGAGCTTAATCCTTTTGATATCTGAGATATCTGGGATAAGTGAATTTTCCTCAGGAGAGAAGTGTGAAAGTTGCAAGGCTAAAGTAATGGTGTTTCTTATGAGGATTTGCAAGTTGGCTTCCTTTCTCAATCTTCCTCATAGTAAATGCTTTGTCAATACTGTATTCAATACTAGTATTGACTTCCTCATAGTAAATGCTTTGTCAATACTGTATTCAATACTAGTATTGTTTCTCCGAACGAAAATCCTTATGACTCTCTGATTTACAGTCGCTGATATCAAAAAGTATCTATTCCCAACGTGCCTCTTTTCGCTCGTATTATCAGATTGTAGTGAAGCGATGCATCGACCTGTGAAAGCATTGTAAAACGATGCAAGACGGCAACATTTCACCATCACAATAAAAGTCACAGACGCACCTACGTCGTCAGGAATGTCTTGAGCGTCCTTTGCTGCTGCGGTCGATGTTTCGTCTAGATTTGATAGAATAATGGCTTCCTTGTTATTCTGCCTGGACATAAAAATGGTCGGGTGGAAATTCATTCGAAAAAGGCGCGCACAGGCGTGCTCGTACGTGATCCCGAGCGAAACGTGTCACGGTTGAAAAAAATACCGAGTGACACAGGTCGAACCTTTGTACACTCTGGCTTTATTCGAGAATTAGAGAATAAACAGGGTTTCAGCATTGAACAAATGTGTTTCCATTTTTGATCAATAGACAAATGTTCTCCATCAATTATGAAGAAAGATATTAGGCATTAATGAGACAAGACTTCCTTATAATTCAAATATACTGCTCCACAAGAGTTAGAGATATCGTATTCAATCGTTTTTAAAAGTATGTAAACTTCGAGAAAATCGCTGTAAAATCATTTAAAACTCAATAACAACTTGAATCGATCCAATAAAAATCATTTCGCCAATCTGGTCGCCTTTTTTCTGAAGTTTAGTTGCAGCATATGCTTCATGAATGTTCTTATTTTGAAATGAAGTCAGTTTATCAACGGCTTCGATTTGAGACGAGTTTTCTGAAAATGCCAAGACGTAAATTAACAAACGCTGAGGCTAATAGGGCTATCGGAATGCTACAGGTTGGCCTAACTCAGGTTGTTTTAGCGGAAAGGCTCCAAGTCAGAGAAACTGTGATATCTCGACTTTGGAATAGGTTCAGGGAGACAGGTTCCATGTTGGAAAGACCAAGGTTTGATGGGCGACGAAAAACAACACCTGCTCAGGATCGTTTCATCACGGTTTCGGCGAGAAGTAACCCTATATACATTTACGTGTGGAATGCTACGGAATACTCTTCAAAATGTGGATGGGGTCAAAGTTTCCATCGAAACCATCAGACGACGTTTGAGAGAGGTGAATCTAGGTTCTAGGCGTCCATTAAGAGGAGTTCCATTTACACGTGACCATAAGCGTCAAAGGCTGGAATAGGCAAGGCAACATATCAATTGGAACGATCAATGGCGTAGTGTCCTCTTCACTGATGAATCCAGATATGGGCGATTTTCAGATTCTCGAAGAATAAGGGTATGAACAATCCCACGTAATCGTAGCTATGTCCAAGAAATCCATCCATTCCGAGGGGGTAGTGTTATGGTATGGGCTGGGATATGTTTCAACGGACGCACAGACCTACACATTTCTCCTGGGAATATGACCGCCTTACACTATAGGGAGCATGTCATTGACAATGTTGTGCCAAATTTTCACGCTGCTATTGGTAACACTTTTAAATTTCTAGACGGTAACGCTACACCGCACCGTGCAGCCATAATTGAGAATGCGCGCGAGGAGCTTGGTATTCCACATTTACCAATACCTCCGCACTCACCAGATTTGAATTGCATAGAACATGCATGGGATAGCTCCAAAGAAGATTAGATAATCATCAACCTACCCCAGAAGCCTTAAATGATCTGAGAGAGCTTCTGCCCCGTTTATGGAACCAAAATCCTCAAGAAATGTTCAACAACATCGTGTGTAGTAATCAAAGAAGATGTCAAGCTGTTATTGATATCCGTGGAGGCCATATACATTGTATGGACAGTCTTAAAATGCTTGAATTCTCTGGGAATAAAGCTTCGGGGTTAAAATTAATTTGGAACTTGGAATCATATTAATATGAATTTTCATCACAAAAATCTTATTTTAACTATATTTTTTTGTAATTTAAGTCAATATCCCAACTCATTAGGAGCAGTTTGTTTAAACTGTGGGTATTATTGAACAAGTTGAAGATTATCTTTCAAACTATTCTGAAACTCCTTCAGCGGAAATCCTAAGAGTGTGCATCTCCCATATCCCGATAAGAAAAAATTCTCAACCCATTTCAATAAATGCCATCGCCGAGCTTCTGTCCGAAAACGAACTATCTCAACAGTCAGTCAGCGTTTTTCTGTCGTAATTCTTCCATTTAATCTCGGTGGAGTGGAGATCGTTCGTGATTCAGATCGTATCGGACACAGCAGCGACACTTTAATGCCCAAATATAAAAATCCCAGTTTGTAAATTTCTCGTTATAGTCACTTCACACCTATCTCGACCATCGCATTTTTTCAACCGGATAGGTAGCTGGTTTTCACGCAGACAACAGTCTAAGATTACGTACGGAATTCTTGGGACATGAAAAAAAAACTCTGAATAGTTTTCTAATCCGGCGGTTTTCTTCGTTTGTTTCGATCTTATCAAGGAAGTGAGGAATGAAAATGCTACTAGAATTATGTCTCATATCGAAGGTTTATTTTGATAGCAATACCCTCTGAGATTCCTGAATAAACGTTTCTAAAATCGAGTTAGAAGCGAAAGTCTATGTGTATACAGGAATTTCAGACAAAACGTTCATATATTTCAGTTGGTGATTCTATAGAGGTTAAAATATGAATAAAACTCCGTATCAACTCAGGTCGTAAAATGCATCTTACAGGCGCTAGACTACCAGTGTGATAACATTGTGAAAATTTGTCGAATTCAAATGAAATGCAGTAGGTATACTTCATTCACTTTTATATTAGCAGTCGGTTGGCCATGGAAATTTGACACATTTCACTCTGTATAGTACGAAAATGTGGGGTTATGAAACTTGTCAAAACATTTTTGGGGTTTAAATCAACGCTATGTTGTCCGTTCTACGTAAAAGTTTCTGTTATTACGTATTTTATCACAATGTCGAATCTCTTCGGAAAATATGTGACGAACATAATTGAAGTTTATACAAACTGATTGAAGGCATACCAAATCCAGTTATTTGCATGGAAAGTACAAGAGATCAGTATAATATCATAATATGCACTAGCTTGAGGAGAGTTAATGTTCGCTATCTTCTTTGGCTTACATCATTTGTAGATTTCAAAAATATTAACCCGAAGATGAAATGCATATGATGCAGTGTTGGGAATGGGTATCTCCCGAAGGAATTAACAGATAATTACAAGAATGTTCAGTTGTTCTTAAACAAAAATCATCTTGCATCAATATAAATAAAAGTAATTGAAGGAAGTTTCAAGTTAAGATGAACTTCACCTTTGAACAAAAATTTCACATGAATAAACAAGTAACGGGGCAACTTGCGCGTAGTTGTGGCCATTTATCTTAATACGTTGATGTAATAATAATAATAATTAGGTATTTATTAGTACCTTAAGATATTTACATTGTATAGGACAAGTCAAATGAGAAATAGAAAAATCCATGTTAGGGAACTTATTCTCCGATGACATTTATCGAAAATCCTGTAGTAAACTTTTTGCATTAATTCACTCAAACATAAAATTCTCAAATGCCACCACTTTTTTGGGTCCCCCAATAGAAGGAAATTCTTTGTCATCCTCTTCATTCACAATCTTTCTGATTGTGGAAAGATTCAGCCGAAATATAAGTCGTTTAGATTCAGATGAAACATTATATGAATTCTCTTACATTGAATATGTTCGCTACCGTCTGACTTATTGTAGATTTTAGAATATCAAGGTATAACCATTTGAATGAGCGGACCTGAATTCTAAATAGCACTTCCTGAAAGCCTGAAACCCTGTCACTTTCGGTATTTCCGTAATAAAAATTGATATAAGTTGTGGCAACGGCGTTATGACATTAACGACATTTCATGAGTGCCAACCTTACTCCATTCTAGTTACAAAAACTTGAGAAAATTATTTCATGGCCAACCGACTGCTAAAATAAATTTGAATGAAGTATACATAAAGGTTTTCGAATTAACTACAGACTACAGTGACTGATAAAATATAGGATTTATAGGGGGGTCTTTCATGGAAAAACTTCTGACTTTGGTGTAGGTCATCTGATTGAAATTAGATTGAATCAGAGAAAATATGGGGCAATATGGGCATATGCCATTGTCTTCGACTGGGTTTCGATCTAGAAGGGATTGCATCGGATTTTGTTTCATACTGGGTGGCACTCTAGTACTACTCGATAATACCAAGTAGCGTTGCCAAACGTTTTTCCATCGTAGAAGAAGCTGTGTTGCTCTGACGAGGTCAAATGAGACCAAAGCCTTGCTCAGCATCTGCTTTTCTTCGGTGGAACGTTCTCCATTTAGTGGCCTTGACGGTAGCAAATCAGCTAGCTCAATTCAGATCGCAACACTTGTTGATATTCATATCGGAGGGTGGTATATTAACTTTTATTATTGTATTCATTGCGTGTTTAGGCGTGATGCTTTTTTATGAAATTTAAATCTAAGAATAGACTCGTCAAATACTCTTGAAGAAAAGAGGAACCCCTGATTGATGGCGTTTCGGAGGACCATCTGAGCCACTTACTGCTTGTTTCGAAGCGAGAACGTATCAGAAACATTTTCTGATACTTCAATACATTATGTATGATGTATGATGATGTATGATACTTCAATATATTATTGAAGTTAATAGTGGGGCTTTCGGAAATTTACTTTGTATTTATTCTATATTTTTATGTCATAATGGTTGTGTTGTATTTTTCATTTTGTCCTTTACCCGATTTAACTCGTTGGTTAGAATTACTACCTAAGAATTTCATAGTTTTTTTTTTGGATTATTTATTTTAAATTGAATTATTTTCTTATACTATTAAGTAAGGTAGAAGTCAATATGAAGTAATTGCTGACGAATGTAAAAGTGACAGAAGCTCATTAGGTAAACACTGAGTGGCTCTGTTACAATGCACATTATAACCAATTCAAATTTTGTATAGAATTGGTCTTTTCCTTAACCACGCTATGTGAATCAGTCGACATCACAATATTACTTTTTGTTTCTTTTATTGACAACTAACATGAAAATAGTTTATTGATTAGCAGAAAAAATCAAAATAATTTCATTGTTTCTCAAAAATAATAAATGCGGGGATTGTAGAGCAGATTTATCACAAGCGGCTCTGTTTGAAAGATACATGCTGTTGAAAAACCATTAAAAAATAATGAAAAACTTTCTCAGGTATTTGGATAGTTTGTATATTAATCGATACTCCTTTTTACATCAAAAACACCGACGTTTTGGTCTCAAATCGGATCTTCATCAAGGATTAATGATTTCACAGGAATCGAGTCATCACAAATTAAAAAAATGTTATTTTTAGTCCCACAAACAGTTTTATCGAATGAAATGAATTTCTGAATATAGTTTTTATCATTTATTTGATGAATTTGTTCCGAACACAAGATATCACCAACGTCTTCCAGTTTTCTCATTATGACCATTACGTACCATAAAAATACCAAAAATTCAAAAAACCCAAATTTTGAAACTGAGTCGGATGCTATCTAAAGAACGTTTTGTAAAATGAGACTATTCTTATATTTTCTCGTATCGTTTTGAAGTAATTTGATGTTCCAAAATTGATAAGAATCTGAAAATTTTAAAAATTGGGTACTTTGGCTGAATACAACTCTGTTTAAAAGATCCACAGACGTGTAGTATCACAGATTTAGCTAGTTATTCTGAAGGTAATTTTTTTCCAGGATTGGCACAGCTCATAATGAGAGCTTAAACTGGATATTTCCTTTTATCAGGGTCGAATAGGAAAAAATTGTATGAGAAAAAAGTGTTTTTTTGGCTTCAAGAATCTACTGTTGAGTTGTCAAAGACTCACCCTCTAAACAGGGATAACAAAACAAAAACAAAAAACACACTTCTTCCAAAGTTATACTCTTTGGCGATCGATTTCGGTTGTCAAACCATCATCAGGCCAGCTGAAAAGTATATATGTGTTTTCTCAAAATTTCATCACATATATACTTTTCAGCTGGCCTGATGATGGTTTGACAACCGAAATCGATCGCCAAAGAGTATAACTTTGAAAGAAGTGTGTTTTTTGTTTTTGTTTTGTTATCCCTGTTGATACTCTTAACGCACTATGGAAGCTTTCATCACCAAAACTCACCCTCTATTCTGACTTAGAAAAAATATGTTTTCACACAAGTCGAAAACGTGCCATCCAATATCAAGTAATTGAAACCCTAATAAGGCTAACTGTTCTTAGTAAGAAGTTCAGGAAGAAAAGTTCCAGTTTCCACTTTGGGATAATTTCTCAGCCGGACCTTATAATTCGACAGCAACAATCAAACCATCCTCGTCTCATCTCGGAATCGTACAATACAGAATTTATCGTCCCCGGATCTCATCAAATCCCCGGAGACCCGACAAAAATCATAACCGATACGGTTCCACCACTTTTACGACCCCTAAAAAGGGATATATCTCCTACCCGCCCCGTATATAAATTCGACGTTTAATTTCTTATCTCCAGATACCGAAAGGAACGTCAAAATTTATGTCGAACATCGTTTTTAATAGTCCCGAAAACGGCGACTCCTGACAGGCGGTCGGACGGCCCTCAGAAAATCCGGACACGAGTCTGTTTACCTGTGATTTTGTATTGTTGTAAAGTGTATTCCTTAATTTCATTTGCTTCGCTTCTTTGTCTTTTTTTGGTGCGGCGTTAGGAATGATCGTGGGGTGGTGTGAAATTTACGAGTCGGTTCACTCTGTTTCGGAATTCTTTGCCAAGTAGCTTACATAAATTTAAATTTCATTGGAACACCTACTTGAGAAGAGAAGTTTGCCTAATGAACGTAAACTCTGCTATGATAAACTCATTGTTCCTTTCACTAGCATGAGCGTTGAGCGCTTCATCATGTAACGAGTGAAAATATGAAATTCAAGAACAAAAAAAGAATCCGGTTTACAAAAGGTAACCCCCTGGCTCTATAGAGGTCGGTTCATCACCCTTATAAAAGAGAAGAATAAACGGTAACAGGACGCCAGGTAATTTGTAATTCGATTGCCTGATGAACTAAATTTTCTTTGAATTACCAAATAAAATGGGAACTCTTTCTTTCAAAATCAGTTTGGACCGAAAGGTTGTATGAAAAATTGATACTTCCTAACCCTATAAGTATTAAAAACTTTTCCCACACTATCAGTCCTAACCTAAGTCTATACCTACTAGACTCTAATATCTCAATATTTTGTACAGAAAATTGGATCAATTTACACAAAGTAGGTACTCATCTACAGTCAGTCCGTATGCATGTAAGTATATATCAATATCCGACTTCAAATATCTTCAAGATGTACAGGGTGATTATATTTTACTCGATAGCTATTTCAGTCAATATTAATCTTAAAAAAACGTTCAAATATGGTAGTTTGTTAAAATATTTCGGAATGTGTGTATATTGCTTTATATTGTACCAACTGTGAACGTTATTTCATTTAAATACTATGACTACTATGGATATTTTTGAATTATTTTTATTATTTGTTCACTTTAACCTGTAAATATTCTTTTATATATACATTTTACATTTTGACATAACTTTATTCATGCATTTTTGTCTATACGCTATAACTTGCGTACTTAAACTGCTCATTATACAAGCCTCCCTGTCTATTTGTCTGTTTGTAGTTGTTTTGTGTTTTGTTGAGTGGATTCTTGTATTTATATGTGTATTTCATTTCTTTACTTTGACCTGTGAAAGCATTTTCTTGTAATTGTAGAAACACCAATAACCTCTCTCTCTCTCTCTCATCCTTTATAGGTATTGACAATTCAGTAACAGGGAGTGCAGAAAAGCATTGTAGACATAAATATTTCATGGTATTTTTCAAATAGTAGTAGTTTCTTTTCCTGATCTGTAGAGCTCTTTCTTCTGATTTCAAGTATATATACTTGATTGGTGTCATCTCTGGCAGTTTCCGAAAAGTATATCATTTTTAATATATCAACTGTCATAATATGTATAAAAATTGATGTCAATGTCAGAGAAAACAATTGAAATGATTTATTATCCATGACTACCAACTGTCGTGTGGCGTTTTACAGCTGCCTTAGATGTAGACGAAAAAATCTTTATTTTTCGAAAACTGACAAAAATAAATTCAATGAAGTATAATATATGTATAATATTTGAAATCGGAACAAAGATCTATACAGATTGGTAAAATACAGGGTGCTTCATTGAAGAATAAACCGGTTACATAAAAATTTTAGGTTTACGATGCTTTTAACATTTCCTAGTAATGTTTTCTAAATGATCCTAAAAAATACTTCATATTTTCCTATTCAAACGGTTTTGTAAGACCAAATTTCAACGATAGCATCAAATACTATATGGTTTTTCATGCTGCCATCTGCAGCCTACTACAACTAATCGATTTCAGAGGGCAAGAGCTGAAAAGGCAAAAAAATATGATAAAAACAAAATATCCCAGTTTTTCTTGATACAACACATGTATAAAAGGATGTTCCAGATAACTTTACAAAGAAGAAATTTATAGTTGATTCCTATCAATTTTATTTAAATCTGTAGATGCATTTGCAGAAAATGATCGAAAATGATGGAAATAGCCCAATAAATCCTAAAATTCCTTTCTTTTATGAATCAAAAATAATTTCTTACACGAACTTCTATAGCAAGTTGTGTTTTATTGTTATCCGATAGTCTTATGCCTTTTTATGGCATTCAGAGTAAAATTTTCCCTCCCCTTGTTTTCGCAAATTCATTTTCCCCCCTCTTGGATCTGGCATGAACAGTTGTCGACAACACGACTTGGGATTCAGATTGAAAATAACCTACCCCCAATCTTTAAAATTAATTTATCCTAGAAATCTGAGTTTTGTTTTAGGTTGGTTTACGCAAAAATTACTTTGCGTTCAATAACTTGATAAAAGTTATTAAAAATAATCAATCCTATTATTAACTATTATGTAGAAAAATGCTTGCAAAGGTTCACTTTCATTTTGAATTAGGTACGTATTTTTCATGTAAAATTCATGAGTTTGTCAACATAACTGTTCGTGCCAGAAATGGATCTCAATTCAACTCAATAATACTTCAATTTCAAATAGCAATTGAGCTGTTCACCCAAGATGTGAAAATTATGCATTACATTCTATTCAATCTTTATCCTGAGTTTCATCCTGATAGGATTGAATTTTTTTTCAATAATGAAGAAGGCTTTGGAAAGATACTAGGAAAAAAATTATTGCTTCAATTATCCTGATGGATGCCGGACAAATTAATAAAATATGTCGACGTTCTCACTACAATTCATCGAACCCCATTCCATTCATTATGTTACAGGGGGGCTGTCAATTATTGTGTTGTGTATCTATTTAGATGAAACAAATATTTATTCATCTACCTGTCCAAAGTGACCATTTAAATTTTTTTTTCCAAAGAAAGACCTCGTAACATCCATACTGAATCGTTAACATAAAGGTTAATGCGTATAATTTCTACTTAAGTACCCTTATAATACTTCACAAAATATGTAGTAGTGTAGGTACTTGCTGTTGAATAATTAACATGGTACTGTGGTGGTTAAAGTGTTTTAATTCTCGATAGTCATCAATCCAACCCGGACTCGGATGGGAAGACGTTCGAAGGTAGTATTATTATGAATACTAAAATTTTCATTACCAAAAAGGGACGAGCCCCAATTTGGTTCTGCCAAAACTGAACGATTTTATACAAAGAACCTGGGGAAGTAAAATCATACATCTATTCTTCTATATCTAGTCTTACCTAATATTATAATCTTTATTTTATGTTACAAAAACTAACGGGCAGTTTTATAATCTAATTTGAAGTTCCTTAGCTCAAAGCTTAAGCTTTATCATTTTAAGTAGGGCTTACTGAAGTTTTTAAATTACAGGGACTCTAAGTTTGATTATGAAACTGGCCGTAGGTCCCGGTTGTTCATAATCTGGCCAAGTTCAACCTGTCAAGATTGTACAAAATTGTCAAAATTGAGCTGGTCTCAAACAGACCTCAGCTTGAACTCGAACTGTTCAACTGATGGGCCTAAGTTTGTGAGTTCGAAGGAAGTATTTGGAGAATTCTGCTATTAGTGAAAATCTTCATTATTCCCATGTGACATAAATTATACTTCATTGTGATTTATAATATTTTTCGTTTATCCATTGTGAATAAATTTCGTGAAAAATTAGCATCTTAAGCAGGGTGAATGGCAAATGTCGGTTAAAATTAATTGACCGAGAAAGATCACGTGAATGTCATATACAAATGAGATTGTTAATTTCTTAGCTCTTAGTTCTTAAGGAACTCTCCTACAATCCTACGAAAGGGTACTAAGTTACTTAATCACTGCACGTGTTTCGCTATATACTAGGTTTGTTCGTAGAGTCGTTTGCAACGGTTGTGAACTGTACAGAGCAAGCGCAATTCCATTTCAGGGTAGCGAAAATCCATTTGCGCTTGCTCTGTACACTTCACAACCGTTGTGAACCATACTACGAATTGGCCTACTGTATATCTTCATAATGTGAAGGTGACGGTATACCTCATTTATAACTTTCGAAAAGGGTACCATAATAGATTCAGAATACTGACTATCATTTGAATATACAGGGTGAGTCTTCGACTCGTACAAATATTTCAAGAGTAGATTTTTGAGGTCCGAAGAAATACTTTTTTTACCATTTTTTCCGAATCGGCTCGGTTTAAGAAGGCTCTTGAAAATCCATAAAAAATGTTATTTTTAGTTCTACCTCATAAACGGTTTTATCTAATGAAATGAATTTCGGAAAATAGTTTTTTATTTATTTGATGAATCTTTTTCGAACACAAGATATCACCCACGTCTTCCAGTTTTCTCATTATGACCATTACGCACATTAAAAAACCAAAAATTCAAAGAACTCAACTCTTGAAACTAAGTTGGACGCTATCTGATGAATATTTGAATGTTTTGTGAAATAAAAGTATTTTCCATATTTTCTTGTATAATGCGCCGTTTTCGAGTAATTTGATGTTCAAAAATTCAAAAGCATCTGTGAAATTTGAAAAATTGGTCAATTTGCCTAATTACAACTCTGTTAAAAAGATCCACAGATGTGTAGTGTCAAAGATTTAGCTAGTTATTCTGAAGGCAATTTTGTTTTTGCAGGGGTGGCAAAGCTGATTATGAAAACTTAAAATGTTTTGAAAAAATGTTTCTTTAGACCTCAAAAATCTATTTTTAAAATATTTGTATGAGTCAAAGATTCACCCGGTATGTAGGGAGGATTGAAATTTCAATAGTTGGGCTTCTAGCTTCTAAGTAACAAGCGTCATACCAATAATCACCATTCCAGTTGCGGTAGTTTTTAAAAAAAGAAAAAATAATCATTTGTAGGGTTGTACCTTCTCGGAGAAACATTTTTCGAAAAATAATTATCCCGCCAAAAACTTTCGCATGTAAAATGTTGCCTACACATGTCCCGTATAGAGCCAAGCTTCTAACTGTACACCCTTGTATGAATATTTATTTCACTTTACTCAGCTAAGGTAGATATCATTTCACTTCATTTCATGATTTCACTTCATTTTTCCATTTTCTACTATTCTCTTCTTCACTAGACTCAACTCTACTCCCTTCTTGATTCTACTCTGTTCTCTATTCCCTACTCTACCCAACCATACTCTAATTCACTCTCTTCTACTATATTTTACTCTGCTCCACTCTACCTAAATTCACTCTACTCTGCTCTACATTGCTCTGTTGTGTCTTGCACTACTCTAATATAGTAGCATCAGTGCACCATATTCTACTCTTCTTTAATCTATTCTACTTTACTCCACTTATTGAACTCGAATCAACTCTACTCTACTGCACTTTAATTCTGTTTATACTTCCTTATGGAGAGTCACTTTTCCAACTGTCACAGTTCCTTGAAATAGGTTGGGCCAATCCGGAGATTTCTCCGGGAAAACACACAGAGGAAATATTATTTAAAAAGAGTTAGATATGTACAGATATCGTGAAAATAACCAGAAGAATATAGGATATACAAAAATTACAAACATACACTCGTTAATTAGTATAAATATAGATTAGGTTCAAAGAACTATGTGAAAGTTTTCCACAGGAATCTAGATGAAGGAAGCTTGGTGAAGGAACCGTACTCTACCACTACGACCCACATTCTCTATGATTGAGTGATGCATCTTTGGTCCTCGTGCGGACTGCTAAAAGGTCTCGGCAACAAAAGCCGCGTGTCCGATTGGTATACGGCTCCTATTGACCGTAGATCCATCGAATCGGCCTTTAAAAGCACTGGTCCTGTCACATAAAGAAGGCCCCGAGCTCAGGTGAGTAAACGCCGTCGGGCTACCGCATCGACGCACCTGCAGGGTACACAGACGCGAATTAATAAACCAGAGAGAATGGTTGAGCTGTATCGTAATTACCCTGACGTACCTATCTCTGTGGTTCGGACGGATTTTTCAGCGCCATTTTTACGACTGCCATTAAGCCCACTTAATGGAGCGAGAAAAGATTACGTATTTCTGTCGGCGAAGTTACCTCGGTTGTCTGTTTCGAAGGATGATGAACGCCGCTGGACGTGCGTTTTTTTCAGGAAGGAGCAGATGTAGGGGTATCTGCAATTTCGAGAGTTATTGCGACGTTGTAGATAAGGATGAAGAGCACAGTTTAGGGGATGATTCAGATTGGTACCGTCGTTTTTCAGCGAAATGAAAGTATTTAATCTTGATGTTCATTGAACTGCCGACTAAGTCATTCGACTTACGAGAACTGAATCACATGGGTTATTGACAGAGCATCTAGAGTGCCAAGCAGTCATAGCTTCCCAACTCAAGAAAGTGGCCGTGGGAAAACCGTATCCAAGATAAAAGTCTATTTGAATTATCCCAAAGGTGGCTCGTCATAGGAGGCAAGGGAATCTAAGCCTTCTCATACTGCTCAGCACATCATTAATAACTTTTCTAACATGTTATAATATAATAGAACGCCTCGATTAGATAGTCAGATGAAACGATTCAAACCCGTGAAAATGAATTCAATGCTGTATCCCGTACCGGGAATAAATCTATGAAAGGACAAAAAAACAAGATCAAAGGTGCGAACAGACTTGTAATTTCTTAGTGCCAATTGCGACTGTGTGTGTCCTGTGACTGAAGGGACCCAACCGTGACCTGCAGATCCTTCCACACTCCGGGAATGGATAGTCACCAACCAGATCTGGCAGCCGCTGTATCCTTCTCGAGTCTCCATTATAACTATGTACCAAAGACCTCCACTGTTACCTGTCCAATGCTAGTTGTTCCCAGTTATGATTGGCATTAACTGGTTTTAGGAATTGATGTAGAATATCCTCAAATCGCTTATACTGGCCTCCTGGTTTTCTGACTCCCTCTGTGGATTCGCCATACAGAGCTATTTTGGGGAGTATTGTGTCTTGCGTTCTCAGATTGTGGCCGCTCTATCTGAGTCGGGCCTCGTTACTTGAGTCTCAATTGTTGTACAACTCGCGCGTTGCAAGTTTTCTGCATTCGAAACTTTGAGGAACCATCTGATGTGCATTATCTGTGTTAGATGACGTTGTTGCGTTTGTTCAAACTGTTAAATATGTCGCCTGTAGGGCGTCCAGCTTTCGCTTCCGTAAAGAAGCGTTGGGAGGACGACTGCTTTGTCCGAGGCACTATACTGCAATCATTACATTTTGCATATTAGGGGAGGCTATTGTCCATTTGGTTCCACTGGCATTGTAACATGGAGTTCACGTTGATTTCGATGTGAATTTTACGACTTCGTGATGAACTGCAATTTTGGGAATACTTGAATCTAATGCTCATCAAACTTTCAGCTTCCCCGGTTCAAATGACCACTTGCAGCTACTAACTTATTCTAGAACTAGTGATGCTCAAGAGACCAAGACCAACGAAACGAGACTTTATTAAAGTCTCTTCTCGTCTCGAATATCGTGCTAGGGTTTAGTAGTCTCATTGTTCATAACGTTTTGTGGAAACAGAATATTAAATCTAATTATAATAATGATGCATAGGTACTCTAGTTAATCTACCGCCTAGTTTTCTCCAATTATTTGCCCTTGGAGGTATAAGTATAATAGTGATGATTCTTTTGAATTTGTTGAAAAAATAGGGTGTTTCTCCTATTTTAGAATTTTCGGTTTCAATAGACTTATTTTGATGTTAGTTATAATGTCACGAAAACTTTTTAAATATGAAAATTGAAGTTAGAGATACATATTATAGGTACATGGTGCTTTTAAAGGTGAGGCTTTTTTTAACAGAAGGACATCGAAATAAGTCATTTCACGAAAAAATTTTCTATATATGTAAAAGATTCAAGATGGCTAAGCTACAACTCCCTAAGTTCGACAAAATTTCCTAAAATTTCTAGTAGGGGACTGTCAGAGGTGACATCGGAAGAACGAAACAAAACATGAACATATGACTGGGCAATGAATGGTTAAATAGTTCAGAGTTTATCTGCAACAGGTGCAACAGGTAAATTGCAAGAATTATTGTATCGTGCAATTTAGAACGAAAAAATAAAGTAGAATATTGAGACAGTTTATTGAAAATGCTTATGTCGGCAAAGTCATATCATTGGAGGGTTCGAACAAGCAGAAGATTGTGATCACCACTGTGAAAGAAACAGTGAATGATTAAGACGAATTTTATTGGTGAGATTTGAACTAATATTCTGTTTTTTACACTTGTATCCTAAGTATCTTTCTGTCAGTTGGTAGAGAGATGAGATGAGAAAAATTCTGCAATTCCACGTTTCCATTTTCATTTCCAGGTAAAAATCGTACGAGCCAATATCCGAAACGAAACCATATGGTTGAGTCAGTCATCACGAGATACGTTTTTTCCCATTGCTTTGCAATGATTGAGATAACAAAGGATCTAGGGTGTATTAGGATATATTTCGGTATTCATTTTCAATATTTCCTCAACTTTGTCATTTTGGAAGTCTTGTATAGGTGTATTTAGGTGAAGCTCTGCATTTCGACTAGTTCTACCCTCTGCTAAAAAAAAGCTTCACCTTTAAATACACTTGAATAAAGCCTTCTATACATAGAAATAAATTCTGAGGAGTTCCGCTGTTTCTAATTAATTCTAGTTATTCATTCTTTGTTATTTTATTTTTTATTCATTTATTTATTTTTCAAATAGAACATATACGGTTTTGAACCCAATTTTATGCTCACAGATTACATGATTATAGGATACCAAACGTAATACATCATTATTTCCTCAAAATGAAAAAAGAAATAACAGATCACAATATTACAAGAAATTAACAAATTTATATACAGTCAGAATACACAGAGAGACAGCTCACAGAGAATGCCATCCAATTATATTCAATTCGCCCTTGAAAGATCTGTAAGTATAAACCGTATTAGTCATATAAGGATAGGTACCATCAAGTTAGTTCAAAATTCATTCAAGTTATAAACTGATTGGGGGAATTTAGGAGAGCTATTCGAGGAGGAGACTCCTGATATAATATCTCCATGTATGATAGGAACATATTATTTTGAAATATCAGTATACAAGTTCATTCATAACCATTGGGACATTGCCTATAAGGAATAATAATTCCAATTAAGATATGAAAGTATGGTACATATATGAAGTGCTTCTGAAGTTGAAACAGTTGCAATGTTGAAGGCAACTTGTTTCTTTAGAGGCTCATTTGTATCCTAATATACTGTTCGTGTTCGAAGCCCAATTAAATGTTGAAAATATTGAACGATAAATTGGCACTTTTGAATTAATGAACGTCGCCCATTCTGTATAATTTTTTTGGGTCAATGTCCAATAGGAACTGAAATGGCGGATGTGAAATCTAATCAGATGATGAATCACCATATTTTTGCACCTTTTGCCACGCTTCCAACTCGAAATCGAGTAGATTGAGTTCGACTCCTTCCTCACACGTGATCCCATAATTGATCAAACCGAACAAAAACGAATGTATCTGGAATGGAAGAAAAATTGATTTTCAATAACGACGCTCGCCGCAAAAACCCTCTCCATCTCCGGGAAAATTTACGAAGCCGTAAGATTGTCGGTTTTTCAGCTTGACTTAATGGCACCATCTTGATCGATTCCGTCAATAACGCGATATTGGTTCTTCAACAAATTAAAGGAACATACGCGTACATCGCATTAGAAGACGGATATCGGTTTTTCAGCGGATAAGCGACTAATTACCGAGCATCACTAGGGTACTTTCTCAAGTTCAAGCCGCGCTCGCGAAGTTAAACTAGAAATTGGCTTTGATCTGACCGCTTTGGATTGTCGCTAAACACAGCCAGGGTCTATGAAGTTTCTGTATTTAGTGTTTTATGCACTTCGGGATGGAATTGAACGGCTGCAGTAATTAACTTCCACGGATGATGCGGATAGTGGTGGGAATGAACGACGTCTAATGTGAGTTTATGGAATTAAACGGTAAAAATGTTATAGAAGAAACAAAAGGTGATTGTGCAATTGCTGGATCCAAACTTTTATCTAGGTTGGACGAATGGTGCTGAAAATGTTGGATGGTTATCGCCAAAGCAAAGGAATGGTTTATTTTGAGGAGATGCTGGTGGAGATATCAGATAAAAATATTCGGAAGGTAAAAAATCATACACAGTCTTGGTATTTTATAATTATACGAAGTTACGAAGATGGACTTGATTTGGTTCGAAAGCTTCATTGAGATTTATGAAACATTCTTTGCAGCTTTGCAGCTCCCTCTGCCAGATTAATCTTACAGCTTACCAACCAGTCAAATTGAGTTGTTTCATGTGACCTCATTATAGAGTAGCTATATAGCAAAGATATATCCAATGTTCCTTGTTTCGTAACCTTAATATAGCATTCAGAGCACAAATATAGAACAGTGATATAGCAGCTATGCTCCTTTGTCCTCCGCGAACAAGGAACACTCTACTTTCTGGAGGGAGCATAAATAGTTCAGAAATGGACCATGCAAATATTCGTTCCACATAAGTTCTATATGTAATACATTAATGTGATATGAAAAATAATTGTTCTTGAAAACGCTTCAACACAAACATGAAAAATTATGAAAATTAATATGTGCTGGGGCTATAATATTAAACTGAATTTTGTGTTTTCAATTTGTGTGTTTTATCGATCATTGTTTTCAAGAAAATTCCAAAACATCCCACATCATTTCGGTGAGGTATGTGAACGAATAGATTCATATTCAGAAACTACCTGTTCATAAATTTCAGACTACTAAATTGATCTCAAAAGACAAGTGCGCAAAGTAAAAGAACTAGAAAGGATATATTACATTATGCCAACTGCTGGGTTCATAACTGTTCTACAAGAAAAATTAGAACTAGTCTTTGCACTTTCATGCATTCCAGAAAAACATTGATGAACAGTTCACTTATCTTTTGGTATAGGTAATAGAGTTTTTATAAATATTGTGCTCATGTTATGCTTTGTGAGAAAAAAAATGCATAATATTAGATGCAGATTTTCCTGACAATATTTGACTAAAACAAATATCAGTATCTAATGAATGAATCTAGAAAGAATATATTATTACATAATTCTAGCTGATGGGTTAAAAACTTGTCTCCAAGAAAAATAAGAACAGGAATTCGCAGTCTTTGCACTTTCAATCATTCCAGAAAAAAATAAATCAACAGTTCACTAATCTTTCGGCATAGGTTAGAAAGTTTTAACGAAAAGTAGACTTATTGGTTATTGGGGTATCAGCTGTTATAAGAAAACTCTTTTTCATTGTAGCTGAAGCTTTCAATACGTTAAAAAAAAGGTTGTTGAGCGTTGTGAGAGTAAGAAGAATACTGAATGCATATTTTCCTGAAGGAATTCGGAATATATGATTCATTCATTCATTTCTATAAGTTACATGCAGCATGTGGAGAAATAACCCATATTTAATCTGCACCAAGCAGATCATCATATAGTATTGAAATATTATGTTTATATGATGGATTTATAATAGAAAAATAGCCTTGTATGTTCCATAGGACTGCTATGAAAATACGAGAAGTTATTTATTGACCTACATTTTTGGACATGCATAGCATTTCGTTTTCAATATTCACAATTACACTGAAAAATCTCTGTGGCGCACAAATAACTAATTAAATGTACAATATCTGCGCATCACTTTCAGTAACCACTATCCAACTGAAAAAATGACTATCTAACTGAAAAAACTAAATGAGAATGAATACATATTTACTAATCAAAACGAAGTCGATAGCATTTCTCACAATCCTCCATATCTGCTTATGTCTTGCAGCGCCCTCGACGGTAGTTAAAACGCTAATGGTGTCATACTCTCTCCAGGATCTTGAATTGAATCATGGCAAATATGAACCAAAGTCACAAATATGTTACGTGGATATCATGCAGTGAATACATGATATTTACAAAATGTGAATCTAATTTGGATACAGCACAAATACATCCCAAATATCGTATCTGCACGTAATGGTTACAAAAAATATTACATAACAAAGTTCCCTATTAGATCTCCCAAGAAGACATAACAAATATGACAACTATCACGTGGTTGTGTTTTTTTTATAGTGTACCAGCTGTCACGAATTCTTTTTTAATTCGATAACTTTCTTCAATATGGCGGCGAAATGGTGTGGAATTGAAAAGTAAAATGTAGTCTAAAGCCTTCCTTGGAGATTCCTCTTTTCAGAAGTCCAGTGAAAATCAGTTGGGCCTCGAAGTAGCTGTTACGTGACACTGAGCTCCCAGGTTGATTTCATTTCTTGCCTTAATTCTGTCATATCTCGCAAATATTCGTTGAAACCATATACTGCGAAGGGCATTTTTATCAGGATAGATTGAGTTGGGAAGTTATAAATTTTCAAGTGATATTAATGACGACCAACTCTGTGAATTATTTGAATGAAAGTTTGCCTCGCGGCAAAACTGGATCTTATGGGATGAATTGACGAATAATTAATATACCTACCTTTTATATTCAAAAGTATGAGGAGTATCGCTGAAGCAGAACGATGTACGTGGAAGCAACTGTGAGTCGTAAAGCAGTTTAATCCTTCACTCCATCTACCACCTGCGCTATCAATTAGTGAGAAAATCTGCACTCACTAAGAGAATTATCGTAATTCACTATCGAGCAAACAATCGATTGTCCGTCACAATGTCCTCATTAGGTCGTGAGATCACTATCCAACTGATCACCATAAAATATTCCGTACCAAGAATAAAAACTTATCCGCTATTCAACGACTACAACTAAAATGAATATTATTGATTCAATTCACTATCTTGGATTTGCAAGAATCACATTTCCGTACCATATATAGGGTGAGTCCTTGACTTGTACATATATTTTAATAAAAGATTTCTGAGGCCAAAAGAAACACTTTTTCTCCCAAACATTTTATCCAATTGGGCTAGGGGGAGAAGATACAGGCTGTTGAGAATCCTAAAAAATAATTCAATTTCAGTTACATCTCAGTTTTCATCTACTGGAATGATTCTCGAAATATAAGTTTCCTTCATGTCATGAATCTTCTCAGAACACAAAATTCCATCCAAATCTTCCAGTTTCTGCATTATGTCCACTAAAATACCAGAAATTCCCACTCAACTCTTAAAACTAAGTTGAATGGTCACAAATTAATATCTGACCATTTTGGAAAATAAAGGTATTCTTCATATTTTTTCGTAAAATGCGCCGTTTTCGAGTTATTTGATATCAAAAATTCAAAATTACTGAAAAATCAAGGGATCCACAGAATTAACTTGAAAACGTAACACTGATGTATTTTGTTGTAGATTCAGCTTGTTCTTCTATCTTTGACATGTTTGAGAATGAACTGAGCAATACCCGCTTGAAAGTAGAAGGAGAGGAAGCTATGATGCGCCTTTTTTTTGTGTAGCAGGGGGAAAATCTGCAAATCAGACGAACCACCCTCTCCTGAGGGGGAACAAGTGTGGGGTTTCTCACTCTTCTGAGCTCGAGACCCACTAAAAACCCTCAACTGCTTCTCGAATTTTGGTTCCGGGCATTTGCCTATAAACCGTTCATCTCTTAGTCGGTTTTCTTCTCGCACACTATCGTGCTGGGATTTATGTGTTTATCCTCTATTGGATTAACACTTCATTGAATTTTTCACTAAGTTTCTGTTGTTATTTTAATCTCTTTTTGATTGATCTCTTGGTCTCCTTCGGTAAATTCGCATTCTCCTTTTGTCTTCCTCTGGGTCGTAGTCCACTAGTCTCCTGAGTTCTTGATTCGGATGGTTTTTCGCTGTTTCGAATAATTTCTCTGCTTTTCTGTTCATGAATTCCGTTATGGTTTTCTATTTTAGGTCCCTATAAATCTGTCTATTCCTGACAAACCAAGGTGCATCTATTGCACATCGTAGCAGCTTGCTTTCAGTGGCCTGAATTCTTTTGATGTGGCTCATTGCCGCGAAGCCCCAGGCAACTGATCCATAAGTCAGTTGAGGCCTAGCAACGGCTTTGATTATCTTAAATTTTGTCTCTTTCGACATGTGGCTTCTTCTTCCTATTAAAGGGTAGAGTCTATTCATCGCTGCTTTCGTTTTGTCAATTGCTTGTTTGATATGACTTTTCCAAGTCCTTTGTCAAGCGTTATTCCTAAATATTGGCTTCATTTTTCTAGTCGATTTCTTCGCCGTCAACTTCTAGATTCGTTGTGGGTCGCAGTCTTCTCTTCTGTAATAATATTGCTTGGCTCTTTTGTCCATTGAGCTTGATTTTCCACTTTATGCACCAGTCATTTGTTTCGTCAATCGTTTCTTGTAGAACTCGTTCTATTACTTCTGGGTTTCGGTTACGAGTTGCTATGCCTGTGTCGTCAGCATATAACGTTAGCATGGTTCTTGGATTCTTCGGAATATCGTGAATGTATATGTTGTACAGAAGTGGCCCAAGCACTGACCCTTGGGGTACTCCAGCCTCTAAATCTCTTGTTGTGGAGCATTCTCCTTCCACTTTGACGTAAAATCTTCTATTTTTGAGATAATTCCGGATCAACTTGCATATTTTGATCGAATATCCAGCACATCTCATCTTATATATTAATCCTCCATGCCATACTCTGTCGAAAGCTCTGGCGACGTCTAGTAAAACAAGACCTGTGGCTTGTTTATTTTGAAATCCCTCTGTAATGTACTCTGTGAGCCTTAATAATAATAATAATGAAGAAACTTGCAAGTTTGCATTCAATATTATGAATATTGAAGTTAAGGGTGCCTTCTGTTTTTCGATGTACCCACAAATATCCTACAAAACTTCAATTTGGTCCAACCAGCTTCTTTGGTAACCTTGAGATTACCTTGAGGACCCAAAACTTAGAAATTAAAATCACAATTTACTGTCTCCGAATTAACTCTTTAAACCAGAACATAGTCTGTACAAAATTACCTATAAAAATCCGCAATTTGTGGAACTGTTCAGTCATAATCACGCATTGATTTTTCAAATAGTTTCCCAACATGCTCTTGTTCGAAACCACGAGGCCAAGCTCCATTCCGTAGCCACCTACGCCGCCGATGAATCGATTCCCAACGGTGGAATCGAGAAAAATTCGAAATTGTCCATATATCGGCAAGAGAGCGGCACCGCAGTTTATGCATGCATCGGCTAATTGCATTGTGAGCGACCTTTTTGATATTGCCGCGATCCGGCGAGAGTGTCCGATCGGCCAGTTCGTTATTCGGACGGATGTTGTCCGCACGTCCAGAGAGATAACGGGAATTGTTTCACTATAATCGGTCGTTTCCAGTTCTCGGAATACTCGCTCTTGAACTAATTACATCGGCTACTGTTCGCCCACAGGTCCGGACCGCACTGGCTGAATGGTTTCTGATAAAACTCTGACCGCGGGTTTCATAAAACTTTGATTGGCCGATCAACGACGTGACAGTCACTCGATTTCCAAAACGGAATCACTGAGACCTTTGCATTTCTGAATATTTTGCAGGACAATCAATTGAGAATCATCGAATGGACATATGTAGATCATAATTTGATGCAAGAATGGTATTCTGGATGCTCATGACTGTATAATAGTTTGAAAACAAATTGACGTTTATTCGTCAATCAAGCGTTGATTCCCCGATCAAGCTTTGAAATCGGGGATGAGTGCACATGAAGATGCATTGAAAAAGTCAAGCAACCTCAAACCTCCCTGACTTTATATTTGATTTTTAATTTAACATCTTCTATCCAAACGTCGAAAAACAGACGCGAACGAGAAGAAGAAGAAGAACATCTTCTATGAGCGAATCACACGCGCATCATGGTGGGACGACGTGTCATGTCTGCTGCTATGATTGCTGAACAGAGTCAGAAAATAGTCCAACACCAATTTATATGTTGTAATGAGGACAAGTCAGAAAATCCTCTTTTCACAGCAAGAAGGATCTCTGATGTAGCCGTCGAGTTGTACACATTCTTTCAGTTGGGGAAAGAGGTGATAGTCGGTTGGAGACAAATCTGGTGAATAAGGGGGAGTGTTCTAGTAATTCAAACCCTAAATCACGAATTATTTGCATGGCAACATGAGATTGGTGTGCAGGGGCGTTGTCCTGCAAAAACAAAACACCTTTGGATAGCTTTCCGCGTCTTGTCTCTTTAAATTTTTCTTGTATAGTAGTCAATAATGTTGAATAGTAATCTCCGGTTTTGTTCTACCCTTATCCAAAAAATCAATTATGATTACTCCTGGCAATCCCAAAACAATGAAGTAAGAACTTTTTCAGCAGATTTTTGGATACGAAACTTCTTAGGTCTTGGAGAACCAGAGTGTCGCCATTCCATCGATTGTTGCTTTGTTTCTGGATAGTAGAAATGTACCCAAATCTCATCCATAGTAACAATTCGGTTCAAGAAGCCTACATCGTTTTCAAATCGAGCACTGATCGAACGCGATGCTTCTACTCTTGCACGCTTTAGGTCAACATTCGAACATTTGGGGATCCATTTTGCAGCAATTTTTCTCATGTCTAAATTGACGTGAACCATATGATTAACGCGTTCGTGTGAAATATTCAGTGCTTCAGATATCCGTTTTAGCCCAATTCGACGGTCTGATAAAATCATGTCATGAACTGCATCGATATTTTCGGGGACTGACACAGAAACTAGCCTTCCCGATCGGTCATCATCTTCAATGGAAAAGTTACCTCTTTTGAAGCTTGCAGTCCAATTTTTCACGGTCGCATATCTTCGTAAATCTGCTTACCTCTTTACCCTTTTGAATACAGGTAATTGATGATGGCTCGATACTCCAATTTTTCGATTTTTACAATTTCGGTGGATATTTTGTTTCTCTTAATTTATTGCGTACCTCTGGTTTACTTTTTTGACCTCAAACTTCACACTTACACTTCTAATTGGATATTGTTAGTTGTTATGGTAACGCAAAATTTTATTCATGGAACTGGTCTAGGTTGACTAGACATCAATACATCCTCGTATGTGTAGATTTATTTCAGTGCCCCCCGCTTTGTTTCACGTTGAATCGATGGAAACAAAAAAATTTAGGTTGTAATTCGAGTTTTGTGTAATTAGACTAGTGCGCCTTGATGATTTTCCCACAACACCCAGTACACTTTCAAATTGAGGGATAAGGCAAGCGTTATCGGCGTTATCGTTCGCCTTATATAGATAGTATGTAGTGGGGATAGTCGCTTCCAGGAATTTCCATTACTCCAGAAATCAGAGCTGGAATTATTTTTTTACCCAAATTTGGAATTCTTCCACCTATCTTAAATGAAAAATATGCTTGGAATGTTCATTTTTCATCAAGAATGTTTAGCGAAAATAAAGTTCACATTCTTTTGTAGGTGTATTGATGCATTTTAGGACAGTCAAACAACCACTTCTAGGAAGCAATATTTTGAAACGAATTCACATTTTTGCCACAATGATTGAATTTTTGCGTACTGTCGTTTTCTGAGCCGTTCACACGATGGGGGCTCATCAGCGCTTTCAGCTCTTTCCAGAGTCTTATCAGTACGATCAGCCCTTTTCCGAACTATTCCTAAGTTACCTGGGTTACCCCAGGTTTGAATAGTTTTAGTATTACCTTGCTGTCGTTGTCTTGTACTCTCAGGTATCTCCAGATTAATTCCTTTCAACCACTCTTTCTTTTCCTTATATTGTACTAAACCAAACCTTCTTGGACACCCAACTAATCATCTAGACATATGCGCAACTTACTCTTGAATTTTACTCATCAGTTTATTCAGTTCATTCTTTGTTTCTTTTGGAACAGCCCTAACACATTTAACTCTTCTTTTCCTAGCAGCTCACCCCAGTTCTTTTATCGATGATCTCTCCATCTCTCTGTAATTATTTATCCTTTCGTACACCTTTGATGACTTCTTTTGTTCACCTTAATGAATTAGTGCTGGATTTATGAAAATCAGACTATATCTAGTCTGTTCTGCCTCAATCTAGTGCATGGTCGAGAGCTCCTCACCATTTAACCTAACCTTGGGTATGAAGACTGCTGATAGAGCTGAGTTAATGGCAATTGCGTGATAATAGACTGAGACAGAGTGTCCTCCAGTTGGTGGAGGATGCTAATGCATCCCTCCTGTATGTAAGGCAACTGCGTGGACACCAGCTCCTTTCTTAACCATCCCTGATAGAGATCTATGGTCTACACGAATGAGTTTATTTCAACTGAAGGTCTCACTTGCTTCCCCGATGACGCTCTGATGTCCACAGGGGCTCGTGTGGGGATTGTAGGTCCTCGTGGTTTCAGGCAGTAAAGGCCTCTCATCACAATACCTGCCCTTAAGCCTGATGTCAAAAACTCCTGAGGAAACAGCTCCATCTGGTGACTGGTGTATTGTCTGGCCACTTCTTCAATAAACATTTGCAGAAAATGCAATATACTGATTGGTTGTGCTTCTGGTGCACCCATGAAACTGTTGTAGAAATTCTCTTTACCCTACATAGTCAAGAACGCAAAGCATACTATTCCTGTGGTAAAAGGGACTCCCTTCTGTCGACTGGCGGTATTTTATCGGCGTGTGAGTCTCTCTTACTGCATGCTGATTAACCACAAGCCACAAAGTTTCCGCGAGTATAACAGAAGAAGATCCTAGGAAGCAGGGACGATTATCTTCATCGGGAAACAAGGATTCGAAAACTTTCTAACATTTCAGTTAAATCTTCAGGTACCAAATAGTATATCGAGAAAATGGAAGTTTGACCTGTGATAGAAAAAGTATTATGAATTGACCATTTTATTTTGATGAAATGGTTGAAACCTCTTCGTCCCTGCAGTTGATTCATCTCGCACATTCCCAGCTTCCTCAACTTGTACACCTAATGTATTTACAGTGTAGGTGTCGTCCGAGCTGTTCCCGGAATCGCTTATAAGGCAACGACTGACACACATTCGTACCGATTTTTAACCGACAACCCCACCCCCTCCGCCTCGGCGACCACAGAAAATATCGCACGCATAGAAATCGCACTGAACGGTGTCGATATCGTGAATTATTGCGGAAATAGGCAGCGGCTATGTCGCCTCGGACCATAGAAGCCGATAACATACGCATTGAATGGAAATTGGATGGGTTCCGAGAACACGTTGTCATTGCGATAGTTGAGCAATTAATGTAACACTGATGTTTTGTATCAATGTGGCAGTTGCGGTATGGTCAACGGAGGTTGCCCGTATAAAAAAATGGTCGTATGGAAGTTGCTGCCGTAAATGAAGAGGAGAAATAAAAGGAAAGGGTGCATTTCTCACAAATGTGTAGTGCCTATTAGGGACAATGGCGAATATGGAGTAGTTCCTGATTGCGTGGGTATAAAAAACATTCCGCGAAGGTGTACATAACAGCAACACCTTTGTGTAAGAATAAGACTAACATCGAATTGGAATACCAATACAAAAGGAATCAAATCTCTTCGGATCTCGATTATGCATTGTACCACAGATATATCGGTAGCTTTCTCATGATTTCTTAGAAACTATAGAAAGGTACACATGACAGCTATCATATCATATGTGACATAATGAGAAAACTGAAAGACGTGGGTGTGTTTTTGTGTTCGAAAAAGATTAATCAAAAAAATGGAAAACTAAATTCCGAAATTCATTAAATTCGATAAGACCGTTTGTGAGATTCATTCATTCATTCATTGCTGTATCCCGTTACCGGGAATAAATCTACAAAAAGACAAAAAAATTTAAAGGTGCGAACAGACTTGTAATTTCTTAGGGTTAGTTGCTACTGTGTGTCCTCCTGTGACTGAAGAGACCCAACCGTGAGCTGCAGATCCTTCCACTCTCAGGGCATGGATAGTCACCAACCAGATCTGGCTGAATCCTTCCCGAGTCTCCATTATAACTGTGTACCAAAGACCTCCACTGTGACCTATCCAACGCTAGTTGTTCCCAGTTATGATTGGCATTGACTGATTTTAGGGATTGATGTAGTGTATTCTTAAACCGCTTACACAGGCCTCCTGGTTTCCGGGCTCCCTTTGTGAATTCTTCGCCATACAGAGCTTTTTTGGGGAGTCTTGTGTCTTGCATCCTCGGGATGTGGCCGTTCCATCTGAGTCGGGCTCTCGTTACTTGAGTCTCAATTGTTGTACAACTCGCGCGTTGCAAGACTTCTGCATTCGAAACTTTGTGGAACCATTTGATGTGCATTATTTGCCTTAGATGACGTTCTAGCGTTTGTTTAAGCTGTTTAATATGACGTCCAGGTTTCGCTTCCGTAAAGAAGCGTTGGGAGGCCGACTGCTTTGTAAACAGCTGTCTTGGTCTTCAGATTGAGGTCGTGATTTTGAAACACTCTGACCTTTAGCTTCCAGAATACCCGTGATGCCGAATTGATACGGTTGTGTATTTCCGTGTCTAGGTTAGCCCTAGTATTTATGAAGCTTCCCAAGTATTTGAACTGCTCGACCTCTTCTAGAGTTTAATTCTTCAGGCTGATATGTGCTTGAAGTCTTTCTGGCGGACTTACTAGGATTTTGGTTTTGTCGAAATTGAGTTTAAGGCCCAAAGCTTCGTTTATACGTTTATAGGTGTCCAGCATTATTTGTAGATCCTTTGGGCTGCTAGCGATAAATGTTCAGTCGTCTGCATATTGAAGTTCCTTGATAAACTTTGAACGGGTTTTTGCTCTGAGGCGCTTCCAGTTGAATAGGCCTCCATCAAATCTGAATCTTATTCCAACACCTCTTACAGGCATACTCATGTCAGCAATTATCGAGACAGCTATGGCGAAAATATTGAACAGTAAGTTGGGAGATAGAACTAGTAGTAGCAGTCCATTTAAGGGCGAGCTCGGTCAGTTGAACTGTGTCCTGACCCCAATAACCTCTATAGTTCACCGTATAATTGTGGGTGAGGTGAGGTCAAAGGATGATCCTGTATACGTACAGACTTTTTCCACAGCTTCAAATGGACAAAAAGATGACCTCCCTGACTATCGTACGCAACGAATTGCAACACAAGTCCCCCGGGACACTACTAAATAAAACGGACGCAATAAATCGACGTCCGCTATCAATTCCCGATATCGGAGGATCGGACTCCGACCTCGCTAATACAAGGGGATGTTTATCTCTCATATAGCACGACGTACCAACCCCCCTTGTTTTCATAATCTTGGATTTGGACAGGAAACAATCGAACCTCTGGGAGCCACAAAGATATCGGGAAACTTGACCGCTGTATCAGCGATCGGCGAAGTAGGAATCAGGGAGATCAGGGAGATGAATTGGGTAATAGTCGTCTCGGATGACGATTGGGGTAACTAATGGGGATCCACACATGTTTCGAGTTGTTGGATGCTTTTGGCTGGGGTGAATTATCTTGGTTTACGTTAAAGTTAGGAGATAATCGAGATTTAGGTGAGGTTAAAGTTTTCCTAAAGACGATCTTTATAGGGAAAGGGGGTGGCTTAAAAATGTCGTGAAATGAAAAATTTTTCCTGGCTAATGAAGATTTCATTTTATTATTGTTCACCAACTCACTATTCCATTGAACAATGTGAAATATGAATAATATGAATATCTATATTCATTTCTGTTTTGTTTTCCTCAGTTTAGTTTTTTTTGTTCTTATCCTTTTTAAATTTTTTAATATACTTCACATTATATGAAATTTCCTGCATAAGAGGGAAAACATTTTCATAAAAGACATAGGGAAATACTTTCATGAGAGAAAGTTTTTATATTTATTCATGTTAGATTTAATAAAACACGTTGTTGGTACTTTTTATTCACAAAGTAAGATGGCGGTCGGTTATCTAGCACGTGGAGGTGCTCTAATAAAGGGTCAGGTACAAAGCGTACCGCCCGACAAGGTAGTTCAAGTAATTGTGTGTTCGGCCTATGCAAAAGAGAGAGCAGGTAACATTGGAGCACAGAGTTCACAGAGCATAGGTTCTATACTCTTATTCTTCCTTCGACATTCGTCGTCGGACATTATCAGTATATTTTAAGGGGGGTCAAATTAACATTTGCTAACATTCATTTTATTTATTTATTACCGAAAGTACGATACACACACAATACCATTGTACAATAGTACAATAGTTACAATATGTGTAGCTTAAAGAGGCAATAAAGTTACCTGTTCGTAAGCTGGGTATACATAGATAAGGCCAATCACACAGGTACACCATATCTAAAATCAACAAGAACGAAATCGAAAGTGGAAATCCACAAAACAACAGAATATGAACATATTTCAGACCCTAACCTTTCAATTTAAAATGTTAATATGAATTTTGATTCTAATCACAATTTAATGAGACTAATTTCTGCAATTCAATGTTGCTAGAATAAAGATTGCTCTAGATCTCTAGTTCATTAGGAAATAAATTCAAAACACTAATTGATCTCACAATACTCCACTTACTATTGATAGAGTACTTTTGTTCCTAGTGATGCTTTTTGACTTCACAAACCAATCTTTCTGAACTTCAAATGGTATTCGAATGACTCAAATGAGATAGTTATTTATGTACGAAAAACTGTCTATTAGAGTCGAGTCTGCAAATTGATATCCGAGGAGCAGCTGAGGCTAGCAACCTTTTTGAAAGCAAGTACTTATTTGTATGCTGTAAATCCAACCTGACCTTAGTTGCCAATTCCTTCACCTCTGGAGGAGTGTTATTCATATCCATATCTCTAGCACTATCATTTCTAGATTGAAATGAAAACTAATATTCAAACCACGTTCTTAATTCAAACAAAAAATTTAGCAGATTTCGTGAAGAATTAATTTGACAAAAGCAAATGATAGTTCTGTCACAGAAACTCATGTTTTTATCAAATCCTTCCTCTGGCAGTTGATTAATCGCCACTGTCAGCTACAAACAGAGCGGACGAAAAGAGTTTACGGACGAAAAGCATCTGATGCGGTTGAAAAATACTGGGCATCAAAAATAGTGGACTTTTGGTTCGGGAATTAGTACGTAAAACGTCGTTTTATGTTCAGGAAGACAAGAGTATATTACTGCAGGGTAAGTCAGGTTTGGTTCAGTCTTTGCGTGGCAGGTGGCGCATCGTGATGAGATTTTTAAAATATTTCTCAAAGTGGCCCCATTCTCCGGTTGAAATAACTATCACTACACTCTACTGAGAGAGGCGATGATCCCGAAAACGTTCTACAGTTGTGTATAAATGTTTTCAACTCCTCCGGGATTTTCCTACGCTTGTTTATGACCAGCTCGCGTTATTGTAGCGGCGATGGGGAATTCTCCTCAATTTGGGTTATCACTGCATATGCAGTGAATAATTTGAATAATTATATGAGTTTCATTCATGATTTTTTCAATACACCGCAGAAACTATTCAAAATCATTCTTTAAATATGGGGTTTTAAACTTTAAATCGCTTGGTTTCAAGTTTACGTTTCATTTGGCAACAACGCCTACTAGAAACTGAAAAGAACTGTCCGATTAGCTTGTATATAAAATAACAGCTGTTGATTTACTGGCGCGCATTTACTGGTGAGCCTCAACTGCAACCGGCCATAAAAATCCCATAAAATTTTACGACCTTCCTCGTTCGTCGCAGACTTCATAAGCAGCTATCTTTGTCGATCTCATCAAGATAATGTATTTTTTGTCCTTTATTATCAAAGCATATTTCACTCGATGTTGCCAACTTGTGAAATTGAAATGAAACGCTGTTCATTTTAAATACCCATTTCCTGTTCTACGATTTGCTTTCACCATATTTATATATCTCTCGGGTGGCACATGCAGGAGTACTGTGTACTCCATTTCTATATTATTTCATTATTCTTGTTGATTTTATATTAGCAGGTGATTTGTAATTGAATATGCGATCCATTCATGATGCTGCGACGTTGCCGCTTAAACGAAAAATTACTACAATCTTCGTTATTCCAAATGGACATTCTATTTATTATGATTTTATTCACTTCTATTATTATTTTTGTCTGATGCTTCCCTTTTTTAATTTCTGATATTTTCAGAGGTGTTTTTTTCCACAAAATCTGTCAAAAACAGAGATCCAATGAAATAAGCATAAAAAGGACATTTCATATTTTGAGCAGCTGAAATTTTTTTATATTTCACTGAGATTCTGGGGATGAGTTTTGCGTAACAAAACTTGATTTGTAATGTACAGAGTGTTCTAAAATTCTTCTTCTTTTCTACAGACACGGCGAAAAATTAATTTCTTCAATTGGAACACCCTACTTTTTATCTCATATTTTTAAAGAAAAATTAAAATACAGAGTTTCAAGTTGCATCTACCAAAATATGACAACTCCTAACACGACAGTTGGGAAAGTAACCGGCTATGTATAATGAAACCTCCGAAAGGTTTAATTAATGATGGCCCAGCCTAAATTAGAGTATCGGCCTCGTGACCCTCACATCTTAGGCGCCTTCTGCCAAGAACAGATCGAAATATTCCTTTCAGCAACCGTCGAGCGACGAGAACTTGTCAGCAAATAGGAATTCACACCTCTCGGAGTCGGTAATCGCATAAAAATCGGACCAACCCGTCCGGTGAACTGGGAAAGCTGCCGAATTCGCACAGAATCGGCATATATTAAAAGCGGCGGCCTTTGTCCACGCCGGCGTGAGACGATAAAAGGCCCGATCGTTGATAAGTGATAAGCTACCTGTTCTTCGTTATTTTTCAATTATATTTTACGACAAAATACCGGGGAAATTCGCGGAATGAGCCAGTTACGATGACCCTGTGTATCGGTTTCTGATGGTTCGGAGGAGTGAGTGAGAAGTCACGTCATACTGAAGATTTTATTTTGGATGGGCAAGTTCATTTTATGCCGAAAATGAGGAACTCCACTGATTAGTGGGAACCGAAAACGGGTACTACTAGATACGAGGATGTATTGATATCTAGTTAGCCTAGACCAGTTCCATTCATAAGAAAATATTGCGTTACCATAGCAACGAACAATAACTGATTAGAAGTGTCTGTGTAAAGTTTGAGGTCGATAAAGTAAACCAGAGTTACACAATAAATTAAAAGAAGGAAGATGTCCACCGAAATTGTGAAAATCAAAAAATTGAGTATTGAGCCATCATCAGTTTATGCATTTAAAAGGATTAAGAGGTAGGAAGATTTACAAAGATATGTTTAAAACCCTCGGTGATCAATGTTCTTCGTATGGATTGCAAGCTTCAAAAGAGGTCAATTTTCCATTATTTTTTTTTCCACCCTCTCCTGAGGGGGAACAAGTGTGGGGTTTCTCACTCTTCTGAGCTCGAGACCCACTAAAAACCCTTAACTGCTTCTTGAATTTTGGTTCCGGGCATTTGCCTATAAACCGTTTATCTCTTAGTTGGTTTTCTTCTCGCACACTATCGTTCTGGGATTTATATGTTTATCCTCTATTGGATTAATAGTTCATTCTAAGTTTCTGTTGTTATTTTAATCTCTTTTTAATTGATCTCTTGGTCTCCTTCGGTAAATTCGCATTCTCCTCTTGTCATCCTCTGGGTCGTAGTCCACTAGTCTCCTGAGTTCTTGATTCGGATGGTTTTTCGCTGTTTCGAATAATTTCTCTGCTTTTCTGTTCATGAATTCCGTTATAGTTTTCCACTTTAGGTCCCTATAAATCTGTCTATTCCTGACAAACCAAGGTGCATCTATTGCACATCGTAGCAGCTTGTTTTCAGTGGCCTGAATTCTTTTGATATGGCTCTTTGCCGCGAAGCCCCAGGCAACTGATCCATAAGTCAGTTGAGGCCTAGCAACGGCTCTGATTATCTTCAATTTTGTCCCTTTCGACATGTGGCTTCTTCTTCCTATTAAAGGGTAGAGTCTATTCATCGCTGCTTTCGTTTTGTCGATTGCTTGTTTGATATGACTTTTCCAAGTAAGTCCTTTGTCAAGCGTTATTCCTAAATATTTGGCTTCATTTTTCCAGTCGATTTCTTCGCCGTCATTTTCTAGATTCGTTGTGGGTCGCAGTCTTCTCTTCTGTAATAATATTGCTTGGCTCTTTTGTCCATTGAGCTTGATTTTCCACTTTATGCACCAGTCATTTGTTTCGTCAATCGTTTCTTGTAGAACTCGTTCTATTACTTCTAGGTTTCTGAAAGAAAGAAAGATGATGATGATGAAAGAAAGAAAGATGACGACCGATTGGGAAGGCCAGTTTCTGTATCAGTCCCCGAAAACATCGATGCAGTTCATGACATGATTTTATCAGTACGTCAAATTGAGCTGAAACGGATATCTGAAGCACTGAATATTTCATACGAACGCGTTCATCATATAGTTCACGTCGATTTGGACGTTTGGAAAAATTGCTGCAAAATGGATCCCCATATATTTGAATGTTGAGCAAAAGCGTGCAAGGGTAGAAGCATCGCGTTCGATCTGTGCTCGATTTGAAAACGATGTAGACTTCTTAAACCGAATTGTTACTATGGATGAGACTTTTGGGTACATTTCTACGATCCAGAAACAAAGCAACAATCGATGGAATGGCGACACTCTGACTCTCCAAGACCTAAGACGTTTAGTGTCCAAAAATCTGCTGGAAAAGTTCTTGCTTCAGTTTTATGGGATTGCCATGGAGTAATCATGATTGATTTATTGGAAAAGGATAGAACAATAACCGGAGATTACTATTCGACATTACTGACCATTCTACGGGAAAAATTAAAGAGAAAAGACTAGGAAAGCTATCCAAAAGTGTTTTGTTTTTGCAGGACAACGCCCCTGCACATAAATCTTATGTTGCCATGCAAAAAATTCGTGATTTAGGGTTTGAATTACTAGAACACCCCCCTTATTCACCAGATTTGGCTCCATCCGACCATCATATCTTTCCTCAACTGAAAAAGAGGTTAGAAGGTCGCAAATTTTCTTTCAACGAGGAGGTAATAAAAGCTGTGGAGGTCTGGTTTGCAGAGCAAGAAGTAACTTTTTTTTTTAAGGTCTAGAGACGTTGCAGGTTCGCTGTAATTAATGTATCCTATTGAGAGGAGAATATGTTGAGTAATGAAATATTTTGACATTGAGATTTTGTTGCAATTTCTTCACAATTGGTCGATTTTTTTTAGAGTCAATGCTCCAGGCCTGTCTATAATGTGGCTTCGCATATAAAAATATCGTAATCTAGTCCACCAAACAACTACTTCCTACCACTATCTCTCTTTGTGAGAATCCACTCGTTCTCTTTGGCGTTGTATTTATCTGTCGGCTGACAGATGGCCTTTCACGAAGCCCTTTGCGTCCACTAGAGCTGAAAATGCCGTATAACTGCTGCCGTAACTAAATTATCTCTAGACAGGGAGCGGCAAATTTGGCCTGCATTGTTATATATCCAACTACTTTACGCTCTGTGAGGGTGGGGTCCTAGCTGTCGTCGACTACTTTTTACCAACGAAGAAATTTACGGTTTCAAGAAGATTTACGCTCGAAATAAAAAGGTTGGGGAGCAATTTAGCGGTTGCTTGGATATCATGTAAATTGTAAACCATCGAGGGTACGAAAGTTGAAGATGATAATTTCAACTAACGTAGCACTTCTGGACGCGGTATGGAGGTGTGCTTGACAAGCTATAGCGGAATTTTGAATGTCGGTATTAAGAGAAAGTAAAAGATTTAATGGTGATTTTTACAAAATGACATTGTTTTCACACGTTCTACAAGATTAAAATCATGCAAACTTTATGTCATCAAAAGAGTTCTGTTAAGCAATTCATCTATCCCTAACAACACAGGTACATTCTGTGAACATCTCTTTTACATAATAAGAAGATGTCCCATGTTCTCTGTCGGAACATGGGATATACAAAGAATGTCCAAGGGATTCACCATTTTGGTGGGAGTATACCCATGGGAAATCTTTGGGATATTGTAATACCCGGTACATCTCTAGGATGTAACGAAAGGTTCGTGCCAAATATGTCTTTTTTGGCAGCCAAAGGATGTCCATGGACCAGCCCAAGTATGTCATATATCCCGATAGAGACTGTCTCATGGACATCCTCTTATTTTGTTAGAGATTTTCATAGAATTCCAACATCGACTTTGTTTAGACCAGGAAACAAACATCCTGAGCGACTAAACAAGTATGGTTTTATTATGTGATAGGATATCAGTTTTCATCTAAACATTGTTTGGAATCAATTGATATCATCAATTGAATACTCTGTCGGATTTGCTTTATTTTTCATTTGCAATTTATAAAAATCCATGTCAAAAATTTCAGATTATGGACAACGAATAGAGCTTTGAATGTAGGACACAATGGTGTTCTGTTTTACATCAAAGACTTCATATAGATCATAATTTCCGGTAAATAGTCCCTTCATACGAGGGATAGGTACTTCCTGCTTTCAACAATTTACGCGTTTGAACAGTTCTCAACTAGATATCGATTGAAATTTATTCTGGGAGGATTCTGCATCTCTTCATAAACTTTTTAGGGTTTTCACTCCCAATCTCTGAAACAAAATCAATTAAAAATGAAATCAACGATTTGCTCCTGCGTAAATTCTTGCACTAGAATGTTCACTGTAGATATTGTAGTGTTGGTTCAAGTCATTGTCTTCACTTACATTTAAATTTCCCTTAATATAGAGAAAATCTTCATTTTGAAAAATACATTTTGTTTTATCCACCGTTTTTCACCATGCAATATTTTTTGAAATACATTTAGAGGTTTTCAACAAGAAAATAGAAAGAAATTAAATAATCAGCAACTAGAAGGAAATAGATAAACAAAAATGGTTCGAGAAACTCGAATCAAAACCTCTTTGATACAAATGGCCATCTGAAATCTTACAAATGGCCCTCAAATTAATATTTTAACCAGTCTTAGGGTCTTAGTGACACACTCGAACCACGAGATGGGTCTCACATCACTTTAGTCGCTTTATAACCTAACTCTTTGGTTTGACGTTTTAGTGCCAGTCATGGAAATTCTTTCATGTGCTCTTTCGCCTTCTCAATTTTTTCTGTTTATGTCTCTTCAATTCTGAAGAAAATGAGTTTTCAGGACCCATATCAAATTTCTCTCCCTTCTTCTGTAATTCGATCAAATAAAAATAGATTCGTTCATTTGTCATGAAAACAGAAAACCCCAACAGGACAACATGATTGCACACAGTAATAAAAATTAACATTACGATAATCAATATGTATTTGACACAAGTTCAAATCGTTTTCCCGAATAATATGAAGCACCATTATCACAAATTCAACTACAAATTATGAGGCGGGTATTATGATGGTATGTTTGGCGGATCTTTCTTTTTTCAGGAATAACATTGAACTTTGTCATTTCAAATGGATCACCCTGTATAAGTTTTGCCTCATGCAATCTTGAAGAAATACTTACCCCCGGCTTCATAAAGCTTGGTCGGGAATTAAAGTTTGGATTACATCCGTAAAATTGACGTTTATCCAAACGTCAATTTGTTTTCAATTTATAATTCAGTCATGAGCATTCAGAATATCATTCTGGCATCAAATTATGATCCATATACATTCATTCGATGATTCCTTATTGCTACTTTTTCAATATATTCAGAAATTAAAAGATTTCAGTGATTTGGAAATCGAATGACTGTCAAATCGTTGATCAAGCAATCAAAGTTTGGTGAAACCGGGGGTAAATATTTTCTGTTTGTTTCCTACACCTAAATGCAATAATTTCGGTGTTATAGCTACAATAACATTATATTTGCCATTTCGAAGGCTTTTATTGAAAAGATTCGTTTAATTAGAATAATTTTTGAATATTTGTTTCATTTTAGAGGTCCTTTGTCCACATTTGAGTAGGACAAAAATCATAACACGTACAGTAAAGGTAAATGCGGTTTATGTGTAATATTGTCTCATGTAAGAAATATCGAAAAGAAACAAATTTCTTAACTGACAAAGTAGAGGTTCCACCTGACGCAGAAAGAAATTGACCGATACGTCAAGTGAAATGAATACTCGAAAAACACATAATCGATTATTCAAACATTTTCACTCCAAAGATAGTGATATCCGAACTAAAGATAAAACGTACCTAATTAGAAGTCCGAATAATAAGCAATCAAACAACATTTTCTCTTTCAGTTTTAACCATCCGAAGATATAATTGAAAAATGGCAGCTCAACAGAATGAGACAGTACAATTCCAACTAGAATCAGTTTTTTTTTATATTCAATTTTATTCATTTCAAAGACTAACCACTTAGATAGATCAACAGAAGACAATACTTTTTTCTAGTTATCCTACTTGAATATCTCGTCCGTCACTGGGCGTATGATAATATCTTTCAGACAATTCAATAGAGCAATTAAGCATGGTCACTTCATCATATCCTAGTTCCTTAGTTCTGAACCTGTCACCATATTCGATAAGAATGTACAGAATGGGCAAACTTCGTTGTCTACTGAGAGGATCTCGAGAACTATAAAAACTGAAACATTCTGGAGCTCATTTTTCCTGACTAATCCAAATCTGAGAACAGAATCGACCTATAATTTCTAGATTTTGAGTTATGAACAAAAATTGAGAAATTGGCATTTTCAATAATGCTGAAATATTCGCTTGTTTTAACTCTTACAAGGAAATCATTATGATATTTTAGAGGCACCTCTTTATGAGTAATTAGAACATGATTTCATTAAGCCTTTCGATCCAGCCATTTCCCCTATATATATACTGAAAGAACGGGAAACAGTCGAAATCAAGCAATTTAGGATATCCTCTACCTATAGGATATGAAGGGCTTGTCAAACATCAAGTATATTGATGTTTTTCGTAACTGAATACCATAGACAGGATTTTTTCCTAAAGGTCACAAGTTCGAACGTAGTCAAGGACATTCATCTCATATTGTATATCCTTCCCCCCTTCCAGGAAAAACAGGCGATAAAACGGAACCCCCCAAGGGGGTAACCCAAGTCGGAAACATAAATTTCATAAACCTCACCGCGGGTGTTCGAATATCAATTCAAATGGCCCAGAAGCGCCAAGTGCTCAGGAGATTTCTTTAAAACCGCATCATTAAACCCCGTTAGAGACGGACGAAGCCCCGCGGACGCGTCGCGACGTCGAAATCCAGCGTCATATGCCGCGTCCAACACCCCATTTAGCACCACCAAGTCAGGATGGCATTGTGTCGGGGCCATCGTACCGTGAATGTTGAGGGGGTTTTATGGCTGTAAAAATTGGCGAAAATTAAATGATGATGGGGAAAATTCAGTGCGGGGTAAGATGTCATGTGTATTGTAGTATCCCCAAATCAAAATACATATGTGAAATAATTTGATACTCGCATAGATGGGCAGTGTGAAGTTGAAAGTCCCGATTGAGAAATTTAAATTGAAAAATTCAGTGTTTTTCATGCATGTCTATGTTTGTCCACCTTCTTTTTATTTGTCCAGGCGCTTTTTGAGTTATGGAAAACAGAATTTTTTCGTAGATTTGCTGAGGAGTGCACAGATTTTTCAATATTCAACCTATATGTACATATTTTGAACGGCGCCTGGAGAAATGAAAAACGCAAGGCTAAGGTCATAATAGTATCTCTTGAACGCGGCCTGGATTAATGAAGAGGATGAGTAAACAAACATAGTAGTAGTGGTAGTGAACAGTGGTAGTGTAAATTCCTCCAAAAACAATTTGGACCATTTTTATTTCCCTTCAGTTAGATAGATAAGGCTGTGTTTTTTTCGCACTCTGTCTGTTTTCCTCTTATGTGTTTAATGAGTCCTATAGATTTCTAATCTTGACTCTTATCTTCAATAAATAATAATAATAATAATAGTCCCTCCGCAATAAATGATGTCATTGAAAATTCTGAAAGAATGCCAGTATTCCTTACACATGGCATAACATACCTGTTACCTAAAGACCAAAGGAATACAGAAGACCCATCCAAGTACCGACCAATCACATGTCTTCCAACGATGTACAAATTAATCACATCGTGCATTTCAAACCGAATTCACAACCATTGCGAAAGGAATAACATCATCGCCATGCAACAGAAAGGATGCATCAAAGACAGCCGAGGGTGCAAAGAACAACTAATAATAGATTCAGTTATCTGCAATCAAGCGTTCTCCAAGCGAAGGAATCTTTACGCTGCGTACATAGACTACAAAAAAGCATTCGATTCTATACCTCACGAATGGCTCTTGACGATCTTGAAGATTTACAAGGTGGATCCCAATATTGTTAAGTTCCTGAAAAACGCCATGTCAACCTGGCGTACTAGTCTTCAAATGAAAGCAGCAGATTGCTCCATTACAACAGGACCTATTCCAATAAGACGCGGAATTTTCCAAGGAGACTCGCTGAGCCCTCTGTGGTTCTGCATGGCCCTGAATCCCTTGTCTCATAGATTGAATTCTATGGACTACGGATTTTCCATTAAGAGCGGCAATAGAACTATGATGAAACTGAATCATCTCCTTTACATGGACGATTTGTAACTCTTCGCATCTACCAAAAAACAAATGCAACAGATGCTGAAAATGGTGGAAGGATTCTCGGAAGACATCAAAATAAAGTTTGGACTAGAAAAATGTTGACTGCTGACGATAGCGAGAGGGAAAATAGAAGATGGTACGTTTAAACTCAGGGAAGGTGCATAAATTGAAGCATTAAAGAAAGGGGACACATACAAGTATCTAGGCATAAAACAGGTAAGAAAAATCAATCAGAGCCACATAAAGAAAGAATTAACGGAGGAGTTCATCCGAAGATTGGGAAGGATAATGAGAACTGGCCAACAGCAAGAATCTGACAATGACTATTAATTCCTACGCTTGCTTGGCGCTGAGCTACTCATTCATATCATCTCTTGGACCACCACCGATTTAGCAGCCTTACAGAGAAAAATAAGAACGATGCTGACTAAACACAATAAACAATAAACATCACCCCAAAAGCTCAATAGAACGGACCGAGCAGCCACGACAGGACTTCGAAAATATTTTCTGAGCAAGGCTGCTTCATCGGAACTCCATCAAGTAGTTTGTGTTGCAGATAGTTCTACACCGTTAAAGCTACAGCAGGACCACTTGGAAACCGTCGAACACTCTGCAGAAAGTGAAATGCAGAAACTGATTGGCAAATCTTTGCATGGAAGGCACCAGAACGAGGTCAACCATGATTACGTCGACATATCTGCGTGGAACTACTGGTTGACTTCCGGAAGGTTGTTTCCTGAGACAGAGGGCTTCGTGCTCGCCATCCAGGATCAGGTGATTGCAACAAGGAACTACATGAAATATATCGCCAAGGATGCCTTAGTGGCGGATGATAGCTGTCGTTATGGCTGTGTGACTCATGAAACTATCCAGCACATCACCTGGCGATGTCAGAAGCGGAGCCGAGGAGCGACCCGGACCCGACCACCACCACGAGGCCGAAAACCTGGAAAGGGCTCCAACAGAGCTTAATCCTTTTGATATCTGAGATAAGTGAATGTTCCTCTGGATAGGAGTGTAAAAGCCGCAAGGCTAAAGTCATAATAGACCTCGTAATAGACCCATGATGGACAGATTTGGAGGTGCCAACTTCTGTCAGTCTTGTCTCAGATGCAGTCAATTATTATCTCAGGTCATTTCAACTTGTGAAAAGTTATATTGAACCGAGTTTTTATCGAAAGCCCTCGAATTCAAAGTTACTGAACAAATAAAACAATTTCGCCAACTGTTTTCTGCAAGAAGCACCATTTCCAAACATAGAAATCAACAAAATTGTGTATCCAACTTGACCGCGAATTTTTACGAACGATTCGTTTTCAGACTTTCCATCCATGTAAATTCCGCCAACGCCAACAAAATTTATAACCCCATTTTTCCACACATGGGAAACGAATACAGCAGCGATATTCGCGTACTGGAACAAAGTGGTAACATGGCCGAGGAGTGATGTTAATATTCAGACAGTTGGTAGTCATGAGTCAAGCCCATTTAATTGTATTTGTCGACTGCTGTAATACGTGTACCGGTAATTTATCGTCTTTCATTGTTGTTATTATATGAAATTATGTCCTTGCATTGTTCTGCCGGAGATTTATGTGTGGCCAGGATTGATAGATTCGTAGTTTGTAGCCGTCTAGCGTGGCCTTCACTGACTGACCCTCTTATCTCGCCTCGGAAAAGGATGATGGAGGAATTTTAAATAGGTTATGTATGAACGTGCTGAAGACGTTTCCCACGCGTTTTTTTCTGAGAATTTGCTGTTTCTGGGAAGCGAGACTCCTATACACTTTTACTTTTTACACATTTCCTTGTCTACTCTGAAGAAAGAAGTTAAAAGAGAGAAACAGGGAAAATTCATGAAAAATTTTCCCAATACTTGCAATGTTCATATGAAGGTTCTCTATTCGGTGTATGATAAAAGAGCTTAGGGAAGAAACTCACCAGTGAAATTGAAATTTCATATTTTCAAAAATTCCAACATTTAAATCATCCAGAAAATTCCATACGTCAAATGATATCCAAACCCAAATCAACAAATGATGAAGCGCTTCGATAAGTTCTTCTACAGGTTGATCTAGCGTCAAACTGTTGAAAGTTTAAGACCATTTTTTTAAAGGTGAGTCTTTCCCTTCAACATGAAGTAAAATGAACCGTTTCACCAAAAATCACCTATACAAAACGTACAAAATGACGAATTCTGAACCCAGATAACAGAACAGATCCTTATACATCCGAATTATCGCTAATATACGAATAACATCTTATCTCGTTATGCCTGACTGAATCAATCATGATATGATTTCGTTTAAAATATTGACTCGCTCGGTTTATGGATTTGAATGAAAATGGCAACATTTCGCAACATATCACCATTATTTTCAGTACATTCTCTCAATTCTTTTACTCTGTTTAAATCTTATTTGCCATAATATATCAATTATCTCAAACGACCCTACACAATATTATTCACTTCATAGAGTCTCGAATGTACTGAACTATTGAAAACAATGACTAGCATTCAGTCATCTGTTTTGTTTTTAGGTGGACGGCTGGTGTCGCTGTCTAGTCCAGTACTCGAAATTTAAATAATTCTTTATAAATTCTATTCATCCTGAATACTTCAGATAGATAGGCTAGTTTTATCTACTGTCAAAAAAATACTCACCTTTTACCTTTGAAACCACCCTGTGTGTGATAAATAGATACGTCCGATCTAATGAAGTTTTCTCTGTTACTATTGTCTTGCAGTCTTGCCCAGTGCCAGTGCAGAAAAGTCCCGATACGCATGTGAAATTCATATTCCCATTCAGGATATTAGTATCTATTTTTTTATAATTAGGAAATCTAGAAAGTGCAAGAGGTGGTTGTTTGGGACCAAGAACTTATTCTTCAAGATATTCTGAATTAGATCGTTTTATAGATATTTGTTTTGTTATACTTACTCTATTTCTTATCTGTCAGTGTTGGATAATCTCAAATAAACAAACCTTGTGTGTGCAATAGAACACAATTTTTATATCCCATTTATCATAATTTTGAAGAACACACATTCTTTTCAACAATGTCTGAAGATACTGCTAAGTACTTGAAATAACGAAATACTTTCATAAAGTACTCAGTAATCGCTAGTCTTTGTTGGAAGTCGATGCTAACCTAGTGCGCGAGATACGGTATAACTCCTTGTAAGTGCTTAGCAGTACGAGCACTTCTAATCATAACTCTTAGCGGTTTGATCTCTTCTATTCGATAGACTTTTCTATTTGAATTCCAGACAAATTAAGAAGTTTTTCATCCACGTTAGTAATTGGTTGACTATCTGCACACCAACTGGTTTTTCTGTTGGTCGTCTTGTAGATAGTAAGACAGACGGACATCTAAGGCTTCCAGGATATTGATAGAAGGAAACAATGAGTAGGTATCAATATTCTTTACTCTTAAAATTATTTTTCCACATATACACTCGACGAATTTTACAATCTCTAGTACAGTTTACAAGTGTCGTAACCAGTATTGAAAACTTGAACTCAACATGACGTACTTACAATAAATTATGCATTTTCAACACTGGTACTGAATGTAATACAAGCCATAAGTTTTATTTGTGATTTCCTTATACAATTTCAATATTTACACAATAAATATTTCTGAATGTTCCAATGACGAAGGAATCCTACCAATAAGCAGAAAATTAACAGCATCCTTGGGCAGAGAAGAAACAAAGCGTAAATTAAAATAATTGAGAAGCCTCACAAATATCTCCCGTATCTCTGCTCAAGAATCCACGAAATTTTTCTTTGGTAAATAATATTAAACGTTTCTTTACACAATATGCTCTAACTTTTATACAATTTACAAATTTTCAAACAATAAACAATTTTATTTACATTAGGATATTTACAGATCTCAAAAAGGAACATTTTTTGAACATTTATTCTGGTTACAAATATTCTGAAATAAGGTATATAGTCTACTCCATAGGGAAACACCTTGAACACCACGAATGTTACAAAGATTTTCGTTATCTTCCGCAACCTTCAAGAGGATCATTCGAGGTGCGAGGTGAAACCAGAAACTAAAGCACCACTAAAACTTTGCACTAATGAGGTGAAAGGATTATATCCTAGTCAGGATGATATATAATTTTTTCGAGTAACATTATTGGTGATAGTAACTGTATAGTGTAGAATCTCACAAATGTATACTATTGCATAGCCCCTGCAAAATATATCTTTGTCGATGAGGTGAGTACAGTTCCTTCCAAATACTATTTTCGTTCGCGGACAGTCCTTGGTACAGTGATCACTAATTAAAGCCTTCGCGATTTCCAGACACGTTTCGATAGACCGGAATTCATATTGCAGAAACATCCCAGGATTAGAAGTAATTGGTTCGAATACCACCGATAAACGTAATATAATGGCCACTAGCACTACTTCTCCACTTCTTCGTTCTGCTTCACGTCCAGTCCGTTCACCATTTTCTCAATGCTCTTCAAATCGTTGGGCGAAGACGAAACTTCAGGCTTTGGCGACGTGGTGCTCGCCCTTATGGGTGGCGACAAGGAACTACTTCTCAATTTACCAGACGGCGAATTGCTGAGGCTTCTGGTGTGAGAGCTCGGCGTAACGGTTTCGAAAGCGCTGCCGAGCGGGGAGGAATTCACCCCAGTCGTGGAATTGGGGATGGTGTACGGGGTGAAACGGTGGCCACCCTTGAGGTGGTTGTGTATGGGCGATGTTGGTGATAGGTGATGGCCGTGGGGGTTGGGATGCGCTAGGTTTTGGTAGTGTGAGAAGAGTGCGGGATGTTGCGCCGCCAAGGCCAGCTGAGCGTTGAAGAGCAGACTAGGGTTCATGCCTGGGTTGTGGGCGCCAGTGAAGAGGCTTAGTGGAGGACCAAAGGGAGGCGCCCCAGCACCTCCGTACATCCCGTGAGGGTACAAGTAGGGGAGTAAATGAGGCGGAGGGTGTATCGGAGGACCCACGCTTATATTCGGGGATGGGTACTCCCCAGAAGGGTTAGAAGGTCCTGCGCTGCTGGATTCCTTAGGGGATGTTGGTCCAGCCCTGAACGCTGTGCTTCCTGGGGATTCCGAACAGCTGGACTCAGAGCCGGAATCATCGTGTAGCCTCCTCCTGAGGTCATCTTCAGCGCCTGTAAAGGAGTGAACATTTAGAAGTCGTTCGTTACTGAATGAAAAATTGAAGTAAAAGAAGAGTTGGATACATACCGGAATGGTTGGCTGAAGAGGCGATTGGCGTGGATGATTGCAGCGATGGCCTTGGACTGTCAGCGGTGCCGACGACATCCAACTCGGAATCGTCAGTTTTCGACACCGTGCTGCTGTCAGCTGACATCCTGGCTGGGAGGGGATGCGTTGTTTTGTCGTCCGAGTGTCGTTGAGCCAACATGGCTTGCCTGAAACAATAGGAAGAAAGACCTGTTAGAACATCCACATTCAAGCTGGTACCAAACAAGAGACATTCTATGACACTACACATCTGTGGATCTTCAAATAGAGTTGTATTCAGCCAAAGTACCCAAATTTCACAGATACTTTTTAATTTTTGAAAATCCAATGCGACGCATTTGAGAAAATATAAAAAATACTTTTATATTACAAATATTCATTAGATATAATATGAAATATTTTATATTTTTATGGTCCGTAATCGTGATAATGAGAGAATTGAAATACGTGGGTGATATCTTGTGTTCGAAAAGGATTAATCAAAAAAATTAAAAATTATATTTCGAAATTCGATGAAACCGTTTGTGGGATAAAACATTTTTTTATTGTTTTTCAACAGCCTGTGTCTTGTAAACCGAACCGATTCGGAAAAAATGGTAAAGGAAAAAAGTGTTTTTTTTTTAACCGCAAGAATCTACTATTTAAATATTTGTAAGAGTCAAAGACTCATCCTGTACAGTTTTGCCAACCTCAGAGAGTTTCGTTTTCAATGACCCACTCAGGACACTATGTATATGGGTACTAAATATAAATGATTACTTGATCACGTGGTCGTGAAAATATAAACGCAGAATATAAAAGAAGAATAAGAATAAGAATAAGTTTATTACATCCTCTCAGACAAACAACCATTGTATGGGACAGGTCATACAGTTTTACAATACCAATATAGACTTATATAAAATTAGAATAGCTATTGAACTTATGTAAAATTAGAAAATTGATTACGTTTACAATCCAAAAATTCCCTAAGACTATAAAAGCAGTTGATCAACAGAAACTTCTTAACTTCCTTTCTGAAAACATTATAAGGTAAGGTCTTGAATCTGTCAGGCAAGTGATTAAAAAGTTTAATGCCGTTATACAGTGGTGATTTTTGGAATTTTGAAGTCCTGTGAATTGGATATTCAAGAGTGTTCTTGTGTCTTGTGTCATGTTTATGGAACTCACAGCATTTTTTTAGATTGTCAGAGTTCTTCTTAACAAATAATAGAGTATTCAACATAAAGATACAGGGAAAACTCAATATTTTGTATTGTATGAACTTGGGTCTACAGGACTCCCGGGGGTCCAAATCGAATATAAGGCGTATCAGTTTCTTCTGCGCAATGAAAACATCTTCCGCTAATGATGAACTTCCCCATAAAACTGAATTATAGCTCATATGGGAATACGCCAGTGAATAATAAACAACTAACAGTGATTGTCTAGGTAGAATATTTTTTAGTTTTTTTAGTGCATAAAATGCGCTGCTTAGCTTCTTACAGACAGAATTTGCTTGTTTCTGCCAATTCAATTGTTTATCGATTAAAATGCCCAAAAACCTCACGTGATCCGATGCTTTGATGTTACCAGTAGGAAGAGTTAGTTCAAATTCATACACCCAGCTCCTATTTTGAAAAAAGATCAAATCAATCTCGTTGACATTCAATATTATTGAATTTTGGTGGCACCACTCCAGGAAAGAACCAACAAGAATTTCGCAAATTCTCCTAAGTTCAGAGATATTTTGTGCTGACACAAGAAATTACGTATCGTCCGCGAATAAAATGATCCGAATAGCCAACAAAAGATTAGAGTAAGTTGTTAAGTACTCCGGCAGATCATTAACGAACAGGATGAACAGCAGCGGACCCAGCACAGATCCCTGTGGCACACCCATTTCTATTGGATACCGTCTCGATTTATGACGGAGATAATTTACAAAGTAAGATCGTAGTAGCAGTGGGAGATGTAAGAATTCCAACTAATTCAATAATTCTTGCTTGTTATGATTGAATGACTAGGGTTAATGAAGATTTCATAAATTTTTTTGAAAAATCAAGGCATGTAGCAAGAAAAACGCATTGCTGAATTTACCACAATTTATAAAGCTACCTAAGATATCAAAATTATCATAATGGCAGGTTAAACTTTTCTCATAGATGTTTCATACAAGAAGATGTCGAAATTTATCATCCAGATGCGATCTTTTATACGCAATCCTATCATCCCTAGTTCATCCCCTAGTAAGACCTCATCTGGAGTCAGGTCGACCTACAACCCCACAGCGAAAATTATGCGTTTAGCTTATTGAACCAACAAAGACTTTAATTTACACTAGGACGATCATGGGGCGTTACATCAGTCACTTTGCCGGCAATTTTCGGCTTTGCATTTTTATGCCGTTAAGATAAAATATGCGCCACAAGGAAACAAGGACCTCCTTTATATTCCAGGATCGTATCGGCACAAAAAAAAATGCTGTCAGCTTTCAATCGAATTATTTCGTTAAAATTAAGTACTCTGGAATGCGACAAAACTAGAATCCGCAGAAATGGCTGTTTCCAGTTGGCATGATAGTTTTTGAACGATAAAAGTGATGAACCTATTCGGATATATATACATATTTATTTATCGTGGATTGGTCAGTAGGGGAGATTTCCAGATAATCAATAATGATTAGGAAATTCCAAAAAACTGAAGCAAAAACGTCTCAAGTAGAAATATGCATACGTTTCCAGATCGTCGAAATACACATGAGTGACGTCCAAAGCAGATGTAGATTTTAAGGGAGGGTGCATTGCACTCTGACCCTGAAATATTGCTAGCTCTATCATGGCTGTTCCCAACACTTCATTGTCTACAGCTCACCCTCCAGTTCCAGAGATCTAAGGAGTTCTAAGTACTATCTGGCATTGCTACAAAGAGTCTAGCCATCGATTTTACACGTTTCTCGTTCAAAGCATCTTCTATATGCACTGACAAGGCCAAGGGAGTCAACAGATGACTCATTAGATGTTTCCTGATGCTAAATGAAAGGGTTCCAGTTAGGAGGTGTAATATATGCTTGCTAAGATCCAGTTCTTGGAGTGTTGTAGTCCAGAGGAGCCAATAGTAGCATCGAAGTGCTAAATAAGTCGATAGTATTCCGATGTGGCTACTGGATTTCAACAAGGGGTACTCCGTTTCAATTTCTCGGCATCGTTGGTTGAGTTTTGCGGTACTGATGAGCGAAAACGGTCTATCGCTACTCTCTTCCGTCGTTGGCATGCTCTATATGGTACATCCGGTAGGTAAATGTCTGCCAGCCCGACTTTTCCATTTTATCTCATAGTTAAACCCACTTTTTTTCTAACCATCTTCAGAAGATCGCCCCGAACCGATCCTGGTCGGCTGAGTTAAACAGGCGGTCGAAATTTAAATTAGATACGCCGTAAAATAAAGAGTAGACGGAGCAGCGTATGTCTGCTCGTCGTAGGGCTGGAGGCAACGCTAACAGTATCAAATTAACGTTGACATTTTCAGAAGGTCATACGCCACCTCCGCGGCGCGGATAAAGGGTGCAGATTAAGGGTTGAGAGAGCCGCATTTGCATTTACAGTAAGTGATATGCATACATTTCGGCGTCCCGGGATAACCGGGAACGGTTTAAGGTCAATTCGGTAACGCGAAGCGTCCCAGTTGGGGCGAGAAGGGATGATATTGGTTTTTAGACGGGGGGAAAATTTTACAGCGATGTTTCTGTGGTATTCACGAGATTAAGGGGTTCCTGTGGGTTGTTTCTACTGGTAAACTGCGAAAAAGCTTTTTGTATGCAATGGATACTGATATAATGATGCCGTAGTTTTTATTATAACTCCACGCCTGCTTTCACTGTAAATAGATACTTCTCAATTTTAAGGGACACCCTGCATATTTTAAAAGATTATCAGAATTATTATTATTTTGACATCGACTTATTCCATGGTTCAGGTCCGAAATTTGGAGTGATTTCTCTGAATCAATTGCAATATGGTGTCTATAAGCTTCAGTCAATTTGAATGATTTAAAAGCAGCAATCGAATCTTCTAAATGTCGAAAAGCTGCAGGTTTTGACGGAATTTATCCGGAGTTCATCAAGCATTCAGGAAAAAGAGGCGTTGTCTTGCTTATAATCTTTTTATGGTAGCATTCTAAATACTGCCAATTTTCACGCCGAGTTCCAAAAAGCGAAAGTTAAAGGAATCTTAAAACTTGGATGGAATTCTTCTGATCTCAGTAGTTATCGACCCATTAGTTTATTGAGTGTTCCTTTCAAAATTTCAGAGAGGCTAATTCTTCTTAAGATTGAATCCACTCTAGGAGACGCTTTCCAAAATTGTCAAGGGTGTTTCAGGAAAAATTGAAATTGTTGTGACCAAGTTCTGAGCCTCACCACTTTCATTGAGGCAGGTTTCAATGATGAACGAAAAACAGGAACAGCATTCGTGGATTTATCTGCAGCTTATGGCACAGTATGGAAGGATTGTTTGATTTTCAAACTTCATACGCATCTGAAGTTTGGAAAGATAGTTTTTGTTGATGATAACAGTAGTAATTCAAAAACTTTGAATAATGGTCTTCCACAAGGATCAGTTTCAGCACCTCTTCTTTTCAATTTATATCTGTGTGATACCCCTACTATGCCTTCTGAGAAATTTATATAAGCTGATGATATTGCCCTCGCATTCCGTCATTCTGATTTCAGATGTATAGAGAATAATCTATCTACAGATTTAGAAATTTTGAGGAATTACTGTTTAGAGTGGCGTTTGCTGTTCTCCTAACCCAAATAAAACCGAGGTTTCGTGTTTCTATTTTGATAATCATCGAAAATATTGAAAGTTAAGTGTAGTTTTCGGTAATTCTTTTTTGGAACATAACTTAAATCATAAATATCTAGGAGTTAAGCTGGATTCCTCGCTGAATTTCAGAGCCCATTTGGAAAATTTGCGTCTGAAGTTAGAAACTAGGAAGAATATCCTGTATAAACTAGCTGGTACTCATGGAGTGCTGATGCAACTACTCTTCGAACGGCAGCCTTAACTTTGTTTTTTTCGACTGCTGAATATTGTTGCCCTTTTGGGTTAATAGTGCTCATGTGCCAAAAATTGATGCACAGCTAAATCTTTCCAAGAGAACTATAACTGGAACTATTAGATCTTTACCTATCCAATGGTTACCAGTTGTTTCAAACATTGTACAGCTTCATATTCGTACACAGACTGCGGTTATTAATTGGTGGAATAAATAACAATCCTTTCCCGACTCATTTCCCTTTCACTTAAATGAAACATTCCTGATGGTAGGATTCATTTATCTCAATTACTTTGGCTACAGTTACCTACTAAAAAGTACTCGTTTGAAGTAAATAAATTCACCCCTTCTTTGACTCTAATGTGAGTCAATTCTTGTTTTTCTTTCAATTGTTTCCACTGAACTTTTTTAGAAAGTTTCATCAAGGAGTTCAACTCAAGCATTCTATATCATTAACAGCTACAAATTTGTAAATCTAATGCATTTGAAACGAATAATGACACTCTCTTTCTTAGCCACAAGTGGCAAATATTGTTAGAAGAGCTCCTGATTGAATTCCTTGCCAATTATGAGGGCAAAAGTGACAAAACCAACTGGTCTAGACTATCGCACCACGAAAAAAAAAATCCACCTAGTCAAATTCAGTGGAGGTATCAAAATATAGGTCCTCAGATGCCAGAGACACTTGGCACACAAACTGTCTCGAATTCTCAGTAAATCATCAGCCCTTTGACCAAGGCCAAGGTACTTCAAGGGAAAACAACTAGTTAAACGTTTTTTGGTGCTTTGAGAAGGCTGTGCTAGCTACGGAGTGGAAGGGGCCCAAATTAACCGATATATCGATGTTCGACTCGAGCCCAATCGAAGAATCAAAGTTACCGTTGAAAATCGCCACCTCAACCTTTCCCTTCCGCGTCTCGATTTCAATCCGATTAGTACAAAGGGCGCCGTCGATGTAAACATGAGTCACTAAATAGCCGGAGTACGCTCGAATTCTTTCGCATCGCACAGGACCCCCTGCAGACACTCGAAAATGTTACCGGGGCGTAATTATCAAAGTAGTCGGTCAATTTAACTTCCTTATAATTCGACAATGCGACCCCTTTGTCTACGACCCCAGCCGGAGTCGCCCCCACACGCCGCTGGTGTATCAATTGCAGCGGCAGTCGACGTTACGTGGACTCTACTTGATATCGCAGATAATGCCAGCCTGATCTGAACGAGGGCAGGCCTGGAACAAGGTCTAGCTCGAAAGGGATTGGGAAATTGCTCGAAATATATCTTAAATCGATTGATCTCAAGGGTGCCCTCACTTGCAGGAGCACCGTTGATGATAAGGCTGGTTTCCATGACATTTCATCGACACAAAAGCGCTTAGACTCAAACAAAGATCGCTGGATGCTGAATTCTACATTCAACCTGAAGAAATTAACATAATGTGTAACAATCACTTGTTGGAAAAACATAAAATAGCAGCTTCTCTTTCAGAACCTTTGAGCTTGAATATAATTGTGCAATTCGAAGACAAGTTTCGAAGTACCAAAGTACCTGGATTTGAAAGGATAAAACGTGAGGAAAGGGCTTAGACTCAAGATCGCTGGATGCTGAATTCTACATTTAACCTGAAGAAATTAACATAATATGTAAGAGTCAATTGTTGGAAAAACATAAAATTGAAGCTTCTGTTTCAGAACCTTTGAGCTTGAATATAATTGTGCAATTCGAAGACAAGTTTCGAAGTACCAAGTACTTGGATTTGAAAGGATAAAACGTCAGGAAAGGGCTTAGGCTCAAACAAAGATCGCTGGATGCTGAATTCTACATTTAACCTGAAGAAATTAACATAATGTGTAACAATCACTTGTTGGAAAAACATAAAATAGAAGCTTCTCTTTCAGAACCTTTGAGCTTGAATATGTGCAATTCGAAGAAAAGTTTCGAACTACCAAGTACCTGGATTTGAAAGGATAAAAAAGAGAAAATCAACTCAGATTTGCTCGATACCCTTGGTCATCAATGTCCACTGCCTGCAAAATTGAACTGAAAGCTTCAGATGAGGTAAATCTTGAAGATTTAAATTGAGAAAGCCAATTTTTGTCCTCATTCATGTCGTCTCTGAATGTCAGCAAGGTTGGAAGCATGATGTTCGATTTGTGTTGGGTTTACAGAAGGCTCAGTCTACATAAATCGTGTTTGTACTTTGGGCGAAGCTTGTTGAATGAAGACATCAAAGAGTGGAAGTTTGAAGATAGCAAACTTCTGTGGAACAAGTATATTGAGGCTTTGACATTCAGAAATCTGACTGCTAGGACTTGAGGATTCAACTCAAAAATACTGCAATGGATACACGTCATGATTGTGAGACCAATAATAACTTAAGGGGCAATAGTATGGTATACCAAGGCAAATCAGAACATTGCGATATAAAACGAAGATCAACCTGTGTTTGCATCGATGGAGCTAAGAGATCTTTCCCAACTAGGGCATTGGAGATCATCACAGATCTCACACTTACACGTGTTGCACTGAGCTCTCATATCATGGATTCTGAGATGGTATGACAGTGTCGAAGGAATAGGCAAGAATAACAAGGTTTGCTTGGTCTGGTCTTTGGTCTCTCGGGAATAAAAGGAAATGAACTGCAGATATTGTGTCGAGGAAGGGGCAATGAAACTTTCCTCAAATATACAATCAATCAATTCATTTACCATTCGTTATGACTGAACGACTCTTTGAACAACTAATCTGGTATGCAGTGGGATCCAAAGCAGTCAGAGGGGTAACAATCCAAGTAATCGGATAACAAATCACTTGCATGTGTAAAAAAAAAGTTTATCGTGTCCAGGAGGATATAATAAAGGAATATTGAAATTTGCAAGATGCTCATTTACTCTGATAGACAGGAATTACTGAGGTGTCCTAATCATTCATCCAAACACTTCTGGATATGCTGGAAAGTAACTCTTGCATAGGTAAGGAGTTACCGAGAAGTTCTGGGCAACGAGAAAGATCTCTTGATCAGCATAAGTAGGACCAAATTGAAAGGACGCAGTGGCACACATACGAAATATTTAAATCTTTCATTGGACAACTGGTCAGTGTTCTCCGAGAGGTCATTTGCTTCTGGGACGTTCTTTGGAATGAAACACTGGTATAGAAAGTGGAAGGGTTCTAAATGAAACTTATTATTTTGAAATATGTTTGCCAAATGTCTTTCAAATTGAATGGTAGCCCCTGGGTCTTCATTGTAGTGAACGAAAGCTCCTGAGTTTTCAATTTTCATCTGGACGGAGAATTGAGCTGTCGCAATTCCTTAAAGCCGGTCCTGGCGCCCGTTTCCTTTTGCCCCGTTATTGACCACAGCAGGAAACGACGCAGCAGGATTTGGATGTTGGCGGAGGTGATCAATTCGACGCTTAAATTGTCCGACCTGTGTGAAACAACCCCCGGATGATGCGGAACCTAACGGATTCAATTTGGTGCCCTTCGGATTATTCCTTACGTGCCGCCCGACGGGGCGTGGAGGGATGTCGGTAGGATTCTTGGTCTTTTTGTCCCTTCCTCGCGACCTAATCTGAGGACGATCGATCGAGATGCACGCTCACTAGATTGATTCGTCGTGGAAAAAACGATAGTTTGGTAACGAGACGTGAATTACCGATGTTATTTTCGGATTAGAAGACGAAGGGGACAAAAACGTCGCCCTTAAGAACCCCAATTCGGTTTGATGATGGGACCAAGGGCGGCTCGTGACATTAAAAGTAAGTGAGGACCTTCAAAATTAACAATTGTTATCATTGTTCAAAATTTCTCCGTCGTCAGTTTCATAATCTATACTGCCCCTTCTTCTTCTTTTCTTCAACAGCCACTGGCTGTCCACTGTTACGGTTGCTCTATCTCTACTTATAATTTTATAAAGATGTAAAGCTTGGAAGTTTGTAGGAAATAGCCACGGTTTCATAAAATTTTGATTGCGCGATCAACGATTTGACAGTCACTCGATTTTCAAAATGAAATCACTAAAAACTTTTTTTTTCCGAATAAATTGAAAAAGTAGTAATAGAGGTTCATTAAATGGATCATAATTTGATGCTTGAATAATATTGTAAATGCTCATTACTGAATAATCGATTGAAAAATTGAAGTTTATTCGTCAATCAAGCATTGATTACCCGATCAAGCTTTATGAAACCGGGAGTAAACCTCTGGAACTACCTAACCGATTTTGAAATTTCTTTCCACAGTAGAAAGCTGCGTTATTCTTGAGTAACATAAGCTATATTTGATTACGATTATTTTTATTTTGAATGATGTTTTTTCATAACTTCGGAAGTAGATGACTGATTTGGATTACACTATAGTATAGAGAATTTATTCAAGAAGGTTTTCAGGTGAGACCAATTCCTTTATAGTGAAGAGATAACATGAAATATCGTGAATAATGCCTTTGATATCAGGCTATGCAATGGCATATGTATAACAAATTTTAAAAATTTCAATTCAATCTAAAATAATATGCTATTCCAATAGGGCTTTCTACTGACTTATAATGCATTGATAAGGAATTTAATGTGACACTTATCTGCGATATTCTTTCCTCAAGGCACAATTTTTTTACGAATATTTCGTAAAATATGGGATATTGAAGAAATGCACATTTTGGAAACAAATAAAATCTACCCAGGACCATATTGTCACGTTATGGCTAATCCTATGGTCAACCTATTTTCACGAGATTAACCCCCGGTTTCACAAAACTTTGATTGGACGATCAACGATTAGACAGTCACTCGATTTCACAAAACCTTTTCATTTCTGAATATATTAAAAATTATTGAATGGATGTACCTATATGTATCATAATTCGATGCTAGAATGATATTCTCAATGCTCAACACTGAATGATCGATTGAAAACAAATTGACATTTATCCGCAAATCAAGCGTTGATTCCCCGATCAAGCTTTGTGAAACCAGGGGATTAGACTTTTTAAAAGGGTGATTTCTAGGAAAGGTTATCTGCTACATTTAATTTACGAATCTTGAAGTTTTATATGTTGTCTAAACGTAAGCTTGTAGCACCATTTATTCGATGAGTTAAAAGTCAGATGACGTTTTAATTTCGAGGTAAATTTCCGTTATTGGAAACCTGTTCATTTACTTACTAATTGAGTAAGTTTAGAGGGTTGGGAAACGGGTCTATTTATCCAAATCGCTGCGTCTCGCCGTCCACGAAAAAATCCAAATGAATTACGAATAAATAGGACTATGCCAAGGTAAAAATGGGGAACGACCGAAAAATTTTAGAAAATTGAGGTTTTTGACGTTTGACAGAGGCAAATGTAAACAAATCAATAACTCCTGATTGACAGGTTAACGTCAGTTTAATAAAAATGAGGTAGGTAGTAGCGATATAACACATAGAGCGAAGAGTAGTGTTCTGTATTTATGAAATTCATTTCATTATGTTTTGTCGAGGTAAATATAATCATAAAGATTGATCTTTTGGCCACCAATGTTGTCACTTCGTTTTCGAACAATTTCAATGAGTCACAAAATTGAAACTTACTTTTTTTCCCTCTTTCCAGCTCCTGTGTCCCTGAAACCCTTGGCGAACGGATTATTGTCGATTTTCAGCTGGGTTATCTGAAAAAGAGATCGTCGTTTGAGTTTTCCAACATATTCGATTCATGAGTTTGCTTATGCACGGGTAATTTGGGCTTCACGTTGAATCCAGCGCATTATCGTCGATATATATTGCATTTTCGAGTTCAACAGTACCCCATTTATAATACAGCGATGTGAAAAAGCCATAAACGCTTCTGTTACATAGTTTACCATTTCGTGTCATTGAGTAGCGATGATATCCGCTTATTTTCAGCGCAATAAAACTCGGAATCGACTGAAATTATACTTTTGACATCGAGGCAATCAGTCACTTTGATTATTATTCGATGTAAAGGATCCGTCTTTGTCATAATAAACTTTTCCTATTATGCTGTATGTTGGTAAGTGCCAGTAAGGAGGCGATTAACTTCCATTGCGGAGCTGGCGTGCATCTATCATCCTACGATCGTGACAATATATGTATGATATAATTACCGTCCATTGGGAATTGTTAATGAATATACATTGTCAATGTCGCATTCGATTAATGTTCGAATGTCGCCATTCGTTCGACATACCACGAATTGGTATTCTCGGCTCTAATTGAACTGAATGACGGATTCTTCTCAGCAGAATTCTACAATTAGCTTGATTGGAAATCCTCAATACCATGAAGTGATGATCCCAGTTTTAATCATTCGATAACAATTATTTTCAGTGATATTGGTGCACTTAACAAAACTGGAATGGAATCGTCTCTCTTGGAATTGAAGGACCCCGATTAAATACTAGTAGTAGCTTCTGAGTATTATCAAGTACTCGAGCGCCATCTAGTATAGATTGAAACCCAAACGAAGACAATGGCGAATGTCCCATATCATTTATGTTTATTTTCGTTGTTTCTGGTTGAAGACTGGATAAGTAAAAACGTTGAAAGGAGTCCTGGGCTCGATTTTCGTGAAACCACAACAACTTCATTTATCTTGAAGATATAACTAAATTTTGATGTTTTGAAGATTTGGAAAATGTACCCAACTATTGAAACTAAGTTCAAATGAATGTTCAAACGTTTCGTAAAATGAAAGTATTCTTCATATCTTCTCGTATAATGCGCTGTTTTGCCTATTTTCGAGTAATTCAATGTTCAAAAATTAAAATGTATAATCTGTGAAATTTGAAAAATTAGGCAGTTTGGCTGAATACAACTCAGTTTGAAAGATCCACAGATGTGTAATGTCACATATTTAGCCACTTATAAAATCATTTTGTTTTTCTGGGGTGGCTCAGGTTATTATAAAACTTAAAATGGCTCTCTATATCTTTTTATCAGGACAAAATCGGCTTTTTTTGACAGAAGGTAGAACTCATCAAAATAAGTTGTTTAACCAAAAAAGTTTCTATATAAAATATCCAATATGGCTGAGATACAACCCCTAGAAGTTCGACAAAATTTCATTGAATTTCAAGTACGGGACTGTGAAAGGTGACTCCGGCATCGCAAAAACAAAACAAAACATAAACATATGGCTGGACATGGACAATGAATGGTTCAATACCAAGTTCATCGGATTAGATGCTTCAGGTCACTTTTGAGAGAACCATAATTGTTGTATCGTACAATTCGGGGTGAAAAAAAGTAGAATATTGAGGCAATTCCTTGAAAGTGCTTACGTAAGTTATGTTGAAAAAGTGCTATGATGTTTCCCCATTTCATCCCATTTTTACGACGATTGTTGGAATGTTCGAACAAGAAGATTGTGATGCCCATTGTGAAAGTACTAGTGAATAATTCAGACGAGTTTTATTGGTGGGATTTTTGAAGTATTATTCTACTTTTTACACTTTTGTCCTAAGTCTCTTATGTCAGTTGGTATTGAAATGAGCCATTTCATAAAATCGTGTAAATTACTAAAAAATAATGACAACAATTCGGCAATCCTAAGTTTCCATTTTCATAACCACGTAAATATCGAACGAGCTAATATCCTAAACGAAACCACATGGTCCAATCAGGAAATAAGTTTTTTTCCACTGCTTTGCGATAATTCAGCTAACAAACGGTCTAGGGTCGTATTCGGATCTATTTTAGTAATCATTTTCAACTTTTTTCAAATTTGTCATTTTGAAAGTTTTGTATAGGTGATTTTTGGTGAAACACTTTATCTGGACCAGTTCTACCTTCTATTGAAAAAAAAGCCTCACCTTCAAATACACCCTGCATATATTTTTGAACAGCTAATTTTTTTATGAGTTCCAAAAAAATGCATTTGCATTTGAATGGGGCACTTTATTTCCACGCTTAGTACACGAGATTGAAAAAAACATGAATATCTATAGTGTAGTGAAAAAGTGTCTATAAGCGTTTTCAGAGATTTTCAAAAATAAAGAAGTTATGGCACATTTTAGAAATCGACAAAATATCAAAATTTGGTTAATTTTCAAGGCAAATGAAGATATCGTAAAACGGTTGCCACTCAAGGACTTTTCAAGAAAATCGAACCCAGGATTCTTCTCAACGTTTTTCCCTATCTAATATAGAAGTACCAGAAACAGTCAAAACCAAGCAATTCGGGATATCCTGTAAAGGTAGAATAATATTTCCGAATCTATGAAAAATTCATGAAGAAACTGGGAATTTTGAGCCCAATGCGGTCGTGAATTTCAGATACGTTTACAAATCGTTTCGCCACAGGAACCATCAAGATGTTGAGTTTCCAACAATGTAAACTGAACACACTCTAATACGTCACACTTCTTGGAAACCTGTTTCGCCAGATATCTCAAACAAACTCCGTTTCTGCTCCTACAACTCCTTTCATTCCTCCTCCATTCATTTAATCTGAATGGAAATAATATTGACCATTATCGATATAAAGCACTCATTCCGTTTTTTCATTAATGGAATTATCGATGATCTTTTCGACACAACATATTTTAATTGCTTCTACCTTTACATCTTTAAGCGCGTTCTAACATCGAGGAAAATATGCAGATCTATTCAAATCGACCCACAGAACACGTTTGCATGTAATCTAGTGGCTGAGATAAGTACAAACCGTTGAAATTTCTTCATTAACGTTGTAAATTTTCGAAAAATGTCAGCGGACAATCTTGAACGCCGACAATTTAGAATATAATGAACGCGGTAAAAGGTTTCAGCGTATATTAATCAGAACAAACGTGATCGCGATGGATTTTCTTTCTTCTTCTTTATGTTATCAATAGGAGAAAACAGGGGGAGACTTCTAAGTCTTCCCTTGATAACTCACCTTTTCGTTTTGATATGCTGTGACCGCGATGAATTCAGTCTCTTTAAATACGTAGGTCCTAAAGGTTGAGTAAGGCAGCTTCAAGATGTCGTTCGCCCTCACCAAGTGAAACCTTGGTTGGTATTTATGCATCGAGTTTAGTATCGTCTGGAAAAAAAGATTAAATTAGTACTTCAGAAGTTCAGGCGTTTCTATTCGACAAGAAAATGACAGTTGACGGATGTCAGACGTCAACTGTCAAAATTTTGACGGATGTCAGATGTCAACTGTCAAAATTTTGACAGATGACATTTGACTTTCGAATTATTAAGTTGAAATTCCGACAGGTTCACAGAATTGAGCGATTTGTCGTAGGGTAAACTGTGTGTATTCGCTGTGAGATTCGCGGGCGTCGTTCTGGGAATCCCGGGCGTGTAGATGAACGAGCGACGGCGTTTTCAGGAAAGCGACGACCGGCCCTGAATCCAAATGCGAGAATTATGCCCGTTCGCATGACGTGAGCGCAACCATAATGGCCGGCCGAAGGAGGAAAGGCTCATTTTAATATTTCGAGCCTCACACCGTGCGGTGTCTTAATGCAAATATAAATAATACGCGATGATCGCCGTCAAAGTGACCGCCTCTTTATGGAATATGTTCCTGGGCCGTTTGGGCCGCTTTGCGAATCTTTACACGTCCGTTCCGAGGCTGATCAGCTGAAATTTTACATCTGTAGGTTAGTTATTTATGCGTGCGGTCGATGCCTTGTGGCAATCGGCGCGCCAATTAAACGGGGATGTCGGCCGATCGCGGATTTAATCGAAAATGGAACCAGTTATCGGCTCCCGACCCGACCGCAGCTAGTGCAACGTTTGATCGCGCGGCACGTTCAAATATGAAGAGATTAACATGTTTCAGAGCCCACTCGTTCAACAATGTCGCTGATTATCGGTGATGGATTGTCGACTTCGGATTCCGGTACAAATCGTTCGATAATCCAAAGATATAAGATTTTTGAGGCGTTCCCCATAGATGCTCCTTTGGTCTCATCAGTACATAATACTAAAAGAATAAGGATCACAGAATTTGTAAAAAAAAGGGAGGCGGTAAAGTCTCTAGTTGAGCCCGCAGGGCCTCCTCGGTATCAATAACAGCTTGACATCTTCTTTGCATATGTACTACACACGAGGTTGTTGAACATTTCTTGAGGAATTTGGTTCCATAAACGGGGCAGAAGCTCTCTCAGATCATTTAAGGATTCTGGGGTAGGTTGATGATGATCTAATCTTCTTTGGAGCATATCCCATGCATGTTCTATGCAATTCAAATCTGGTGAGTGCGGAGGTATTGGTGAATGTGGAATACCAAGCTCCTCGCGCGCATTCTCAACTATGGCTGCACGGTGCGGTCTAGCGTTATCGTCTAGAAATTTAAAAATTTCACCAATAGCAGCGTGAAAATTTGGCACAACATTGTCCTGCTCCCTATAGTGTAAGGCGGTCATATTCCCAGGACAAATGTGTAGATCTGTGCGCCCGTTGAAACATATCCCAGCCCATACCATAACACTACTCCCTCGGAATGGATGGACTTCTTGGACATAGCGACGATTACGGGGTATGCGTGGGATTGTCCATACCCTTATTCTTCGAGACTCTGAAAATCGTCCAAATCTGGATTCATTAATGAAAAGGACACTACGCCATTGATCGTTCCAATTGATATGTTGCCTTGCCCATTTCAGTCTTTGACGCTTATGGTCACGTGTAAATGGAACTCCTCTTAATGGACGTCTAGAACCTAGATTCACCTCTCTCAAACGTCGTCTGATGGTTTCGATGGAAACTTGGATCCCATCTGCATTTTGAAGAGTATTCCGTGGCATTCCACACGTAAATGTAGGGTTTCTTCTCGCCAAAACGGTGATGAAACGATCCTGAGCTGAGGTGTTGTTTTTCGTCGCCCACCAAGCCTTGGTCTTTCCAACATGGAACCTGTCTCCCTGAACCTATTCCAAAGTCCAGATATCACACTTTGGCTGACTTGGAGCCTTTCCGCTACAACAACCTGAGTTAGGCCACCCTGCAGCATTCCGATAGCCCTATTAGCCTCAGCGTTTGTTAATTTACGTCTTGGCATTTTCAGAAAACTCGTTTTAAATCGAAGCCGTTGATAAACTGACTTCATTTCAAAATAACAACATTCATGAAGCATATGCAAAGAACCAAACTTCAGAAAAAAGGCGACCAGATTGACGAAATGTCTCATACTGATTTTTATTGGATCGATTCAAGTTGTTATTGAGTTTAAATGATTTTACAGCGATTTTCTCGAAGATTATATACTTTTAAAAACGATTGAATGTGATATCCCTAACTCTTGTGGAGCAGTGTATTTATTAAATCTCCCAATATTGACGTTTCTTCGAATTATCCAACTCAGGAAGATACTGCCAGAATGTTTCCCTTCTTCTGAAACTACTCCTTGTAGGAACACAGAAGGTTTTAGGCGAATTGCAACAATTTGCGATTCTATCCTAGCGAGTGTATTGAGCAGGTTTATGATGTCAGAGAAATGAATACAATGAAACAGGGATATCTTCTGTAGGCACCATGCAATCTGCTCAGTCTCTCAGCTAGAACTTTCGGTCGAATTTCTATACTTATTCGATGGTCTGGAATAGATTGGTGAATTGTTCTATCGGCTCATCGATGTCGTCATCAGCACAGCCGCTCGTCCATCCGTGTTCCCCATTTATCCAAGCCGGATCGAAAAACAGTGGACACGTTACAAATGGCAGGAACGAACGTTATCGTAGCACAGCGACTTGATCCACCTAGCAACCCGATGAAGCTCTTCGACAGTCGAGCACTGGTTCACTCCTGGCGCCAGCGAGCATTCCGTCATCGATGCTGCGACAGATAAACGTACGACATTCCGTACCCTAGAAGAAGAATAAGAAGAAGATGCGGCAGCCCTTACGTGCGGAACACAGATCGTCGATACGAAAAATATGCATATTTCAGTAGCCTCGGCATCGTCATCCACGGACGGCAAACCAGTTCTTCGTTTTTCCCTCCCGATGGATGATTTGTGCGAGGTCTGACGAGGTGCCTGTGTGGTCCTGCACGCGGTCGCTGCTTAGGCTCTCACGCATTTGAATATCCGGTAGATACTGGAGGAGATACAGCGGACCGCACTCGATTTGCCCTCTGTGTACGATGATTCCAAACGTTGGATTTGGAGCGCGCTAATTGTATCGTACCGATCTGGGTAGGTTGGGATTGGGGTGGGGGGTCAGGTTGGTTCACGTAATGCGCAAGATCGGACGAGGACGTAGATATGGGTAGGACGCGAAAAAAATCTAATAGATGCGGATCGTGTCGAACTGGCGGCTGTGTCAATTAGTAGATGCAAATGGGGATGATTTGTGATAGTGTAGACATCACTACGAAGCCAACGGAGATATTTTCGATATGACTGTAGGAATTTCTGCACGTTTAATCAACTGAAGGTGAAAAAAACGAACCTATATAAGTTTATAAATTTCAGGATGGTTTTAGGGCTAATCATGCGGTTTTCGAATATTTTTTGAATTGGGTTGTAAATTTTGGGTCAATCTGACATAGAACTGAATTATCTCACATTTTTCCCTTTTGTTTTTTTATTTCAGATAAAATTTTCAGGTTACTTGGAGAAGACTTAATGGATTTACTTTTTCTTCCTGGAAAAGATCAATTTTTGCAGTGCGAGATGGCCTTTAATATAAAATATTTCAGCTTATTTTGTAAACAGTTTCATCTCTTACAACTCAATGGGATAAAGGGTTTTTTACTAAGCCCTTGTATCATACACCAAATTGTATGGTACCCTGTTACGCTAAAACTGTATCTTGCACACATGCTATAATTATTGTTTGATGTTAAAAATTGTAATGCTCTTCATCAAAAGAATCTTCGACTCGTACAAATACTTTAACAGTAGATTCTTGATGTCAAAAAAAACACTTTTTTCCTTTAACAGTTTTTCCAAATAGACTCGGTTTTAAAGCTCAGACTGTTGAAAACCCATGAAAAAATGTTATTTTCAGTTCTATGTCACAAACGGTTCTATCGAATGAAATGAATTTTCATTTATTTCATTAATCTTTTTCGAACACAAGATATCATCCACGTCTTCCAGTTTTCTCATTATGACTTACCATCAAATACCAACAATAAGGAATACTCCTTCTGACGAAAATGATGTATTTTTATGAAATATCTTTGAAATAACTATTTTGAAATAACTATTTCAACCGTTTCCCAAAATTATTTTAAATACTTAAAAATTAAAAATGAAAATGGGTATTTAAAATTTAAAGCGTTTCGTTTCTAATGCACAAGTTGGCAACATCGACTGAAATATGCGTTGATAATGAAGGACAACAAATACACTATCTTGATGAGATAGACAAAGATGTCTGTCTATGAAGTCTGCGACGAACGAGGAAGGTCGTAAAATTTTATTGGATTTTTATGGCCGGTTGCTGTTCAGGCTCGCCAGTGAGTACGCGCCTTATGATGGCTGTACATCAACAGCTGTCATTTTATAAACAAGCCATTGTTCTTTTTATTTTTCAATAGGCGCTGTTGCCAAATCGTAAACTAGAAACGAAGTGATATAAATTTTGAAACTTCATATATGAAGAATGATTTTGAACAGTTTTCGAGGTGCATTTGAAAAATTCATGAATAAAACTCATAATTATTCAGTCCAAACTTGCATATATGCTGTGATAACCCAAATCGAGGAGAATTTTTCATTCAAAGAACCCAACTGTTGAAACTAATAGTGGTATTCTGCTTTTATCTGTAAGCCAAACTGTGACTTTTCATAAGCTTACAGGAAAATTGCAATTCTGGACGGTTTTTAGTGGTCTGTAGCTTACAGGAATCCGCAACTATTCACGATAAGTAGTTCAAAAGTAACACTGTAAATAAGATTGTTATAGGAACATTTGCAGAATTGCATTATTAACGAACCTGTGAATAGGACACTTACATATCGATCGTACGCTCCAGATTCGAAACTTAAGGATGAAAAGCAGAATACAACCATAAGTTGGACGCTATTTAATGAATATTTGAACGTTTTAAAAATATCCGTCATATATTCTCGTATAATGCGCCGTTGTCGAGTATCTAATTTGTTCAAAAATTAAAAAGTATCTGTGAAATTTGGCTGAATACAACTCTGTTCAAAAGATCCACAGATGTGTAGTGTAGTAGATTCAGATAGTTATACTGAAGGTAATGTTGTGTTTCCAGGGGTGGCACAAATCATTATGGAAACTTAAAATGGCTATATCTTTTTATCATGGCCGAATCGGAAAAAATGGTGTGGGAAAAATGTGTTTCTTTTGACCTGAAGAATCCATAGTTAAAATATTTGTACGAGTCAAAGACTTACCCTGTAAATATATCAAGTCATTACCGAGTATTTCTCTCTTGATGTGGCGTTCCAAATACCAAAAATTTGATGAAGATGAAGGGGTCGTATTAGGGACTGCCTTATAGGTAGTTTAATCAACATTGTTAATGAGAGTGTTTTGTATAGGTGATTTTTAGTGTGATTATTTTTTTCGATAATTTCTACGATCTGGTGAGAAGAGAAGATTCACCCTCAGAACCACCTTGTTTATTAACGCGTAATCGATAGTTCTTGATGAGCCCCGAAGAAACAGCCTCAAACAAACGTTGGTCTTTGTCGTTTCAAAATTCCTGGGTTAGCTGAACTTCCAGATTATTTCATTATCACTCATCCCAATCTCTTTGCTTCACGTCTTCGACTGCTTGGAGACCAATTTCCTCCCATTTGGTCCATCCACCACAGATCTTATAGCCCGCTGATGCGGTCATCCCACGTTTCTGTCCGAAACGACTCCCTTCGCGGAAAAGCGCCATCTGGCGAGGCCGTCTCTACACGGAATCGTTAAACCGCAGGAGCGTCTGCCTCAGTAACGACCGCAAAGCCAGGATCTTACCTCGACAGGACCGAAATTAAACAGTCATAAAGTCCCCATCGAAATTCACACAGGGTCGTTCGCACCACAGATAAAATCCGGCCGATACCCGTCATCGCCTCCTTCGATTTTTATTCGTCTCTCGGCCTACGGTTTCCCCGAATCTCTTTATAAAAATAATAAACCCGCTCCGTATAAGGCCGCCATCGCGGACTTCAAGGAGACCGCCTCATATTATTTAACATTTCAACACCAGTTAAGTACTGTATTATCACTCTTCTTGAATATATATGCATTTGTGTTAAAAGGAACGATCGGCCGGACGTTCGGTCGCGCGGCTTAGCGAAGGAACGGCCGACTGTTGGGTTTGGACGACTGGATCCTTATCTCCACGGTAGCGTCTAGATACTCCGCTACGTTAATGTAAAATTGCTGTCTTTAGTCGGACTGGTAACCGCTAGATAGCCACCCGTGTGCCCTGAGTTATCGCTGTCCAAGAGATGAACTTCGATGTCGTCTGCGATCGTCACATTTTTCAAGCAGACTCAGGACGCAGCCCTTGGTGGACCAGCGAGGTCTTGAAGTCGAACAACTGGCGTTTTTCAAGGTGACGGCTGCTGCACGACGGTGCGCAGTGGTCAATATGGTCCTTGGTCAGGATTGGCATTTGGTATATCGTCCATCTTATACCCAGCGAGAGAGAAGCATCATTTGATTAATGAAAAAGGTAGTCAACTTCTAGTTAGATACGCGTCTCTGTATGTGGGTAGCAAAACGTGAGTATAATCCACCACTACAACTGTGAAAACTTTGGATTATCAACTTCAAAAGAACTAAAATTGTCTGGCCGTTTGAGAAGGCCAGTTTGTGTCCTTCACAGATCATCAAATTGGGCTTAAATGAATATGCAAGACACTTCTATATGGAGTCAAATTAGGTACAAATCAAACACGAATTGAAGTTAACATAAACAAACCGTAAGATTAGCCAACCCAAGGTTGACACCTTGTTTGGATTACTTCACCTTGGCATTCACAACAAGGAAGAAGTGTGTCAAAAGTTTTCGATAGATTTAGATTGTTTGAGATGCTAATTTCTCAAAAAACTATAGAACGATAAGTCTACTATCGGCTTTGGAAAAAGTAGTTGAAAGTGTAAAAGCAAAGAGACGTAGGCCTCTTCTATAAAAAAGAAACTCAAGATGCTACCCAGAGCAATTAGGGTTCACTCAGCGGAACAATAATTCTTGAGGCTAAGAGAAACCATAACAGAAGGATTCCGAAATAGGCTAGGAACAGAAGTTGTTTTACTAGACCTTGCCAAAGCATTCGATAGTGTTGGAATGGCTTGAAGGATTGATATAGAAAAAACTAAATGTTCGATGAAATTATTCTATTGAGGAACACAAGCTTGTGGATGGAAATAAAGGACACAAGCTCAATCAAAGAAAACATATCTAGAAGCAGGAATACCCCAGGGATCATTACTAGGGCCCTCACTTTAACATATTTTCAGCAATACCGTACAGGAGCATATAAGAAATATACTGGCATTTTATATGATACCAATGTATTAGCAGTATGTTTTACAATCAATAAACGACTGGTGCGAAGTGGAAACTCAAACTCAATGGATAAAAGAACCAAGAGACTCTAGAAGACAGAACTGATTCGGTATCAACTGAGGAATTAATGAAGAAGTGTGATCTATAGATCACACTGGAAAAAGGACTTGGAAGAACCATACAAAGCAGGCCATATCATATCACCTTTCACCAGTTTCCACCAAAATTGTATAATTATGTGGCAAATATGTGCTCTACAACCAAGAAATGTATGTATGTATAGAATTAAGAAGTTCATAGATTGGTAACAAACATAGTCTTCTAAATAAAATTTTACTGGCTTTTACACTGAGAGACCTCATGGTCTGTAGTGTTCCCAACACAGTTGTTGTAACTCTAACCCTCTTCAGCTAGCCCTCTAGCCCTCTCTCAAGTAGTTTCATTCTGCTTGAGGAAGATGAGTAACTGCATTTGCTGAATTTCGTTATAAACACTTTCATTTAGATCAGAGTGAACTATTTGAATCACCGTGACAGCTTCGTGTAATCTTTGAGTATTCAATGGGGGTCAGTAGTTTGTTGGTGTCAACGTCAGTAGTTTGTTGGTGTTGACAAAAAAATAAGTGAAACTTTCAAAAATGAAACACTTCAACATTTAGTGTAAGAACATAAGTACAAACAGGAAAAAAACAAATATCTTCAGGACAGCCAGGAAGCCCTGAGAGTAAATATTGGGAAAATTTTGATAACTTCAAGATCTGATAGGTTTCAAAATCGAGTGTCAGCACAGGGGGTTGATTATTACATTCTAGATTTTAAAGGGAGTTGCATTGCATCTATTGCGACCAAATCAGAGCTGTTTTGGTCGTGTAAATGGCGGAGCATTTTGGAGATCCAGATAGGTACTTCTTAGCTCTCGCAGTATTAATGTTCCCAAGGAACTTTTAAGGGGGTTTCGGCATTGGAAGATTCATCCAGAGAAATTCTCTTTCGGTATTTTCTTTCTCCTGAAACCCTTTTTGTACGTCTTTTTTGCTATACCACAGTATGGTTGTATGCGAATGAAGGAGGTTTGTGATCCATTCCTGGCAAGTGTTAAGGCTTCTTCTATATTTAGACCAAAAATAACTTTCGTAAGAGGAGAAGAGCATGGGTTAATGGAAGTTTAGATACAGCAAAGTGATACTACAGCAGAATACCAGGTAGACTGCAGAAATTAAATGACAAGGAAACTGAGTAAAAAAGGATAAATGAACGACCTTATGTATATTATTTTCAATGAAGATAACAACTTCTGGTTGAAACCTAGTTGAGGGATTCTCAGATTCAGGTCAAACACACCGAGTGAGTGGCCCATCTGATTCGGTGGTCCGAGAGTCTGTGATCTGCTTCAGAGATGGGACCTGATAACACCTATCAGTCATCAAAATGATAATGCCGCCGCTTCCACTCTCCCATCTAGACCATTATTTATCACATCCTTCCTATTAGTTCCCACATCCATGCGTAAAACCAGAAGCCGACCATAGAACTCGGGAATTTTATATGCAATACGACCTTCGCCTTCTTCTTCTTCTTATCTTTACGGCCCCGTACCGTGGGACGTTTCGATAAATTGAAGAATTTCTTACAGCTCCGAGTTATAACGACCGGAGCGGTTCTCTCGCTCAATTAATTGACAGTTTTTTTTTTCGACCGGGCGAAGCCTCTCTGCGCTATATTTATCCTCTCCCTTTTTCGATTTTATGGGCGCGATGATTTTACGATGGATTTTTATGAAAAATTCCGACTGCTTCAAGTTAATGAAATTTGAGGCGCTCTTGGCTCGGTCTCATTTGCCGCGTACTACTAAATTTTATTCGATGCCCGAAATATACAGGGAGATGTATTCCTACAGGTTCTCCATCGATGATTTTAAGATCTCGGTTAGCTGTGTGAGTCTAGGAGTTTGTTTGTCCTCACGTAACTGTCGATGCATATCCCAGATATTGATGGAGATTTCACCAAAAGGTTGATGATTAATTCCAAATAATTTTCGTATAAAAAATTCTTTAGAAATAGAAGAAGCATGATGTAAGCATGTCGTGAATGAACCCTTTCCTTCCAAGTCGATAAAATCGCACATGTTATTCGATCGTGAATACTGCATAATATAATTCTCAATCAGGCCACAGCAGCGCTGCAGGTTAGGAGATTTTTCGACATATCTGCATGAAAAGCTTGAATATCTTCACCAGATGAGGCTTCCGAGGCATTCTGCCAATACGTGGCTATTGAAATATTCAATAAATACCTTGTAACTCATCGCATAAACATCGAGTGGCTGAGAATTAACATAAGGAGATGACGTTCTAGACGGATAAGGAATACGGATTCGAAGACGAGCTGAGTGAAACTTCAAAGGATTATGGCCGATATTTTATGCGAGATTTCCTTGCCGAGCGTTAATATTCAAAAGAACAAGAACTACATATGTCAGTGAGAGATTAAATTCACCAGACCAGATAAGAGATCTAAGAAACCCATCAGTAAATTTTTCGAAACATAACGAATTTCATATCCATAGTTGCCTTACTGATACTCAAAAATGGGTCATAAGAACTATAAGTTTATAGAAGCGAGTGATGAAAATATCTTCTTCTTCGATATAAACAATAAACGTCATGCGGATTTCAGTAACACTCCTCCAGAGCTGAGAGAATTTGCGACTAGGTACTTAGCACGTTGGCGAAAACTGTATGTTGTCTCGCCTAATTGCTAGCCTCGTCTGAGCCTCGGCTATCAGCTCAGCGTTAGTGAGAATGGAGTCTTTGAACTCTTGACGAATTGAAATATTCAGGGACAAAAGTTCAGTGTCAAAGAGACCATGAAAACTTCAAAAACAGGAGAGGCTTGCATGCTGAAAAGAATGCCAAGAAAGAGAATTGCAGCCTAAACTAACATGGCCTCTGGAATTATGAGAACAGAACATATCCCTAGGACATCGAAGATAAGGAATATTCTCACAAAACTATACATAGAACGATAAGTCTACTATCGGCTTTTGAAAAAGTAGCTGAAAGAGTAAAAGCAAAGAGGCGTAAGCCTTTTCTGTAATGAAGAAACACAAGTTTTAAATTACCTATCCAAAGCAATTAGGGTCCAGAAAAGAATACTAGGCAGAACAATAATTTTTGAGGCTAACAGAAACTATAACAGAAGGATTCCAAAATAGTGTTGGAATGGCAAAAAGGATTGGTATAGAAAACGTTAAATATTCGATGAAATTATACAATCATTGAGGAATAGAAGCTTGTGGGTGAAAATAAATGGTACAAGCCCAATCAAAACATATCTAGAAGAAGGAATACCTTAGGGGTCATAACTAGGGCCCTCAATTTACAATATTTTCAGCCATAACATACATGCAGGAGCAACCAAGAAATATGCTGGCATTTTATATGATACCAGTATATTCGCAGTATGTTATTCAATCAATACATGACTGTTGCAAAGTGGAAACTCAAACTCAATGGATAAAAGAGCCAAGAGACTCTAGAAGAAAAAATTGCTTCGGTATCAACTGAGAAATTAATGAAGAAGTAGAGTGGAAATCTATAGATCACAGTGGAAAAAGAACTTGGGAAAGACCCATACAAAGCAGAACATTGACAAAACAGAAGCAGTGATGCACTGCCCTCATCCACTGATAGGAAGAAGTAGGCACATGTCAAAGAAGACAAAACTGTTGCTCGATAACGAGATATGATAACACTTTTCACCACTTTCCACCAAAATTGGATAATTGTGTGGCAAATATGTGCTCTACAATCAAAAAATGTATGTAGGTATAGAATTTAGAAATTTATAGATTGGTAATAAAGATACTCTTCTAAAAAACATTTGGGTTACATTCATTGGCTTTTGCTAGAAATTCAGAGGCAAGGGAGGAAGAAAACTGTCAAGATACTGCTCTCTATTTGGAGTTCCTCAAGGATCCTTTATGTGGCCCTTGATATTCTCTTTAGAAGTTACTCTGACAGAATTAATTTTCTCTGTGGATTTCGCGCGGGAAAGCATCAGTATACCGTGGTATTTTGACGGAAGAGATGATGTGAACTACTAGAACAAGGTCCTCAACTATCTAAACGTACAAAACGCAATAATTTATCGAATAGGTTTCGCGAATTGATTGGGATACGACAAAGTTGCCAGTCACCCGAACAGATCCATTTAAGGCAACTAACCTAACCTAAACGCCGACCACGGTGGACAATCGTTATTAAATCATCCACGAGGTCGCGTCAGCCTTGAAAAACCACCGAGAACGCCGTCGTGTGAGTCGACTGGACGCGCGAGACGAAGAAGGGAGACGTTTAACTCTTTATTTGTTTTATAAATTAAATTCCGTGAAATCACGGTCCAAAGGGATCATTAAGGAGGCTGCCAGGCAGGCAATCTTTAAAAATAAAATTATCCCGGCCCAGCGTGCCGACCGGTGGCGCCACCTGGCCACGCCCCTTTCGCACTCTGTCGCTCGCGCTGGAGATCCGGATCGTCCGTCTTCGTCTTCGGTTTTTACCGGAGTTTGGGCAGAGATGGAATAGAGGGCGGTGGCAAGCCGGGGCACTCTGTCGGATGCGTTCATCGATAAGGGGGTTTCTTGCTATTGGATTCGGTGGTGGCGTTGATGATCTTTCAATCTATGGTTTGTGGGCTCAGTTCCCTTAATTTGGCCTTGAATCAGGGATGATAACAGTGATAGTGTGCTAGTTTATCAACGTTCTCTTCAATATTTATTGAATCTTTTAGTTTCTTAATTGAAGCATATACCAAATAAATCTACTGCAATTACTTCCTTCAACGCTCTTCTTCTTCTTCTTCTTAGAGTTCAGTTGATTATATCTAACCATCTTTCGGGTGGTTGAAGATTCATAAATTGAAAAGTCTAAAAATAGGCCTTTTAGGCAAAATAGAAACTGTTCGGTTGAATTACAAACATATAATTTGTCTTTCTCATTTTAGTTGTTTAAATATTTCATTCCAACTTTATTTGACACCAAAAATGCTTCTTACTATGACTTCGCTCATAACAACTCTGCAAACTGATGTTGATGATTGATCCATGTAAAATATAAGGTTCCAAAGAACATCGAAGTGATAAGGATTGTTTTGTATTATTTTGATTTCTGTTATTAATTTAACTCATGTGTCATGTTCATGAATTAGGAATTTAATAGTACCAAAATGAGATACCTACAGTAGCTATTCATGTAATAAGTAACCCTTAATTGTTTTTTTTTTAATTTTGAAGAAAAAGTGTTCACTAGTACAGCCCGCTCACTGTAACTTATATAATCAGAAAAAAATTCCTAAGTATCATTCCGATCTGGTTCAAAAGCATATTGAGTCCAAGTGGATAACTGGACCGTTAACGAAAAATTTAAGAATTTCCAACACTGCTCGTATTCGTTTACGTGACCAAATTAAATCGAAATTTATACCATCGTATTAGACCGTCGTCGATGCCAATAAAAAAATCTCATTCAGATGATTCGTATTCTCCCACAATTTCATACCGATGCATCTGTGCGATATGTCTTGAGAACTCTTTAATATCGTCTATTAAATTCTTTGTCGGGACATTAAACATCAAACCCATCTCCGTAACCAATGTACCTAATGAAACGAATACAGGTAATTAATTTAACGATGACTTCGGTCCCATTTAAGACGACCATTTCTGATCCGGTACTTTATGCTTTATAACGTTTTTTTTTTGGTTCAATATACAGGAAACGTCTGAAATGGGAATCGATCGAATTTAATGGCTAAAAGACAAAAATCGGAACTTATCGGGAATTGGCGTAATTAACCGGAGAAATTAGAGCTAATGTGCAATGCCTCCTTCTCTTAATGAGTGAATTTTTCGATACCTATCTATACATCTCAGTGACATTCAGGATATTAGTTTCAAATATTGGAACGTTGCACGTTGTTCTCTAATTGCTCTGCAGTTAATTTCACTTGCATTTCATGACAAAACCTATAAACTTCCTCATGAATTCGACTTTCGTTCAATTAGTACGTCAAAAATCATATTTATCAAGCATTTCTGATATCTATATTAATTCTATTAGCTTTTGCTAGTGGAGAAAATATAGAGTTTCCAAAATCAAACTAGAAACAACCAACTAAGCTTCTACATCTGAGAATCAATCAAAAATTTCGCTCTGACTGTAATCAATTCTAATGGCAAAAACGAACTCAACTTAATTAGTAAGAAAAGTAATTTTAATTCAACATACCAAGAAATCAACAGCTCTTTCTTTCAACTGAAACGAAACATAGTTTAGTATACGTCTTGTGGAAGCTTTCATAGTAATTAAGAACACAAATTCAATGTTCAAAAAGCATGCACTTGTTATTGGAATATTATGGTAACTATGGTTCTTACACAGATATAGTTTCCGACTATTAATTTTTCATGTAGCAAAACAAACACAAGCATCTATTAAATCCCAATTTTATAACATATATAAAATATAACAAAGGACGACATTAATTCCTTAAAAGAAAGAGAATGAGATAAGATCTGAGCGGAGGAAAACACAGGTATAAATACCTGATAAAACTGAGGTGAAATATAACATTCATTCTTGGACTGCTGACAAGGTCCTAAGCAATAAATAATATAGAAAACGGTTACTACCGAGAGTGGCAGCGGTGTTACCACGGACAAAGAAGTCCAGCTGCTTTAACAGCGATTTTGTTGGTGACGAAAAAGAACAGAATAAAGGAAAGTTAATGGATGAGGCAATGGTTTACTGATATAGTGATGCAATTCGCTCAAAACTAAGCAAAGACTCATTGATCCGCCTTGGCATGAGAGAAGTCCTTATCAACAATTTGGCAACCACGTCGATTCTCATAAAAAGCGCGGACCAATAGACTTAAAGACCTCTTTCCTGAACGTCACCTGCTTCAGACATTACCATAGAAACGTAGTTCCACGTTGCCAACCGAGGTGCAAAACGACAGAACGGAAATGTTTAAATATCTCGACTTTTTGTCCCGAGTTGGTTAGGTTAGGATAGGTTACGTTTAGGTTAGGTTAGGACAGATCGAAAATATTTTAATATCTCGACTTTTTGTCCCGAGTTGGTTAGGTTAGGATAGGTTACGTTTAGGTTAGGTTAGGTTAGGTTAGGACAGATCGAAAATATTTTAATATCTCGACTTTTTGTCCCGAGTTGGTTGGGTTAGGATAGGTTACGTTTAGGTTAGGTTAGGTTAGGTTAGGTTAGGACAGATCGAAAATATTTTAATATCTCGACTTTTTGTCCCGAGTTGGTTAGGTTAGGATAGGTTACGTTTAGGTTAGGTTAGGTTAGGTTAGGACAGATCGAAAATATTTTAATATCTCGACTTTTTGTCCCGAGTTGGTTAGGTTTGGATAAGTTACGTTTAGGTTCGGTGAATTTTGTCAACAATATGCATAGCAAGTCCATAGTCTTTCATCAAAACATAGGTTCTAGATGGAGAAAGGGAGTTTTTCTTACAACGTTGCCAATAGGAGAGTGAAAGTCTAAAAATGCGATACTTTTACAATTATCGTATAAAACTAAACGTGTAGAAAATTGATCAAAAATCGTTGCTGTCTAGGAGGCACGCAAGTGTTACTTGACCTTTCGCAAGAACATCTAAAGGCAACAAATGTTATCTCCCATATTTCTACGTATAGCCATGCTAATTGCACGAAATTAAAATTAACAAACAACAAGGGAGATAAAGTGTCGCTTGTTTATCTTATTAGATGTTTATTCTTCCCTCGCCGAGAGCGATTTATGTCAATCAAATCGTATTAATTGGGTGAATGTAATTAATAGCAGCGTTATCATCACCTTTGAAATAGCCGATGTGCCAGTCGATTTTTCTTCTATATTAAGATCGAAAATAAGCGGTGTGATAGCGTTTAATTGCAAAGCAGATGTCTGCGGTGTTGAAATCCTGGAATAGGTTACGAAATTTCAGATTGGAAAAAATGTCCCGCAGTTGTTAGGCATTTCAGTTTTTGACGTTTCCGTTGGTTCGATTAATTGATGAAATAATAATTGGCGGTTGTTGGGATTTCGTACGTCCTATTTTAATTAAGCGGTTTGAATGAATCGCTTTATTACGGCTGGTCATGTTTGGACTATCAAAAAACATGTAGCGTTTTATCTATTACGATTTATCGAAATGCTTCGTGAATATGTGAATTTCATTTATCGAAGGTGTCTTCACAGCCAACAAACCACATTGGAACATTCCAAAGTTAACGAGTTCTTTCCTTGATATTTTTATGATTTTATCTAACATTTCAATCTAGTTTTTCGAACTTTCAGACAGTTTATACATGTACGTAGTTGGTATCGAGGTACATAATTTGTAAATGGACACGAAGCATCATCGAGCTGTGATTTTATACATTACTAGCTGACCCGGCAAACCTAGTTTTGCCATTTGAATTATTTCTAGGGTAGATAATAATAACGAACTCATCATTTTAAATTTTCGATTTACTCGATATAACTTAACTTTTTGTCCAAATGTCGAAAACCTATAAGTACTCTATGATTGCTCGATTGGTCGTAAGAAAAAGGAATGCCTTTTTTTCTGTTCTGTACAATTTTTTTTTGGGAATATTTTGTTATATAAACCTTGCCCTAACAATAATAAACACAACAAAAAAATAATTGTCAAATTTGGTGCGATCGTTTGAACAATAAAGCATTTTGAAGTAAACCATAGATCCTCTTTTATCAATATAGATACAAGCTCAAATTGTAAAGAGTATTCTGGAAAATCAGTCGAGTACTTGTTGACAAGTGTAATTTTTTTTACTGTAACAGGGAAGTAGATTTAATTCCAATTTAGGTAACACTACTTGTGAGAAAGTTTTCAACTTCCTTTCTTTCATTACCTGCTGTATATCCCGTACTAAAAGTCTCGAAAACAAAACTACCGGCGCGACCAAACCTATAATTTCTTAGGGCTACTTGCGACTGTGTGCCCTACTGGAACTGAAGAGACCCAACTGTGACCTACAGATCCGTCTACACTCCGGGCATGGATAGTCACCAACCAGATTTGGCCGCCGCTGTATTCTTCTCGAGTCTCCATTGTAACTGTGGACCAAAGTCATCCACAGTGATCTGTCTTACGCTAGTTGTTCCCAATTATGATTGGCATTAACTGATTTTAGGGATTGATGCAGTATATCCTTAAACCGCTTATACTGGCCTCCTGGTTTCCGAGCTCCCTCTGTGAATTCGCCCTACAGAGCTATTTTGGTGAGTCTTGTGTCATGCATCCTCGAAATGTGGCCGCTCCATCAGAGTCGGGCCCTCGTTACTTGAGTCTCAATTGTTATACAACTCGCGCGCTGCAAGACTTCTGCATTCGAAACTTTGTGGAACCATCTGATGTGCATTATTTGTCATAGATGACGTTGTTGCGATTGTTCAAGCTGTTTAATATGTCGCCTGTAGGACGTCCAGCTTTCGCTTCCGTAAAGGAGCGTTGGGGGACCACTGCTTAAACAGCTGTCTTAGTCTTCGGATTGAGGTCTCGATTTTGAAACACTCTGTCCTTTAGCTTCCAGAATGCCCGTGATGCCAAATTGGTACGGTTGTGTATTTCCGTGTCCGTGTTAGACCTAGCATTTATGAAGCTTCCCAAGTATTTGAACTGCTCGCCCTGTTCAAGAGTTTCATCTTTCAGGCTGATATCTGTTTAAAGGCTTTCTGGCGGACTTATCAGGATTTTGGTTTTGTAGATATTGAGTCTAAGGCATGAAGCTTCATATATATGTTTATAGGTGTCCAACATTATCTGTAGATCCTCTGAGCTGCTAGTGATAAGTACGCAGTCGTCTGCATATTGAAGTTCCGTGATGAACTTTGTACGGGTTTTTGCTCTGAGGCTCTTCAGGTTAAAGAGGCCTCCATCAAATCTTATTCCAACATCTATGGCGAAAATATTGAAGAGTAAAGGCGCTAACACGCAGCCTTGTTTTATTCCAGAGTTGATTAAGAAATGGTCGGTTTTTGAGCCATTATGCTATATTCTAGCGGTGTGTAAAAGCCTCTATACCAACAATTTACAATTTCAACTTCCTAAGCCAGACGGCAGTTACAGAATTTTTATAGAATATTACAGAAACTATTCAGGAAACTATAGGAAACTTTCTCACATGGTGTGTTACAATTCTTGACGTAGTGGCACCTATGCAATAAGAGGACAGTTCCCATTGTGCAAATTGAAGGTGGAGGTGAAGGTGAAAAAAAAAAGAAAATAAAAAAGCGAAATTCTGCATTCCAGAATTTATTATACATGCAAAGACTGAACTCTGATGCCCGAAGAACAACAAAGTGATTCGTCATCATATATAAAACCAGAAAAAAATTCCAGAGAAGCCACGAGACAAAAGTTCACGCCTATAGACGCCACATAACCCATAATTAAAAATGAAGAAGAAAACAACCAAGATATTAATTTGGATGGGACCCGGTGAAAGATGAACCCCGACGTCTTGCATAACTTCCTCTCCGCTTAAACGAAAATGCCCAGATGAAAAACGAAACAAAAGGCAGGTCGGGTAAATTAAAATCAGGCGCCACACTCTCATTTTAAATTCAGAAAGTTACATCTTTGCCGGGCCAACTATATATAAAGACGGACTCCGTAGTCGGTGGTTAAATACAATTAAGGGAACATAACTCATCTGGTAATAGGTTTCATTTGCTCTAACCGTATACCTTCCTCTGTCTTCCGACCTGACTGTCAGGCTGACAGCGGGAGTCAGTTGCTGCTTTGATAGATGGGAATTGGGGTCGCAACGAATCTATGCGGACGTTTTTGGGGTTGATGGATGGGGATGATTTTTTCGAGAAATTTGAAGGTAATCGTTCAATTTTTAGAGATATGAAGGCCTGTCATATCGGTCAATTAGCAAAAAGTATGTGGATGAGCAATGGGTTCATTACTTCCATTGAATATTGTGAGGATTTATTCATATTCAAATTATTTGGAGAAAATCCTTTCTGTTCTTCCATAAGGTAGGATTACTCCTCAGGTACGATATCTAGTTTGCCTGCAGTAGTACCATGGATACAAAAAATAATATACGTGTTATGTTCAGTTTGACCAGCATATGATTGTTTCGATCGTTTTGTTAATTTTCTTTTTACTTTTCTTTGTTATCTTGTCCTAGTTTTTTAAGTGTCAAGTGAAGCAGCTTAGGCTAGACTTCGCCCTGTTGTATAATAATTATTTCTACTCTTGTTCTCAAATTGAAATAATTTCATTTCGTTACTTTCATCACAAGTGCAGATTTTGAAGGTCGATTCATTTTCTTGAAAACTGTTGGTTCAATTCGAACCAAATCTTCAAATCATACATAGAAAACATACTGTCAGATAGTCTAGGTGTAAAATACACATAAAATCTCTATTTGTTGAGACTCCATCGATGAATACCATTGTGAGCAGATAAAATGGTAAAACCGATGAAAAAGTAGAAACAACTAAGAATTTCTCGAGAATAAGGAGTTGACAAGGTGTCAACTGTCAAATCCGAGCACATTGGCATATTTGCTATGATTTTGCACTTGAACGAGAGTAGGAGAAGCAGTTTTCATTCATCCATTCAATTTTTTACTGCTTCACACTTCTCCACAATGGATCTCGTGCGATTTCGTCTTGCAGAAACCTCGAAGACCTAGGTGACCACCACCATGAACGTACGAACTTATCAGGCTGAGATCGTCGAAAGAGAGAGAGAGACGGGCGAAAGAGTCGTGAAGGAGCAAGGTGGTCGAAGTGGTCAGGTATTGTGGTAATGATAGTGCCTGGGATAAACAGAGGTTCATATACATAATTATATGTTTGTTTAGCAGACAGCCATGGGCGTACTTCGTACGTAGATGATTGATGGCGCCACTCTTTGCCCGTGCCAGCGCATCTCGAGCCTCTTCGTGGTTACCGGCAACGGTCAAGCCGGGAGTTTGCTGGGAAAATATCCAGAATAGAAGAGATTTCAATTTTTTGAAATCCTAAAGAATTAAAGGAGAAATGCAAATTCTACATCACACTTTTACCACACCTCATTTTATCCTGTGTTACTGGAAGAATTCCTCAAGGATTATTGTCTAAGAATTCTTCTTTAAGTCCCTCAAAAAACGTTGATATATAGGAAAAATATCAAATTGGATGGGATATCTTCAAGTCGGTTCAACTGATCTCTTAGATCTTGAGCCTAATTAGTTGTTCGCTCTTAAATTGTTGTGAGCTATTTTGAGACCAATGTTTGAGTTGATATACATGAATATTCCATTTTCCTTAAGCCTTGGATAATCGTTGTTTATCGTGAAATAGTTTTGAATCGTTTCACAACACTAATTGGCATCTTCGATAGAGTTTGTGTTGGATCTTTGGTCTGAAGGTGACAAGAGAAAATGCTCCTATCGAAAACAAAAAGTCTTGAAAAGTGGAATCTGAACCACAAAAACCAAAATTGCCGTGAAATGATTTGAGGGTATGGCAGTCATAGGCAAGCATGTCACAAGAACCATGAGAAAAACTTCTGCAGCAAAAGTAATGTTAACCACCGATTACACTGACGTATATTTGAAAGTTTAAGCAAAATCGTTCAAAGAAACTGATGCTGTAATCGTAATATTCCACTGATCCTCCTTAGAACCAAGAAGTTACCTCTCAGCAGACTTTAAAGTAGCTTATGAAAGTTTGGAGAAGCAGTTGCATTCTGTGTGGATGATATAATGCAGTGGCAATGAAATCAGACAGCAAAAAATTCTAACGATTCCCATATGTATTTTTGTACAAAAACCATTAGACATTATTCCTAGGAAAAGTGCATCGCATAAGCTAACCGACCTAGTGAAGACATGTTCAACATAGTAAGCATTTGGAAAAACTTCATCACCATGCTATGTAAAAGGGAAAAATGGGACAAAGAATGCAACACCTTAAACCTCAAATCAAATACTATAAAATGGTTTACAGATGGTTTAAAAACCATCACAAGAGCTGTCGCTGGAATATATATGGTAATCACCAAGTGTGCACTGCAATTAGGTTTCTGCTAAGAGTTTTTTTCAGGTGGGAATACTGGCACTCTAAAGATGAGAAGTAGACAATAACCTAAAAAAATGTGACAGTGATCCATTTTAATAGTAGAGCTGCTAAGATCATCTAACACCTCCTCACTGGCTTTCTCAAAGGAGAAAGTCAGGTACCTGAATTTCAAGATAGCTCGTGAGCTTTTATTAATTGAAAACGCAGTTGCTGTTCATGCTCAAAATTAATCCAAATTTACTGCGACAAGTGGTCGCAATGTAACAACCCTTTTAAACTGAACTAAAATAGAAATAGAAGACAAGGTGAGAACCCAATTCAGTTGAATCATATTTATCTTTAGTTAAGGCTGTACCTCTACGACCTATTCAGATTTACACAGTGCTAATGCATGAATTAATGTCATAGTGATAGAAAAACATTAAAGACCAGCTGCTCATGTTTCATATAAACATATCGTCGAAAATTTTTGGCACAAAATTTTGTGTATTGGGCTACATTATCAAGGGTGTATTTGAAAGTGGAGCGTTTTTTTCAACAGAAGATACAATTGGTCAAAATAAACCGTTTCACCTATACAAAACTTTCAAAATGATGAAATTGAAAAAAAAAACTAAAATGATTACTCAAATTGATCCTAATATACGACCCTAGATCATTTATCATCTGAATTATTGCAAAGCAGTGGAAAAACAGTTATCGTCGAAAATTTTTGGCACAAAATTTTGTGTATTGGGCTACATTATCTAGGGTGTATTTGAAGGTGGAGCGTTTTTTTCAACAGAAGATACAATTGGTCAAAATAAACCGTTTCACCTATACAAAACTTTCAAAATGATGAAATTCAAAAAAAACCCAAAAATGATTACTCAAATAGATCCTAATATACGACCCTAGATCATTTATCATCTGAATTATTGCAAAGCAGTGGAAAAAAAGTTATCTCCTGATGACTGACTCAATCATATGGTTCTGTTTAGGATATTGGCAGGTTCGATTTTTAACGTGGGAATGGAAATGGAAACTTAGGACTGTTGAATTTTTCTCATTATTCAGTACACAAGGGTATAAGAGTATAACACAAGGGTTAAAAATAAAATATTAGTTCAAAATCTCACCAATAAAATTCGTCTAAATTATTCAACAATTTTTTCACAATGGGCATCATAAACTTCTTGTTCGAACATTCCAACAATCGTCATAAAAATGGGATGACATGGGGGAACATCATAGCACTTTTTTAACATAACTAACATAAGCACTTTCAAGAAACTGCCTCGATTTTCTACATTTTTTTTCACCCTAAATTGCACGATACCACAATTATGATTCTCTCAAAAGTGACCTGATGCATTTAATCCGATGAACTTGGTACTGAACCATTCACTGTCCAGTCATGTGTTTATGATTTGTTTTATATTTGCGACGCCGGAGTTAACTTCCAAAATCCCGTACTTGAAATTCGATGAAATTTTGTCGAACTTCTAGGGGTTGTATCTCAGCCATCTTGGATATTTTATATAGACAATTTTTCGTGAAATGACTTATTTTAATGACTTTTACGTTCTGTCACAAAAAGCTTCACCTTGGAAAATACCCTGTGTTACTGGTAATTTTTGTATGACTTCGTGTTGACTGCAGTCACAGAGGACTAACTTGCTCATGCACCTAGAAGGTCATGCGACACATACTTGTTAAAACTGAGCGTAACGCCGTAATCCTATAACCCAGGAAACCTTCCAACGTACGATTTTCTCCAACTTCAACTGGTAGGCGTTGAATTTTTAACGCCGAACCGGAAGTTCAAAGAATAGATGGCCGCCGCTGCAGTATCTCGTTAAACAAAGACGCGAACAAGGTATCGTATCGCATGTTCCATCTGGAGGGGTGAATATCTGATCTGAAAACACCGACTATCCCCATTTTTGAGGCCCGTGTTCGTGCGTACCAATAACACCCTTCGACCTCGGAAAAGCGCCCTTAGCGTCCTACTACCGTAGGACTTTCCCGACGCTTCGGCCAGGTAATTCGGTAGTGTTAATACAACAACGAAATGGCCACTAATGCTTCAGAGGTGTTTGGCTTATGGGGTCCAGACATGCGAACCGGCTATATATAGAAAAAAGGGGGTGGTGGAGGCGGCGGGCGTCCGGGGGCGGCGTGTCCCCCTACGTGTTTTATTTACGTTCAGCTTTCTTACGTATCGACGAAAAAGTTTACCCCGTCGTTTTTCGTGGACCGGCGGCGGATCGATTTACACGTCTGAAAAGTTTCGATGCATGATTTCACGTTGGGGAAATGCAGGGTGTGTTGTTTGGCCTTTTCATTATATCGGAGAGACACGAACAGCTGCGATTTCCACGTTTTTCGTGAGATTTTTCCGACGGCATTCGGACTCTCTGTCTCTTGAGGCGGCCGTTAAAACCGGCAGACTTAAACAGGGTGTCCTGAAATTGAGTCGAAAGAATTCAACATATTTCACATCCCAAAAAAAACTAGAAGACTCAAATTGAACCCATTTTGAATGCTCTGTTTTCGAGATATATGCTATCGTGAATTCCCTGAAGTCAGTTATTTTTAGTTTCTATCCAAATTCATGGAGGGACGGAGTCCAAATTTGTATATTCTTCGGACTTTTGGACTTCTATGGAATGGATACAAAAATTGATACAAGTTAAGGCAGAGACTGGTAATACCAGCGGTAGGTTTGATGATATTTTATGAAGTATATTTTTTTTTGGGACTTTTCAATTCTTTGAATACAACATTCTGTAAAAAGCACATTTCTACAGAAGAAGGTTGGTGGTGTTATTGGTGTAGATTGTTTTCGAGGAAACTTCAATCAGAATTATGTACAACTTTTCAGTTTGGGTGCATATCTCTTTCTCATAAGTTTAAGATCAATGAAAATGCATTGCAAGCTGGGTTCGAATTGAAGATATTGAAAAACTCAATTGAAATAAAAATACATATTTGGTAAAAAGGAATAGTCTTTGAGTACCAAGATTTCAACAGAAGTTTTCTGAGGTCAAAACAAAGGCTTCTATCCTTTACCATTTTTTTTTCAATTCAACCCATTCTAGAAGCTACAGGCTTTTGATATTTCTACAGGCTTCTGGATATTTCTCACAAACTATTTATTCGAATGGAGTTATTTTCGAAAGATAAGTTTTCATTGATTTGGTGAATCTTCTCCTACATAGTATTCCACCCAGATCTTCTGGTTTCTCCGATATGATCATTACATATAGGGAGTTCGGGAAAGTTGAACCCCTTTTCACCCTGAAGTCACTTGAGTTGTATCTGTAAATGGTAGCAACTCATTTTTTCGGGTGAAGATATCATGACCAAATAGACAACGATAGATAATAGTAGAGTGATGGTGAGATGAACATTTTGAATACAGCAATTCTTTTTTTAGGAACCAAAAATTGTCTCCCTAACCCATGGGAGATTTCCCATCCTAACCTAACCTAACCTAACCCATGGGAGATTTGAGCAGGGGGCGAGAGAGACTTGAGCATAAGTTTGTTTATCAGCAAAAACATTGAAAGAAAACAATTACCACTGAGCAACGATTGTCTATGTCAAGGTTTTCATCATGAGATGTATCAAGTGTATGAAATACATATTTTCTCATTCAGAGTCACTCTCACTTATTTCCGAGATGTTTTTTACTTTTCTGAACCTTTGTATGCTTTTTTATATTTATTTCTACTATTCAATTTTCGTTTTTGGGAGCGAACTATAATATAACGGTAAACTTGGACTACTGATTATGTCTCCCGACCATAGCATGGGTCAAGTCTTCCGCACTCCATTTTAGTCTATTTAACAAATGGTTTCTTGAAACTTTTACAATCATTAATAAAAAGACTTATAGTTTGTAAAACCATATTAATTGAAGAAAGCAACAAAACTAAATAACACCACGCACCTATTTTAATTTTCAGACAGTGTAACCAACAAAAATTATTCAATTTCTTACTTCCTAACAACAAAATCACGTTCAACCCTCTCACTCTCGAACTGTTCTGATGACGGCCAAAATGGAGCCGCCACTAGTTGTGCCTTGTTACGAGTATGTCGCAATCTATTCACGATACCGATAGCGCGAAATTTGAATTGAAATATTTGAGGTGGCTCAAGTCTCCTACCTGAGCAAGTCTCCCGGACTGCCCCTAATCTTCCCATTGAATACGACAAATTACAAGCATTTGGGAGAATCGATATCGATATCGTTCTCAGGCCAATCGTATAACAATAATCATATTTCCGAAAATGTTGGAACTCCTTCTGTCCTGCTGAAGACAATATTTCAATTAAACTTGCCGTTGAAAGAGTATCGGAAAGAAGTCGTTAATATACTCAAATGAAACCGATATACCAGTCCAATATTTGGTCCTTCGAGCCGGATCAGCCGTTTGCGTGTCACGTGCAGATAACTCAGCGGTTCCGCAGTTCTCCCTCTCTGATCGCCGCGAACGCTAAATGCTAATGTATGCAATTCGGGAATTTGTTCAACATCCGATAGGTTTCGATAACGCCCTCCGCTATCTCGATGGTCTATCGACGTTCGAACAACATCGTGGACACCGGACGCCGATGGGCGGTATCGCTATCTATATAGTGCGGGCGTAAATCTAGCAGGCCGTTGTGTCGACGTGCTAGTTTGTCCGGGAAAAACGTGTTTAACACTTCAAAAACGCGTTCGACCTTTTAAAAACGCATTGGACGGGCGAAAAACAAGGAAAAATGGCGCAATGACGCGGAACGCATCGATTTTCAATTGGCGCGATCCGTATGACGACGCCAGGCGCGTTCATCGGTTTTTGTCGGGGTTGATTTGTCAGTTTTGTTGATTTTTATTCGATGTTCCAATTGGTGATTGATTGTGGGGCGAATCGGTGGTTTCATTAGGGATATTTTGAGGTGTATGGATGATTCCACTTCACTGGCAGTTCCGGATGAATGATTGTATGAATTTTTATCGTTTTGTCCTCTATTCGATAAAAATGAAGCTCTGCTCAATACAAATAATTGTTCTTTTGAACCAAATGACCTCAACAGAAATTGAAACTGCAATATCACAGACAATTCCTTTGATAGGAATACAAGGTGTTTTCAAAGGTTTTGACAGAAGGTAGAATTCATCAAAATAAGTCGTTTAACCAAAAATTGTCTATATAAGATATCCCAGATGGATGAGATACAACCCCTAGAAGTTCGACAAAATTCCATTGAATTCAAAGTACGGTACTGTGGAAGGTGACTCCGTCTTCGGAAAAACGAAACAAAACATAAACATATGGCTGGACAATGAATGGTTCAGTACCAAATTCATCGGATAAGATGCAGCAGGTCACTTTTGAGAGAATCATAATTGTTGTGTCGTGCAATTTAGGGTGAAAAAAATGTAGAAAATCGAGGCAGTTTCTTGAAAGTGTTTATGTTAGTTATGTTGAAAGAGTGCTATGCTGTTGCCCCATTTCATCCCATTTTTACGACGACGATTGCTGGAATGTTCGAAAAAAAAGATTGTGATGCCCATTGTGAAAAAATTCGTGAATAATTCAGACAAATTTCATTGGTTGGATTTTGAAGTATTACTCTTTTTTTTTTACAATTGTGGCCTAAGTCTCTTCTGTCAGTTGGTATCGAAATAAGCCATTTAATAAAATCGTGTGAGGTACTAAAAAATAATGAGAACAATTCGGCAATCCTAAGTTTCCATGTTCATTACCTCATAAATATCGAACTAGCCAATATCCTTAACGAAACCACATGGTCGAATCAGGAGATAAGTTTTTTCCACTGCTTTGCTATAATTCAGCTATTAAACGGTCTAGGGTCGTATTAGGATCTATTTCAATAATCATTTTAATTTTTTTTCAACTTTGTCATTTTGAAAGTTTTGTATAGTTGATTTTTGGTAAAACGCCTCATTTTGACCTGTTGAAAAAAGTCTCAACTGCACCTTTAAATGCACCCTGTATTTCAGCGTCATAACCAGAATACCAAAATGAACATCGGTAACATTCCTCCAATTATAGTAAATCTAGCTGACACCACAGCAATGCGCTTCACCATTTGCAGGCGATAGTAGTATATAAGTGAGGAATAAAACTTCATCGGTAAACCAATTATGACTAATGACACTTTCCGAAACAATTTAAGCGATAAAAAATGGAACTTTCGTCGATTATCAAGGTACAGCAATGATGTGCTAGCGATAAAATCAAGTAGCCATGATGGATGTATGTAGCAGTTAACACAGGTAATACTCTGGATGATTTATGAGCTGCTGGTAAGATTGAAATCGCCACTTTTCGAAAATTCACTCGGATAATCAGGGTTATGAAGGCGTACTAACTATGACACGACAAAATCGTAGATAAAGCTAAAAACGAGTACATACATTGTTATAAAAAATATGAATTTGTTTAGTTCACCCAATAATTTGGTGGAAAGGCTATACTTGCAGAGTGAGTCTTTGACATGTGAATATATTTCAACAGTAGATTCTTGAGATCTAAATAAACACTTTTTTGCTTTATTATTGTCTCATGTCGCTCTGTATACTTTCCTATCTTAGACTCGTACATATTTTAACAATATATTCGTGAGGTCGAAAGAAACAAGAAACACTTTTTTCTAGACCATTTTTTACGGTTAGGCCCTGATAGAAATAAATAGCCATTTTAAGTTTTCATAATAAGCTGCGCCACCCCTGAAAAAACAAAATTACCCTCAAAATAACTGGGCAAATCTGACACTACACATCTAGGGATCTTTCAGCGTGGTTGTATTCAGCCAAAGTACCCAATTTTTCAAATTTCACAGAAACATTTTAATTTTTGAATATCAAATTACTCAAAAACGGCGCATGCTACGAGAAAATATGAGGAATACTTTTATTTTACAGAACGTTCCAATATTCATTAGATAGCGACCAACTTCAAGAGTTGGGTTCTTTGAATTTGGTATTTTTATGGTACGTAATGGTCATAATGAGAGAACTGGAAGACGTGGGTGATATCTTGTATTCGAAAAAGATTCATCAAATAAATGAAAAACTATATTCATGAATTCATTTCATTCGATAAATCCATTTGTGAGATAAAAGTAAAAATAGCATTTTTTATGGTTTTTCAACAGCCTGTATCTTTTAAACCAAGCCGATTCGGATAAAATGGTAAAGAAAAGAAGAGTTTCTTTTGACCTCCAAAATCTACTGTCAAAATACTTGTACGATTCAAAGATTCACCTTGTATTTTCTTCTATCAAAAAGGAATTCACAAACATACATACTCCTTCTGACGAAAATGATGTGTTTGTCATGAAATATCTTTGAAACGTCACATTTTGAAATAACCATTTCAACCGTTTCCCAAAAAATTATTTTGAGTATTTAAAAATGAAAAATAAAAATGGGTTTTTAAAATTTAAAGCGTTTCGTTTCTATTGCACAAGTTGGCAACATCGACTGAAATATGCGTTGATAATAAAGGACAACAAATGCACTATCTTGATGTGATAGACAAAGATGGCTGTCTATGAAGTCTGCGACGAACGAGGAAGGTCGTAAAATTTCATGGGATTTTTATGGACTGTTGCTGTTGAGGCTCACCAGTGAGTACGCGCCTCATGATGGTTGTAAATCCACAGCTGTTATTTTATGAACAAGCCTTTGTTCTTTTTATTTTCTAGTAGGCGCTGTTGTCAAATCGTAAACTAGAAACGAAGCGATTTAAACTTTTGAAGAATGATTTATAAATATTTTCCGCAGTGCATTTGAAAATTCATGAATGAAACTCATAATTATTCAGTGTAAACTTGCATATGCCCTGATAACAAAAATTGAGAATTCCCCATTCCGAAGGCTTTCTTAGTGATGAAAATGGTGATAAATCTTTATAAATTAAATGTAGCAAACTACCAATAGTAAACGTTCACTGGCTGAAAACCACCCAAAGTCCCCTTCGACGTCGCAGTAAGCCAAGCTCGCGTGTGACCATTTTCCAATTTCAATTAAAACAAACTTCATTAATTGCCCATAATTCACTGCCTTTAATACCCGCCAAACTTGGCCCGGGAAATCCAGCGCTACGCCACCGATACCCCTAATTTCGTCGTAACCCGCACACCTCCGTCGATAAATTAGGAAAAGCTTAAATGGCACCTTTCACAGTCCCCAGAAACGCCGAGAAAGTTGGGACATAAACCATAATGAGGACGGTAAAAGACCGCATTCCGGGCCGATCTTAATTTTCTGTCGTGCGGTGCGCGTCAAAATCCAACGGGGAACTTGCGGACAACGTCTCTGATGAGTTATCCGTGCCGTCCAACTTTTAGTTTTAACGTGTCGGTAAGTAATAATTCAACACCCCTTCGTGGTAACATTCCGAGGAAGCGGGGACTCCAAGTTGTCGTTCAAACATAGGCTGATTACTTATGAGCTGTGCTGGGCCCATAACCTGTTTGAAATAATGGAGTGCACAATAGATCTCAAGGTCACAATGTATCTAACTCTCAAAAAATCAGTACTTGAGATGGGATTTTGTAATAGTCCAAAACTCTGGAGGACAAAGGGACATCCTCCATTTATGAACGGCTCAAAACTCAAGTTCATGACGCGAAGCCATCAACGTAACTAATGTTATTGCACTAACGACAAAGTACCCATGTAGATGGACATTGTGTATGTGAAAGAACGCTTCCATTACGGTCGTTCTACAAGCGTGGGTCGTCGCTAATGGTGATGAAATTACCGGCGGACCATCAAATACCCGATCCAGCGGGTAGATAAGGCAAAAATCCGTTTTTCCAACGACTGCCCTGGAAAAATGACAGGAATATCGGCGTAATGATTAGGTACGTCGCCGTTCGGAATTTATTGTTGTCAAATAACAGCGAGATCCATTAGGAGATTGTGTGAATATTAATGTTTGATTTGGTATTCCGGCAGTGCCTAATCGGAGATAGTTGTGATGGCGGCGTAACATTGATTATCAACGTCATTACCTTCGTCGTCAGCCTCAACGATGGAATATCAAACGACCATTCGTTTGTACCTTTGGAGGCCGCTGCCTCGTTGAGTTATGGGAAAATAAGCGTTTCCGGCGTAAACAAGGGGATGAATTGGAAATTGACAGGAGGTTTTGACGTTTTTCTTTATCCAGGTACTGGATTCACACATCGTTGCATGGATTCACGAAGGAAAAATTCATTTTCCAAATGTTGTCAAAAATACGGAAAAGATTTAGTTGAAAACTATTACTCAGTTTCAAAATGACGTTTCTTGAGGAATTTGGATGTGTAACAACCCGCTTTTAATGGTGGAAGGTTTTCCTTAACGACGTGGTAGTTTATCTGTCTATCTATGCCAGAAATTGGGGTTGCTACCTCAACATTGAACCCATTTTTTAAATTGGCGCCCAACGTGGGACCTCTGTTTGTATTAGTGGTAATTATGAGTTTGATCCGGAGAAAACTATTGTTCCTCTAAATCCTGAGTGGACAATAAAACCAATATGGCCGCCTGACGCTTGTCGTTGCTTATAACCTTTACTTACTAGGATAGGAGGACTAACCAAGATCTATACCTAATTCTGCACAAGTCTTTGTATGGATGCCTTACAAAATTAATAGGGAATTTTTGTTTTTACGAGGATGTATTTATATCTAGTTAGCCTAGACTAGTTTCATGCATACAAAAAATATTGCGTTACCATAGCAACGAACAATAACTCATAAGAAGTGCCAGTGTGGAGTTTGAAGTCAAAAAAGTAAAGCAGCATTACCCCATAAATCAAAAGAAAGAAGATGTCCACCGAAATTGTGAAATTTGAAAAATTGGAGTATCGAGCCATAATCAAGTACCTGTATTCAAAAGGGTTAAGAGGTGAGCAGATTTACGAAGATATGCTTAGTACCCTTGGTAATCAATGTTCTTCGTATGCGACCTTGAAAAATTGGACTGCAAGCTTCAAAAGAGGTAAATTTTTCATTGAAGTTCATGACCGATCGGGAAGGCCAGTTTCTGTGTCAGTCCCCGAAAATATAGATGCAATTCATAACATGATTTTCCTAGACTGTCGAATTGGGCTAAAACGGATATCTGAAGCACTGCATATTTCATACGAACGCGTTCATGACAATTTGGACATGAGAAAAATTGCTGCAAAAAGGATCTCCAAATGTTTGAATGTTGACCAAAACCGTGCAAGGGTAGAAGCATCGCGTTCGATCTGTACTCGATTTGAAAACGATGAAGACTTCTTAAACCAAATTGTTACTATGGATGAGACTTGGGTACATTTCTACGATCCAGCAACAAAGCAGCAATCGATGGAATGGCGACACTCTGGTTGTCTAAGACCTAAGAAGATTCGTGTCCAAAAATCTGCTGGAAAAGTTCTTGCTTCAGTTTTTTGGGATTGCCATGGAGTAATCATGATTGATTTTTTGGATAAGGGTAGAACAATAACCGGAGATTACTATTCGACGTTACTTTTCGATTACTCCTCGAAATAATTAAAGCAAGAAGACGCGGAAAGCTATCCAAAGCATCAAATGAAAAAGAGAAAAATCATTATTCTTCGATGACATTAATTGAAAATCCGTAGTAAACTTTTCGGATTAATTCACTCAAACATAAAATTCTCAAATGCGACCACCTTTTTGAGTCTCTCAATGGAAAGAAATTCTTTGTCATCCTCTTCATTCACAAAATTTCTGATTTTGGAAATATTCAGCTGAAGTATAAGTCGTTTAGATTCAGATGGAACATTATATAAATTCTCTTACATTGAATATGTTCGCTACCGTCTCATTTATTGTGGATTTCAGAATATCAGGGTATAACTATTTGAATGAGTGGACCTGAATTCTAAATAGCACTTCCTGTAACACTGTCTTCTGTCTTTTTCAATCACTTTCGGCATTTTCGAAATAAAAATTGATATTAGTTGTGGCAACGGCGTTATGACATTAACGACATTTCATGAGTGCCAACCTTACTCCGTTCTATTTTCAAAAACTTGAGAAAATTATTTCATGGCCAACCGACTGCTAAAATCAATGTGAATGGAGTAAAGGTACCTTCAAAATACAATATGAATTTTATTCTATATCACTGGGATTTTAAAGCCGGTGATCTTCCAAGGATTTCAAAATGCTTCGAGCAACCGAAAGGCACAAATATAATTTGGAAGAAAAGTACGTTTTCATTGTAAGCGTTTAGTCGAAAATTTACATTTGAATCTAATATATAAAATTCTCGTGTCATAGTTTTCGTTACCATACTCCTCCGAAACGGCTTGACCGATTTTGATGAAATTTTTTGTGCTTATCCGGTATCTATGAGAATCGGCCAACATCCTTTTTTCATCCCCCTAAATGTTAGGGGTAGTCCACCCCTAAATTTTTTTTTTGTATTTTTTAGACAAAATTTTTAATTTCCATTTTTTTATGATACAACATACAAAAATACATACAATCCTCAATTTTCACTCTTCTACGATCAACCCTTATTTTTTAATAGCCATGTTAGTAATTTAATCATTAGGAAATTATTTATATGGCAAAACAACGTTTGCCGGGTCAGCTATCTATGAGAATCGGCCAACATCTATTTTTCATCCCCCTAAATGTTAGGGGTAGTCCACCCCTTAATTTTTTTTTGTATTTTTTAGACAAAATTTTTAATTTCTATTTTTTTATGATACAACATACTAAAATACATACAATCCTCAATTTTCACCCTTCTACGATCAACCCTTATTTTTTAATAGCCATTTTAGTAATTTAATCATTAGGAAATTATTTATATGGCAAAACAACGTTTGCCGGCTCAGCTTTCTATGAGAATCGGCCAACATCTATTTTTCATCCCCCTAAATGTTAGGGGTAGTCCACCCCTAATTTTTTTTTTTTTTTTTTAAACAAAATTTTTAATTTCTATTTTTTTATGATACAACATGGAAATTATTTATATGGCAAAACAACGTTTGCCGGGTCAGCTAGTATCTCAATAAAATTAATAGATTCACAGAGGGTCCTCTGAAAGAGCCTCACGATAATTTTTTATGGAAAATATTCTTTTCGAAATACAAGGTGGCGCATAACAAGCAGGCGCTTTTCAACGGCAAATCGGCAAAAACACCAATTTAAAAACAATCCTGTTCATTCCGAATGTCTTTCTCTTTGAAATGAACCTCTTCGTATCAAGCCGTCCGTAAAACGAACTTGAAATCTCTCCGGGCCAAGGTGATCCTCGACCCACTCCGCTACCCGTAAACGTGGAAAAATCGACGGACCAAAAACTGCCGAATCCCATATCCGAGACGAGATCCAAAGGGTGCCCCACAGCCGAGGTGCCGATAGACAAGAGATATGTCGCGCGTACGCATCGACGACACAGTATCGGAATACAATTCCGAATAAAGACGGTCCCGCAGAAGGGTTGACAAAACTGACGTCTGGAAGAAAATCGGACCGGCGTTTGTTCATTCTCTCGTGGTAATTTATCGACTTGGGTGCCTCGGGTACGGCGCGGATGGGGACGGAAGAAAGAGGTTTAACTTGGGCCGGCTCCTTTGGATTTCCGAACCAGTGGGCCAAAAATCGAGCGGTCTGGAAAAAATCGAAGGCGGCTTCGCGGCACGGCACACTAGGATGAGCATCGCGTTCCTGTTTACGACGAGCGGATTTCTCGATCGTGTCCTCGTCGACGAGAGATAGTGATCTTCGTCGTGAATGAACGGGATGCTGCGAGAGAGTGGCAGATTTGGTTTTGGGGTCGAATCTGGTGGATGTTGTGGCTAGATATCGATCAGGATGCTCTTGTCACATTGACGTCTCCGATAAAGCACAATTATAAATATTAACTAGCTGACCCGGCAAACGTTGTTTTGCCATATAAATAATTTCCATGTTGTATCATAAAAAAATAGAAATTAAAAATTTTGTCTAAAAAATAAAAAAAAAATTTAGGGGTGGACTACCCCTAACATTTAGGGGGATGAAAAATAGATGTTGGCCGATTCTCATAGATAGCTGACCCGGCAAACGTTGTTTTCACATATAAATAATTTCCTAATGATTATTACTAAAATGGCTATTAAAAAATAAGGGTTGATCGTAGAAGGGTGAAAATTGAGGATTGTATGTATTTTTGTATGTTGTATCATAAAAAAATAGAAATTAAAAATTTTGTCTAAAAAATACAAAAAAAAATTTAGGGGTGGACTACCCCTAACATTTAGGGGGATGAAAAATAGATGTTGGCCGATTCTCATAGATAGCTGACCCGGCAAACGTTGTTTTGCCATATAAATAATTTCCTAATGATTAAATTACTAAAATGGCTATTAAAAAATAAGGGTTGATCGTAGAAGGGTGAAAATTGAGGATTGTATGTATTTTTGTATGTTGTATCATAAAAAAATAGAAATTAAAAATTTTGTCAAAAAAATACAAAAAAAAATTTAGGGGTGGACTACCCCTAACATTTAGGGGGATGAAAAATAGATGTTGGCCGATTCTCATAGATAGCTGACCCGGCAAACGTTGTTTTGCCATATAAATAATTTCCTAATGATTAAATTACTAAAATGGCTATTAAAAAATAAGGGTTGATCGTAGAAGGGTGAAAATTGAGGATTGTATGTATTTTTGTATGTTGTATCATAAGAAAATAGAAATTAAAAATTTTGTCTAAAAAATACAAAAAAAAATTTAGGGGTGGACTACCCCTAATATTTAGGGAGATGAAAAATAGATGTTGGCCGATTCTCATAGATACCGGATAAGCACAAAAAATTTCATCAAAATCGGTCAAGCCGTTTCGGAGGAGTATGGTAACGAAAACAATGACACGAGAATTTTATATATTAAAGATTAACCCTTTGTCCCTTCGTACTGAGATTCTGAGATGAAAATATCGAAGAAATCCTTGACTTTCAACTAGGGATCGCAAAGTTCTTGAAAATTTCAAGATCGCGTCATTGACAAGACAAGAAATTTTATGTCAATACCAGACTTGCTTAGGTAGGAGACTTGAACCACCTCAAATATCACAATAGGGAATACTCCTTCTGACGAAAATGATTCATTTTTTATGAAATATCATCGAAACGTCACATTTTGAAATAGCCATTTCAACCGTTTCCCAAAAAAATTATTTTAAGTACTCAAAAACGAAAAATAAAAATGGGTATTAAAAATTTAAAACGTTTCGTTCCTATTGCACAAGTTGGCAACATCGACTGAAATATGTGTTGATAATAATGAAGGACAACAAATACACTATCTTGATGAGATAGACAAAGATGGCTGCCTAAGAAGTCTGCGACTAACGGGGAAGGTCGTAAATATTTATGGGATTTTTATGGCTGGTTGCTGTTGAGGCTCGCCAGTGAGTACGCGCCTTATGATGGCTGTACAGGGTGGGCAAATTTCGATGTTTTAGCACTACAGCTTTTAAACCAGAGGAGATAGACAAAATCTGATACCCAATTCTCGTTCTCTTTTTCTGAGAAACTAACAAGAGTAGTAGTCATTTTTGGCCACCTTCTTTTGTTTAGGAGTTATAAGCGAAAATTGGAAAAATGGCGATTTCGAAATAAATTTATATCTCCGCTAATACTGATGATAGAGCTCTGAAATTGAAACATTATACAGGCACTTTTTTACGTAGAATCCAGTGGCGTGCTCGCCTCTTTAGCAGGATTTTTAATTACGGAGCTATGACCCAAAGTTATGTTTTTTTAAATGGGAACAATAGTTTGCAATTTTTTGAAAGCTTAATTTTTACTGATTCCAAAAATATATAACATCATATGGTTTGTATCAAAATAAATAATAGAAAATGGTAAAAAACATTTTTTCCCAATATTTCTATGGTTTCAACTTTAGACGAGCACAGAAAAATAGAGTTTCCTATAACAAAAGCAGTCTCCTTCCGGCAATGTCATTCTTTCTATGCTTTTTACCAATTTCCACAAAATTTGAATCCAGATATATCTCATAAATTTTCATAATAAAGAAAGGACTTATAGAAGGAGACAATGGTAATCGTACGATGCTTCATTTTTCTATGCTCATCAAAAATTGAAACCATAGAAATATTGAGACAAAAGGTTTTTGACCATTTTCTATTATTTATAATGATACAAACCCTATGATGTTGTATATTTTTGAAATCAGTAAAAATTAAGCTTTCAAAAAATTGCAGAGAAACCTAGTGTTCCCATTTAAAAAAACAAAACTTTGTGTCATAGCTTCGTAATTAAAAATCCTGCTAAAAAGGCGAGCACGCCACTGAATTCTACCTAAAAAAGTGCCTGTGTAATGTTTCAATTTCAGAGCTCTATCATCAGTATTGGCGGAGATATAAATTTATTTCGATATCGCCATTTTTCCAATTTTTGCTTATAACTCGAAAACAAAAGAAAGTGGCCAAAAATGACTACTACTATTGTTAGTTTCTCAGAAAAAGAGAACGAGAATGGGGTATCAGATTTTGTGTATCTCCTCTGGTTTAAAAACTGTAGTGCTAAAACATCGAAATTTGCCCACCCTGTACATCAACAGCTGTTATTTGATAAACAAGCCATTGTTCTTTTTATTTTCTAGTAGGCGCTGTTGCCAAATCGTAAATTAGAAACCTTGCGATTTAAATTTTCAAACCTTATATTTGCAGAACGATTTCGAATAGTTTTCGCGGTGCATTTAAAAACTTCATGAATGAAACTGATAATTATTCATTTTAACTTTGCATATGCTGTGATAATCCAAATTGAGGAGAATTCCCCATGGAAGTTGGCGCTACTGGTATCTTAAATAACTTGCGACATACTCGTAACAAGGCACAACTAGTGGCGTCTCCATTTTGGTCGCCATCAGAACAGTTCGGGAGTGAGAGGGTGATTTTGTTGTTAGAAAGTAAGAAATTACATAATTTAAGTTTGTTACACTGTCTGAAAATTTCAATAGGTGCGTGGCTTTATTTAGTTTTATTGCATTCATTGATTGATATTGTTCCAGAAACGATGAGCGTTTTCAATAATAGTTCTAAAAGTTTCAAGAAAACATCTGCTGAATAGACTTAAAGAGAGTTCGGCAGACTTGACCTATGCTATAGTCGGGAGACATAATCAGTGGTCCAAGTTTCCCGCCCTGAGCTTAGATAATAGTTTGCTTCAAAAAAGAAAATTCAGTAATAGAAATAAATATAAAAAGTATACAAAGATTCAAAAAAGTAAAAAAACATCTCGGGGATAAGTGAGAGTGACTCTGAAATAGAAAATATGTATTTCATACGCTGATATATCTGATGATGAGAACATTGACATAGACAATCGTTGCTCATTTTATATTTTCACTAAAACTTACTCTTCTCTCTTTCGCTTGTTTGTGAATATTTTGAGTCAGAATCGGAGCCAAATGGTTCAGCAGACGTTCTGTTTACTGAAGAGTCCCTTATGATATAAGAAGACTATCACTTCGTAATAATCAAATGTAGGTTTAAAAAGAAGTTGCAATTCAGTTCAAAGACGATTTGAAGTGTGATGACGTAAAAGGTGATAGAACTGAGTCCGTTTTCAGTGCCGTAATAGTAAATAGTATTAGGTGAAGTTAAAGAGAGAATCATTTAAAATAACCAACCAATATACCAACCTCGGTTCCGCAACACAAAAAATCTTAACTTATGGCTTATTACCAACTTAAATTCGATTTTCCATAGCCACCCGAGATGCCCATCATTCTTGAATGTGTGTTTGTAATTTTTGTTGTCCTCCCATAACTTCGAAACCAGATGTCCCATTTTGATGGGAATATTTGCTTTCAGTCCTTTGGAAAAATATTTGTATCGTGAAGTAGTAAGTTTTGAGTATTTCATACAGGCGATTTTTGGTCAAATGGTTCTTTTCGATGAGTTCTACCCTCCGAAAAAAAGCAATAATGTGAACAGTTCTCCCTAATCTTCAGTTTTAAGAAGCGGGTTTATTTTATATTATATCTCCCCCGCTGACCATGCCGATGAAGAAATTCAGTTTGAAAGCAGATCACGACTCTCCATTCAGATTACAATCAAGAGTAACCCGATAATCATACATAGTTCTGAATCACCCTAACAACGTCGTAAAGAAGTGATATTCTCGGAAGTTTGAAATGAACGCAGTCCCACAAAACAAAGAAAATGACGGTAAACGTCGAGGCTGCATGCAAATCTGTGTTTAAAACCTCATTTAGTTAGAAATGTGTTCCCTTTTTCGAAAATTCACCTGTCGCATCTCTACCTGAGGCGGTCCAGAGGAACGGACTGGCATTTTGATAGTTCTAGACTGGGCCACGGGCGTCAGATCCAATCTAGCTCTATGATAGCCTGTCCAAATATTATTGCTACAGCTGAAATGGACAGAAATGATAATCTTTCTACGCGGAAAGCGAATTAGTCGTGTGTTCCTTCGAAAGGAAGGTTCGACTACGGGGTTTTAATGACATAGTGCGAAGACAGATCCATTTTTCGAAGCATTGACCACATACTGCGCGTTAGGTTCTTGAGGACCCCCTAGGGCTGACTAGACCGAAATTAATTCGAATCATTCCTTCTGTTCTGAGGATGCGCTTTTTTGTTAAAACTCCGAACAAATTAAGAAGGTAGTGATGTGAAGTCGGAAGTTTTTTCGAGCTGTACTGTATTTGTCATCCATGTAGATAGGGGAAAAAATGGTAAAGAAAGAAAGTTTTTCTTTTGACCTCAAGAATCTACTGTTAAAATACCTGTACGAGTCAAAGACCCTGTATAGTCTCGAAACGAAAACTTCGTGCTCGACTTCAGTGAGTAATGGAATAATGAATCAAAAACGCGCATTATACAGCCAGAACGTCTCTCCGATCCCAACAAAGCAGCATCCGCGAAATTAAGGGCCTAACATCGCTCCCGCAGCCTCTAGGTGGTCAGGTCCCAAGCTCCGCATCAACCATCACACAAAACAGGTGCGGTCTGATGTTTGACAAGAGCACAAAAACGTCTGGAGCAGCCCTTTCACGCTGACAATGGGATGGTTCTGTGGCGTTGAATGGGAACACTGAATATTATATGGGCTACCACAGGAGAGATCGAGGATGTGTTTTGAACATGCCTAATGCTTGATAAGTACCTAGATCGGGCTTTGTGGGCGCAATAATGAGAGGAGATCGGCGACAATGGGTCGGCACCTTTGTACGGATAATCCCGGTACTGTTTAACGGGTTTATAATGGTCCCATCGCCGAAAGTCTTCATGTAGGAGCGTTGCGATATGAGAAAATATCGCTGGAGGAGTTTGGATCAGCCTCCTGCTGGGATTGACCGGTGACCTTCGTGAAATGCAAGAGACGAACAAGATTTAGTATTCCCTCAAAAATTAACCCATCGAAAGATGTCATATGTCACATGTCATTCTATCGAAGAGTTGAGAAATATTTCTCGAATATACGAGGAAATATTGAAAAATTCTTAGCATAGCCTACTATAGAACCAAACAAAATTTCAATGTCAAAATATTTTATTACTCAACATATTCTATTCTTAATTGGATACATTTATTACAGAAAACCTGCAACGTTACTAGACCTTTCAAAAAAATGTTTCTTCTTGCTCTGCAAACCAGACCTCCACAGCTTTTATTACCTCCTCGTTGGAAGAAAGTTTACCACCTTTTAAACTTTTTTCCAGTTGAGGAAAGAGGTGATAGTGGGATGGAACCAAATCTGGTGAATAAGGGGGGTGTTCTAGTAATTCAAAACCAAAATCACGAATTTTTTGCATGGCAACATGAGATTTGTGTGCAGGGGCGTTGTCCTGCAAAAACAAAACACCTTTGGATAGCTTTCCGCGTCTTTTCTCTTTAATTTTTTCCCGTAGAGTGGTCAGTAATGTCGAATAGTAATCTCCGGATATTGTTCTACCCTTATCCAAAACATCAATCATGATTACTCCAGGGCAATCTCAAAAAACTGAAGCAAGAACTTTTCCAGCAGATTTCTGGAACTTCTCAGGTCTTGGAGTACCAGAGTGTCGCCAATCCATCGATTGTAACTTTGTTTCTGGATCGTAGAAATGTTCCCAAGTCTTATCCATAGTAATAATGCGGTTGAAGAAGTCTACATCGTTTTCAAATCGAGCACAGATCAAACGCGATGCTTCTACCCTTGCAAGCTTTTGGTCAACCTTCAAACATTTGGGGATCCATTTTGCAGCAATTTTTCTCATGTCCAACTATATGATGAACGCGTTCGTAGCAAGTATTCAGTGCTTCAGATATCTGTTTTAGCCCAATTCGACAGTCTGATAAAATCATGTCATGAACTGCATCGATATTTTCGGGAAGTGACACAGAAACTGGCCTTCCCGATCGGTCATCATCTTCAATGGAAAATTTACCTCTTTTGAAGCTTGCAGTCCAATTTTTCACGGTCGCAGGACATTGATAACCAAGGGTATTAAGCATATCTTCGTAAATCTGCTCACCTTTAAACCCTTTTAAATACAGATACTTGATGATGGCTCGATACTCCAATTTTTCGATTTTCACAACTTCGGTGGACATCTTTTTTCTTTTAATTTATTGCGTAACTCTGGTTTACTTTTTTGACCTCAAACTTCACACTGACTCTTGTAATGAGTTATTGTTCGTTGCTATTGTAACGTAATATTTTTTTTAAGCATGGAACTGGTCTAGGCTAACTAGATATCAATACATCCTTGTATAGGCACAGAACGTCTCTACGGATTAAAGGCGAATTCCGTGGGCTGTAGGCCCGAGCTACGGACGAAAGGCTAATCATCCTGTTAAGGTGAATCTACCTATGAGCTTACTAGTTATTATTATCAATGTATTTCTCCAGACGCAATCTACAAATCTACAAAAAAGTCCTAACATACTCGAAAAAAAAACCAACCCGTGTTTTTGAGCATCGAAATGCTCAACTAAGACTCATCGGCCATAAATCTAACCTCTTGTCTCTCGATACTTCGAAGGACGAGACGTCGTCGACTGTCTTCATTTCACAGAAACGAAGATTGGCTGTCGTCCGAAGCGATCGGACACGAGAAACGGAGAAGGAAAAAAGCGATTATTAATTGAATTCCGCGAAAATACGGCAGCCGGCATGGGCGGTAGTCTGTGGAAGGACAATAGTGGTCAAATATTTACAGAACGTTAGTCGAGGGAGCCGGAGGTAAATATATGAACAGGCCTTCCTTTCTCAGCGCTCTCATCTCTGACCCCCGACTTGTTTCCCTCTTTTATCTCCGCGATCATCCACTAATTCGGTCTGCACATTGCTCGTCTATCGGACGATCTGTTCAAATCTTCAATGAAAAAATCAGATGTCAGATGCGATAGTTTTATGAAAAATCGCTCATCGAAAAATGTCTGCAAAAGTTCTTTCAATACTTAAAAGCTCACTTCCTCTCAACATCCTGTAAGTGTACGTTAATGGGAATTAGGAAGGTGAAAAAATCAGCGAATCTTAGCTAATGCCAACGTTTCGCAACATATATTGTCGCTTCTTCAGGGCTAAAAAAAATACAGAATATCGTGAATAAAAACGAAAAACGACAACACACACAGAAGAACACAAATCAACATTAATATAATAAAATAGACAATTGCAGAGTCACGATCCACACTCAGACACACTCGCCAAAGCCAAATTATGCTTTCAAAAAATAGATGATGCAAGAAGAGACAGCAAACAGTGATACATTGAAAAACTTATTGTCTTGTAGTGCGTTCGACATCACTTCAACAGTCGAATGAAATTTGTCAACTGAAAGAGACAGAATTCAAATGAACATACACAGTGCCACCCACATATGTCCCACTATAGGATAACAGACCGAACCCCTTATCGTTTTCTGGTTTTGAAAACTTCCAAAACGTTCTCATATATGGAACTCAAATTCTGAGTTTCCACTCTATTATTAATAGAAATTAAAACATTAAATTATTATTATTATAAGGCTGAACGAGACAGTTAATAATAGAGTGGACACTCAGAATTTGAGTTCCATATATGAGAACGTTTTGGAAGTTTTCAAAACCAGAAAACGATAAGGGGTTCGGTCTGTTATCTGATAGTGGGTCATATGTGGGTGGCACTGTGTATGTTCATTTGAATTCTGTCTCTTTCAGTTGACAAAGTTCATTCGACTGTTGAAGTGACGTCGAACGCGCTACAAGACAATAAGTTTTTCAATGTATCACTGTTTGCTGTCTCTTCTTGTACCATCTATTTTTTGAAAGCATAATTTGGCTTTGGTGAATGTGTCTGAGTGTGGATCGTGATTCTGCAATTGTCTATTTTATTATATTCATGTTGATTTGTGTTCTTCTGTGTGTGTTGTCGTTTTTCGTTTTTATTCACGATATTCTGTATCTTTTTTTAGCCCTGAAGAAGCGACAATATATGTTAACGTTATAAACGTTGGCATTAGCTAAGATTTGCTGATTTTTTCACCTTCCTAATTCCCATTAACGTACACTTACTATTCTTTCAATGTTCACAGTCTGGCTCCTATCATCTTAATGTGACTTTGTGACAGTAAATGGTACATTATGTGAGGTTTTTGGTAACTGATAACCCAAAAGCATTGGTACTTTCATTTCTTCACTTATAACCCCTAATAAGAGTTTTCTTTCTTCATCTTTATGTTTGGTTGAATTAACAAGTCATGTTATGATAAAAATCCAGCTGAAACAGTGCTTTCCTATTTACATATCCCTCAGTATATTTTGACGCGTTGTCCTTCTGATGGAACACCATTAGAGGTGTTTTGTTGACCTCGCACTACCGATTTTCGGCGGTTCCTGTTCTCCCTATAAAAACGGTGAAGATGAACACAACATTTCGTTTAGTTTTTTGTGACAGTGTCAACACAGTCGATCTCTAAGTAGATCCTTCCACGTCGTTTAATACTTGTGTACATATTTGTACGGGAGGCTTTGTATTTCTACCGCCATGTTTGCACTATAAGCGTTCTCCACACATAAATCAATTTAGGAGCAGTTTGAAAATTACTGGGGATCACAGCCACGGCCGCGTTGTAACTTCATCAATGTGAACGTTGATTTTGACTATGGGGAAAATGGTAATAAATCACTTTTTCCAGATGTGGAGAGTCCTTCGTCTGGACTCGCTAATGAAGTGTTTATGATGGTGGGGCATCGATTGATATTACGTAATTTTTATGTTTATTTTAGATGCAGGGAATGTTTGGAACAACTTGAAGACGTTTTATCGACAAAAATCCGCATCACGAATATTCAAAGTCAATAAATAAAAAGTTGATTTTTGTATTCCCTGAGTTGGCGACATTTTCACTACCAGAGAGTCTTTCTGCCAACTGATTTTAGTCAATCTCTTCAGCAGTTTTCAAGCTTTTCAGCAGGCTTTGTTTATGTTAGTGGAAGATTTTTACCCTGAATAGGAAACTTCTAGCAATTAAATGCTTCGCTCTATATTGACATAGGTATCATGGAGTGGACGTCTAAAGTTAAATATTTGGGAGTAATCCTTGATGGCAAGCTGTACGAGCATCGCTGGAAGCAAAGCAATGAAAGCTTAGATGACCTGTAGAGATCTGGTGGTTTCTGGGGATGTAAGCCAAAAATACTGCGATATTCTGGGAATGTCATGATTGGGAGACCAATAAAATCACTTATTTAGGGCAAGACTCTGGCATAGCAAAGGAGGTTAGGACTTCACGAGTAAAGTTCACCTGTGTCGCATCACTGGAGCTATGAGAACATGCCCAACTGAAAATCACTACAGATCTCTTACCTATATTCCACAAAATACGATTTCAAGACTGAAGTTGCACAAACCATTATGATCCATCTCTCTCCTTGATTCGAATGTAAGGAACAAAGACATTTGGCAGTGTTAATGGAACGCGAGCACTATTTTCAACCAAGAATTAGTTAGTGATACCACGAATAGGTATCACTAGGTGGTGTATTCTGAATCGTATAGGAACAGATCACGGACGTTGTAATAGTTTGCTTTTCCCATGTAATTCAGTTGAGAGTCCAAGTTGTGAATGCGGGCAACCAGAAGAAATTATAAAACATCTGGTTAATCATTGTCCTATTTATGAATTTCAGGATGGTTTTAGGATTATACATACAGTTTCCGAATCTTTTTGAATTAGGTTGTGAATTTTGGATCATTCATTTCTTATATTTAGCACTTAATTTTATCACTCCACATTTTTCTGCTTTTGTTTTCTTTTCTATTTCATATAAAATTTTCTGGATTTTTTTTTATTCGAGGAAATGATCAATTTTTGCAGTAGGAGATGCCCTTCGATATCGAATATTACAGCTTATTTTATCAACAGTTTCATCTATTACAATCCATCACACTAAACAGGGAGAAAGCATTTTTTTTACTGGGGTTTTTCCCTAAGCCCTTGTTTCATACGCAAAATTGTATGATACCCCGTTACGCTAACCTCTGCTGAAACTGTATCTCATACACATGCTATAATTATTGTTTGATTTTGAAGCTCTTCATCGAAAGAATATATACATGGTGAGTCTTTGACTCCTACAGATATTTCAACAGTAGATTCTTGAGGTTAAAGTAAACAATTTCTTCCTCCAAAATTCTCTCCGAATCATCTCGTTTTAAAAGATGCAGGATATTGAAAAACCATAAGAAATAGTTATTTAATCAACTAGGTTATCAATGAAAGCGATTAATGTTCGAGATTAATGAAAAATTCACCTCTTGTGAAGCTTGCAGTCCAATTTTTCACGGTCGCATACAAAGGACATTGATCACCAAGGGTATTAAGCATATCCTGGTAAATCTGCTTACCTCTAAACCCTTTTAAATACAGGTACTTGATGATGGCTCGATACTCCAATTTTTCGATTTTCACATTTTCGGTGAACATCTTCTTTCTTTTGATTTATTGCGTAGAGTCAGTCGGGGTAACTGAGCGCAGTGGGTAAGTGTGCGCAGTGCGTATATCTCGACTAAGCAATGTATGAAAGAGGGGTTCATTTGGGTGAAGCAAGGGCGCAGAATCGCCATATCAGTTTTTCATAGGAGTGCGACGTGCCAAGTTTCTTTAACTTTTTATTTGCAATCAATCAAATTCACTAGATTTCTTGTTAATTTTTAGCATCTCTGCACATTCTGCCAGATCCAAGTTCCGAGTCTCTCAGTGTTAAACAATATTTTATTCGATCATGGGCATATTGATCTAAATATATAATAAAAAATTTTAGCTTCTCTTAGCTGCTCAACTCTATAAGAACGTCAATTCAAATTTTGGCTTACTGGGGAAAGTGTGCGCGGGTAAGTGTGCGCATAGATTCATTATATGGGCATTAACTCAGTGAGGAATAAATTTTGACATTGCTGATTTTCTTGGTTAAGACTGGATCAATATTGTCCTATTTGTTCAGAAAAATATTAAGAGCCACCAACAGGGGAATGTATCAACTGTTGTGTTCACCAAGAATTGTGGCACGAACAATAATGCACTGCTTGTAAAAAGGCGCTTCTGTATTGACAATAAACAGCATTTCTCTCATATTGTAACATTTTGATGACATTATTTTGTAATTTGTTTTGATTGTGTGGTTCACTAAGCACTGCGTTCACTTACCCCGTGAGGGTGCGCACACTTACCCGCAATACGGGGCATGTGAACGCACTCCGACTTTAACTATTAAATTTTTTTTTGCGGGAAGAAAACATTTTTGCTAGTTTGCTTTTTAAAGTTTTCTTATAGATTAAAAAATTCTCTATCTTATGAATATGTTTTAATTTTCCTAACTTCAACATTTGAAACAGGGTATGGCTTGAAAGTCAAAAGTGCGCACAGTTGCCCCGAATGACTTTAACTCTGGTTCACTTTTTTTACCTCAAACTTCACACTGACACTTCTAATGAGTTATTGGTCGTTGCTAACGTAACGCAATATTTCTTTATGCATAGAACTGGTCTAGGCTAACTAGATATCAGTACATCTTCGTATAATCGTATAATTCACGAGTATTTGGTTTTCTGTTCGTCTGCATGTCCCTTTACCCAAAAATAAAATTGTAGGTTAACTCCATCATCGTCCACCGACTTTAAGAGCCGGCAAGAGCCCGGTATCGTCCATTAATTGTCCACTAGCATGTCGCCAACGCTTCTGTCGCGTCATCCGTTCTATCTGCCCGATTATCTGGTGTTAAATGACCTCATAGGCCATTTATTCTACGCCACCCAAAAACTTCAGAACGGTAGCCTCGTCGCGAAGATAACCCGCCGTAATTTAGATATCAAATACAGGGCTTTCCACTCAGCCGGGACGGCACCCGGTCTTCGCCCGCCCGAGATGTCCCGGAATCGATGGAAGAATTAACCGAATTTGATGACCCGGGCCAAGTCCGAGAGCGGGATCTACGGATCTCCAGGGTGGTCCGGGCTAATTGGAGAGACGGGGATCTTTACGACGTCCGAAAAGAGCGGTTTTATCGTGAGATTCGGCCGATGAAGGATTCTTAATTGCGCCATTCGGAAAAGTGACTCTTGGTTCATTCGGGCTTGACATAAGGGAACGACATTTCACACTAAGAACGATGCGAATTTTCGAAACCATCGAATAAACCGAACGTGAACTGTCAAATGACCATAGGCATTCTCCTATACCACAAAAAGTCTATGGGCCAATGAAAGGAGTTTATGCTTCTTTCCTGGTGTGTTAGTCCTCTGATTTCCGATTGACCAGGAAACCACACTAAACAGACTTTGATATTCTTACCTATTCAGTTGAATTTTCTTTGGCACTCCTTACTATCCAAGAGTCCATGATGTGGGAGCTCATTTCATTCATTGCTTTCATAGCAGCCAGTGCTAGTGTTACATTTCTGACAGTTTCTGGGTACATTTCCTACCTTGGATCACAGATCACAGACAAAAGAACAAGCTTATTTTCTGGCGAATTGTCAAGGAGTATGACAGACCAAATTATTTATCTCCCACACAAAGAACTGGATCAAAAATGTTTCCACCCTCGGTAAATTAACTGAGAAAAATGACAGACATGCCTGTCGCTTCTGCCACTGACCCACTGATATTGTTGAACACTTGCTTTGCGATAGTAAGACTGTCTATCATAAAAGTCTTGGCTCGTAATTTTTGAAACTAGAAGAAATCATGGATGAAGCAACCGGGAAGGTGGTGAAGTTTATTGAGACTTTGTCATCAGGATGTTTGTGAGGTTTGCAGGGCGTTATCGCTCCACCTTTGATGTAACCTAATCAAATCCCTTAAATGTACAAGCTCTACAATCACACAATCACGTCCCAAGAATATATTTCACTTGGTGGCTCTGCCTTTTTCTGCATTCTTATGATTTCCTTCCTTGGAATCATTCATATACCATTCACAGATCATCAAACTGATTTGTGAAGTTTCAGCAAATATGCCATATACCATGACATCAAGCAATGTCCACCAAAATTGTGAAAATCGAAAAATTGGAGTATCGAGCCATCATCAAGTACCTTTATTTAAAAGGGTTAAGAGATGACCAGATTTACGAAGATATGATAATAATAATAATAATAATAATAATGTTTATTTCAAAGAATGTCACAAGTACATGGTAAATGCACATTAAATGAAACAACGTCAAATGGTCAATACCACCGTGAAAAATTGGACTGCAAGCTTCAAAAGAGGTAAATTTTCCATTGAAGATGATGACCGATCGGAAAGGCCAATTTCTGTGTCAGTTCCCGAAAATATCGATGCAGTTCATGACATGATTTTATCAGACCGGCGAAAACGGATATCTGAAGCACTGAATATTTCATACGAACGCGTTCATCATATAGTCAATTCGGACATAAGAAAAAAATTGCTGCAAATGGGATCCCCAAATGTTTGAATGTTGACCAAAAGCGTGCAAGGGTAGAAGCATCGCGTTCGATCTGTGCTCGACTTGAAAACGATGTAGACTTCTCAAACCGAATTGTTACAATGGATGAGACATGGGTACATTTCTACGTTCTAGAAACAAAGCAACAATCGATGGAATAACGACACTCTGGTTCTCCAAGACCTAAGAAGTTTCGTGTCCAAAAATCTGCTGGAAAAGTTCTTGCTTCAGCTTTTTGGGATTGCCATGGAGTAATCATGATTGTTTTTTTTAATACGGGTAGACCAATTACCGGAGAATAATAGTCGACATTACTGACCACTCTACGGAGAAAAATTAAAGAGAAAAGACGCGGAAAGCTGTCCAAAGTCGTTTCGTTTTTGCAGTACAACGCTCCGACGCACGATTTGTAAAGGATGTAGACTAGACCGAATTGTTACCATATGGATGAGAGTTGGGTACATTTCTAAGATCCAGAAACAAAGCAAAAATCGATGGTATGGCGATTATTTTTGTTGAAGTTTATACTGCACAATGGATTAATATTTTTCTTCAAGAATCGTGTATCTGCTCACAGAACATGCGTAACAGACAGAAGACAGAATACTCGACAGATGACACAGACAAGATCATCCAAGTACAGTTCTTTTTCATTGAAGTACGATATGTATTGAATCTAATTGCTTATCTTTCCAACTGCAGAGACACTGAAAAGAAAATCCAAGGATACTAGAATAGTACAACTGATTTATATCTTCCTTGACAACATACAGCTGCTGTGAGAAAAGAAATCAAATATCTAACTGAATGGAAAATGAAAACGCTGCGAAAGATAGACCAGAGACTGCAAGTTTTTAGGTTAAAAGTTAGTCTGGGAGTTTAAGATGTTACTCGGAATAAATAACAAGGTCAAGCTTCTGTGGGTGCCTGGTCATTTTGTGGTGCATGCTTATGAACTGTCACATACGCTGTCTTGGAAAAGGGGACAACTCCCTTCATTGGACCAAATCCATTTTGTTATTTCCCAACCAGCCATCAAGCAATGGTAGTTGACAAATGGAAACAAAAGAAGAAGCTTGTTTTCTGGCGAATAATCAAGTGAGAAGGACCAAGTTATCTATCTACTACACAAAGAACTGGACCAAGAAGGTTTCCACCTTCTTTAAATTAACTGAGAGAAATGACAGACATGTCTGTCGCTTCTGCCACTGACCCACTGAGATAGTTGAACGCTTGCTTTGCGAGACTGAGATTGTCCATCAGAGAAGTCTACTGCGCCTTGGCTCGTGATTCTTGATTATTGAGACTTTGTCATCAAGGTGTTCGTAAGGTTGGCATGGCCTTATCGCCCCTTCTTTAATATAACCTAATAAAATCCCTAAAATGTACAATATAATAAGCTCTAAAATCACAAAATCATGTCCCAAGAATATATTTCAGTTTGTGGCACTGCCTATATTTGCATTTCTGTGATTTCCTTCTCTGGAATCATTCGAAAAACTTGATAGATTCTAGATGAACCACGTAAAGTTTCAGCAAATATACCATTGGTTTAGTCACAGCTATAGATTACCAATTAAAAATTGAAGCTCTAGTTGATATCAAGCAATAAGGATCACTTGAGTAAAAAGCGTTTTATTTGGCGAAAATAAATATCTGCTACCAAATCTCTTCGCCATTGAACCGTTCAAATCCATCCTTCAACTCCAGAGTGGATTGGACGTGAAGCGGTAACTACGCAAAGGAAGACTCGAATCAAATTATTTTTTCATAATGGGCCACCTCGTAAGTATCAGCATCAACGACACTTCTCAATCAGTCAGTTCCACAAGAGAGATGAGGGGAAAATAACCAGAGACGTATCTCGAGCGGATAAAAAAAAATTGTTAAAGTGTTACTGAACAACAGAAGGCGTGAACGGGTGAATTCGACGTGGTAATTAAGGAAGAATGCGGCAATGGGTTCATTTGGAAACTTTCGGAGGTCGACCAGTGGCGTGCTATCAGATTTTACAATCTGTAACATTCAAAATCGATTCGAGTGAAGTGAGTTCTAATAAAAGGTATTTTCAAACAGTGCAGTGGTCCATTTCGCCCAGAGGGTATTGATATAATTGTCATTTGCCAGAAATCCTTGTAAAATCTGGTCTCGTTTGAATGTCAAACGTCTGGATGGAAGTTTTGAAGATCCAACAATATATATTTTTTTTATTAAATCGTTAATATCAATGAGTACATCAGGAGGTCCGCCACTGTCCTGTTGAAAGGAAAGGGACAGCTCTATATGTTGGCTTTGATCACTTCTGAAGACAGCAAGTGATCACAATGTGTCGCTTCCAAATGATCCGATTCAAATGAGCTGTGTTTGGTCGCACATGGTGGTCTTTACACTAATTAATCGTCTTTAAATGTTGATGAGTTGGGGCGATATTTTCAGTGTGGAATATTTCAGGGTTTAGAAATAGGAGTTTCTCTTGAAGATTTCGAGATTTTCGAGAGTTGTGTAAGGTATACTCCATTCACATTTATTTTGGCAGTCGGTTGGCCATGAAATAATTTTCTCAAGTTTTTGTAACTAGATCGGAGTAAGGTTGGCACTCATGAAATGTCGTTAATGTCATAACGCCGTTGCCACAACTAATATAAATTTTTATTACGAAAATGCCGAAAGTTATTGAAAAAAGAGACAGGGTTTCAGGAAGTGATATTTAGAATTCAGGTCAGTTCATTCAAATAGTTATACCCTGATATTCTAAAATCCACAATACGTCAGACGGTAGCGAACATATTCAATGTGAAAGAATTTATATAATGTTTCATCTGAATCCAAACGACTTATATTTCAGCTGAATATTTCCACAATCAGAAAGATTGCGAATGAAGAGGATGACAAAGAATTTCCCTCTATTGGGAGACCCAAAAAAGTGGTGGCTTTCGAGAATTTTATGTTTGGGTGAATTAATGCGAAAAGTTTACTACAGGATTTTCGATTAATGTCATCGTAGAATAAGCTCCCGAAAATTGATTTTTCATTTGACTTGTCCTATACATTGTTAATGTCTTAAGGTGCCAATAAATACCTAATTAATATTATTATATCAATGTTTTAGGATAAGCAGCCACAAATACGGGCTAGTTGTCCTGTTAATTGTTTATTCATGTGAAATTTTTTTTCAAAGGTGAAGTTCATCTTGACTTGAACCTTCCTTTAATTCCTTTTACTTATATGGACGCAAGATGATTTTTCTTGAAGAATTTAACATTCTTGTAATTATCTGTTAGTTCCTCCGGAAGATACCCATTCCCAACCACTGCATCATATGCATTTCATCTTCGGGTTAATATTTTTGAAATCTACAACTGATGTAACGTATTCAAACTTTAGCCAAAAAAGATAACGAACATTAACTCTCCTCGAGCTAGTGCATATTATGATATTATACTGATCTCTTGTATTTTCCAAGCAAATAACTAGATTTGGTATGCCTTCAATCAGTTTGTATAAACTTCAATTATGTTCGTCACATATTTTCCGAAGGGACTCGACATTGTGATAAAATACGTGATTACAGAAACTTAAAGGTAGAACGGGCAACAAAGCGTTGATTTAAAACCCAAAAATGTTTTGACAAGCGTCATAAACCAGGTCATGTGTCAAATTTCCATGGCCAACCGAGTGCTAAAATAAAAGTGAATGAAGTATAACTATCTGAATGATCCAGAGATCTGACTGCTTCTTGATCCATAAAATATATTTTACTCCAAATTAAAATGTAGGTCCTTATTCATTTTCTTCAAAGCATTGAAAACGAAACAGCAGAACCAAATTATACAGAGTCTTTGACTCGTACAAATATTTTAACCATAGATTCTTGAGGTCAAAAGAAACACTTCTTTCCAAAAATACAGGCTGTTGAAAAACCTTGAAAAAACGTTATTTTTAGTTATATCTCACAAACCGTTTTATCGAATGAAATGAGTTTCGGAATATGGTTTCCAATTTATTAGATGAATCTTTTTCGAACACAAGATATCACCTAGGCCTTCCAGTTTGCTCATTATCACCATCAGATACCATAAAATACCAAAAAATTCGAAGAAGCAAACTCTTGAAACTAAGTTGGACGTTGTCTGATGAATATTCGAACGTTTTGGAAAATGAAAATATTCTTCATATTTTCCCGTATAATGCACAGTTTTCGAGTACATAGTTTGATGTTGAGTACTTTGGCTGAATGTAACTCTGCTTAAAAGATCCACATATGTGTAGTGTCACAGATTTGGCTTGTTATTCTGAAGGGTATTCTGTTTTTCCAGAGGTGGCATAGATTATTATGAAAACTTAGAATGGCTATATCTTTTCATCAGGGACGAATAGGAAGAAATGGTATAATAAAAAATTGTTTCTTTTGACCTCAAGAATCTACTGTTCAAATATTTGTACGAGTGAAAGACTCACCCTGTATTGTTCAAATACTGTATTTTTGCTGCCGTGAATGTTTTTTTTCCTTATAATTCTAACCTGAAAACCTCTAGTTATTTTAGGGGAAAATTGGGTTTATCTGCGGGGAAAATACAAATTAATCCCATACCCGTAACCATCGACGTGAGTTTATTGTGGCAATTGATGAATATTGGTCTGAAATGTTACTGTTTAGTAGCTGCGTATTCATTCAATACAGAACGCAAATATTATCCGATCCCGACTCACACAGGCAGTCTTACAACAACGACCATCTTTTACATTATTCAGTATTTCAATTTTATTTGGGCTCATTACCAAGTCAACGAAGACCTTACGGCCCTTCCTGATGAACGTGAATTTCGGTCCTCGCAGTCTATCATCATGTTTGCCCCGATCCCGACCCCCGTTACGCCTAAACTAATTTGGTATTCAACCTGATCCTACGCGTTTTTGTCGGCAGAAAGAGAAGCTCTGGTGTTAAATGCATAATATATGGTTCGTTGTATGTCTTATTCAGAAGACAGGCTCGCCCCACCCCTAGGCGTGACGAAAATTCGTACGTTCGAGTTCCCTTTAACCCTCGACCCGGCGTCCCGACGTCCGCGTCGAGAAAAGACGACTAAGGGCGAACGTAGGCCGTTTGGCGAACATTTTTAACACTGGAGAAAGCAGTGAAAGCGCCAGGGATTTCCAGGGGGGCTACATTGGGAATTTGGATGGGAATGGCCGTTTTCAACTCCAGATCTGAACACTGTTGATTTTTTACCGTTTACCGAAGGAAATCCGCATCGTGAGATGTAACGCACAGCTCGTAACTCATACAAGACTCGATTCACACAAGAGTCGTTGGGTAAACCAACATCTGGAATGGAGTCGAGGTAATAAATGCCTCGTATCATAACTTGATTGGTTTGATTGATTGATAGAATAATGTTAGGTGGCTCATGATGGCTCGAGGCGTTTAAACCATTCGAATGCCAACGAATTAACGTGTACTGTGGGTTTAATCATGCATAATGATCGAGGATAACGCGATAGATGTGGGCAAAAAGCGGTTGTGATGGATGGGTGTGAAAAAAATCGGATATTTCGATGTGCACATGAATAAACAATTTCGGCTGAAATGGCGACGCGTTGATTGAATACTAAATTCGTGTGATTGGCCTGAGGTTATTCCAGTTATCGAATAGGGTTTAGTGTACACTTTTATCACGAGAAATTGTAGGAATTAATCTCCGAAACTACTGAATCGATTTTGAAAATTCTTTTGCAATTAGGAAGCTACATCCTTTCTGAGTGGAATGAGCTTCATTTTATTGCGAAAAATCATATTTTTCAAAGTGATATATCAATATTGGTCAAGCAATTTCGAGAAAAACGGTTTTATCCTTTTATGGCGTGTGTGATTGAAATGTTTTATACAGAATGTATAATTATTTCAACAGTATATTCTTGGGGTCGAAAGAAACAGTTTTGTTCCTACACTATTTTTTTCGATACAGTCATTTTAAGTTTCCATAATGATCTATGCCACCCCTGAAAAAACAAAATTCCCTTCAGAATAACAAGCTAAATCTATGACACTACACATATGTGGATCTTTTAAACAGAGTTGCATTCAGCCAAAGTACTCAACATTAAATTACTCGAAAACGGTGCATTATACGAGAAAATATGAAGAATACTTTTATTTCACAAAACGTATTCATTGGACAGCGTCCAACTCAGTGGCAAGAATTTGCTTCTTTGAATTTTTGGTATTTTTATGGTATGTAATAGTCATAATGATAAAACTGGAAGACGTGGGTGATATCTTGTGTTCGAAGAAGATTCATCAAATAAATTAAAAACTATATTCCGAAATTCATTTCACTCGATGAAACCGTTTGTGAGATGGAACTAAAAATAAAATTTGTTTGTGGTTTTTCAACAGCCTATATCTTTCGAACCGAGCCGATTCGAAAAAAATGGCAAGGGAAAAAAGTTTTTCTTTTGACCTCAAGAATCTACTTCTGAAATATTTGTACGAGTCAAAGACTCTACAGGGTGGGAAAAATTCGTTGTCAACTGAGAGGATCTCGGGATCTATAAGAGCTAGAAAAAAACCGATGACACATTTCCGAGCTCTTTTTTTAGAGAAACAAAGAATGGTGAAAACCTTAGCTTCCTACGATTCTTCGTTTTTGAGTTATAAGCAAAAAATGAGATTTTGACGATTTCGAAAAGTTCTCATAACTTTATTGTCTTTGAAGTTACAGATCTGAAACTTGAACCTTCTCAGGCACTTTTATACGTAGAATCTAAAAACGGTTTTTTCCAATTCAAAAAAAAATTCAGTGAAAATTTACATTTAAAAAAAACTAAATTTCGCCTTATGATTCGAAATAAAAAATATTTCGAGCTCGTCAGTGGATTCTACGTAAAATTTCCCTGTAGAAGGTTCAAGTTCCAGATCTGTAACTTCAAAGACAAAAAAGTTATGAGAACTTTTCGAAATCGTCGAAATTCTATTTTTTGCAAATAACTCAAAAACGAAGGATCATAGGAGGCTACGCTTTTCACCATTCTTTGTTCCTCTGAAAAAGAGCTCGGAAATGTTTCATCCGTTTTTTTCTATAGCTCTTATAGTTCTCGAGATCCCTTCAGTAGACAACAAATTTTGCCAATCCTGTATACGTGAATGTTCACCAAAAAGATGGATATAGGATCAGTAGCTCAAAATAAGTCGAAAAATTCTTATGAAGTCATGCGCGTAAACGCCTCGTTGAAGAGTTACGTCTCTTCAAAGATGACGATTTGATTATGGATTTATTCAATTTTTTTCAGAGGGACAGAGATAAACAAATGAAATTTTGCAGTGGTATTTTTCGATCTCTATGAAACGAAAAAAACAATGAGTTCAAGTTAACCCTGTCTCATAACCAAGTTGAAACAAATTATAGGCTTCTATCGAACATTTCTCTACCCTCAATCCATATGCTAAGTCCATTAGGGACACAATCGCGCTTCTTGTAAACCAATAAGCTGTGTAACACTCCGTCGAGCTTAATCCCTGGATAATATATCGGCATAGACGAAATGCAACTACGCCCAAAAGCGTATTATACAAATACGCGGTTTGGCGGCTCGCCTCTACCAACCACCCCCCCCACCCCTCTTCGCCCCACAGATTCACCCCGTCGCGGATGCTTTTAACGCGCACGAAAATCCACCCCCAAGCCCTTTTAAAACGGTCCTGGATACCGGGGGAAGGAAGCTATCGGCTACATCTTCCTAGGAATCGCAAGACCTTTTGATCGGGGTGATTTGAGCCAGACAGAGGGATGAATTTTAGCCGACGCTTATCTCAGACGATGCCCGGTTGAATTTAGGTTAGGTACGCGGTGCAGTCGATAAATCTGGACGATTCAAAGTTGGGGGTGAAGGATTGAAGTTTTTCCATGGGTTGATGTTTCAACCCCTACAGTAAAAATAGGAGAATTGGATTCAATTTTGAGCTATTTCGATAGAATATTGAGTAAGCCTTAAATTAAAGCCCAAATAAAACCGAAGATGTGGTTCTTCTAGATTTACGAGATGAATTTCCATCAAGTAACTGTTTTTCTTTCATTCGTACACAAGCAAAAATGAAATAATGTCTCAAAAAGTAAAGATACTAAAACATACCGTCAATATTAACAATTTTCAGTCGATAAGAAAAACAAAAAACTCTTAAAAAAATCATATAGTACTTACAAAACCGTGTTTGTCGGATATATTGTTCGTCAACTTGAGCTTGTGAAAAGACACCACTTTCTGCATCCATTGTTCGCCCGTCGAAGGACTATCCGGATGGATGTACATCCTCTTAGGCATTTCTGGATCAGCTTTACCCGCCACCATCCACCGACTGAAAAAAAGAATTGGGGTAAAGAGTGATTAACGAAGGAAATCATCCAAGAACCAAATTGACAGCATGCAAGTTAGTAGTTTGGATACAAATCTAGAAGTCTTTCACCAGCTGAAGATTACCATCCCTTCACGAATTATGTGTCGAATCATCTTTAAGTTTTATAATTCCAACAAATTCTTTGTTAGATATGGGTTGAAATGATCATTTTCGAAGAGGATATCTGAGGTACAAAAGGTACATAAAACATCAAGAAACACATTATTCACAGTTTCGAGCCAAAAATACATTGGATGACACCCAATATGGGTTTATGCGATGGGGGTACCCCAGGGTTCTATTCGGGGTCCCGTAATATTCTTCAGCCAGCTTGGAACACTCGAATGATCTATGACTACTGTTAACAAACGCATGCTTCGTGCCTATGACATGTATTCGGGCATCTGTTTTCGTTGGGGGGTCTTTCAGGGGAGAAACATCCTGCCAAAAACAAACACCCGTCAGACGTAAACTTCGTATGCGACAGAACTTCGAGCTGAACCCGCGGATTAGTAGATCTGTAGTATACGAAATTCACGACCAAGACACCAGAAAAATGGGGAAGGTCTAAGAAAGGTAACATCGAAAATAAAATCTAACCTGTTGTGAAATTTGTATCTACAATCGTCAGCTGCCACTATGTCCATAAGTAGGATATATTTCGATTTTTTGTCTAGACCCGACACGCGAACTTTGTAGGCAGGAAACATGCGCCTGGAATTGAGAAATGAACAAAATTAGAGAAAGTTGCTTTGGCAAGTGTCACCTGTTGTGAAATTTGTATCTGTAGTCGTCTGCAGCGACGATGTCCAGCAGAAGGATGTATTTGGCTTTGAGGTCCAGGCCTGACACCCTGAATTTCATCTGCGGAAACATCTGCCTGAAATTCGGAAGGGTTCACTGTACTGGGAGTTTCAGAACATCCCTTGGAGCATATCGCACTATACATTGGTATGGAAATTTTTGGTGAAATAGGATTCAAGTCGAACCATTCGCTTATTATCCCTTTCAAAGTTTCATATAGATATCATTTTGCAGATTTTGTGGAATATAATAAAAATATACAACATGGTTTGTGCTCAAATGTCTAGTTTATTTCTTAAGACCTCGCAGACTTATGATAGTTTTCAAGATCTTGAAAATATGTTAAAAACAGTTCCTAACACCGTTTATATGTTTCTCTTCAAGGAAGATCGTGTAAACGGAAAAGTTGATTGTTATATTTTTTGATCATTTTTTCCAATTCTGCTAGGTTTAAAAGATAGGGGATGCTGAAAATCCCTAAAAAATTTGATTCTCAGTAATATCTCACAAACGATTTCATCGAATGTGAATGATTTTCAGAATATAGATTTTTATTGATATGATGATGTGAATATTTTACCATTTTGGAAAACAAAACAAATTGTGAGTTTCCAAATTCTGTTTGAGAAGTATTTAAAAATGAAAAATTAAAATGGGTTTTTAAAATTTAAAGCGTTTCGTTTCTATTGCACAACTTGGCAACATCGACTGAAATGTGCGTTGATAATAAAGGACAACAAATACACTATCTTGATGAGATAGACAAAGATGGCTGTCTATGAAGTCTGGGACGAACGAGAAAGATCGTGAAATTTTATGGGATTTTTATGGCCGGTTGCTGTTGAGGCTCACCAGTGAGTACGCGCCATATGATGGCGCTGTTATTTTATTAACAAGCCATTGTTCTTTTTATTTTCTAGTAGGCGCTGTTGCCAAATCGTAAACTAGAAACGACGCGATATAAAATTTTGAAACCTGATATTTGAAGAATGATTTTGAATAGTTTCCGCGGTGCATTTGAAAATTTCATGAATGAAACTGATAATTATTCAGTTTAAACCTGCATATGCTGTGATTAAGGAGAATTCCCCATTAACCTGAAAACATAACATATTACAGATGTGTATAGTGTCATAGATTCAGCAATTTATTCTTAAGGAAATTTTGTTGTCATTATTGTAAAGTTTGATGTTTGTTAACTTGCCAAAAAAGAACGTTCAGAAAAAATGTCATTTATGATATGAAATGAAATTTTGAATGGCTTATGCTTGAATATGGATACTCTTGTACGAAATGAAATGAACAACCATAATGAATGATTATACAGGGTGAGTCTTTGACTAGTACAAAAATATTTTAACATTAGATTCTTGAGCTTGAAAAAATACGCATTATATGAGAAAATATGAAGAATACTTAAACAAATTGTTCAAATATTTATTAGATAGCGTCCAACTTAGTTTCAAGAGTTGGGTTCTTCGAAGAAGTGGGTGATGTCTTGTGTTCGAAAAAGATTCATCAATTAAACGAAAAACTATATTCCCAAATAAATTTCATTGGATAAAACAGTTTGTGAGATAGAACTAAAAATAATTTTTTTTAAGGTTTTTCAACAGCCTGTATCTTTTAGACCGAGTCGATTCAGAAAAAATGGTAAGGAAAAAAAGTGTTTCTTTTGACCCCAAGAATCTACTGTTAAAATTTGCATGAGTCAAAGACTCAGCCTGTATGTTGGAGATGAATACAGAGCTAATATACGTGGTTGCAGGCTGAATTCGTTATCATTATCAAAAATGAAATAGAAATCAAGAGAAGAATTTCCAATGTTTATCTCCAACGAAATTGGGGCTACTCAGTTATTGCCACTTCGAATGGAAAAAGTGAGGTTATGCTTGTTTTTCTTATATACTGGACAAGTTTGAACAGTATTTTTGAAGCTTCGAAAAGCTTCAGTTTTGGGTTTCCAGGATTGGCATAGCTCATTACGATAACTTAAGATTGCTATATATTTTTAACCAAGATGAATCAAAAAAAAAATTTGAACGATAAAAGTGTTTCCTTTACTGTTAAGATATATAAGTAGGTACAAAACAAAGACTCGCCCTGTTTATCTTCTTAGGTTAGGTTTTTTTGAACAAAATCGTTTTATTTTTTTTTTTTTGATTCCAGTTTATTCTTATTTTAATTCACTTAAAAGTTTTGCATGAAGTGAGGTGTATCTGAGATGGGAGGCGGTAGATGGGCAAATTATTTTCATTTGTACTTTGAGTACCATATAAGCCAGGAAGCGAAGCCCAATTTTTAAAGCTTTACTCTGCCAACCTTCGTGACTGCAGTAACTTATACTCCACTCATTTAATAGAGCTCCTTATCGCAGATCAGGACATCTGTCATTAGAAATGACGTTTCGACCTTTCACCGCGCATTCGCTGCGGCATTCGCAGTACCGTGCGTCTCAATTAAACGGACCGTCGTAACCGCGTTACGCCCCCCGCGTTTTCAGATGGAAATGACGCAGCGACTAGGTGTAGTCGAACAAATAACCCCGACATCAATCAGTCCCACGTAAACACACGGTCGTTGCGAAAAAATTGCACGCGAGTCCGTTCTAACAGTGATATATCGCCCCGGCAAACCGTTCTTTAATAACACACTGCAAAATTGCCTCTCGTCGAGTCGTTATGACGTCCTATCGAAAAAAAAAATTAACCTGTTCGTCGTCGTCATCGTCCACCCCGTTTCGATAAACAGGAAGTGGAAAATTGGCCTGCGATATCGAATGACTCCGGCATCGGTATGGCAATGAGGCCCATTATTTGGGGTACCCAGGGCACTGTCGTAAATCAGCGCTCGGTCAAGTAGGCCGTGCCGGACTGTCACGGTTTATGAAAATAAAATCTTTGTTAATGTGGTCAACCTGTTATTAGGTGTCCTTCTCGGGGGATTCGGGGTTATGTTTGGGTTCGGATATGGGCAGGTTTGGATGGGTTTGATTATGGTTTCGGGAACGGTCGCCAATTTGCGAATTGCTCGGATGATACGGTGAATTTGTTGTTTGTTCGTCGTTTTGTCTGATTGTTATATCAATTATATTAACTGGCCTTGTTGTTTTTAGTTCTTTTTGACTTCTCTTAGCAGCAACAAATAGGGAAATATCACATGATGTTCAATATTTACAATTCATGGAAGTTATACAATAAAGTCGTTTTTCTTGTATCGATTCATTCGCCTAATACTTGATAGAGTTTGAGAAAGTTTCAATAATCGTTAAGAGAATTTCTCCTGGAGGATAAACGGTTATACCATTCAGGGATGAAATGCCAATATCGATTATTCGTAAATGAATCTTGTACCTAAACACAGGGTTGGACGGTATCCAAATTACTTGTTATTTATTTCAGTAATTCCAATACAACTACATATTTTTGTATTCGTAACTCACCTCAATTTGGGTTATCACAGCATATGCAAGTTTAAACTGAATAATTATGATTTTCATTCATGAGTTTTTCAAATGCGCTGTTTTAAGATTTAGATCGCTTCGTTTCTAGTTTACGATTTGACAACAGCGCCTACTAGAAAATAGGAAGAATAATGGCTGTTGATTTACAGCCATCATAAGGCGCGTACTCACTGGTGAGCCTCAACAGCAACCGGTCATAAAAATCCCATAAAATTTTACGACCATTCGTTTGTAGCTTTGGAGGCCGCTGCCTCGTTGCGTTATGGGAAAAAAGGCGTTTTCGGCGTAAACAAGGGGATGAATTGAAAATTGACAGGAGGTTTTGACGTTTTTCCTCATCCAGGTATTGGATTTACACATCGTTGCATGGATTCACGAAGGAAAAAATCATTTTCCAAATATTATAAAAAATACGGGAAAGATATAGTTAAAAATTCTTATTCAGTTTTAGAATGACGTTTCTTGAAAAATTTGGATGCTTTAATCGTGAAAGGTCTTCCTCAACGATGTGTTAGTTGCTCTGCCTATCTATCCCAGAAAGTAGGGTTGCTAAAGGACGTTTTCGTTTATTATTATTAATAAGCGTTTGCCACAAACTTCAAAATCGAACCCATTTTTAATTGGCGCCCAACGTGGGGCCTCTAATAGGAAATTTTCCTCAATTTGGGTCATCACAGTATATGCAAGTTCAAACTGAATAGTTATGAGTTTCATTCATTAATTTTTCAAATGCACCGCGGAAACTATTTAAAATCATTCTTCAAATATGAGGTTTTAAAATTTAAATCGCTTCGTTTCTAGTTTACAATGGCTTGTTTATAACATAACAGCTGTTGATTTACAGCCATCATAAGGCGCGTACTCACTGGCGAGCCTCAACAGCAACCGGCCATAAAAATCCCATAAAATTTTACGACCTTCCTCGTTCGTCGCAGATTTCATAGACAGCCATCTTTGTCTATCTCATCATGATAGTGTATTTGTTGTCCTTTATTATCAACGCATATTTCAGTCGATGTTGCCAACTTGTGCAATAGAAATGTAACGCTTTGAATTTTAAATAACCATTTTAATTTTTCATTCTCAAGTACTTGAAATAATTTTTTTGGGAGACGGTTGAAATGGTTATTTCAAAATGTGCCGTTTCTAAGATATTTCATAAAAAATACATCAGTTTCCTCAGAAGGAGTATTCTCTATTGCCTTTTAATCATTGGCATTTCAAATACCTGACGTTGAGGTATTTTGCAGTTAGTATTTCAAATATTTATGACTGCAAGTACGTTTCCACATGAACAGATTCATCAATCTTATTGAGGGGAAAATTTTCCAGAAAAAACAAAACGGTAACCGATAAACATGTTTCCTCTTCAAACATTGCAACACTGCCGAGAACACTGCACATTTACAGTAAGTCAAATTGTCAAGTATTCTGTCAATTGTTATCTCGATGGTCATTTATGTTCGAGAATGATTATTTTCACAAAGTTTCTGTGTATTTCTTATACAAGTTATCATTTATTTTGTAAGTTTATTCTTACGAATGTCACGATGAAGGATTAAGAGTTATCTATTCAAGTAACCTAAACATGACTGTATTTGGTATATTATATTTCGAATTAGAATAGTTAAAATACCGAATTTTGTATTGTATATTTCAATATCTCGTACTTCGTATTTCGAATACAAGCTAGATAGTATTTTGTAATTTGTATGTCAATTGAAGCAGAATATGCTTTGTTTTCAGTTTTGCCAACTCTGTTTAAAAGCTCCACAGATGTTTAATGTCGACGATTTAGCTTGTTATTCTTAAGAGAATTTTGTTTCTCCAGGGTTGGGATAGCTCATCATGATAACTCCAAATGGCTATATATCTTCAACATAAAAATATGGTGAAGGAAAAAAGTGTTCCTTTTGACCTCGAGAATCTACTATTGAAATATTTGTACCAGTCAAAGACTCACCCTATAAACGTATGTGTAGACAGCTACAATACATACGCATTAGTTTCTCATTGATCTAAGAGCAAGTTTATGAGAGACTGCAAATTTTAGGTAACAAAAACATCACTGGTTTATCTTTGACTGAAACGGATGCTCCTTAACCTTTTATTAGATCATCTTGATGCAGGAGGCCGTGGTAGTCCACGACGTGAAACAGTTAAATCTGGCCTGGCCCTAGGAATTCGCATTTATTTAACCAGCATTAGTCACGTGGGCGGTTACCGTCCGAAAAATCAATAAATCTTGAAGGGAACAGTTACCACGGCCCAGCGCCACCAACATGGTATTTACAAAAGCATATATTATTATGGTTATGTTGGTAACAGGTATAGTATCAGAGTACGATCAGTAGGATAATGGGAGGCTATGACAGGAGGCTGCCCCAGGCCATCTTCGGTAATTGTAGGGTACCATCGAAGCAGGCGCCTAAACAAGACATAACAACGGGTCCAAGGCATACTATATGCACGATACCACTGTCTGGTGCACCGTGTCCCATCGTGGGATGGATGTCTGTACCAATTATACCAATTTACACTTTCCCAGCTTTTTTTTGTCGGGGTCGTTTTTCGAATTTCGAGTCGCGTACGGGGGCCAATTTCGTGGGAATTATCGAGTTATCGAAATTTGGGCAGATTTCGATCGCATGTCGATCGAGCGGGCCTGGAACAGGCACGATCTTATGCAAATATCAGCTGTCGATTTCGTGGAGGATGCACGCATCGACAATCTGCGTTTTTTGCTGACATTTTGAGTTTAATCCTCAGAAATGTGACATGACAAACGGAAACATCAGTAATAATGAACTTATTGGCAAGAATTTCTTGTCATACAGGGTGATTCACCGCAAAGGCCTATTAGACATTTATGGAACACTAATCACAATTATTCTGGTCCTGAAAATTTGCATGTTGCGTTTTCGACAATGAACTTTTTTTCTTCTCCCTAAAATATTTTTAATACCTCTGCAACAATTGAGACTCAAGTAACGAGGGCCCGACTCAGATGGAGCGGCCACATTCTGAGGATGCAAGACATAAGACTTCCCAAAATAGCTCTGTATGGCGAATTGACAGAGGGAGCTCGGAAACCAGGAGGCCAGTATAAGTGGTTTAAGGATACACTACATCAATCCCTAAAATCAGCTAATGCCAATCATAACTGGGAACAACTAGCGTTGGACAGGTCACAGTGGAGGTCTTTGGTACACAGTTATAATGGAGACTCGAGAACGATACAGCGGCGGCCAGATCTGGTTGGTGACTATCCATGCCCTGAGTGTGGAAGGATCTGCAGGTCACGGTTGGGCCCCTTTAGTCACAGGAGGGCACACAGTCGCAATTAGCCCTAAGAAAGTATAAGTCTGTTCGCACTTCTTTTTTCTTTCTTTCTCTTTTTCCTTTTTTTTCTTTTTTTTGGTCTTTTTGTAGATTCATTCCCCGCAACGGGATACAGCAATGAATGAATGAATGAATGAATGAACTTCTGGTTATACGAAAAACAGGCCACTGCTTTCTGATTTCAAATAGCACACCCAGTATATATTAATTCCGTGATATAGCCGATTTGACAGCAATGTCAATAGCGTGCCTTAACTTGGGCTAAAACTAAACGGTTCAAGATTTATTGGGATTCTTGAAAAAACAGTTGAAAACGAAAGGTTATACTTTTTCGAATATTCCCGCTGAGGAGGTTTTTTCCAAAAAAATCTCAACCCTTTTGAATTTTTACATTATGTCGTATTATATAGGGTGAGTCTTTGACTCGTACAAATATTTTACCAGTGGATTCTTGAGGTCAAAAAAAACTTTTTTCGTACACCATTCCATCAGATTCGGCCCTGATCAACAAATATAGCCATATGAAGTTTTCATAATGAGCTGTGCCACCTCGAGAAAAACAAAATTACTTTCAGAATAACCAGCTAGATTTGTGACACTACACATCTGTGCATCTTTTGAGAAGAGTTGTATCAGCCAAAATACCCAATTTTTCAAATTTAACAGATACTTACCAATTTTTGAACATCAAACTACTCGAAAACGTTGTATTGTTCTAGAAAATGTGAAGAATCCTTTTTTTTACAAGCCGTTTATATACATATTCATTAGATAGCGTCTATGGTACGTTTATGGTACGTAATGGTCATATTGACAAAACTGAAAGTTCGTGGGAGATATACAGGGTGTCTTTGGAGGTGAGGTTGTTTTTCAACAGAAGGTAGAGCTGGTCAAAATGAAGCGTTTCACCAAAAAACACCTATACGAAATATTCGAAATGACAAAGTTGAAAAAATAATTTTAAATGATTACTGAAATAGATCCTAATACGACCCTAGATCGTTTGTTAGTTGAATTTTCTCATAGCAGTGGGAAAAAACTTATCTATCGATTGGATCATGTGATTTCGTTTAGGATATTGGCTCGTTCGATACTTATGTGGTGCTGAAAATGGAAACTTAGGATTGCCGAATTGTTCCCATTGTTTTTCAGTAACTTACACGATTTTATGAAATGGCTAATTTCGATACCAACTGACAGAAAAGACTTGGGACACAAGTGTAAAAAATGGAATGATACTCCGAAATCTCACCAATAAAACTCGTCTAAATTATTCACGAATTTTTTCACAATGGGCATCACAATCTTCTTGTTCGAACATTCCAACAATCGTCGTAAAAATGGAATGAAATGGTGAAACATCATAGCAGTTTTGCAACATAACTAACATAAGCACTTTCAAGAAACTGCCTCGATTTTCTAATTTTTTTTTCACCATAAATTGCACGGTACAACAATTATGATTCTGTCAAAAGTGACCTGATGCATCTAATCCGATGAACTTGGTACTGAACCATTCATTGTCATGCCATATGTTTATATTTAATTTCGATTTTGTGATGCCGGAGTCACCTTCCACAGTCCCGTAATTGAAATTCAATGAAATTTCGTCGAACTTCTAGGGGTTGTATCTCAGCCATCTTGCATATTTTATATGGACAATATTTGTTTAAAAGCCTTATTTGGACGAGTTCTACCTTCAGTCAAAAAAAAGCCTCACCTTTGAGAACACCCTGTATTGTGTTCGAAAAATTCATCAAATGCATGAACAACTATATTCCGAAATTCATTTCATTCGATAGAACATAGAAGCGTTAAAATATTTGTCAATTGTCAAACTGATTATGTCAATTGTCAAACTGGATATGTCAATTGTCATTCTGATAAATCGGTGGGGCTGAATAATTTTTTTTTATATCCCTTACATAGCACCTGTGTGAAACGAAGTGATGTATATAACTTGCCCTGCTACTAAACTAAATATGATGACGTAGTTGTACCCAAGCAAATAGGTAGATGCATAAAAATAACACTGTACAACACAATAATGGCCATTTCAAATAATTGAAGGGGTTACTACCTCGTTTAGAGTCAACAAAGTCCACAAATTTGTGTCGGAAAGTACTACCAACAAGTCGACGTAATCCGTAAAATAAGTCGTCCGATCTAAAAGCACACAAATTCTTGTTGCACAGCCGTAAGATATCGAAATCGATCTGGTGTTCGGACAGGACTAAACATTTGTCCGATTTCAATCTCCGACCGAAGATGTCAATTTATCACACAGAACCGGTCGGGCATATAGCTAGTTAGCCGACCGAAAATTCGGGAAATTAAAAAGCAGGTGCCTGGCAGTCCTATCAGAAAACATCAACAAATAAACGCCCAACGGGGACAGATTGCTCGGGTACTAGGGGCGCATTCGCATCAACCCCTAAGTGGAATTCGCCATCAATCATATCATTGGATGATGCGCTGTTAACGAATGGGGAAATTCTCGGCCGAAACCTATACAGGGTCTTTATAGATTATTGCAGAGTAACACTAGGCGTCGGGATATTTTTAATTGCAGATTTAAATGATTTTTGCAGCTTTGGAAACATAAAATTCCAATTAGAATTACTGTCAATTCGGGAATTCCGTTATTTAGGTTAGTAGTATCGCCAGTGAGTGATTGAAAGCCCACTGCGGTGTTACAATCTTTTATAAAGACCCTGTATTTACGACTAACGGTTTTCTACAGAGCGGTTTAATACGTGCAGTGTATAAGTCTATTTTTCATCCACATAGCATTTTCTCCAAGAACCCTTAGACCACAACTAGCAAAGCCTCAAATGGTTGCCACAACCAAAGATTACCAACTTGATACTCTTTGCCACAACTTTGGAAACAAACTGACGATGGTTTTCTCGAAAATTTTGTGGGAAACATGCAGAGCGAAGACACACGTGAAGGTAATTTTTTCCATTGAGGTTATTCCAGCATGAAAAACTGTACAGATACAGGGTGAGTCTTTGACTCGTACAAATCTTTTAACAATAGATTCCTGAGGTCGGAAGAAACACCTTTTTCCTGAACCATTTTTTCCGATTCGGCCCTGATAAAAAAATATAGCCATTTAAGTTTTCATAATGAGCTGTGCCAACACTGGAGAAACAAAATTACCTTCAGAATAACTAGCTAAATCTGTGACACTGCACATCTGTGAATCTTTCAAACAGAGTTGTACAAATCTTTTAACAATAGATTCTTGAGGTCCAAAGAATCGCCTTTTTCCTGTATCATTTTTTCAACGTTCAAATATTCATTAGATAGCGTCAACTTAGTTTCAATAGTTGGATTCTTTAAATTTTTGGTATTTTTATGGTACGTAATGGTCTAGGCACACAGTCCCAATTAGCCCTTTTTTTTTTCTTTCTTTTTCTTCTCTTTTTGTTTTTTCCCTTTTTTCGTTTTTTTGTAGATTCACTCCCGGCAACGGTATACAGCCATGAATGAATGAATGGTCATATAATGAGAAAAATGGAAGACGTGGGTGATATCTTGTGTTCGAAAAAAATTTATCAAATACATAAATGAAAAACTAAGTATATATGTATACAGAAATTCATTTCATTCGATGAAATCGTTGTAAGATACTACTGAAAATAACATTTTTTTATGGTTTTTCAAGGGCCTGTATCTTTCAAACCGAGACGATTCGTTAAAAATGGTAGGAAAAAAAAGTGTTTCTTTTCACCTCAAGAATCTAATGTTGAAATATTTGTAAGAGTCGAAGACTCACTCTGTATAGATTCTCCCGAAACTAATGCAATAAAATGGCCACAGATTCTGAATTTCGACTCCAAAAATAGTATTTTCCTTTTATTAGTGTGCTACAATGTCTTTGGAACCACAAAAGATTAACCGCGTATTTGAATTCTTTGAAAACTGTTAAACTAGAAATATGTTCAATCACATTTTCAGATTTTTTTCAGAATTCTTTCGTTCCATGAAAAATGTAAGAGGCACGAAAGTTTTAAAATTAGATGTGCTTTCTAACATTTCAAAAAATTTTAAGGAATTCAAATAAACGGTTTAAGTTTTATGGTTCCAAAGAAATTGTGGCCCAGCAAAAGGTATCTTATAGGAGGTCCATCGACAAAATAAGAAGCTGCATGAGATATCCCACCTCATGAAACACCTGTTTAACAAATTCACTGATGTTCGTATGACCGGATTCTGAGATAGAACACTATTTTTAGGCACGAAATTCAGGGAGCTGTAACTAAGAAGGCAAAAATCTATGTCTCCTTATTTTCTCTCGAGAATCTGTGATCAAATTTCGTTGCAATAATGTCGAGACACTCTGTACATGTAAAATTGGGTTTTTCTGATGAAAACACAAAAATTGATTCAATCCATGGCAGCCAAACATCGCTTTGTTGTTTCCTTTCTAATAAATACAATTCTGTGTTTCACCACAAAAATAATCCAGTTAAAAACACGCGTGATATTTCGCTTCTTGTTTTAGCCGTCCCTCCCCGGGGTACCATCATCCATCATTCAACGATTCCACCACCGATCCACGATCGGAAACAAAAGAATCGGACACGAGTACACGACCGAAGAACGAAGAAACCAGCCATCCTGACATGATCGGAAACCAGAACAGAACGTCTCGGTGTTGATATAAATCATAGCATTGTGTCCCTCGTTTAGAGCAGGAAGGATGGCCGTATAAACGGCCAGGTAGGGCCATTACCGCAACGTATTTGTTTAGTAAGTACCAGTGGCGCCCGTCAGTCGCAACGCAGCGGGGGGCGACGGTGGTCATCAGCCAGGCATCGGACCTGCCGAAATCCGAGGTTGCAGGGCCGTATTTGTTGATATTCACAGGAGAAAAGAGTTTAGGTGGACTACTTTCATCAGTCTGTATCTTCCATACAAACTCTTGATGAAAATATCTGGAAAGCCATGACGGTAAGTTAGGAGCTTTTACGGGCTTGTTTGAACTGAACAAGACTGAAACTGACCAATGCTGTTTGGTAGTTTGGTAAGGGGTTACAATCCACTGCGACCATAGGGTCTATTGGGAAATTTGCGAAAAATACTATTTGTATACAAAGTTCCACAGAACAATGACAATCAGGTGTTTAGATCTGTAACAGAGAAGGAAATGGTGGATATAGTTGCCAAGATGAAAAATAAGAGCAGTTCAGGGATTGGTCACATTCTTGTCATAGTAGTGAAATAAATCTTTCAACAGATAAGCACACCTGTGACTCATATAGTAAACAACTGTTTGAAATATAGTGTATTTCCAAATCAACTGAAAAAAGCAGTGATAGTACTGAAAAATTCTTAGCCCACTATAGAACCAAACAAAATTTGAATGTCAAAATATTTTATTACACAACATATTCTCCTGTTAACTGGAAACATTTATTACAGCGAACCTGCAACGTCTCTAAACCTTTAAAAAAAAATGATTCTTCTTGCTCTGCAAACCAGAACTTCACAGCTTTTATTACCTCCTCGTTGGAAGAAAATTTACGACCTTTTAAACTTATTTTGAATTGAGGAAAGACATGATAGTCGGATGGAGCCAAATCTGGTGAATAAGGGGGGTGTTCCAGTAATTCAAACCCTAAATCACGAATTTTCGCAAGGCAACATGCGATTTGTGTGCAGAGGCGTTGTTCTGCTAAAACAAAACAACTTCGGATAGCTTTCCACGTCTTTTCTCCTAAATTTTTTCCTGTAGATTGGTCAGTAATGTCGAATAGTAATCTTCGGTTATTGTTCTACCCTATCCAGAAAATCTCAAATGATTACTCAATGGCAATCCCAAAAAACTGAAGCAATGACAATGGTTCTGAAGAATATAAAACTAGGAGTGCCCCAGGGGATTATTCTTGGGCCGTTTATCTTCATTCTAGTTGTAAATGATCTTCAAAACATATTTGAAGATATAGCAGATGATGGTGGTACACCCTGCATTACAAACGTACTGGAAAATCTTTAGATGAAAGTCAGATCCCATATCTCAGAGAGACAATTTGCTGACGACACCAGTATTTTGATAAGAGCAAGAACTTTTTCGAAACAACACGCCTAACAGTAAGTGACGTTTGTTCCCCGAGTATATTGGCCTCTTTCTTGCAATAAATTGCAGACTGACCAGACGTTGTTCTTGACTATTTCATTAAGATTCCTTTGGCTCTCGAATACCAGCTTTGGATCGATAACATAGGAGTTCAGTGCTTTGATAGCAGCTTGACTAAATTGGAGCACAAGGAAGACAGAATGCTACCACTAAAACATTATTCTCCTATCCGATAATCCTCTTTATATACAGAAAATGGCCTGAATTACTAGCTGAAGAACCCAAGAAATACATAGGATAGTATTCAGCCTCAAACCTAACGAAAACACTGCGTTTCGAATCCAAAACGGAGTATCCGTACCTTCACAGCTGATACAACCCTGTGCGGGCCAAAAACACACAAGAGCCAATTAAAAATACGGCGCCTACGATCCCCAGAATCCGACCAGGCCCACCAGAAGATCGTTATCCAAGAAGAAGGGTTTATCACCTACTTACAAACGATTTGTTACCGATATCTTCCATCCCTTGCTCTTACAATGGTATTACATAAGTATTATCATCGGGGTCTCTATGTCCATCTCTGCAGACTCTTTAGAGAGCGACCAAGCCGAAAATTGACGGAAATTAGTCTCAGAAAGGGGCAATAATGTAGGTACTCGAAAGTACTTGAGCTTTTGGAAAGTGGTCAAGGATTATCCTTGGCGGTGACTTTGGTCGTGACAATGGAGGTAAGAAGACATTACACCGTTCCTTAAGTGCATAAATTAAAGCTCCTTTCAGAAAGGCGCTTTTGGAATTGGCGGATGACTTCAATGCGGCGCCAAGGACTTTATGACTCTATGATCCAATCTACAACCATATATGGCCGACATGAATTTCCGGTTGAAGTGACAGGACAGTCAAAACCAAATTAACCTAATTCTTTTGATTGACAACCTGTTGACGTTTCAAAAATCATAATATTCACATTTCATTATTTGACTGAAAAATTACTTCCCTACTACATAACGAGGCGGATTATTTAGGAGATTCTAGTGCAGATTCAAGGAGATGTAACTTACTAACGACCGAATGTTGAATATTATTTTCATCTACTCTGATACTCGTGATTAGGTAGGTTGAGCTATTTTTGATTTTCCTATCATTCCAATTCTACATCAATCACTTTGTTATTATGTTATTTACTAAGCTTTCTCTATCTTCATTCTCTTTTTTTTTTGTTTCAGATATGTTTTCAATTTCGAGATGTACAAAGGAACAAGAAAATTTACCACAATGAAAGGCCGGCCCAATAATTGAAATAGCTCATTATGTGAATAAATTCAATATAACTAAGCTTTTATAGGGACAGATTCTTGCTGAGGTTTTTATCGTGGTTGTTTTGTATCATACATATATGTGGATGTTCCTTAATTTCCATTTCCTCTGCTTATACTGAGATTTTATATGGGAAACAGGTTTTACGATCAACAATTCTTTTTCTTGTCAAATACCATATTGTTTGATATATTTCATCCTCAATATGTATTTGCATTTGGCTGACTGATATATAAATGTGCTCCTCTGGAAAATACTGTTTATAGAATTTTCATGAAAAATAAATAAATTGCTGAAATTCTAACTTTCTCCTACCTTGATGTTATTTTTTATGTAATGTAAATTTACAGCTTCTATCATGAATTCCAAATCTGTTTTCAATATTAATGGTAGAAGCTGTAAATTTACGATGAAGATGAAAACAACGAAAAGTATGTATATAGGTATAGTACGCCTGTAAATTCAAAATTCCCGCCATTCAATATCTACTTCCACAACCAAATATGGCGGCATATAAATGACATTTGGTGTTGCCACAGATTACTTAGGAGTTTTCACTTCTTGTATATTAGTGTTCTGTGTTTATGACTGTAAGGCTCTAAGTAACCTTGTTGCAAGACATTTTGCAAATATCATTGGAATTTCAAACAACCTGTAATACAGAAGTAAAGGTATTATAATACAGTAAGAAAACAGAGCTCATGAAATTGTTGTAATACATTGATTTATACTGGATGTTTGGTTTTTCATATCACTTACATCTTTCTTTTCTCCATTTTTATGTGAATTCAACCATTTCAGTCGTTTTTATAGCGCTACATTCACCTTCAAAATTTTCCGTTTCTAACCTTCCAACCGTTTAATACCTTGTTCCTTCGGCATTACAACTATCAATCGCGATAGCATATTTCGTAAAATATTAATTTATTTATCCATCAATCCACAACCTTTGTTTTGAAATAACATGTCATCAATAAAATCAGCGGTGAGCGCATCAAAGTATAGAAAACATTGTTGGGTAATCACCAATTTTATCTTTGTAGTCGGTGGTGTCAAAACCTCATAGCTCAATCCATTGACCTATGACCCCCCAGCTGTTTTCTTATCCAGCTTCGGTCGTGTAGGGCGCGATAAGAGTTCTTGGGATAGGCAGAATGTTGCATCTATTTTGTTGGAACTGTCCGTTTTATGGATTGGTTCAGATAAGGAGGATTCAGTTTCTAGGGTTACTCATCGGGATTATCATTTCTCCAATGGGTTTCCGTTTGATTAACGAAGGATCCGAAGTTAAATAATGGGGATGGTTTATCAAGGATTTGAGGCTACTAGAATTTCATTCGAACAGCTACTGGTTATATTTTGGCTTAGCCTGTCTACTAGGCAATGATATTTTTGTCTGTCATTTGAATCCTGAATATTCGAAAGTAATGATTAGGAAATATTATCAGGAAAATCAATGACTAAGTCCATGTTCACTTCAAATGAAAAATGAACATAATATTATTTGTATAATTGTACTCAATTTCTTTAATAAAAAGTTTCAAATTTAAACTTTTTTCATTTCTCATACTACACTGCGCAAAAAAATTAACGCACATTTTGGAAATCTCAAATTTATTCTACAACTGAAGGTGTTCTCAATGATAATTGTTTTTATCAGAATTATGCATGCATATGTTATCCACTTTCAACGGTTTTCTTCAATACAGATGTTTTTTTTCAGCAGGAAAAAAAATGAGGTGATATTATCAGGTTTTGAATGTATTGGCTCCATTCTAAAATCAGTTGTTCTCGATCAATTCTAGTGATCAATAGTTTTTCTTTCGTTTGATTTTTTACACTCGATCGAGGAATGCGCCCAAGCGGTAGTTTTGCGAGAAGAAGGGTGGACATTCACAAGCATTGCAGAAAGGTTTGGAGTTTCCCATACAAGTGTGTCCAGAATGTAGCAGCGATTCAGGGAGACAGGTATAAATGTGTGAAGACCAGGACAGGCTGGACCACGGGTAACAACTGCCATTCAAGAACGTTACTTGAGAGTTTCTTCGTTGAGACAACGGTTTGCAACCGCTCGCCTCCTTCAAATTCAGCTTGAGCAAACTCATGAGGTGCAAATTAGCACTCAGACAATAAGAAATCGCCTCAGAGAATATGATTTAAGGACTCGTGTCGCGGCAAGAGGCCCAGCTCTTACCCTAGCCCATCGAAGGGCGCGTTTGGATATCTTTGACTGCTCGCACAGACCTAGTGGTCGTTGATAATGGAGCTATGAATGCTGATGAGTATATAAGGAACATTCTTGAAGAGCATGTGGTGCCATTTGCCCCATACATTGGTGAAAATTTCATTTTTATGGACGATAATGCCAGACCCCATCGTGCGCGCATCGTTCAGGAGTACCTTGAAGAGGTTGAAGTCTCTCGAATGGAATGGCCAGCAAGAAGTCCAGATCTCAATCCGATTGAGCAGGTTTGGGACAACCTCAATAGAAGGCTGAGAAGTTCAGAAAATCATCCAGCTACTCTTAATGACTTAGGAATCCATCTCGGAGAAATCTGGGAAGGATTAGATCAGAACATTTTAAGATCACTCATTTTGAGTATGAACCGTCGTTGCCGAGCTGTAATTAACGCAAGGGGTGGAAATACCAAGTATTTAATCACTTATCAGCAGTTCAGTATTTTGAAAATTGTTCATTTCTCTTCTTTCACATAAGATTCGGTGAAATCTTGAATTTTTCTTCCATTTAATGTGTCTTGTTTCGTTCAAAACCTTCCCGAGAGAACATAAAAAATAAGTTATAAAGTCAATGTAGAGTTTACTTTCATTAAAATTGAGATTTTCAGAATGTGCGTTTTTGCGCAGTGTATTTCAAATTGTTTATTTTCCATTTTACTCACAGAAAAAAACAATCTTCTGTTTGAGAATCAGTTTGGCTCCAACAAAAAGTTGTTATCTAAGAATTAAGCTGGATAAAAATCGAAAAATATTATGATCTAAATCGAAGTAGCCAACCAACATTATTCGGAATATCAACGGAAAGACCATTTCGTCGTGGAAGTGCATAGATGCTTCTCATCAAATAATTCATGTCTTACACACTTGTTGTCCCTACTGTACCAAAGACAAACAAGCGAGTAGAATCCTTTCCCCGACTGTACATAATTGAGGAAGATCGTTTTCTCACCTACGTAACCCATGATTAAGTTTTCATTCCCATGAAGGCTGCGATTTCAGGACGGTAAAGAGTCCGATTAAAAAAAAGCGAACACTGCTCGAGGTGCTCGGTGTTTAAACACATTGCTGATGGTGAAATAAGTGGAGCCCTGGAATATTGGATCTTCGACAGAGATAAACACCAAAAAATTAACCGAAAATGACGCTGTGAAAAAAGGTCACTAGCACCAGATGGTCGTCTAACAATGAGGTGACTATTTCTGGTTTGTTTTTGTTCGATTTAATTGGTGGAAAGGTTGCTGTTACTGATTTTGGGACATTTCGAGTGCTGGAAGTTAAAGCCTAGTGGTTTTTTTTCTGCATCAAGGGTGGTTGGTACATTGTGGGGAATTTTCTGTATATGTATATTATTTTTCGGGTTGCGAATTTTCTCATTTTGTTAAATATTATTAAATATAATATAAAATATAATAATATTATTAAATATGTTTTTTATTTTACTCTGTAATTGAGAGTACTCCTGTTGGGTAATAAAGTTATATTATTATTAATACAATTATTTATATAATATACAGGGTGAGTTTTTGACTCGTACAAATATTTCAACAGTAGATTCTTGAGGTCAAAGGAAACACTTTTGTTCTTCACCATTCTTTCCGAATCGGCTCGGTTTAAAAAATACAGGCTGTTGAGAAACCATAAAAAATGTTATTTTCAGTTCTATTTCACAAAAGGTTTTATCGAATGAAATGAATTTCGGAATATAGTTTTTCATTTATTGGTTGAATCTTTTTCGAACACAAGATATCACCCACGTCTTTTAGTTTTCTCATTATGACCATTACGTACCATGAAAATACCAAAAATTCAAAGAACCCAACTCTTGAAACTAAGTTAGACGTTATTTAGAGAACATTTCGTAAAATAAAAGTATTCCTCATATTTTCTCGTATAATGCACCGTTTTTGAGTAATTTCATGTTCAAAACTCAGAAAGTATCTGTGAATTTTGAAAAATTGGGGACTTTGGCTGAATACAACTCTGTCTAAGAGATGTGTAGTGTCACAGATTTAGCTAGTTATTCGAAAGGCTATTATGTTTTCCCAGGGGTGGCATAGCTAATTATGAAAATTTAAAATGACTAGGTATATCTTTTTATCCTGACTGAATCAAAAAAAAATGATGTACGAAAAGATTGTTTCTTTTGTCCTCTGAAATCTACTGTTAAAATATTTGTACGAGTCAAACAATCATTCCGTATAATCGGTGTATATTTTGTAAATGTTTCATTTTGGTTAATAGAAAAGCTGAAATTTCTAATGAAATAATTCAAATTTTGCATCATTCAATGTAGGAAGGTTTTCCATTGATAATTTGAAGCAATATCCGCCAAATAATGACTACCATTTCGGGATCCTGATCTTTTCATGAAATTTTTCATCAAGTTTCAATTGTCAAATGTCAAAATGGATCGTATAGTACATTCACTTTTATAAAAGCAGTCGGTTGGCGGTTTTTATGCAAGTGAATGGACTACAGGGCTTTAACGAACAATTCATACGCCATTTCATAGACGCTTTCCTCCGTCATCGGGTTCCGTGTCTGAAAAATCACTTTCCCATTGTCTGGCTCGAAGGAGTCACGAAAAAGTGCAGACTGATCGTCTGCATACAAAGCATTGTAAAACTATCTTCGGTATAATCACCATGTATTCCCTTATTAACTCCAAAACAAACCAGATTAACATAATTTTTATATTACAGGTTTCACGGGTTGTAATCTGCATTTATCATTGGGCCATTCACGAGTGTAGGGGCTAAGGCTCTCACGGACGAACGGAGAACTAGGAAGGTGATGGTTTTTCGATCAACGCGATTTTGTGCACCAATTATTCTTGTGAGACAGTTAATATAGAATACTCTACGTATTCTTTGTAGTGTGGTGGTACATCGAGATAAAAAACAAGTTTGTTGATAGAAAATTGGTTGATTTTGTACTATCTCGCGTGCATGCAATTGAAAAACTCTCGAAAAAACTCAACCACCCCTTTGAGAAGGTGCATCATGACCACCTCGATTAAACATGCAGATTTGCCTAATTGACCATAAAAATTCACTTATCAGATAATTATGTGGATATGTTAAAAACTAATAAATATTGAATTGATTTTGTGCGTCACTTTTCACTCACCCTGTATATATTTTGTCCAAAACCGACTCCTAGTACTTTTCTGACTAAACTACATATTAGAAATGATTTGGCCCCTTTCAGAAACTCAAATGAACACTTTCTGAGGCGAGCAGTTTATGTCTATACGCTCGTTAAAACGTTGATTGTTACAAAAGCCAAAAAATCAGCCCATTGAACCTGGTAATTACTCTCTTCGTTACACCACAGCGACTCGGCAGATTAACGTTTGAATTCGATTCTCATTCGTTATTTATTGGCGGATAAAACTGATGAGTCTACGCGATATTGCCCGAAATCGACATCAAGCTAGTCGTTTTTTACATTCGTAGTTGCAGGGTTGGCATTTGATACACAACAGATAATGATTCAGTTCTCTGGGTTTTTATGCGATTTTAGCTGTGCATATTATTGTCAACGAATTAGACATTGACGTATCTGCAGAAAGCAAAGCCTTTATCAGTATTTACCAAGATCTTAGGACCAAGAACTAATTGTGGATTTAGAGCTTTCCTTAGAACTAAGAGATATAAGAAAGCAACTAATCTAATGGTGAGTTTATGCAGAGTTACTAAGAACTTATACCTAAGACAGGGATCAATCTAATAGACAAATGGCCTTCACATGTTTGCCTTTAGATTGGTCCCTTTCTTAGGTATTACTCCTTAGGAACAGTTCATAAAGAGTTACGAAGAATTTAAAAGCCATATAGGTTGTAATTTGCAAATCTTGATTGTTGATTTGTCCCATATTATCATGATACTTCTGGTCCAAACAGCGGCCGTTTTCACCATTATTTCATAAGAATCCAAATAACTCATGAACCATTCAGTTTTATCCTAAGGTATGGAGTAGGTACTGTTGAAATTTCCATGAAATCAGCTATACAACGATTCAAAGATAAGCTGGTTGTGCCGTTTGATTTTTAATTAGTTCTGCATAAACGTCTAATAGGCCATCGTGGTAAATCAACCTTTATAATAAACAACTTTAAAAAAAAATTATACTGATATAAATTATAGATAAATATCATCTGGAATTCAACACCAAGATGAAAACTACAAACTACCTTCAGATCCTTTTACACGTCCAATATGACGTTTGATCTTCGAGTCCCCCATGCATCCTCCCCACCCCTCCGTATCGCATACGAAAAAAATGAAGCGTTTAAACCGTGATCATCCCTCTTCTATTGGGGTGTTTAAGGTAGCCTTACATTGAAAGGTAGCCAGAGACAGCTGTGGTATACAGAAAACTAGGGGGGTTGCCGGAATAATATTCTAACGCCATTATAGCGATACCTGAGCATTCGAGCACGGCCTGCTTGATTTCGGGAACGAACGAGCTGTCATGCGAACATTATAACAGGAAGAATTATGGCAGATTGATGTTGTTTGAAGAGGGTACAAGTTTATTCTGTTGTTATTTACGTTTTTTAATGGCGTAGATTAAAAATTAAATGGAGTTGCTGCGTAGCCTGTATGTTCAGCTGCTTGTCGTTGATAGGTGTAGTTATTGACACTTGATTGATGGCATTTACGCCGGAAATGAGTGGAAATGACTGATATTCGATGGTTCAATTTATGGATCATCTAGATGCCGGAAGATTCGCTTCTTTGGTCGACTCGATTTTATCGAGTGTGTCATTTGTTTACTATGTGTTCCTCAATTTCATATGATTTTTTCAAGTACGTAAAAGTTATTGTACATTGTACATTAATAATATCAAGGAAGTATAAAGAAGTATATGTTTCTCATCCAATTATTCCATTGTTGGTTGTGGCTTTTAAACTACTAGTGCGTTCATAAAGCCTTTCTAAGAATGTAAGATCTAGGACTAAGACTTAAGAGTAATGGTGGGCCAATAATGCAAAGTTCCTAGGATCTAAAACCTAAGCAAGAAACCAATCTAATCGGTAGGAGCACTTACTTGAGTGCCATATGCAAATGAGATTATTCCTGTCTTAGAACCTAGTTTTCAGGAACTCTACATTAACCTTCCATTAAGATCTCAGACCTAAGACGCAACCTAAGAACTAAGATTTTGAATTTCAACCTAACCTAACCTAGTTTTCAGGAACTCTGCGTTAACCTTCCATTAAGATTTCAGTAAGTAAGATTTTGAATTTCAACATAAGTTTATACAGATGTCCTTAGGAACTAAGATCCAAAAATGACTACTAGAACTGAACTAAGACCTTTGTTTCCAGGTGAAGAAAAAGGTGCTTGGCCATGTATAAAAACATAGTCTGCTCTTAGAACTTTCATACAGCTAGGACCCAAGAATTTTTACTAGAACTTTGGTTAACTCTAGGCTGAGAATTAAGTTCTTAGGTGAAGAAAAAGGTGTACAGACTATGATTAGAAACGTGAGCTGTACACTTACGGAGGAATCATTAAACAACAACGCAATATTTGCTAAGCAAAAAGTTAGACTTAAGTAAAGGCGTTTTTTGCTGGTAAACTGTAATTTATGATTATATTTCTCAATAATTTTCCAAACACTTCTTCTTTCTTCCTACTGGAGATACTTTGTCTTTTGTGACTAAGAACTAAAACTAAGACCTAAGAATGGAAGCAATTCAATTGACAGATGGTGATCACATGATTGTTTCCTTTCTATGGTCTTAGTTCTTGGGAACTCTGCATAAACTCATGTTTAGACTTCCGTCTTAGTACCTAAATAGCATAGACAATGGCCGAAGAGGAGTTGTGACTAGGAATTCAATGAAATATGAGCTGCTTTTAGTAACTTGCTGAATAGCAAACCACACGTAATAATTGCTGTTCTATCCTGTCATCAAGATTATTTTATGACCCTTCTTGGTCAATCCAAATTCCAATAAGAGTGGTCATAGAGTATAACCCGGTAATATTCATACTTTGCCAATTATTAGACATAACGTACTATGGTAAAACTCCCAATCAAGTGTACTGTGAACTCGACTGTCAACATTCTTCCTTTTTAATGAACGTAATTTATTATAATGTCCAACCTGGACATACTATCTTAACAACAAACAAATTGAGCACATGTGGCTCTCAAGAAAACAAAATATTGCAAGAAAAAGAGCGGAGTATGATAGAAAAGTATTTATCTGGGTGTTCGGATTATCTTAAAATAACTAATGGTAGATAATAATAAAGAATCCATCTCTCTTTCAAACGAAACCCAGGATACGCCTCTGGGCCGGGTCAATACGAGATTATTATTGAATAGTTAAGACCTGATACTACCTTTTAGACCACAACTCCTTAGGGTTAAAACTAAAAACAACGACTAATGTTAACAAGTATATCCGTAACAACCTGACCCGACAGATCTTCGAAGTAATCAATGCCATCCCGCCCGATCCGTATCGAAGGACCAACTGGTCGACTGCGCCCACCTCATTGAAAATATGATAAATACAAAATTATACCTTATTGACATTCGCTATAAGGTATACAGAGTGGACCAGAGTAATTTTTACTTCTCCTCCGGTCATTAAGTGAAAATAAAGATGCGAGAGAAACGGCTGGGTCACAAGGTGTATTTAACACGTAACGTATGATTATTTTTTTTATATGGCCGAATTTCGAAGTTCGAATGAGTCGAGGAAAATCTTATGTGTGGTCTTTCGCTAGGCAGGTGGTAAAGGAACGGGCTCGCATAGAGAGAACTGGAGGATATCGTAAATCTTGCGGTGATGATGTTTTGAAGAGTTAATTCTAGGATGATTATGCAGCCGCGATCAGATAGAAGGAAGACCTGGTGATTGAATGGAATGCTTGGTGTTCAGAACGGTGTCGTAAAATTTTTTCTTCGAAAATCTCCAGGAGCATACGGTACTTAAAGAATATTCGGAAGTTTTGATTGCCACTCTTATAGGTGTTGAGTCTACGGCTCTAATGCCTACCTTGTGTCAATTTTTTTTTCCTGTGACTGATACTTCTCTACTTAAGCAGACATAAGTGGTCAGTTGTCATTGTTCATTTATTCACTTCATCCAAATTATATCATTGTGTGTTGTTTAACATTTTTTTGCAAAGGCTCGTGTGAGCTTTTGCATGCAAGCTTGTTTTCCTAATATTTATTATAGTAGCTCATTTCGGAGGTTAAAAAGAATAAATTTTATGCTTGGAAAAACTTCAGTTTTAGGTTTCCAGAGGAGTGCCATAGCTCACTCTGAGAAAAAAAAATTAAAATGGCTATATCTAATTATCTAGGCCGAATCCGAACAAATTAAAAGATATCAATATATGTACAAGTCAAATACTGATTCTGTACATTTTTATTCATCCGCCTTAATTCATGGAGGCATAATTTTTTTTTATTGGCAATAAATAAACTTTTTTCTTTGATCCAATTAATTTCGTAATGAACACTCACTATCGCAAGTGGTATGAATGGAAACGTGATCTGGCCTCCCTCCCCCTCCATCTACGCCTCTGGCTGGGGATAATTGCTCCAGCCTTTCTCTATACGAAATCAAGTCATCTGCCTCTTAAAGGTTCTTACGTTCTTATCCGGGCAGGTAATAATGCGTTTGGTTCAATTTTAATAAGCACACTGATGTATTAGTTTTAGTTTAAAAAGCTAAAAGCGGTAATTTGTGTTTGCCTATTTCTTTATTAATAGATGGTTGATTTATACGAGAACGGTTATGAGAAAATCGATCTTGGATGATGGAGCAATCTACTGCCTTCGGTGACGCTTTCAAATCGAATGTACGGGGGCATACCGATAAAAAATAGAAATAAGAGTTTCCTGGACAATTCAAGAAAAATATTTGGAAAAATAAAAAAAAAATACAGAAAAAGGCTTCAATAACTGAATCGAATAAAAATAAATAATTTTAAATGTATACACTAAAATGTGTGAAATGTAAAGTAAACACATTTGTTTTATATTTGAATAAATACAATTAAAATTATTTTCCAATTTTTAGAATTTTTTGGGAACTAATTCGACTCTTGTTTCCTTAGCTTTTGAAAATTCATCGATTAGAATTAAGTTTTCACTCGAGAAATAGTATTAATATATACCAATAAATCATTTTGAGAATAAATTCAAGTGATCCAACAGTGGTGAAACCCTGAATTCTATGTAGGTATATATTTTTGTTATTGTTGAGATAGGGTGAAAATTTTAGATTATTAAAACGTTCTTGAAATTGGTGCCGCAATCTTGTTTTTGACAATTTTGACAAAGAAAACATCTTTTGCAACTTGTTCAGAATCAAACCGGACCATATTTATAAAATTTGTCTTTTGTCCGCTATCTTTAATTTACGAGTGTTTACATGAAAATCATAATCACATAACTTAAATCAGATTATCTTAGAACTTGTCCACCATTTTGGAGTCGCCATTTTTTTCATGAATTTTGAACCAATTTTAAAGCAATTTTGAATAGAATAGAAGCACAACCATAAATCTCGATTGCCATCTTGGAGTCGCCATTTTGTTTCATTTTCTCATGAAAAACTATAATGAATTTTTACCGATACCTATATGGAATTATTCGGACGTCCTTACAGGGTGGGTCTCTGACTCTTTCATATATTTTAACAGTAGATTCTTGAGGTTGAGGGAAACACTTTTTTCCTAAACCATTTTTTCCGATTTGGCAATTTTATGTTTTCATAATGAGTTGTGCCACCCCAGGAAAAACAAAATTAACTTCAGAAAAACAAGCTTAATTTGTGACACTGCATATCCGTGAATTTTTTGAACAGAGTTGTATTCAGCAAAAGTACCCCATTTTTCAAATTTCACAGATACTCTTTCATTTTTGAACAACAAATTATTCAAAAACGGACCATTATATGAAAAAATATGAAGAATGTATTTATTTTAAAAAACGTTCAAGTATTCACTAGATAGCGTCCAACATAGTTTTAAGAGTTGGATTCTTTGAATTTTTGGTATTTTAATGGTACGTAAAGGTCATAATGAAAAAACTGGAAGACGTGGGTGATATTTTTTGTTCGAAAAAAATTATTCAAATAAATGAAAAGCTATATTCCGAAATTTAATTCATTTAAAAAAACCGTTTGTGAGATACTTAACTTAAATTAACATGTTTTTATGGTTTTTCAACAGCCTGAAAGACTCTTTTATTTAAAATAGATGAATACATGGGGAGCTCATAAAAGCTGTGTCGTGAAATCAAGAAATTTGGGATAGTCAAAGTGGAAATGATCAACGTTATTATTGTGGAAAAGCGATTTTTTAATCTTTCTGCTGAGGAATGAACCAATGAAAAAGCGACCTAATATTGAATTCAGGCAATGATTTAGAAAATTCGGTGGCACAAAAAGAAGAACAGTAGACCTTCGAGAAGTTCCAATGAAGCCTACAAAATTGCATGAGAAGATATTTTTTGTTCAGATATGATAAAATGAAGAAATGAACAAAATTTTTGGGCGTGTGGAAACAAGTAGGAAGCCATTCTATGCTCTTTATTTATTTAGGAATTTTTCTGTTATTCTCTACTGAATTGAAAAAACAAACCATAGACCTATCCTTCCTCTTGAAAATATCCACCAAGAGAAAAAATAGAGAACTTCACCTACGACCACGGCAGGAAATATAGAAGCGGCGTAAACCGCCCCCACACGCCCACCCCCAAACCCCCCTCACGCCGCGACGATACCTTTGATAAATAATTCCGGAACACTTTCAGCGTCGAAATAGAGTCCCGGATTATTATTTTACAATTTGCACATCATCTCAGACGTGATGGGGGACTCTCGCATCGACGCCCGGGCGTCGGGAATCGGGCGAAAGGCACACACTTCACTTGGCCCGACATCGGGTTGGCACCTTTGGGAAATTCGGTTCAAATTGAACGGGATCGGGTCTTCTGAGAAGGTAATCATGGCTGCGCTGCGCCCGCCACGCTCTAACGCCCGAACGGTTCTCGGTCTCTGATGTACTTAGTACGTAACCCCTCGAATTCGCCTTACGGTCCACGTTTGAAGTCGAGGAAAAGATAGCGGAGGCTTCGGCAAAGCGGAATCTATGTTGTCAAGATATACGTGGGGATTCGGCAACAACGCATGAAAAAATATACATTTGAAACGCAAAAGTCAAACTATCTTTCACTAGTCCAGCTCTGATAGTTTCGAAATCATAATGGGGAATTCTCCTCAATTTGGGTTATCACAGCATAGGAAAGTTTAAAATGAATAATTATGAGTTTCATTCATGAATTTTTCAAACGCACCGCGGAAACTATTCGAAATCATTCTCAAATATGAGGTTTAATTTAAATCACTTCGTTTCTAGTTTACGATTTGGCAACAGCGCCTACTAGAAAATAAAAAGAACAATGGCTTGTTTATGAAACAACAGCTGTTGATTTACAGCCATCATAAGGCTCGTACTCACTGACGAGCCTCAACAGCAACCGGTCATAAAAATGCCATAAAATTGTACGACCTTCCTCGTTCGTCGCAGACTTCATAGACAGCCATCTTTGTCTATCTCATCAAGATAGTGTATTTGTTGTCCTTTATTAGCAACGCATATTTCAGATGATGTTGCCAACTTGTGCAATAAAAACGAAACGCTTCAAATTTAAAATATATCCTCTTTTATTTTTTATTTTTATGCACTTGAAATATTTTGAATTTTTTGAAATGGTTATTTCAAAATGTGACATTTCAAAGATATTTCATGAAAAATACATCATTTTCGTCAGAAGGAGTATTCCCTATTTCCCTATGAATTCAAATTGGAGGAACCAATCCTTTCATCAGCAGTTGCGAAATATTTCACTGGTTTCGAAAAGTAAAACGTTTCAAAACGTCAATGAGTTTTGAAAAGTGTCACTTTATACATATGTCAAAATTAGAAAAATGGAATTTATATCACTGGATTTTTTCTGATGGGACTACTTGAAAGCAGTGGTTTAGGTCAACAAGCTTTCGTATGTTCTCTCGTATGTTCTATAGGAAGATTGCGATAACAAACTGCTTTTTGAAATCTTTGGTACCTCTTTTCAAATTCCCGAATTCGAAAATTATTTAGTTTGTTGCTACGATATACCTACATCAATAATCGATACAACAAATAGACATGAACTCGTTTTCTATTAGCTACATACACGTGTTTTTAAGGATAGAAGGTAGATTTACAGAATGAGTTTTTGACTGGCACAAATATTTTAACAGTAGATTCTTGAGGTCGAAATATTCAACAGTCGATTCTTGAGATAAAAAGAAGCACTTTTTTCCATTACCATTTTTTCCGAATCGGCTGGGTTTGAAATATATAGGCTGTTGTAAAACCATAAAAAAATTTAATTTTTATTTTAGTAACCCCAATTTTGATGACAATAAATTACGATAATTAAATTACGAGTCTTTGACTCGTTTAAATATTTCAACAATAGATTCTTGAGGTCAAAAGAAACACTTTTTCTCCTACTTTTTTTTCTGAATCGGTTTGATTTAAAAAATACAGGTTGAAGGACCATAAAAAATATTATTTTTGGTTTTATCTCACAAACGGTTTTATCGAAATTAATAAATTTCGGAATAAAGTTTTTCATTCATCTGATGAATCTTTTTCGAACACAAGATATCACCCACGTCTTTCAGTTTTCTCATTATGACCATAAAAATACCAAAAACTCAAAGAACTCATCTCTTGAAACTAAGTCGGATGCTATTTAATGAATATTTGGACATTTTGTAAAATAAAAGTATTCTTCATATTTTATCGTATAATGAGCCACTTTCGTGTAATTTTATGTTAAAAAATTGAAAATATGTGTGAGTTTGGGAAGAAAGCACTTTGACACGTGGATATCATCCACGTCTTCCAGTTTTTCCTTTATGACCATTACGTAGATACCATAAAAAATACCAAAAATTCAAAGAATCCAACTCTTGGAATTGTGTTGGACGCTATCTAATAAATATCAGAACGTTTTTTAAAATAATGATATTCTTCATATTTTCTCGTATAATGTTCCGTTTTCGAGTAATTTTATGTTAAAAAATAAAAAATATCTGTGAAATTCGAAAAATAGGGTACTTTAACAGAAAGCAATTTTTTTTAGAAGATCCATAGATGTGTAGTGTCACAGATTCAGTTATTTCGAATGTAATCCGAAGGTAATTTTGTTCTTCCAGGGGGGCACAGCTCACTTTGAAAATTCAAAATAGCTATATCTTTTTTTCAGGGCCGAATCGGAAAAAATGTTATGAAAAAAAAGTGTTTCTCTTGACCCAAAGAATCTACTGTTGAAATATTTGTACGACTCAAACACTCACAGAGGTCAACAAAAAAAAAATAAATAAAAATAAGAATTACAATAAAATAGAGAAGCTATAATATATAACCAACAACAAGAACAAGACGTTGTTTCTTGCTGTAAAAAAATGTGAACAATTTTTTCCACTGTCGCCGTTCATGTCTCGGCGAATGGCGCCGTTAAGATGAAGAAAAACAAGACTCCATCCCCCCCTCGTCCGATAATGACGGGGTCTTGCGTCAAGGGGTGGAATGTATATATTTCATTTGCGAGTTATTTCTCACGATTCGGAATAGAAGCGGCGCTAGCGTTGATATTGCCCGAGAAATATGCGACGTATATTTGAATATTTCACCCGGCATATTATTACTTGCGTTTTTCCCTCTCCGGGGGAAGGAAGAACATCGCATTCTTCGCTCGGGTCGTTGGTTTTTCTTTATCATTTGTTTTCGCTCCTGGGATCCCCTGAAGATGGGGTTTTTCAGACTTGTTTCCGTCGAAAAATTGATGAAATGGGAAAGTGACAGTTAACGATCTTGATGTAGAGAGGATATTTCGCGTTTTTGAAACTCGCCCTGTCTGCATCCCTCGCGAATGTATTTAAATTAAACTTGATATTGTATATTGTGATGAGAGAGCGAAACTTTTATTCAGCGCGAAAATTTCACTTAGGTACATATGGGGGGTGATGTTCTATTTGACGATATTAAAATTGATATGAACTAATGAAACCTAATAAAAACAGTAAAAGCACCCAGGTTATAATGCTGTAATAGAAAAAGTCATAACTGCTCCATCTGTTAAGTCTTCACTAGAAGGGGATGTTCACCCGTTGTCATTTGAGTTGTCCTTTAACTTTCTTAATACTTTTTTATAGATACTACTATACTCCATTCATATTTATTTTAGCAGTCGGTTGGCCATGAAATTATTTTCTCGAATTTTTGTAACTAGAACGGAGTAAGGTTGGCACTCATGAGATGTCGCTAATGTCATAACGCCGTTGCCACAACTAATATCATTTTTTATTACGAAAATGCCGAAAGTGATTGAAAAAAGAGACAGGGTTTCAGGAAGTGCTATTTAGAATTCAGGTCGACTCATTCAAATAGTTTTACCCTGATATTCTAAAATTCACAATACGTCAGACGGTATCGAAAATATTCAATGTAAGAGAATTTATATAATATGTTTCATCTGAATCTAAACGACTTATATTTCAGCTGAATATTTCCACAATCAGAAAGATTGTGAATGAAGATTATGACAAAGAATTTGCTTCTATTGGGAAACCCAAAAAGTGGTGGCATTTGAGAATTTTATGTTTGAGTGAATTAATGCGAAAAGTTTACTACAGGATTTTCGATTAATGTCATCGTAGAACAACTTCCCGAAAATTGATTTTTCTATTTTTCATTCGACTTGTTCTATACATTGTAAATGTCTTAAGGTACCAATAAATACCTAATTATTATTATTATATCGATGCATTAAGATGAACAGCCACAAATACGCGCCAGTTGTCCTGTTAATTGTCTATTCATGTGAAATTTTTGTTCAAAGCTGAAGTTCATCTTGACTTGAAACTTCCTTTAATTCCTTTTACTCATATTGATGCAAGATGATTTTTGTTGAAGAATTTAACATTCTTGTAATTATCTGTTAATTCCTTCGGCACATACCCATTCCCAACTACTGCATAATATGCATTTCATCTTTGGGTTGATATTTTTGAAATATACAACTGATGTAACGTATACAAACTTTAGCCAAAGAAGATAACGAACATTACCTCTCCTCAAGCTAGTGCATGTTATGATATCATACTGATCTCTTGTATTTTCCATGCAAATAACTGGATTGGGTATGCCTTCCATCAGTTTGTATAAACTTCAATTATGTTCGTCACATATTTTCCGAAGAGATTCGACATTGTGATAAAATACGTAATAACAGAAGCTTTTACATAGAACGGGCAACATAGCGTTGATTTAAAACCCAAAAATGTTTTGACAAGCGTCATAACCCCACATTTTCGTACTATACAGAGTGAAATGTGTCAAATTTCCATGACCAACCGGTTGCTGTATAGACAAACCCTCAACTGTATCTGTTTATGCAACATGGGGTTCTGGTGGAACAGTTTTTTTACGATATCTACCTTCTGTAAAAAGGCTTTACCTTCTGAACACTCTGTATAACGTGCCAGGGGCAAAATTACCGGCAGGTCCCTTTCTGGATCCCCCCCGTACACCTTCACCATCGAACATTACCCCAATTTGTAATTTCCGAAGGAGACCACCCGATCGAACTGGTATCTTGCGTAAAAAAATGCATAATTCATTCGGTACGCCAAACACGCTTTCCAATTTATTTAAAGTCACGTCTTTTTTAATGGCGGTGAACTTTGAAATGTACAGGCCACGAAGGACTCGACTCGACAAACGCGTAAGCGAATACAAATTCGAGTATTTCGCTTTAAAATCGGACAAACGAGAACCGAAGAATACGCGTCGCTACGTTCTGTCTGACACTCCACAGTGGAAATCAGAAGTTTCTAGTCAAAAAGACTCGAAAATGATTACTATTTCTGTTTCAATCATATGTTAATCAAACTCTTCATCTTCTATGATAGAATTTCACAATCTTCTTCAGTCTCTTTCAACATTTGAAGTGGATTATTGGTCTATCTGAACAGCAAATAGCTATATTAGCTCACTGATAAATAATAAGACTTTTTCTCAAATACTTAATAATATATTCTTAGGTTTTAACTGCTATACAATTAATTATATTTGCCTAAAATCTGTCCACTTACTACTCTTTTTTGATGAAGGCGAATCTATTCATGAAGAAAAGCTAAGTTATTTATACGGTCGGTCAGCTAATTCACCAATAGAACAAGTTAACACAGGTATCTAAATGTTTGTTTGAAATTAAAATGGTCTATGCACCTCACTGATCAAAAGTACAAAACTATATCCAGGAAAGTCAATAGTACCTTCAAATTCTTAATCTACTGACTTACTAATGGACACTGAATGTTAAATAAACAAGAAATTCTAATAATCTAAAAGATATAAATGTAGTCATAACTGATATGCCGAAAACGTTTATAAGTTAACCCATTGATCTAGCTCAACACCGAATATGTTCTCTTAACTAATCAGTATAATGACTTATATAGCCATAGCTGATCTATTCAGAAACTTAGTCTGAAGACTAACTGATCTGTTTTCAAATTAAATCTGTTCTTTCTTCTACCTCAATTTGGAATCAATCAACGATGAAGCATAAATAAACAAGAAATTCTAATAATCTAAAAGATATAAATGTAGTCATAACTGATATGCCGAAAACGTTTATAAGTTAACCCATTGATCTAGCTCAACACCAAATATGTTCTCTTAACTAATCAGTACAATGACCTAGCTATATAGGCATAGCTGATCTATTCAGGAACTTAATCTTAAGACTAACTGATCTGTTTTCAAATCAAATCTGTTCTTTTTTCTACCTCAATTTGGAATCAATCAACGATGAAGCATAAATAAACAAGAAATTCTAATAATCTAAAAGATATAAATGTAGTCATAACTGATATGCCGAAAACGTTTATAAGTTAACCCATTGATCTAGCTCAACACCGAATATGTTCTCTTAACTAATCAGTATAATGACTTATATAGACATAGCTGATCTATTCAGGAACTTAATCTAAAGACTAACTGATCTGTTTTCAAATCAAATCTGTTCTTTTTTCTACCTCAATTTGGAATCAATCAACGATGAAGCATAAATAAACAAGAAATTCTAATAATCTAAAAGATATAAATGTAGTCATAACTGATATGCCGAAAACGTTTATAAGTTAACCCATTGATTTAGCTCAACACCGAATATGTTCTCTTAACTAATCAGTACAATTATTTACCTATATAGGCATAGCTGATCTATTCAGGAACTTAATCTTAAGACTAACTGATCTGTTTTCAAATCAAATCTGTTCTTTTTTCTACCTCAATATGGAATCAATCAACGATGAAGCAGGACATCTAGCTGCTTATTCAGCAATCTAAGTGAAAATAATATTCTATTGGCTAACTGACTTTGAGATAGGCATAGCTGATATATTCGCAAAGCTAATTTAAAGGCTAACTGATCTACTTCATACAGGAGAATAAGACAGCTTGCTACTACTCTTCTCAGCGAAAGAAGTTTGCATGGTCGCTGAAGCATGATAATCCTTAACTAATAAAAACTAATCAGAGTTTTTCAGGAAGTCCATATTTCAAATAGTCTCCATTCGCTAACTAATCGACATTAAATACTGAATAAACCGAAGATCCTGATAATCTAAAAGCCATAAATGTGTTTATAACTGATATATCTGAAATGTTCATCAGTTAGCCAACTGATTTAACTGATACGTTCTCTTATAACATATAACATATCAAGGCTAGCTAATATGAAGGTTAACTGATCTACCACATATGCGAATCATTTAATAAAACAAAAGTAAATTGAAATAAACGTAGTACATGAACTTTTATATTTTACGCATCATAAGAACTCTGACCTCCACCTTTTATTCACCTTCCTGGTCCCTTCGGAGCCGGAAAAAGTAACGAAAATCCCTCCCTCTTCCGTCTAGCCAAAAAACGAACAATACCGCCTGGAAAATTCGCGAAAAGAGGCTAATTTAAAAGTGTGAATTCTTGCAGAACTCGAGTGTTGCTTGCGAGTCCCCCAACTTCTGAAGTATCCCTTCAACTTTCTTCTCACCTCCTTCTTGAGTGTCCGAGGAGAGATACGAAAGGCTTATCGACTTTTTTAATCAGCGCTAAAAATGGAAAATATGGGTTTTTCCCCTCGCCGCAATATACTGGGTGTGAATGAATAGTTGCGGAAGTATTCAAGGGGTGATTCCTTGTCAAAAAATGGTTTGCGTCTTTCATATAATTTTTTTGAGCAGCCCTTAGTTGAATAAGGACAGGTTCCTAAAGATGGCACCTGTAGAGTAATTTTTTCTTACAAACAGGAAAAATGAAAGACGTGAAACCGGAGCGACAAGGCGATAAAAAATTATTGGTATTATTTCACCATAATTACAAGAGAAAGAAAATACCACCCCTAAAATTTGTTTCGCAATAAAAAATTTTCTTTATCCATATTATTTAAAAATTGATTTTTCATAGCTTGATTCATTTTGAACAAAGACGATCTTTTGATTGTCAGTTGCCATCTTTAGGGGGTTGTTCAATAAATATTACATATATGAAAATCCACACTGCTCTCCTTAAATTGGTTCTTAATTATTTATTTACACCCGTTGAATTTTCTACTATTGTATTGAACTTATTCATCCACTCACTCTTTTTTTTAATATTCAATAGGTAATAATATTATATTCAGTCCAAAGATTTCTTCGTTCTCAGATGATAACCTATTGAATCATACATCTTGCCCTTTTCAATTTTCAAAGAAGAATTGCGAAGTAATCGTTTTCATTTTCAGTAAACACGTTTATAAATAATAAAATAATATCAAATTTTAAATTATACAACATTGTATGTATAGTTGAGTAACGAGGGGGAGAAAAAGGTTTATTTTTTTTCAACAGCAACCCTTACTTTATATGCTTCGATCTTTGGATGACGAAGATGATTTGACAATTTATGAGGTTTTTCTATACAAATTCTTTTTTAAAAGGACAAAATGGTGGCACTCACTGAATTCGAATTTTTACTCTATGCATTTTTTAGGCCGATATACTCTTTATAGTGACGATTTTTAAAGTGTTATCTATTGAAAACATGCCTTATTCTTAGAATTGTAGATGAACTGTCTAGAATTGAAATCATGCTTACAAACATCTAATTGGAACAAGGAAGGAGGTTTTCGATAACACTGCAAGTGTATGGCATGTAACACGAGAAAAATAGAAAATATTAAAAAAAAATAAAATATAAATATAAAAATAGAAAATTTTAATTCAATAAACCTGTTCGTGTATTTTTCTCTTGAAAAAGAATATATAAATTTCTTGCGTTACTCAAACTGTGGAAAAGATAAATGGAATGAAAACCTAAAAAACAACGTAAAAATAACTCGTTTAACATCATTTATTTGCGTCGATGTTGAAGGAATGGTTTTTGAAAATGAAGAAACGAATCAAGTAAGGTAGAAGAAGTTCAAATTCATGGACAGATAACTGGTATAGTTCTTCAATTTCGCCTAAGTACCCTTGGAGCATAAAAGAAACCAAATAAAATTTTTAATAATTAATTTAATATCTACCCAATTTCTTCATAAAAAATGACGCAATATTTTTTAGAGAGAACTATTTCTGCACTTTTCGTTTAATTTCGAGAACCCATCGCACAAAAAACATCCCTTATCACCGAAGGTCACACGGTTGATCCTATACGCGTAACGTGAAAAATCGTCCACGGATCATGTACACCGCCAACCGCGAATATTGATTTATACTCGTAAGGGGTGGGAAAAGGACGGAGAAAGACCTCGGTCTCTCGCAGAACTTACTCCCCACCCCTCCCCAGCATCTAACTACACATAAGAGCAAGAGGGTAGAAGAGTTCGCTTTCAATAAGGACCCTAATTACTAGCACCCCGCTTTTGCTGCCCTGCTGAATGTATGTGCCTCCCCATCTCACAACCGTGCTGGAAGGATGCAGCCTTGTGTGTGCTCACGGCTCTTTAGATCCATCGCACACAGGCCCATTTTTTCATCAGGTTTATTGCGGCCTTCTAATGTGATTACCCAAGACAGGATATCCGCGGAGGAGTGCTAAAACGTCCGAAACTACGCCTGCTCATGACCGATAAAATTCTATATATGCACATTTCGAATGGATTGTACCATTTCTTATCATCTCTGTAATATAAATAATTCTCCATAGTTCATTTCATAGTTTAATGTAATTTAATACTGGATTCAAACCCACAATAATTTTGAGGGTTGATATAAATAAATCCTCAAGACTGCTTTCAGAAATAAATTCCAGAAGGGTTAGAGAAACATTTTTCATGAAATTAAGTAATATTTTCTGAAATTGATTTAATTTATGAAGAATTTATAAATATCAGGGGGGGGGGGGCACTGTGCCCCCCAGTATAAATTTGTGACATTCCTACCGAGCCGTATGGTGATATTTGTCTTTTTAATTATTTGTACAGCAAGCACGAAATATCTGTCATAATTAGGATTCAGCTTTAATATACATAATGCGCTAAATAATACATATTTTTTTCAAATTTCGATTTTCATTAATATGTCAAGCAAAAATTCGTCAAACGACCAAAGGCAGAATTTTTGAGTACCATATTTTGGAAAATATTCAAAATCTCGAAAAATTTTAGCTAGTAAAATACTTATAAAAATCCGATCGAAAATCTAATGAATAGAAAAATTGATATGAAAAAATGAAATATACATCCGTTTTTTATTCCGAGAAAATATTGTTTACAGGATTGGACATATGTCTACAATTAAAAATAAGATTTCTTCAACCAATAACTCATGAATGAAAATGCTGAAAACTGTCAATTGATTTTCATTTACCTTTTCAAAAAACACATACGTCTCTTGAAAAAAAAACAACAAATATCAGAGTGGAATTATTGGATTGTGTTGCGGCTAACGGATGGCAGAAAAACGCTCAATTTTGAAAAAACAATTTTAATACTTCCAACTTCCAACCCATTACTTCAGACGTCGATATTCATTAATTATTTTCAACGAGATTTTCAACAATAGAATTTTTTTCCCAAAGAGCACATTATTAAATTTGACGATTTTTTTTCACTATTACTTAGTAGATTCGAAATACTTATCAATCAAAAAAATCCCAACAAATTAATAATTTGCGGACATATTTCGTATTATGTCCAAAGAATCATTATTGCCACAACGACAGCTAACATGTGTGCCAAAAAAAACCTTCACCTAAAACACTAAATCTATTTTTCAACACTTCCAGTGTCTGCTTCCAATTTACAGAAGGAAGATATCCGTCATACGTTTGAATGGTTTAATACGATTTAAACGGTTATTATATCTATGAAACGACCGTTGGAAGGGGTGAAGCTTATAACAGGCGATACGCTAACGTATCAAATTGGCTAATAGGACTAAAAAAAGGGAAGTATGTTTTTTAACTGGTACTTCACTATCGGGAATATTTTTATGTAGTTTTTTTTTCAATTTTAATGTGATCCAATATTGTCGATATGGTCGAGTTAATTGATGAAAATTGTGTTTGTCAAAAAGTTTTTAATAATTTGAAAATTATATTTATTCTTTAAACTTCTTCGAAACATTCTGGTTTGATAATCAAATTGTTATATAAATGATAATAAATTAAATTGAACAAAAGGATTTAATCTCGATTAAATACTTATATGTACTTTACAATCCTTGTTCTTCAAAAATAATTAGAATTCACTCATCATAATAAATTATTCTTCAGGTAGGTAGGTGTTGGAAAAAATATGGAAGTATTTCACACTGCATGATAATTGTGAGATCATCTGATTGATGTTTTTTTCTGTTTAAAAACGCATGTTGTGGGTACGTAGTGTCTAAATAGAATTTTCAATTACTATTAGTTTTAATCGACCAATGGGGGATTGAGATGTTTCCCATAATACAAGTGATGATATAAAATCTTCCACATACATCTAAGCAAATTGTTGTAATGGAAGAGGGGAATTCGCAATTTATTTAATTATTTTCAAGATAATGCCATTTCAATTGACAGCAATTCTGAATGATTGATTTATTTCAAGATATGGCAGAATTTAACACCTTTATGTTGAGTACTTCCATTTTAGTCAACATTCCCCAGTAACGTATATTTACACCAATATCAAGTGGTATCAAAATGGTGTTGTTTGTGTCAATAACAATTATTAAACGTTAGAATTATTCCTAATTGAGTCTTGGGAAAGAGAAACATTCTGGGCACACCTCGTGCTCAATTGTTATTCAGAGGTTGATTTTAATTTACAAACCATTTGAATCAATTAGTTTGAAAGGAAGTTTTTGACTTTACACCTTACAATTATTCAATGGTAAATAGCATGCTCAATTTTTTTATGTAAAACAACAGACGTACAGGTGTTCGTCAAAATAATTGAAATTGACGTAGAATTTCGATTATGTGAAATCAATACGATACGAAAATGAAATTGCTGTCAAGACTTGTTTGTCCATCTTATAAATATGTCAGTTTTGACAGAGTAATTTTGATAATGTTTCGAATGTATTTGATATCATTCCGAATCATGACCTTTTAAATCGATGTTATATTGAGTCCATCGTGTATTTCGAATTATTTGAATTTGTTTGATAGATAAAATTTCCTTCCTTTATCATGTTGGGCCTGAATTATTCGAAGAATAACGTCATAAAGTACTAATTTTTATGGGATTCGAGACGGCTAAACAATTTATTTTCACTAAATGATCATAGTATATTTTTATATCATTGATAAAACGGTTTCACAAACAACCTGATTTTCTATAATTAGGTTTAGATTAATGACAATTTCTGCTTGTAGGTATTACCTCTGTATATAAAATATTGGTTACTTCAATATATATTTTTCCCTGGATCCTCTACATTGCCATAATAAATTAATCTCGAAATTAATATTCACCAATATATACAATCAAAATTTTTTATGGAAGCCAAATGACATATTACTGAAAAATAACATTATTGAAACGAAAATCAGGAATAATTTTATCTGAATTAAAAATTTATCTGGCTGACTTCTGTTCAGGAATTCAGTTCTCACATTTTTTAAGAAATCTTCAATCGCTCTCGAATTCTCAGGATTTAATTCCATTTTTCATTGACAATATACGAAATGGAAATTTTCAATTTCTCATTTGGAAGGTATTTATCAATTTGAAGATTAATGTGTTTCATGTCAAAACACCAATTGAACAAAATTTCTTCAGAACATATTTATTATTGATTAATTATTTGATTTTTTCCCGCTCAGTTACGGTTTTTGTAAGTTTTCAAGTTCAAGAAATATTTCAATAATTATACTTAGCTTCATATGAAAATATCTTTTATATACGAGTTTATATACATACATACTTATTATATACTATAACTTCGTTTTAGTTATGTATATTATTACCTAAATAATTTTATCATTCAAATTCAAGATTAAATACTTTCAAATTATAAATTATTATTTTTAAATTATTACTTATTGAAAGGTATTATTATTGACTATTCAAATATATATAAAACTGATTAATGATACTTCTTGATTATTCTGAAGATTTTTGAAATTCGCTCTTGTGAATAAGAAATTGGATTCTTATATGAATATCTTTTTTCATATATTTTTTATGATTCGACAACATAAACTTTATAAGTATAATTAAATGTATACATTTACAATGGAAAGGAGGAAATATCGATCAAGTAGTGTTCGGAATGCAGTGATCAGAGTAATAGGTTATATTAAAAAATGTATACGTTTACAATACGAGGATATTTTGTAAGTACCTGGATGCAACGCATTTTATAACGCATATATAATGAACTGTACATCTTATATTATTAATGTCAATTTACCCCGATTTCCATCACTAATGACGGAAATTTGGCATACTACAGGTAGATATTACAATGAATTCATTTCAATACGAACTTTTTACAATGATACCTACACTTAGTACCCTCCTCAACAACATTTTGTTTACATATGTAATAATATTATACCGTATAACGTCACGATTCCATTTATTTTTTTATGGATAAAAATAAAATTATTTCAAGTCGAGCTTATCAGCAAGCCCTGTAAGGTTTCAGGTATAAGTACATTTTCTTGGTAATACGATATTTGATCGGTTGGCAATAAAATTCGTTAATATTAAAATGGTTTACTTTTTGATATAATTAAAATATTAACGCTTTTTTTGTAGCGCTATGGATAATATTTGCTTGTTTATTTTTAATTTTTTTCGTTATTTATGTTGAGGAATTCGAAAATTCTTCTCTCTTCTCACTTCTCGAATATTGAGAATCAATAATTGTATAACGATAACTAACTAACTAGTTTCAATCTTCAACGCATAATCTTCCACATTTTTTGTGATAAATCGATAACATATATTTAACTTTGGAATATTTGCGTTCTCATGAGAGTTTAGCTTTCAAACTAAGCTTTCGAATTAGCCAAAGTATTTATATGATAAATGGGGCATTTATTCTTATTATAATTTAGGGCATTAACGCTTTTATCAGAGCATTTTAACATGTTTCTATTTGAACACATAAGTGATGTTAGAAAATGAAAGTGTATACGCTGAATGAGGTTGTTGGTAATATTGTTATTAGGCATTATCAAAGCTATATCGCTTTTTAATGACTATTTTTAACGCGTACACTAACGCATAATCTTTAACATATTCTAGTTGAGCTTTCGGTTTAACACGTGAAATGTAAAATGCTGAATCTTTATTCGTCGATTTGTGGCTTGGATGAAAAATAGACCTGAATGAAGTTGAGCTTCTTGTTGACACAGGCCTATTCAGTAATTCTCATGTTACTGACTTCTCAACAAGAGGACTATTATTATTTTCTATTTTTATTAACGGATAATTCGTAATATTTTGCTGTTGAGGATCACAAATACTTTTGGTTAGAAAATCAAGGTTTTTGATGAAGCTTAGTAAATTCTCATTGGTTATATTATAGATTTGATATTGTTTAGCGTGATTTTTGTTAACGGATAAACTCAAACTTATACCAAAAAGACGATAGAAACTGAAAGTTCTGGGATTGTTTTAAGCTAATCTGATCGTCTGATGATTGAACGGTACCAAAATTTCAAGCTCCATACTTAACGCTTACCGTCGCACAGCGCACAGCGGCCTTCTCAAAGAGGCCTACGCGTATGGATTAGTCCATACGTAACTAATACACTCTGACTAGTCCAAACCGCCGTCAGACGTATCTCAAACGCATCTCTATCGGTCGCTCGACCTTCCTAAGACTCTTACCTTCCGCTCTTGGTGATAACCATCTCCGTGCCCAGCTTGTGAAATTTCTCCCACAGGTCCTTCCCTTCCAAGGTAACCTTCGGATCGTCCACCACACCGTCTTCTTCTGGTTGTATTGCACGTAAGGGCCTGACCATCGCCGGATGATGATTATGGGCCGCAACCGCCGCTAACACCACATCTTCCGCGGTTGTGTAAGGATGACCGGCGAGCGCGTGATGGGGATGGGGATGATTGATCTTAGGTATCAAAGTTCCGGGGTAACAAGCGTGGGGATTCTGCCCCCCGAAGGCAGCCAAGGCGGCCGAGGGGAAGAAGTTGGGGGCGGCCGGCGAGCCGCTGGAGGAATTGTTGTTGTTGGCCGCCGTCAACAGTGAAGAAACGCTAAAATCGGTTTGTCTCGGCAGCTGCAAGAAGGGATGATAGGCCATAGTATTTTTCACTTTCGCATCTAATGAAGACTCCAGGAGGGTGTCGAAACGCATCTGGCCACCTTAGTTAAAGCGGTAGAATCTGACGATTCTTGCCCGCTTGAGATTTCTCATGAAAAATCCTTTAACATCCCCCAAGATCGATAAGTGTAAGTTTCGGTCGGTCGCGGAGTCCTCAGTCGTTCAACATCTTAACGCACTAAAAACACTGTAAAATTTTCAAAATTCGTTTTTCACAAGCACAGTCCGTTCGCACACGCACTAGAGTGAACGCGACGCGACAATCCCTGCGTGAAATCAGGGCTAGCTGCGATTTAAGGGTGTTTTTGGAGGAGTGTGAACAGCAACACCTCTACACCACTGTAAGTGTAAGCAAAGACTATAGAAGGAAACGTAGCGGATCTAGTCAGTGTGTGTTAATGACACTGACGCGTTGCCATTGGTCGGCTGGTGTCAGCTCCGACAGATTGGCCAATCAGGTGGCGACATTGTCCCCACTCTTTTAACACTTATGGTGGGCAGGAGTTAGGAGGTTATGCCTATGAAGGCGTTACTGGGGCTTTTTGTGTCGCCCGGTTCCTGTTTTACTTTTTCTGCGGTTTGTGTGGGGACATTTCCAGTTCGGCTCTTTTCTTGGTCCCTTTTTTTTCCTCGACGAAGATAGCTTCGATTATTTCTCCTCCGGGGCTTTTTCGCTGGGTGAGCTCGTCTGGAAATAGGAAATTGGTTGAAAGTTTCGTGCTTTTTGAAACGCTTCCAGGATTATATCTACAAATTCCAACTGACTAATAGATTTTTCTTCTTTTTATTCCGGGTTAAAAATTGAGGTAGAAGTCATTTTTGTCAAGGTATTAAATTTGTTGATTCAATAAATTTCAAATTATCAAACTTCAATGAAATTATTCTCATCTTTTACATGAATATAATTTTTATCAATATTATGGTTAACTTTCCATATTATTGTCTAAAAGTTACTCAATTCTGTATTATTTTTGAACTGCAAAAATATTATTTATATTTTAAGATGATTTTTTGAACATTTTATTATTTGTCAATACAATTTTTATTCAATTCTGTATCATTTTTGAGCTCCAAAATTTTTTCCAGATTTTTCATGATTTTTTGAACATTTTATTATTCTGTCAATACAATTTTTATTCAATTCTGAATCATTTTTGAGATCCAAAAGATTTTTCAGATTTTTCATGATTTTTTGAATATTTTATTATATTGTCAATACCTACAATTTTTATTCAATTCTGTATCATTTTTGAGCTTCAAAATATTTTCCTGATTTTTCGTGAATTTATGAGCATTTTATTATTTTGCCAATATTTTTCTAGGTGAATATTCCAAAATTATTTTTAATGCCCCACTGTACTAAATTGATTTATTCGAGTTATAAAAACATTTTTATGAAATTATTTCAATGGATTAATTAAAATTGTTCGTGAATTCAGTTTTGATCCATACTCACTATGGTGAACATGCACCCCTTTTCTAGATGACTAGTTAATCAGAAAGTTATATACAATACCCTCATATTTTTCAGCAAAAAAATATTTACCTGATTTTTTATATGAATTTTTTAACTATTTTAAGTTTTCATCAATTTATCAATTTCAGATATTTGTGTTTATTTTGAAACATAGAAAAGGCTTTCTCTGACTTCGCTCAGATATCTAATTTTTTTTGAAGCTGATTAATCAATAGATGAAAATTGCATTAATTTTTTGTATTTTTATGTGTCTCAAACATAATAAGAAAATCTCCGCTTAGGCAATCAATTTAGTACATACTTTACCAAGGTGATAATCTTTCAAAGTAAAATCGTGTTTTTCGGCTTTTTTGTTGGCCTGAAATTTATAGGAATTCATCGAAAAAACGCAATCATCATTTAATAACATCAATTAATTCAATAATGGGGCGTCATTAGGCATTATAAATACACAGCTATTCCTCAATTTAAATCGAATTAAATTGGAGCTTAATTATCGTGAAAAATATAATTATTTTTTTTTAATTTAGAATTATTTCAGCTCATAACTAAGGCTTCTAGAGGGTTTTTGAAAATTTACGTTTTTTGTCTCATAACTGCCAGAGTGTTAATCAGTACTTTATTATTCCTGAATCTAGAAGCGACGGTACTATGCATTCATACAAGCATTCTCAAACTTCATCAGTATTTCGCAGATCTTCAACCATTTTAAAAATTTTCTAGGTTGGGAAATTAGAGCGAGAAAATTTTCTCCTCATATTCAACTAACCAATTATCTCTGGATCAGTATTAATCATCCAGAAAAACGACTTCGATCGATTAACACCGTTTACGCTCACTCCACCAGCATGGCACAAGTACTCACATCGTAAAGCATAGTTTCAGGGGGATTTTCTCACGGGGAAATTGAGTGAAAGGCGCCAAAATCGCGCTGGTAAATAGACGAAAACTGCTTGGACGCCGTCGATGATCCGTAACACGACTCCCGCCAGCACCAACTGACGTCGCGTAAATCAGACGGGAGCGCTACTACGCCGATCGCTGCGCCCGCGCTGCTACATCGAAAACTACCCCTGACTAACGTCGGGAAAAGCTTCTAAGGGAAAAATGCGTGCGTGTTTGTTTTTCCGGGTGTTTGCGAGTTTTTGAAGTTAGGGGTGTTTAGGGTTATATAGGTAGAGGCTTATTGGGTTTACCTCCCATTTCTTTATTGTATCTACCTAATATATAAAAGAAATTGTTGAGTTTTTAATTTTGGTAATATTAGGTACCTACTTATAGTTATTGATATGAAATATTTTTTTATACAGGTAGCTACCTTTTTATGATTATTATTTTTTTTTTTTTAATTTTCATTTAAATACAAAATGGTAAATATTCGAAAATAAATACTTAGTCATATGTCAAATTATTCCTTTAACTGAATTTTATGAAATTTTAATTTCATATATTGATCTGATAATTTTATATCTCTATTTTCTGGCAGTTTTGAGAAAAATAATTAAAAATCTAAATTTTCTCAAGAAAAATTTCCTTCGACTCCATAAAATAATTCCGTAATCCCTAGAAACTTTCGGATTTTTGTTATAATTTCTCAATGGAATCTGGAAACCCAAAAAAGTTTTCGAAGTATGCATTTCGTTCGTAAATGTTTCAAAGCTTTGTAAATGAATATTTTTCAAATTCTTACTCACATCAGTATTGATGTGGCCGATACTTGATGAAGATCCATATTTGAACTCAAAGAAAGTGTCAAGGTTTGAAAACTGATTTCATTAAAAATCTTTCACGATCTGTTCCAATTTGGGAAAATTTTCAGTTTTCTCTTATGCTTCAAAAAATCTCAAACAAAAATATTGCTTGCTCCTAAGCATCGAAATATTGTGCGTTCAAAATAGAAATAGTTATTCAGATTGAAACTATAGCTTCAAATAAATTCATTAGGTCCTATAAAAAATTGATAATAAATTTCAAATTTTCCACCAGATTTATTATGGTGATATATTATCTCGAATACCTAAGTATTTTTTATGTAATTTTGAAATATGTTTAACGCATATTTTCAAGTCAGTTGATAGTTTTTAAATATAAATGCTTTTTTTTGAAATAAAGTTTTCAGATCAATTACGAATGTGAAAAATTTTATTAAATTTTTTTTATTTTTCGTATTATTTCTACCCTGATGCAAATGGCTTTGAATGATGCTTACATTATGAATATGTATTTCAATAAAATGTTCATTGAATTACTTAATATCCTAATAACTCAACTTTAGGTTTAGGAGAGTTGAAATAGGAGCAAAACATACCTATATTGTTTTTTATTTTCAATAAGTTTCAACACAAAAATTTTCATATGACCACTGGAGCTGCGAAACTTGTTGAGTAAAGCGTTGGCCATTTTAAAAAGTTTTACGGACTCTCATGATGTATTTTCTTCAATATTTTTTTATTTCAAAGAATTTTTTGCTAAAATTTTTCAAATAACAATTTTATTTCCTATCACCTAAAATTATCTTGGACTGAAACTTTGAAACTGTTGAAAAAAATGTATAAAAAATCGCAAAAAATCGCAAATCGCAAAAATTCCAATTTACCTATATTGGAATAAAACTAATATTTCTTCAACCTTTAAGTCGAAATGAAAACGCTGAATCAGTGAACCCGTGAATAAAATGTTAATTATCCTCATTTTCTAGCAATAACGAAATCTTGAGTTGTTTCTGAAATGTCATCTTAATTTTAATTTCCTATTGATTGCCAAACTATTACTCTTTTTTTCAAGCAATCTTCCTTCTGTTAACCAGAAAATTAAAAAAAGACAAAAATTATTATGGGGTTCCATTTTTGATGTGCTTTCCAATGAGCTCATACATGAAATAAGTCCCTATAAGTTTTAATTCGAAAAACGGTAGTTGGATTGGGTTGCGGCTAAGGGGTTGAAGAAAAACGCTCAATTTTATTGACAGGAAATTAGGGTAATTCAAAATCATTTGACGGGTTTCGGCGTTTACATTTTTTGTTATTGGTTGAAGAATATTAATTTTATTTCAGCAAGTAGGTAATACATACCTATATATACATATGCATATTCAATAGAATTTAAATAATATATATGTTTATCCTATTAAATTCAGGGGGGCCTATATAGATATATCGATTTTTACAGATTTTTCTGCCTTTTTATTTTTTTATTATTTGTAAATTTTCAGATATTTATTTAAATCTCAATTCAATGAAAATAGAGAAGGCTCTGAAAACATTTATGGGCAAATGTTTCATAATTGGTTTCAATTTTAATTATTAGATAAGATTGTTTTGTTTGAAAATTTTTAATTCAATTCCTTATTTTTTTAACTTTTTTAACCACTTTTTTCTCTTCACTGCACACCACCCATTAGCAGAGAACGTAGGTTTTGACATCAAATACTATATATCCGGTAGTTACAAATATTATTCCGACTTCCAGGAGAATTCTTTCAAGAAAAATGCTTCTGCAATGAGATTTTGAGCTGTAGCTTCTGTAGTACATAAAAAAAATTTCGAAACATTGAAAGGACGAAAAAATTTCGGATAGAAGTAATAATCATTCGAAGACACACTAAAGTCTTTGGGATTTCATTCTTTCATTTTCCGCAAAAAAGTAAAGGACAAAAGTAGCATTAATTTATATGAGTACCTACGAATGAAATAGGGCATTTTTGTACATTGTATTTTTCGTATTTTGTGTTCTCCGAAGGATAGTTCATTCAATATAGTTGTTATTAATATAATTTTCGAATCCTTTTGTCCTGATCAGAATGAGAGCTATATCAATCTATAAAATTATTTTTTTTATTGGTAGGTACTCATTTTAGTGAATTGTTTTATGGTATAAGGTCATTAAGAAGATATCACCAAATTCGAAATTTTCTCCATTAGATATTTCTGAATTGGGCAATCAAAGTTGCTGTAAATTATATCATCACCAGACCAGGATGAGTAGCTATCACCACCAAAAATAATTTCCATAGTCAACTCCACCAATATAACCTCAAAAAACACCAAGCGCCGAGAGATCCCTACATCAATCAATTTCATAAGACAACATACGGCGACCACCAATCAACTTTAATCTCCAATTCATCGCCCAAATCTCCATTCCTACCCGAAGGACCAGTCCGACAGCCGCAACTGACAATCGTAAAGTCCGACAGAGAATCGGCCGAAGCGACATATCCCAGACGTACAAAAACCGTAAAATTTCATCAAACGATAACCACTATTTAATGTGTAAAATCGAGTCCCCTTTGCTCATAGTTTTAGCACATAAAATAGAACATCGTCGTGTCAGTTTACACTCGCCCGTCTACTGTCAATCGCTTAGGTCACGCCCACATTCCCCTACCCCCCACCAGAGCCGAAGCCACGCCTTCGGTCACAGCAGACGCGATAGTCTGTGGCGTCAGTTGACTACGGGAAGCCTTGGCCGTTTCTTAATGAGTGTCTTGGCGAGCTTGATCCTTTATCTTTTGATTTATTGTCGCTTTTAGTGGCGATTTTTGTAATTTCAATGGTACAGTGAGGTCCCGAACATATAATTAGCTGTTATTCGAGATGGCCGTGGCGAAAATAAACGCAGGAGATGTTGCGGAGATAACGTC